>NW_027309804.1:0-600000 GCF_047496795.1 Chiloscyllium punctatum | reverse complement strand
GAGAAACAGAGGGGCTGAAACAGTGGGGCTGAAACAGAGGGCGAGAAAAAGAGGGGCTGAAACAGAGGGGCTGAAACAGAGGGGCTGAAAAGGAGGGCGAGAAAAAGAGGGGCTGAAACAGAGGGGCTGAAACAGAGGGGCTGAAACAGAGGGCGAGAAACAGAGGGGCTGAAACAGAGGGGCTGAAACAGAGGGCGAGAATCCGAGGGGCTGAAACAGAGGGCGAGAAACAGAGGGGTTGAAACAGAGGGGCTGAAACAGAGGGGCTGAAACAGAGGGTGAGAAACAGAGGGGCTGAAACAGAGGGCGAGAAACAGAGGGGCAGAAACAGAGGGCGAGAAACAGAGGGGCTGAAACAGAGGGGCTGAAAAAGAGGGCGAGAAACCGAGGGGCTGAAACAGAGGGCGAGAAACCGAGGGGCTGAACAGAGGGGCTGAAACAGAGGGGCTGAAACAGAGGGGCTGAAACAGAGGGCGAGAAACAGAGGGGCTGAAACAGAGGGCGAGAAACAGAGGGGCTGAAACAGAGGGGCTGAAACAAAGGGGCTGAAACAGAGGGGCTGAAACAGAGGGCGAGAAACTGAGGGGCTGAAACAGTGGGGCTGAAACAGGGGGCGAGAAACAGAGGGCGAGAAACAGAGGGGCTGAAACAGAGGGGCTGAAACAGAGGGGCTGAAACAGAGGGCTAGAAACAGAGGGGCTGAAACAGAGGGGCTGAAACAGAGGGGCTGGAACAGAGGGGCTGAAACAGAGGGGCTGAAACAGAGGGCGAGAAACAGAGGGCGAGAAACAGAGGGCGAGAAACAGAGGGGCTGAAACAGAGGGGCTGAAACAGGGGGCGAGAAACAGAGGGGCTGAAACAGAGGGGCTGAAACAGAGGGTGAGAAACAGAGGGGCTGAAACAGAGGGCGAGAAACAGAGGGGCTGAAACAGAGGGGCTGAAACAGAGGGCGAGAAACAGAGGGGCTGAAACAGAGGGGCTGAAACAGAGGGGCTGAAACAGAGAGCGAGAAACCGAGGGGTTGAACAGAGGGGCTGAAACAGAGGGGCTGAAACAGAGGGGCTGAAACAGAGGGCGAGAAACAGAGGGGCTGAAACAGAGGGCGAGAAACAGAGGGGCTGAAACAGAGGGGCTGAAACAGGGGGGCTGAAACAGGGGGCGAGAAACAGAGGGCGAGAAACAGAGGGGCTGAAACAGAGGGGCTGAAACAGAGGGGCTGAAACAGAGGGCTAGAAACAGAGGGGCTGAAACAGAGGGGCTGAAACAGAGGGGCTGAAACAGAGGGCGAGAAACAGAGGGCGAGAAACAGATGGGCGGAAACAGAGGGCGAGAAACCGAGGGGCTGAAACAGAGGGCGAGAAACAGATGGGCGGAAACAGAGGGCGAGAAACCGAGGGGCTGAAACAGAGGGCGAGAAACAGAGGGGCTGAAACAGAGGGCGAGAAACAGAGGGCGAGAAACAGAGGGGCTGAAACAGAGGGGCTGAAACAGAGGGGCTGAAACAGAGGGCGAGAAACAGATGGGCGGAAACAGAGGGCGAGAAACCGAGGGGCTGAAACAAAGGGCGAGAAACCGAGGGGCTGAAACAGAGGGGCTGAAACAGTGGGCGTGAAACAGAGGGCGAGAAACAGAGGGGCTGAAACAGAGGGCGAGAAACAGAGGGGCTGAAACAGAGGGGCTGAAACAGGGGGCGAGAAACAGAGGGGCTGAAACAGAGGGGCTGAAACAGAGGGGCTGAAACAGAGGGGCTGAAACAGAGGGCGAGAAACAGATGGGCGGAAACAGAGGGCGAGAAACCGAGGGGCTGAAACAGAGGGGCTGAAACAGAGGGCGTGAAACAGAGGGCGAGAAACAGAGGGGCTGAAACAGAGGGCGAGAAACAGAGGGGCTGAAACAGAGGGGCTGAAACAGGGGGCGAGAAACAGAGGGGCTGAAACAGAGGGGCTGAAACAGAGGGTGAGAAACAGAGGGGCTGAAACAGAGGGCGTGAAACAGAGGGCGAGAAACAGAGGGGCTGAAACAGAGGGCGAGAAACAGAGGGGCTGAAACAGAGGGGCTGAAACAGGGGGCGAGAAACAGAGGGGCTGAAACAGAGGGGCTGAAACAGAGGGGCTGAAACAGAGGGGCTGAAACAGAGGGCGAGAAACAGATGGGCGGAAACAGAGGGCGAGAAACCGAGGGGCTGAAACAGAGGGGCTGAAACAGAGGGCGTGAAACAGAGGGCGAGAAACAGAGGGGCTGAAACAGAGGGCGAGAAACAGAGGGGCTGAAACAGAGGGGCTGAAACAGGGGGCGAGAAACAGAGGGGCTGAAACAGAGGGGCTGAAACAGAGGGTGAGAAACAGAGGGGCTGAAACAGAGGGCGAGAAACAGAGGGGCTGAAACAGAGGGCGAGAAACAGAGGGGCTGAAACAGAGGGGCTGAAACAGAGGGCTGAAACAGAGGGGCTGAAACAGAGGGCGAGAAACTGAGGGGCTGAAACAGAGGGCGAGACACCGAGCGGCTGAACATGGGGGCTGAAACAGATGGGCTGAAACAGAGTGCGAGAAACAGAGGGGCTGAAACAGAGGGCGAGAAACAGAGGGGCTGAAACAGAGGGCGAGAAACCGAGGGGCTGAAACAGAGGTGCTAAAACAGAGGGGCTGAAACAGAAGGCGAGAAACAGAGGGCGAGAAACAGACGGCGAGAAACAGAGGGGCTGAAGCAGAGGGGCTGAAACAGAGGGTGAGAAACCGAGGGGTGAAACAGAGGGGCTGAAACAGAGGGGCTGAAACAGAGGGGCTGAAACAGAGGGCGAGAAACCGAGGGGCGGAAACAGAGGGCGAGAAACAGAGGGGCTGAAACAGAGGGGCTCAAACAGAGGGGCTGAAACAGAGGGCGAGAAACAGAGGGGCCGAATAAGAGAGCGAGAAACAGAGGGGCTGAAACAGAGGAGATGAAACAGAGGGGCTGAAACAGAGGCCGAGAAACCGAGGGGCTGAAACAGAGGGGCTGAAACAGAGGGGCTGAAACAGAGGGGCTGAAACAGAGAGCGAGAAGCAGAGGGGCTGAAACAGTGGGTGAGAAAAAGAGGTGCTGAAACAGAGGAGCTGAAACAGAGGGTCTGAAACAGAGGGCGAGAAACAGAGGGGCAGAAACAGTGGGGCTGAAACAGAGGGCGAGAAACAGAGGGCGAGAAACAGAGGGGCTGAAACAGAGGGCGAGAAACCGAGTGGCTGAACAGAGGGGCTGAAACAGATGGGCTGAAACAGAGGGCGAGAAACAGAGGGGCTGAAACAGAGGGCGAGAAACCCAGGGGCTGAAACAGAGGGGCTGAAACGGAGGAGCTGAAACAGAGGGGCTGAAACAGAGGGCGAGAAACCGAGGGGCTGAAACAGAGGGGCTGAAACAGAGGGCGAGAAGCAGAGGGGCTGAAACAGTGGGTGAGAAAAAGAGGGGCTGAAACAGAGGAGCTGAAACAGAGGGTCTGAAACAGAGGGCGAGAAACAGATGGGCGGAAACAGAGGGCGAGAAACCGAGGGGCTGAAACAGAGGGCGAGAAACAGAGGGGCTGAAACAGAGGGGCTGAAAGAGAGTGCGAGAAACAGAGGGCGAGAAACAGAGGGGCTGAAACAGAGGGCGAGAAACAGAGGGGCTGAAACAGAGGGGCTGAAACAGGGGGCGAGAAACAGAGGGGCTGAAACAGAGGGGCTGAAACAGAGGGCGAGAAACAGAGGGGCTGAAACAGAGGGGCTGAAAGAGAGTGCGAGAAACAGAGGGCGAGAAACAGAGGGGCTGAAACAGAGGGCGAGAAACAGAGGGGCTGAAACAGAGGGGCTGAAACAGGGGGCGAGAAACAGAGGGCGAGAAACAGATGGGCGGAAACAGAGGGCGAGAAACCGAGGGGCTGAAACAGAGGGGCTGAAAGAGAGTGCGAGAAACAGAGGGCGAGAAACAGAGGGGCTGAAACAGAGCGCGAGAAACAGAGGGGCTGAAACAGAGGGGCTGAAACAGGGGGCGAGAAACAGAGGGCGAGAAACAGATGGGCGGAAACAGAGGGCGAGAAACCGAGGGGCTGAAACAGAGGGCGAGAAACCGAGGGGCTGAAACAGAGGGCGAGAAACAGAGGGGCTGAAACAGAGGGGCTGAAACAGGGGGCGAGAAACAGAGGGGCTGAAACAGAGGGTCTGAAACAGAGGGCGAGAAACAGAGGGGCTGAAACAGAGGGCGAGAAACAGAGGGGCTGAAACAGAGGGGCTGAAACAGAGGGCGAGAAACCGAGGGGCTGAAACAGAGGGGCTGAAACAGAGGGCGAGAAACAGAGGGGCTGAAACAGAGGGGCTGAAAGAGAGTGCGAGAAACAGAGGGCGAGAAACAGAGGGGCTGAAACAGAGGGGCTGAAACAGGGGGCGAGAAACAGAGGGGCTGAAACAGAGGGGCTGAAACAGAGGGCGAGAAACAGAGGGGCTGAAACAGAGGGGCTGAAAGAGAGTGCGAGAAACAGAGGGCGAGAAACAGAGGGGCTGAAACAGAGGGCGAGAAACAGAGGGGCTGAAACAGAGGGGCTGAAACAGGGGGCGAGAAACAGAGGGCGAGAAACAGATGGGCGGAAACAGAGGGCGAGAAACCGAGGGGCTGAAACAGAGGGCGAGAAACCGAGGGGCTGAAACAGAGGGCGAGAAACAGAGGGGCTGAAACAGAGGGGCTGAAACAGGGGGCGAGAAACAGAGGGGCTGAAACAGAGGGGCTGAAACAGAGGGCGAGAAACAGAGGGGCTGAAACAGAGGGCGAGAAACAGAGGGGCTGAAACAGAGGGGCTGAAACAGAGGGCGAGAAACCGAGGGGCTGAAACAGAGGGCGAGAAACCGAGTGGCTGAACAGAGGGGCTGAAGCAGATGGGCTGAAACAGAGGGCGAGAAACAGAGGGGCTGAAACAGAGGGCGAGAAACAGAGGGGCTGAAACAGAGGGGCTGAAACAGAGGGCGAGAAACCGAGGGGCTGAAACAGAGGGGCTGAAACAGAGGGCGAGAAACAGAGGGGCTGAAACAGAGGGCGAGAAACAGAGGGGCTGAAACAGAGGGCGAGAAACAGAGGGCGAGAAACAGAGGGGCTGAAACAGAGGGGCTGAAACAGAGGGGCTGAAACAGAGGGCGAGAAACAGATGGGCGGAAACAGAGGGCGAGAAACCGAGGGGCTGAAACAGAGGGCGAGAAACCGAGGGGCTGAAACAGAGGGGCTGAAACAGAGGGCGTGAAACAGAGGGCGAGAAACAGAGGGGCTGAAACAGAGGGCGAGAAACAGAGGGGCTGAAACAGAGGGGCTGAAACAGGGGGCGAGAAACAGAGGGGCTGAAACAGAGGGGCTGAAACAGAGGGGCTGAAACAGAGGGGCTGAAACAGAGGGCGAGAAACAGATGGGCGGAAACTGAGGGCGAGAAACCGAGGGGCTGAAACAGAGGGGCTGAAACAGAGGGCGTGAAACAGAGGGCGAGAAACAGAGGGGCTGAAACAGAGGGCGAGAAACAGAGGGGCTGAAACAGAGGGGCTGAAACAGGGGGCGAGAAACAGGGGGGCTGAAACAGAGGGGCTGAAACAGAGGGTGAGAAACAGAGGGGCTGAAACAGAGGGCGAGAAACAGAGGGGCTGAAACAGAGGGCGAGAAACAGAGGGGCTGAAACAGAGGGGCTGAAACAGAGGGCTGAAACAGAGGGGCTGAAACAGAGGGCGAGAAACTGAGGGGCTGAAACAGAGGGCGAGACACCGAGCGGCTGAACATGGGGGCTGAAACAGATGGGCTGAAACAGAGTGCGAGAAACAGAGGGGCTGAAACAGAGGGCGAGAAACAGAGGGGCTGAAACAGAGGGCGAGAAACCGAGGGGCTGAAACAGAGGTGCTAAAACAGAGGGGCTGAAACAGAAGGCGAGAAACAGAGGGCGAGAAACAGACGGCGAGAAACAGAGGGGCTGAAGCAGAGGGGCTGAAACAGAGGGTGAGAAACCGAGGGGTGAAACAGAGGGGCTGAAACAGAGGGGCTGAAACAGAGGGGCTGAAACAGAGGGCGAGAAACCGAGGGGCGGAAACAGAGGGCGAGAAACAGAGGGGCTGAAACAGAGGGGCTCAAACAGAGGGGCTGAAACAGAGGGCGAGAAACAGAGGGGCCGAAAAAGAGAGCGAGAAACAGAGGGGCTGAAACAGAGGAGATGAAACAGAGGGGCTGAAACAGAGGGCGAGAAACCGAGGGGCTGAAACAGAGGGGCTGAAACAGAGGGGCTGAAACAGAGGGGCTGAAACAGAGGGCGAGAAGCAGAGGGGCTGAAACAGTGGGTGAGAAAAAGAGGTGCTGAAACAGAGGAGCTGAAACAGAGGGTCTGAAACAGAGGGCGAGAAACAGAGGGGCAGAAACAGTGGGGCTGAAACAGAGGGCGAGAAACAGAGGGCGAGAAACAGAGGGGCTGAAACAGAGGGCGAGAAACCGAGTGGCTGAACAGAGGGGCTGAAACAGATGGGCTGAAACAGAGGGCGAGAAACAGAGGGGCTGAAACAGAGGGCGATAAACCCAGGGGCTGAAACAGAGGGGCTGAAACGGAGGAGCTGAAACAGAGGGGCTGAAACAGAGGGCGAGAAACCGAGGGGCTGAAACAGAGGGGCTGAAACAGAGGGCGAGAAGCAGAGGGGCTGAAACAGTGGGTGAGAAAAAGAGGGGCTGAAACAGAGGAGCTGAAACAGAGGGTCTGAAACAGAGGGCGAGAAACAGATGGGCGGAAACAGAGGGCGAGAAACCGAGGGGCTGAAACAGAGGGCGAGAAACAGAGGGGCTGAAACAGAGGGGCTGAAAGAGAGTGCGAGAAACAGAGGGCGAGAAACAGAGGGGCTGAAACAGAGGGCGAGAAACAGAGGGGCTGAAACAGAGGGGCTGAAACAGGGGGCGAGAAACAGAGGGGCTGAAACAGAGGGGCTGAAACAGAGGGCGAGAAACAGAGGGGCTGAAACAGAGGGGCTGAAAGAGAGTGCGAGAAACAGAGGGCGAGAAACAGAGGGGCTGAAACAGAGGGCGAGAAACAGAGGGGCTGAAACAGAGGGGCTGAAACAGGGGGCGAGAAACAGAGGGCGAGAAACAGATGGGCGGAAACAGAGGGCGAGAAACCGAGGGGCTGAAACAGAGGGGCTGAAAGAGAGTGCGAGAAACAGAGGGCGAGAAACAGAGGGGCTGAAACAGAGCGCGAGAAACAGAGGGGCTGAAACAGAGGGGCTGAAACAGGGGGCGAGAAACAGAGGGCGAGAAACAGATGGGCGGAAACAGAGGGCGAGAAACCGAGGGGCTGAAACAGAGGGCGAGAAACCGAGGGGCTGAAACAGAGGGCGAGAAACAGAGGGGCTGAAACAGAGGGGCTGAAACAGGGGGCGAGAAACAGAGGGGCTGAAACAGAGGGTCTGAAACAGAGGGCGAGAAACAGAGGGGCTGAAACAGAGGGCGAGAAACAGAGGGGCTGAAACAGAGGGGCTGAAACAGAGGGCGAGAAACCGAGGGGCTGAAACAGAGGGGCTGAATCAGAGGGCGAGAAACAGAGGGGCTGAAACAGAGGGGCTGAAAGAGAGTGCGAGAAACAGAGGGCGAGAAACAGAGGGGCTGAAACAGAGGGGCTGAAACAGGGGGCGAGAAACAGAGGGGCTGAAACAGAGGGGCTGAAACAGAGGGCGAGAAACAGAGGGGCTGAAACAGAGGGGCTGAAAGAGAGTGCGAGAAACAGAGGGCGAGAAACAGAGGGGCTGAAACAGAGGGCGAGAAACAGAGGGGCTGAAACAGAGGGGCTGAAACAGGGGGCGAGAAACAGAGGGCGAGAAACAGATGGGCGGAAACAGAGGGCGAGAAACCGAGGGGCTGAAACAGAGGGCGAGAAACCGAGGGGCTGAAACAGAGGGCGAGAAACAGAGGGGCTGAAACAGAGGGGCTGAAACAGGGGGCGAGAAACAGAGGGGCTGAAACAGAGGGGCTGAAACAGAGGGCGAGAAACAGAGGGGCTGAAACAGAGGGCGAGAAACAGAGGGGCTGAAACAGAGGGGCTGAAACAGAGGGCGAGAAACCGAGGGGCTGAAACAGAGGGCGAGAAACCGAGTGGCTGAACAGAGGGGCTGAAGCAGATGGGCTGAAACAGAGGGCGAGAAACAGAGGGGCTGAAACAGAGGGCGAGAAACAGAGGGGCTGAAACAGAGGGGCTGAAACAGAGGGCGAGAAACCGAGGGGCTGAAACAGAGGGGCTGAAACAGGGGGCGAGAAACAGAGGGCGAGAAACAGAGGGTCTGAAACAGAGGGGCTGAAACAGAGGGGCTGAAACAGAGGGCTAGAAACAGAGGGGCTGAAATAGAGGGGCTGAAACAGCGGGGCTGAAACAGAGGGCGAGAAACAGAGGGGCTGAAACAGAGGGCGAGAAACCGAGGGGCTGAAACAGAGGGGCTGAAACAGAGGGCGAGAAACAGAGGGCGAGAAACAGAGGGGCTGAAACAGAGGGCGAGAAACAGAGGGGCAGAAACAGAGGGGCTGAAACAGGGGGCGAGAAACAGAGGGGCTGAAACAGAGGGGCTGAAACATGGAGCGAGAAACAGAGGGGCTGAAACAGAGGGGCTGAAACAGGGGGCGAGAAACAGGGGGCGAGAAACAGAGGGGCTGAAACAGAGTGCGAGAAACAGAGGGGCTGAAACAGTGGGGCTGAAACAGAGGGCGAGAAAAAGAGGGGCTGAAACAGAGGGGCTGAAACAGAGGGGCTGAAAAGGAGGGCGAGAAAAAGAGGGGCTGAAACAGAGGGGCTGAAACAGAGGGGCTGAAACAGAGGGCGAGAAACAGAGGGGCTGAAACAGAGGGGCTGAAACAGAGGGCGAGAATCCGAGGGGCGGAAACAGAGGGCGAGAAACAGAGGGGTTGAAACAGAGGGGCTGAAACAGAGGGGCTGAAACAGAGGGTGAGAAACAGAGGGGCTGAAACAGAGGGCGAGAAACAGAGGGGCAGAAACAGAGGGCGAGAAACAGAGGGGCTGAAACAGAGGGGCTGAAAAAGAGGGCGAGAAACCGAGGGGCTGAAACAGAGGGCGAGAAACCGAGGGGCTGAACAGAGGGGCTGAAACAGAGGGGCTGAAACAGAGGGGCTGAAACAGAGGGCGAGAAACAGAGGGGCTGAAACAGAGGGCGAGAAACAGAGGGGCTGAAACAGAGGGGCTGAAACAAAGGGGCTGAAACAGAGGGGCTGAAACAGAGGGCGAGAAACTGAGGGGCTGAAACAGTGGGGCTGAAACAGGGGGCGAGAAACAGAGGGCGAGAAACAGAGGGGCTGAAACAGAGGGGCTGAAACAGAGGGGCTGAAACAGAGGGCTAGAAACAGAGGGGCTGAAACAGAGGGGCTGAAACAGAGGGGCTGGAACAGAGGGGCTGAAACAGAGGGGCTGAAACAGAGGGCGAGAAACAGAGGGGCTGAAACAGAGGGCGAGAAACAGAGGGGCTGAAACAGAGGGGCTGAAACATGGGGCGAGAAACAGAGGGGCTGAAACAGAGGGGCTGAAACAGAGGGCGAGAAACAGAGGGGCTGAAACAGAGGGGCTGAAAGAGAGTGCGAGAAACAGAGGGCGAGAAACAGAGTGGCTGAAACAGAGGGCGAGAAACAGAGGGGCTGAAACAGAGGGGCTGAAACAGGGGGCGAGAAACAGAGGGCGAGAAACAGATGGGCGGAAACAGAGGGCGAGAAACGGAGGGGCTGAAACAGAGGGGCTGAAAGAGAGTGCGAGAAACAGAGGGCGAGAAACAGAGGGGCTGAAACAGAGGGCGAGAAACAGAGGGGCTGAAACAGAGGGGCTGAAACAGGGGGCGAGAAACAGAGGGCGAGAAACAGATGGGCGGAAACAGAGGGCGAGAAACCGAGGGGCTGAAACAGAGGGCGAGAAACCGAGGGGCTGAAACAGAGGGCGAGAAACAGAGGGGCTGAAACAGAGGGGCTGAAACAGGGGGCGAGAAACAGAGGGGCTGAAACAGAGGGGCTGAAACAGAGGGCGTGAAACAGAGGGGCTGAAACAGAGGGCGAGAAACAGAGGGGCTGAAACAGAGGGGCTGAAACAGAGGGCGAGAAACCGAGGGGCTGAAACAGAGGGGCTGAAACAGAGGGCGAGAAACAGAGGGGCTGAAACAGAGGGGCTGAAAGAGAGTGCGAGAAACCGAGGGCGAGAAACAGAGGGGCTGAAACAGAGGGGCTGAAACAGGGGGCGAGAAACAGAGGGGCTGAAACAGAGGGGCTGAAACAGAGGGCGAGAAACAGAGGGGCTGAAACAGAGGGGCTGAAAGAGAGTGCGAGAAACAGAGGGCGAGAAACAGAGGGGCTGAAACAGAGGGCGAGAAACAGAGGGGCTGAAACAGAGGGGCTGAAACAGGGGGAGAGAAACAGAGGGCGAGAAACAGATTGGCGGAAACAGAGGGCGAGAAACCGAGGGGCTGAAACAGAGGGCGAGAAACCGAGGGGCTGAAACAGAGGGCGAGAAACAGAGGGGCTGAAACAGAGGGGCTGAAACAGGGGGCGAGAAACAGAGGGGCTGAAACAGAGGGGCTGAAACAGAGGGCGAGAAACAGAGGGGCTGAAACAGAGGGCGAGAAACAGAGGGGCTGAAACAGAGGGGCTGAAACAGAGGGCGAGAAACCGAGGGGCTGAAACAGAGGGCGAGAAACCGAGTGGCTGAACAGAGGGGCTGAAGCAGATGGGCTGAAACAGAGGGCGAGAAACAGAGGGGCTGAAACAGAGGGCGAGAAACAGAGGGGCTGAAACAGAGGGGCTGAAACAGAGGGCGAGAAACCGAGGGGCTGAAACAGAGGGGCTGAAACAGGGGGCGAGAAACAGAGGGCGAGAAACAGAGGGTCTGAAACAGAGGGGCTGAAACAGAGGGGCTGAAACAGAGGGCTAGAAACAGAGGGGCTGAAATAGAGGGGTTGAAACAGCGGGGCTGAAACAGAGGGCGAGAAACAGAGGGGCTGAAACAGAGGGCGAGAAACCGAGGGGCTGAAACAGAGGGGCTGAAACAGAGGGCGAGAAACAGAGGGCGAGAAACAGAGGGGCTGAAACAGAGGGCGAGAAACAGAGGGGCAGAAACAGAGGGGCTGAAACAGGGGGCGAGAAACAGAGGGGCTGAAACAGAGGGGCTGAAACATGGAGCGAGAAACAGAGGGGCTGAAACAGAGGGGCTGAAACAGGGGGCGAGAAACAGGGGGGCGAGAAACAGAGGGGCTGAAACAGAGTGCGAGAAACAGAGGGGCTGAAACAGTGGGGCTGAAACAGAGGGCGAGAAAAAGAGGGGCTGAAACAGAGGGGCTGAAACAGAGGGGCTGAAAAGGAGGGCGAGAAAAAGAGGGGCTGAAACAGAGGGGCTGAAACAGAGGGGCTGAAACAGAGGGCGAGAAACAGAGGGGCTGAAACAGAGGGGCTGAAACAGAGGGCGAGAATCCGAGGGTCTGAAACAGAGGGCGAGAAACAGAGGGGTTGAAACAGAGGGGCTGAAACAGAGGGGCTGAAACAGAGGGTGAGAAACAGAGGGGCTGAAACAGAGGGCGAGAAACAGAGGGGCAGAAACAGAGGGCGAGAAACAGAGGGGCTGAAACAGAGGGGCTGAAAAAGAGGGCGAGAAACCGAGGGGCTGAAACAGAGGGCGAGAAACCGAGGGGCTGAACAGAGGGGCTGAAACAGAGGGGCTGAAACAGAGGGGCTGAAACAGAGGGCGAGAAACAGAGGGGCTGAAACAGAGGGCGAGAAACAGAGGGGCTGAAACAGAGGGGCTGAAACAAAGGGGCTGAAACAGAGGGGCTGAAACAGAGGGCGAGAAACTGAGGGGCTGAAACAGTGGGGCTGAAACAGGGGGCGAGAAACAGAGGGCGAGAAACAGAGGGGCTGAAACAGAGGGGCTGAAACAGAGGGGCTGAAACAGAGGGCTAGAAACAGAGGGGCTGAAACAGAGGGGCTGAAACAGAGGGGCTGGAACAGAGGGGCTGAAACAGAGGGGCTGAAACAGAGGGCGAGAAACAGAGGGCGAGAAACAGAGGGCGAGAAACAGAGGGGCTGAAACAGAGGGGCTGAAACAGGGGGCGAGAAACAGAGGGGCTGAAACAGAGGGGCTGAAACAGAGGGTGAGAAACAGAGGGGCTGAAACAGAGGGCGAGAAACAGAGGGGCTGAAACAGAGGGGCTGAAACAGAGGGGCTGAAACAGAGAGCGAGAAACCGAGGGGTTGAACAGAGGGGCTGAAACAGAGGGGCTGAAACAGAGGGGCTGAAACAGAGGGCGAGAAACAGAGGGGCTGAAACAGAGGGCGAGAAACAGAGGGGCTGAAACAGAGGGGCTGAAACAGGGGGGCTGAAACAGGGGGCGAGAAACAGAGGGCGAGAAACAGAGGGGCTGAAACAGAGGGGCTGAAACAGAGGGGCTGAAACAGAGGGCTAGAAACAGAGGGGCTGAAACAGAGGGGCTGAAACAGAGGGGCTGAAACAGAGGGCGAGAAACAGAGGGCGAGAAACAGATGGGCGGAAACAGAGGGCGAGAAACCGAGGGGCTGAAACAGAGGGCGAGAAACAGATGGGCGGAAACAGAGGGCGAGAAACCGAGGGGCTGAAACAGAGGGCGAGAAACAGAGGGGCTGAAACAGAGGGCGAGAAACAGAGGGCGAGAAACAGAGGGGCTGAAACAGAGGGGCTGAAACAGAGGGGCTGAAACAGAGGGCGAGAAACAGATGGGCGGAAACAGAGGGCGAGAAACCGAGGGGCTGAAACAGAGGGCGAGAAAACGAGGGGCTGAAACAGAGGGGCTGAAACAGAGGGCGTGAAACAGAGGGCGAGAAACAGAGGGGCTGAAACAGAGGGCGAGAAACAGAGGGGCTGAAACAGAGGGGCTGAAACAGGGGGCGAGAAACAGAGGGGCTGAAACAGAGGGGCTGAAACAGAGGGGCTGAAACAGAGGGGCTGAAACAGAGGGCGAGAAACAGATGGGCGGAAACAGAGGGCGAGAAACCGAGGGGCTGAAACAGAGGGGCTGAAACAGAGGGCGTGAAACAGAGGGCGAGAAACAGAGGGGCTGAAACAGAGGGCGAGAAACAGAGGGGCTGAAACAGAGGGGCTGAAACAGGGGGCGAGAAACAGAGGGGCTGAAACAGAGGGGCTGAAACAGAGGGTGAGAAACAGAGGGGCTGAAACAGAGGGCGAGAAACAGAGGGGCTGAAACAGAGGGCGAGAAACAGAGGGGCTGAAACAGAGGGGCTGAAACAGAGGGCTGAAACAGAGGGGCTGAAACAGAGGGCGAGAAACTGAGGGGCTGAAACAGAGGGCGAGACACCGAGCGGCTGAACATGGGGGCTGAAACAGATGGGCTGAAACAGAGTGCGAGAAACAGAGGGGCTGAAACAGAGGGCGAGAAACAGAGGGGCTGAAACAGAGGGCGAGAAACCGAGGGGCTGAAACAGAGGTGCTGAAACAGAGGGGCTGAAACAGAAGGCGAGAAACAGAGGGCGAGAAACAGACGGCGAGAAACAGAGGGGCTGAAGCAGAGGGGCTGAAACAGAGGGTGAGAAACCGAGGGGTGAAACAGAGGGGCTGAAACAGAGGGGCTGAAACAGAGGGCGAGAGACCGAGGTGCTCAAACAGAGGGTGAGAAACAGAGGGGCTGAAACAGAGGGGCTGAAACAGAGGGGCTCAAAGAGAGGGGCTAAAACAGAGGGCGAGAAACCGAGGGGTTGAAACAGAGGGCGAGAAACAGAGGGGCTGAAACAGAGGGTCTGAAACAGAGGGGCTGAAACAGAGGGCGAGAAACCGAGGGGCGGAAACAGAGGGCGAGAAACAGAGGGGCTGAAACAGAGGGGCTCAAACAGAGGGGCTGAAACAGAGGGCGAGAAACAGAGGGGCTGAATAAGAGAGCGAGAAACAGAGGGGCTGAAACAGAGGAGCTGAAACAGAGGGGCTGAAACAGAGGTCGAGAAACCGTGGGGCTGAAACAGAGGGGCTGAAACAGAGGGGCTGAAACAGAGGAGCTGAAACAGAGGGCGAGAAGCAGAGGGGCTGAAACAGTGGGTGAGAAAAAGAGGTGCTGAAACAGAGGAGCTGAAACAGAGGGTCTGAAACAGAGGGCGAGAAACAGAGGGGCAGAAACAGTGGGGCTGAAACAGAGGGCGAGAAACAGAGGGCGAGAAACAGAGGGGCTGAAACAGAGGGCGAGAAACCGAGTGGCTGAACAGAGGGGCTGAAACAGATGGGCTGAAACAGAGGGCGAGAAACAGAGGGGCTGAAACAGAGGGCGAGAAACCGAGGGGCTGAAACAGAGGGGCTGAAACGGAGGAGCTGAAACAGAGGGGCTGAAACAGAGTGCGAGAAACCGAGGGGCTGAAACAGAGGGGCTGAAACAGAGGGCGAGAAGCAGAGGGGCTGAAACAGTGGGTGAGAAAAAGAGGGGCTGAAACAGAGGAGCTGAAACAGAGGGTCTGAACCAGAGGGCGAGAAACAGAGGGGCTGAAACAGAGGGGCTGAAAGAGAGTGCGAGAAACAGAGGGCGAGAAACAGAGGGGCTGAAACAGAGGGCGAGAAACAGAGGGGCTGAAACAGAGGGGCTGAAACAGGGGGCGAGAAACAGAGGGGCTGAAACAGAGGGGCTGAAACAGAGGGCGAGAAACAGAGGGGCTGAAACAGAGGGGCTGAAAGAGAGTGCGAGAAACAGAGGGCGAGAAACAGAGGGGCTGAAACAGAGGGCGAGAAACAGAGGGGCTGAAACAGAGGGGCTGAAACAGGGGGCGAGAAACAGAGGGCGAGAAACAGATGGGCGGAAACAGAAAGCGAGAAACCGAGGGGCTGAAACAGAGGGCGAGAAACCGAGGGGCTGAAACAGAGGGCGAGAAACAGAGGGGCTGAAACAGAGGGGCTGAAAGAGAGTGCGAGAAACAGAGGGCGAGAAACAGAGGGGCTGAAACAGAGGGGCTGAAACAGGGGGCGAGAAACAGAGGGGCTGAAACAGAGGGGCTGAAACAGAGGGCGTGAAACAGAGGGGCTGAAACAGAGGGCGAGAAACAGAGGGGCTGAAACAGAGGGGCTGAAACAGAGGGCGAGAAACCGAGTGGCTGAAACAGAGGGCGAGAAACCGAGTGGCTGAACAGAGGGGCTGAAGCAGATGGGCTGAAACAGAGGGCGAGAAACAGAGGGGCTGAAACAGAGGGCGAGAAACAGAGGGGCTGAAACAGAGGGGCTGAAACAGTGGGCGAGAAACCGAGGGGCTGAAACAGAGGGGCTGAAACAGGGGGCGAGAAACAGAGGGCGAGAAACAGAGGGTCTGAAACAGAGGGGCTGAAACAGAGGGGCTGAAACAGAGGGCTAGAAACAGAGGGGCTGAAATAGAGGGGCTGAAACAGAGGGGCTGAAACAGAGGGCGAGAAACAGAGGGGCTGAAACAGAGGGGCTGAAACAGAGGGGCTGAAACAGAGGGGCTGAAACAGAGGGCGAGAAACAGAGGGCGAGAAACAGAGGGGCTGAAACAGAGGGCGAGAAACAGAGGGGCAGAAACAGAGGGGCTGAAACAGGGGGCGAGAAACAGAGGGGCTGAAACAGAGGGGCTGAAACATGGAGCGAGAAACAGAGGGGCTGAAACAGAGGGGCTGAAACAGGGGGCGAGAAACAGGGGGCGAGAAACAGAGGGGCTGAAACAGAGGGCGAGAAACAGAGGGGCTGAAACAGTGGGGCTGAAACAGAGGGCGAGAAAAAGAGGGGCTGAAACAGAGGGGCTGAAACAGAGGGGCTGAAAAGGAGGGCGAGAAAAAGAGGGGCTGAAACAGAGGGGCTGAAGCAGAGGGGCTGAAACAGAGGGCGAGAAACAGAGGGGCTGAAACAGAGGGGCTGAAACAGAGGGCGAGAATCCGAGGGGCTGAAACAGAGGGCGAGAAACAGAGGGGCTGAAACAGAGGGGCTGAAACAGAGGGGCTGAAACAGAGGGTGAGAAACAGAGGGGCTGAAACAGAGGGCGAGAAACAGAGGGGCTGAAACAGAGGGCGAGAAACAGAGGGGCTGAAACAGAGGAGCTGAAAAAGAGGGCGAGAAACCGAGGGGCTGAAACAGAGGGCGAGAAACCGAGGGGCTGAACAGAGGGGCTGAAACAGAGGGGCTGAAACAGAGGGCGAGAAACAGAGGGGCTGAAACAGAGGGCGAGAAACAGAGGGGCTGAAACAGAGGGGCTGAAACAAAGGGGCTGAAACAGAGGGGCTGAAACAGAGGGCGAGAAACTGAGGGGCTGAAACAGTGGGGATGAAACAGGGGGCGAGAAACAGAGGGCGAGAAACAGAGGGGCTGAAACAGAGGGGCTGAAACAGAGGGGCTGAAACAGAGGGCTAGAAACAGAGGGGCTGAAACAGAGGGGCTGAAACAGAGGGGCTGGAACAGAGGGGCTGAAACAGAGGGGCTGAAACAGAGGGCGAGAAACAGAGGGCGAGAAACAGAGGGGCTGAAACAGAGGGCGAGAAATAGAGGGGCTGAAACAGAGGGGCTGAAACAGGGGGCGAGAAACAGAGGGGCTGAAACAGAGGGGCTGAAACAGAGGGTGAGAAACAGAGGGGCTGAAACAGAGGGCGAGAAACAGAGGGGCTGAAACAGAGGGGCTGAAACAGAGGGCGAGAAACAGAGGGGCTGAAACAGAGGGGCTGAAACAGAGGGGCTGAAACAGAGAGCGAGAAACCGAGGGGTTGAACAGAGGGGCTGAAACAGAGGGGCTGAAACAGAGGGGCTGAAACAGAGGGCGAGAAACAGAGGGGCTGAAACAGAGGGCGAGAAACAGAGGGGCTGAAACAGAGGGGCTGAAACAGGGGGCGAGAAACCGAGGGGCTGAAACAGAGGGGCTGAAACAGGGGGCGAGAAACAGAGGGCGAGAAACAGAGGGGCTGAAACCGAGGGGCTGAAACTGAGGGCGAGAAACCGAGTGGCTGAACAGAGTGGCTGAAACAGATGGGCTGAAACAGAGGGCGAGAAACAGAGGGGCTGAAACAGAGGGCGAGAAACAGAGGGGCTGAAACAGAGGGGCTGAAACAGAGGGCGAGAAACCGAGGGGCTGAAACCGAGGGGCTGAAACAGGGGGCGAGAAACAGAGGGCGAGAAACAGAGGGGCTGAAACAGAGGGGCTGAAACAGAGGGGCTGAAACAGAGGGCTAGAAACAGAGGGGCTGAAATAGAGGGGCTGAAACAGCGGGGCTGAAACAGAGGGCGAGAAACAGAGGGGCTGAAACAGAGGGGCTGAAACAGAGGGGCTGAAACAGAGGGGCTGAAACAGAGGGCGAGAAACAGAGGGCGAGAAACAGAGGGGCTGAAACAGAGGGCGAGAAACAGAGGGGCAGAAACAGAGGGGCTGAAACAGAGGGCGAGAAACAGAGGGGCTGAAACAGAGGGGCTGAAACAGGGGGCGAGAAACAGGGGGCGAGAAACAGAGGGGCTGAAACAGAGGGCGAGAAACAGAGGGGCTGAAACAGTGGGGCTGAAACAGAGGGCGAGAAAAAGAGGGGCTGAAACAGAGGGGCTGAAACAGAGGGGCTGAAAGAGAGGGCGAGAAAAAGAGGGGCTGAAACAGAGGGGCTGAAACAGAGGGGCTGAAACAGAGGGCGAGAAACAGAGGGGCTGAAACAGAGTGGCTGAAACAGAGGGCGAGAATCCGAGGGGCTGAAACAGAGGGCGAGAAACAGAGGGGCTGAAACAGAGGGGCTGAAACAGAGGGGCTGAAACAGAGGGTGAGAAACAGAGGGGCTGAAACAGGGGGCGAGAAACAGAGGGGCTGAAACAGAGGGCGAGAAACAGAGGGGCTGAAACAGAGGGGCTGAAACAGAGGGCGAGAAACCGAGGGGCTGAAACAGAGGGCGAGAAACCGAGGGGCTGAACAGAGGGGCTGAAACAGAGGGGCTGAAACAGAGTGGCTGAAATAGAGGGCGAGAAACAGAGGGGCTGAAACAGAGGGCGAGAAACAGAGGGGCTGAAACAGAGGGGCTGAAACAAAGGGGCTGAAACAGAGGGGCTGAAACAGAGGGCGAGAAACCGAGGGGCTGAAACAGTGGGGCTGAAACAGGGGGCGAGAAACAGAGGGGCTGAAACAGAGGGGCTGAAACAGAGGGTGAGAAACAGAGGGGCTGAAACAGAGGGCGAGAAACAGAGGGGCTGAAACAGAGGGGCTGAAACAGAGGGGCTGAAACAGAGAGCGAGAAACCGAGGGGTTGAACAGAGGGGCTGAAACAGAGGGGCTGAAACAGAGGGGCTGAAACAGAGGGCGAGAAACAGAGGGGCTGAAACAGAGGGCGAGAAACAGAGGGGCTGAAACAGAGGGGCTGAAACAGGGGGGCTGAAACAGGGGGCGAGAAACAGAGGGCGAGAAACAGAGGGGCTGAAACAGAGGGGCTGAAACAGAGGGGCTGAAACAGAGGGCTAGAAACAGAGGGGCTGAAACAGAGGGGCTGAAACAGAGGGGCTGAAACAGAGGGCGAGAAACAGAGGGCGAGAAACAGATGGGCGGAAACAGAGGGCGAGAAACCGAGGGGCTGAAACAGAGGGCGAGAAACAGATGGGCGGAAACAGAGGGCGAGAAACCGAGGGGCTGAAACAGAGGGCGAGAAACAGAGGGGCTGAAACAGAGGGCGAGAAACAGAGGGCGAGAAACAGAGGGGCTGAAACAGAGGGGCTGAAACAGAGGGGCTGAAACAGAGGGCGAGAAACAGATGGGCGGAAACAGAGGGCGAGAAACCGAGGGGCTGAAACAGAGGGCGAGAAAACGAGGGGCTGAAACAGAGGGGCTGAAACAGAGGGCGTGAAACAGAGGGCGAGAAACAGAGGGGCTGAAACAGAGGGCGAGAAACAGAGGGGCTGAAACAGAGGGGCTGAAACAGGGGGCGAGAAACAGAGGGGCTGAAACAGAGGGGCTGAAACAGAGGGGCTGAAACAGAGGGGCTGAAACAGAGGGCGAGAAACAGATGGGCGGAAACAGAGGGCGAGAAACCGAGGGGCTGAAACAGAGGGGCTGAAACAGAGGGCGTGAAACAGAGGGCGAGAAACAGAGGGGCTGAAACAGAGGGCGAGAAACAGAGGGGCTGAAACAGAGGGGCTGAAACAGGGGGCGAGAAACAGAGGGGCTGAAACAGAGGGGCTGAAACAGAGGGTGAGAAACAGAGGGGCTGAAACAGAGGGCGAGAAACAGAGGGGCTGAAACAGAGGGCGAGAAACAGAGGGGCTGAAACAGAGGGGCTGAAACAGAGGGCTGAAACAGAGGGGCTGAAACAGAGGGCGAGAAACTGAGGGGCTGAAACAGAGGGCGAGACACCGAGCGGCTGAACATGGGGGCTGAAACAGATGGGCTGAAACAGAGTGCGAGAAACAGAGGGGCTGAAACAGAGGGCGAGAAACAGAGGGGCTGAAACAGAGGGCGAGAAACCGAGGGGCTGAAACAGAGGTGCTGAAACAGAGGGGCTGAAACAGAAGGCGAGAAACAGAGGGCGAGAAACAGACGGCGTGAAACAGAGGGGCTGAAGCAGAGGGGCTGAAACAGAGGGTGAGAAACCGAGGGGTGAAACAGAGGGGCTGAAACAGAGGGGCTGAAACAGAGGGCGAGAGACCGAGGTGCTCAAACAGAGGGTGAGAAACAGAGGGGCTGAAACAGAGGGGCTGAAACAGAGGGGCTCAAAGAGAGGGGCTAAAACAGAGGGCGAGAAACCGAGGGGTTGAAACAGAGGGCGAGAAACAGAGGGGCTGAAACAGAGGGTCTGAAACAGAGGGGCTGAAACAGAGGGCGAGAAACCGAGGGGCGGAAACAGAGGGCGAGAAACAGAGGGGCTGAAACAGAGGGGCTCAAACAGAGGGGCTGAAACAGAGGGCGAGAAACAGAGGGGCTGAATAAGAGAGCGAGAAACAGAGGGGCTGAAACAGAGGAGCTGAAACAGAGGGGCTGAAACAGAGGTCGAGAAACCGTGGGGCTGAAACAGAGGGGCTGAAACAGAGGGGCTGAAACAGAGGAGCTGAAACAGAGGGCGAGAAGCAGAGGGGCTGAAACAGTGGGTGAGAAAAAGAGGTGCTGAAACAGAGGAGCTGAAACAGAGGGTCTGAAACAGAGGGCGAGAAACAGAGGGGCAGAAACAGTGGGGCTGAAACAGAGGGCGAGAAACAGAGGGCGAGAAACAGAGGGGCTGAAACAGAGGGCGAGAAACCGAGTGGCTGAACAGAGGGGCTGAAACAGATGGGCTGAAACAGAGGGCGAGAAACAGAGGGGCTGAAACAGAGGGCGAGAAACCGAGGGGCTGAAACAGAGGGGCTGAAACGGAGGAGCTGAAACAGAGGGGCTGAAACAGAGTGCGAGAAACCGAGGGGCTGAAACAGAGGGGCTGAAACAGAGGGCGAGAAGCAGAGGGGCTGAAACAGTGGGTGAGAAAAAGAGGGGCTGAAACAGAGGAGCTGAAACAGAGGGTCTGAACCAGAGGGCGAGAAACAGAGGGGCTGAAACAGAGGGGCTGAAAGAGAGTGCGAGAAACAGAGGGCGAGAAACAGAGGGGCTGAAACAGAGGGCGAGAAACAGAGGGGCTGAAACAGAGGGGCTGAAACAGGGGGCGAGAAACAGAGGGGCTGAAACAGAGGGGCTGAAACAGAGGGCGAGAAACAGAGGGGCTGAAACAGAGGGGCTGAAAGAGAGTGCGAGAAACAGAGGGCGAGAAACAGAGGGGCTGAAACAGAGGGCGAGAAACAGAGGGGCTGAAACAGAGGGGCTGAAACAGGGGGCGAGAAACAGAGGGCGAGAAACAGATGGGCGGAAACAGAAAGCGAGAAACCGAGGGGCTGAAACAGAGGGCGAGAAACCGAGGGGCTGAAACAGAGGGCGAGAAACAGAGGGGCTGAAACAGAGGGGCTGAAAGAGAGTGCGAGAAACAGAGGGCGAGAAACAGAGGGGCTGAAACAGAGGGGCTGAAACAGGGGGCGAGAAACAGAGGGGCTGAAACAGAGGGGCTGAAACAGAGGGCGTGAAACAGAGGGGCTGAAACAGAGGGCGAGAAACAGAGGGGCTGAAACAGAGGGGCTGAAACAGAGGGCGAGAAACCGAGTGGCTGAAACAGAGGGCGAGAAACCGAGTGGCTGAACAGAGGGGCTGAAGCAGATGGGCTGAAACAGAGGGCGAGAAACAGAGGGGCTGAAACAGAGGGCGAGAAACAGAGGGGCTGAAACAGAGGGGCTGAAACAGTGGGCGAGAAACCGAGGGGCTGAAACAGAGGGGCTGAAACAGGGGGCGAGAAACAGAGGGCGAGAAACAGAGGGTCTGAAACAGAGGGGCTGAAACAGAGGGGCTGAAACAGAGGGCTAGAAACAGAGGGGCTGAAATAGAGGGGCTGAAACAGAGGGGCTGAAACAGAGGGCGAGAAACAGAGGGGCTGAAACAGAGGGGCTGAAACAGAGGGGCTGAAACAGAGGGGCTGAAACAGAGGGCGAGAAACAGAGGGCGAGAAACAGAGGGGCTGAAACAGAGGGCGAGAAACAGAGGGGCAGAAACAGAGGGGCTGAAACAGGGGGCGAGAAACAGAGGGGCTGAAACAGAGGGGCTGAAACATGGAGCGAGAAACAGAGGGGCTGAAACAGAGGGGCTGAAACAGGGGGCGAGAAACAGGGGGCGAGAAACAGAGGGGCTGAAACAGAGGGCGAGAAACAGAGGGGCTGAAACAGTGGGGCTGAAACAGAGGGCGAGAAAAAGAGGGGCTGAAACAGAGGGGCTGAAACAGAGGGGCTGAAAAGGAGGGCGAGAAAAAGAGGGGCTGAAACAGAGGGGCTGAAGCAGAGGGGCTGAAACAGAGGGCGAGAAACAGAGGGGCTGAAACAGAGGGGCTGAAACAGAGGGCGAGAATCCGAGGGGCTGAAACAGAGGGCGAGAAACAGAGGGGCTGAAACAGAGGGGCTGAAACAGAGGGGCTGAAACAGAGGGTGAGAAACAGAGGGGCTGAAACAGAGGGCGAGAAACAGAGGGGCTGAAACAGAGGGCGAGAAACAGAGGGGCTGAAACAGAGGAGCTGAAAAAGAGGGCGAGAAACCGAGGGGCTGAAACAGAGGGCGAGAAACCGAGGGGCTGAACAGAGGGGCTGAAACAGAGGGGCTGAAACAGAGGGCGAGAAACAGAGGGGCTGAAACAGAGGGCGAGAAACAGAGGGGCTGAAACAGAGGGGCTGAAACAAAGGGGCTGAAACAGAGGGGCTGAAACAGAGGGCGAGAAACTGAGGGGCTGAAACAGTGGGGATGAAACAGGGGGCGAGAAACAGAGGGCGAGAAACAGAGGGGCTGAAACAGAGGGGCTGAAACAGAGGGGCTGAAACAGAGGGCTAGAAACAGAGGGGCTGAAACAGAGGGGCTGAAACAGAGGGGCTGGAACAGAGGGGCTGAAACAGAGGGGCTGAAACAGAGGGCGAGAAACAGAGGGCGAGAAACAGAGGGGCTGAAACAGAGGGCGAGAAATAGAGGGGCTGAAACAGAGGGGCTGAAACAGGGGGCGAGAAACAGAGGGGCTGAAACAGAGGGGCTGAAACAGAGGGTGAGAAACAGAGGGGCTGAAACAGAGGGCGAGAAACAGAGGGGCTGAAACAGAGGGGCTGAAACAGAGGGCGAGAAACAGAGGGGCTGAAACAGAGGGGCTGAAACAGAGGGGCTGAAACAGAGAGCGAGAAACCGAGGGGTTGAACAGAGGGGCTGAAACAGAGGGGCTGAAACAGAGGGGCTGAAACAGAGGGCGAGAAACAGAGGGGCTGAAACAGAGGGCGAGAAACAGAGGGGCTGAAACAGAGGGGCTGAAACAGGGGGCGAGAAACCGAGGGGCTGAAACAGAGGGGCTGAAACAGGGGGCGAGAAACAGAGGGCGAGAAACAGAGGGGCTGAAACCGAGGGGCTGAAACTGAGGGCGAGAAACCGAGTGGCTGAACAGAGTGGCTGAAACAGATGGGCTGAAACAGAGGGCGAGAAACAGAGGGGCTGAAACAGAGGGCGAGAAACAGAGGGGCTGAAACAGAGGGGCTGAAACAGAGGGCGAGAAACCGAGGGGCTGAAACCGAGGGGCTGAAACAGGGGGCGAGAAACAGAGGGCGAGAAACAGAGGGGCTGAAACAGAGGGGCTGAAACAGAGGGGCTGAAACAGAGGGCTAGAAACAGAGGGGCTGAAATAGAGGGGCTGAAACAGCGGGGCTGAAACAGAGGGCGAGAAACAGAGGGGCTGAAACAGAGGGGCTGAAACAGAGGGGCTGAAACAGAGGGGCTGAAACAGAGGGCGAGAAACAGAGGGCGAGAAACAGAGGGGCTGAAACAGAGGGCGAGAAACAGAGGGGCAGAAACAGAGGGGCTGAAACAGAGGGCGAGAAACAGAGGGGCTGAAACAGAGGGGCTGAAACAGGGGGCGAGAAACAGGGGGCGAGAAACAGAGGGGCTGAAACAGAGGGCGAGAAACAGAGGGGCTGAAACAGTGGGGCTGAAACAGAGGGCGAGAAAAAGAGGGGCTGAAACAGAGGGGCTGAAACAGAGGGGCTGAAAGAGAGGGCGAGAAAAAGAGGGGCTGAAACAGAGGGGCTGAAACAGAGGGGCTGAAACAGAGGGCGAGAAACAGAGGGGCTGAAACAGAGTGGCTGAAACAGAGGGCGAGAATCCGAGGGGCTGAAACAGAGGGCGAGAAACAGAGGGGCTGAAACAGAGGGGCTGAAACAGAGGGGCTGAAACAGAGGGTGAGAAACAGAGGGGCTGAAACAGGGGGCGAGAAACAGAGGGGCTGAAACAGAGGGCGAGAAACAGAGGGGCTGAAACAGAGGGGCTGAAAAAGAGGGCGAGAAACCGAGGGGCTGAAACAGAGGGCGAGAAACCGAGGGGCTGAACAGAGGGGCTGAAACAGAGGGGCTGAAACAGAGTGGCTGAAATAGAGGGCGAGAAACAGAGGGGCTGAAACAGAGGGCGAGAAACAGAGGGGCTGAAACAGAGGGGCTGAAACAAAGGGGCTGAAACAGAGGGGCTGAAACAGAGGGCGAGAAACCGAGGGGCTGAAACAGTGGGGCTGAAACAGGGGGCGAGAAACAGAGGGTGAGAAACTGAGGGGCTGAAACAGAGTGGCTGAAACAGAGGGGCTGAAACAGAGGGCTAGAAACAGAGGGGCTGAAACAGAGGGGCTGAAACAGAGGGGCTGGAACAGAGGGGCTGAAACAGAGGGGCTGAAACAGAGGGCGAGAAACAGAGGGCGAGAAACAGAGGGGCTGAAACAGAGGGCGAGAAACAGAGGGGCTGAAACAGAGGGGCTGAAACAGGGGGCGAGAAACAGAGGGGCTGAAACAGAGGGTGAGAAACAGAGGGGCTGAAACAGAGGGCGAGAAACAGAGGGGCTGAAACAGAGGGGCTGAAACAAAGGGCGAGAAACAGAGGGGCTGAAACAGAGGGGCTGAAACAGAGGGCGAGAAACCGAGGGGTTGAACAGAGGGGCTGAAACAGAGGGGCTGAAACAGAGGGGCTGAAACAGACGGCGAGAAACAGAGGGGCTGAAGCAGAGGGGCTGAAACAGAGGGTGAGAAACCGAGGGGTGAAACAGAGGGGCTGAAACAGAGGGCGAGAAACCGAGGTGCTCAAACAGAGGGTGAGAAACAGAGGGGCTGAAACAGAGGGGCTGAAACAGAGGGGCTCAAACAGAGGGGCTAAAACAGAGGGCGAGAAACCGAGGGGTTGAAACAGAGGGCGAGAAACAGAGGGGCTGAAGCAGAGGGGCTGAAACAGAGGGGCTAAAACAGAGGGCGAGAAACCGAGGGGCGGAAACAGAGGGCGAGAAACCGAGGGGCTGAAACAGAGGGGCTCAAACAGAGGGGCTGAAACAGAGGGCGAGAAACAGAGGGGCTGAATAAGAGAGCGAGAAACAGAGGGGCTGAAACAGAGGGGCTGAAACAGAGGGGCTGAAACAGAGGGGCTGAAACAGAGGGCTAGAAACAGAGGGGCTGAAATAGAGGGGCTGAAACAGCGGGGCTGAAACAGAGGGCGAGAAACAGAGGGGCTGAAACAGAGGGGCTGAAACAGAGGGGCTGAAACAGAGGGGCTGAAACAGAGGGCGAGAAACAGAGGGCGAGAAACAGAGGGGCTGAAACAGAGGGCGAGAAACAGAGGGGCAGAAACAGAGGGGCTGAAACAGGGGGCGAGAAACAGAGGGGCTGAAACAGAGGGGCTGAAACAGGGGGCGAGAAACAGGGGGCGAGAAACAGAGGGGCTGAAACAGAGGGCGAGAAACAGAGGGGCTGAAACAGTGGGGCTGAAACAGAGGGCGAGAAAAAGAGGGGCTGAAACAGAGGGGCTGAAAGAGAGGGCGAGAAAAAGAGGGGCTGAAACAGAGGGGCTGAAACAGAGGGGCTGAAACAGAGGGCGAGAAACAGAGGGGCTGAAACAGAGGGGCTGAAACAGAGGGCGAGAATCGGAGGGGCTGAAACAGAGGGCGAGAAACAGAGGGGCTGAAACAGAGGGGCTGAAACAGAGGGGCTGAAACAGAGGGTGAGAAACAGAGGGGCTGAAACAGAGGGCGAGAAACAGAGGGGCTGAAACAGAGGGCGAGAAACAGAGGGGCTGAAACAGAGGGGCTGAAACAGAGGGCGAGAAACCGAGGGGCTGAAACAGAGGGCGAGAAACCGAGGGGCTGAACAGAGGGGCTGAAACAGAGGGGCTGAAACAGAGTGGCTGAAATAGAGGGCGAGAAACAGAGGGGCTGAAACAGAGGGCGAGAAACAGAGGGGCTGAAACAGAGGGCGAGAAACCGAGGGGCTGAAACAGTGGGGCAGAAACAGGGGGCGAGAAACAGAGGGTGAGAAACAGAGGGGCTGAAACAGAGTGGCTGAAACAGAGGGGCTGAAACAGAGGGCTAGAAACAGAGGGGCTGAAACAGAGGGGCTGAAACAGAGGGGCTGGAACAGAGGGGCTGAAACAGAGGGGCTGAAACAGAGGGCGAGAAACAGAGGGCGAGAAACAGAGGGGCTGAAACAGAGGGCGAGAAACAGAGGGGCTGAAACAGAGGGGCTGAAACAGGGGGCGAGAAACAGAGGGGCTGAAACAGAGGGGCTGAAACAGAGGGTGAGAAACAGAGGGGCTGAAACAGAGGGCGAGAAACAGAGGGGCTGAAACAGAGGGGCTGAAACAGAGGGCGAGAAACAGAGGGGCTGAAACAGAGGGGCTGAAACAGAGGGGCTGAAACAGAGGGCGAGAAACAGAGGGGTTGAACAGAGGGGCTGAAACAGAGGGTGAGAAACAGAGGGGCTGAAACAGAGGGCGAGAAACAGAGGGGCTGAAACAGAGGGCGAGAAACAGAGGGGCTGAAACAGAGGAGCTGAAAAAGAGGGCGAGAAACCGAGGGGCTGAAACAGAGGGCGAGAAACCGAGGGGCTGAACAGAGGGGCTGAAACAGAGGGGCTGAAACAGAGGGCGAGAAACAGAGGGGCTGAAACAGAGGGCGAGAAACAGAGGGGCTGAAACAGAGGGGCTGAAACAAAGGGGCTGAAACAGAGGGGCTGAAACAGAGGGCGAGAAACTGAGGGGCTGAAACAGTGGGGATGAAACAGGGGGCGAGAAACAGAGGGCGAGAAACAGAGGGGCTGAAACAGAGGGGCTGAAACAGAGGGGCTGAAACAGAGGGCTAGAAACAGAGGGGCTGAAACAGAGGGGCTGAAACAGAGGGGCTGGAACAGAGGGGCTGAAACAGAGGGGCTGAAACAGAGGGCGAGAAACAGAGGGCGAGAAACAGAGGGGCTGAAACAGAGGGCGAGAAATAGAGGGGCTGAAACAGAGGGGCTGAAACAGGGGGCGAGAAACAGAGGGGCTGAAACAGAGGGGCTGAAACAGAGGGTGAGAAACAGAGGGGCTGAAACAGAGGGCGAGAAACAGAGGGGCTGAAACAGAGGGGCTGAAACAGAGGGCGAGAAACAGAGGGGCTGAAACAGAGGGGCTGAAACAGAGGGGCTGAAACAGAGAGCGAGAAACCGAGGGGTTGAACAGAGGGGCTGAAACAGAGGGGCTGAAACAGAGGGGCTGAAACAGAGGGCGAGAAACAGAGGGGCTGAAACAGAGGGCGAGAAACAGAGGGGCTGAAACAGAGGGGCTGAAACAGGGGGCGAGAAACCGAGGGGCTGAAACAGAGGGGCTGAAACAGGGGGCGAGAAACAGAGGGCGAGAAACAGAGGGGCTGAAACCGAGGGGCTGAAACTGAGGGCGAGAAACCGAGTGGCTGAACAGAGTGGCTGAAACAGATGGGCTGAAACAGAGGGCGAGAAACAGAGGGGCTGAAACAGAGGGCGAGAAACAGAGGGGCTGAAACAGAGGGGCTGAAACAGAGGGCGAGAAACCGAGGGGCTGAAACCGAGGGGCTGAAACAGGGGGCGAGAAACAGAGGGCGAGAAACAGAGGGGCTGAAACAGAGGGGCTGAAACAGAGGGGCTGAAACAGAGGGCTCGAAACAGAGGGGCTGAAATAGAGGGGCTGAAACAGCGGGGCTGAAACAGAGGGCGAGAAACAGAGGGGCTGAAACAGAGGGGCTGAAACAGAGGGGCTGAAACAGAGGGGCTGAAACAGAGGGCGAGAAACAGAGGGCGAGAAACAGAGGGGCTGAAACAGAGGGCGAGAAACAGAGGGGCAGAAACAGAGGGGCTGAAACAGAGGGCGAGAAACAGAGGGGCTGAAACAGAGGGGCTGAAACAGGGGGCGAGAAACAGGGGGCGAGAAACAGAGGGGCTGAAACAGAGGGCGAGAAACAGAGGGGCTGAAACAGTGGGGCTGAAACAGAGGGCGAGAAAAAGAGGGGCTGAAACAGAGGGGCTGAAACAGAGGGGCTGAAAGAGAGGGCGAGAAAAAGAGGGGCTGAAACAGAGGGGCTGAAACAGAGGGGCTGAAACAGAGGGCGAGAAACAGAGGGGCTGAAACAGAGTGGCTGAAACAGAGGGCGAGAATCCGAGGGGCTGAAACAGAGGGCGAGAAACAGAGGGGCTGAAACAGAGGGGCTGAAACAGAGGGGCTGAAACAGAGGGTGAGAAACAGAGGGGCTGAAACAGGGGGCGAGAAACAGAGGGGCTGAAACAGAGGGCGAGAAACAGAGGGGCTGAAACAGAGGGGCTGAAACAGAGGGCGAGAAACCGAGGGGCTGAAACAGAGGTCGAGAAACCGAGGGGCTGAACAGAGGGGCTGAAACAGAGGGGCTGAAACAGAGTGGCTGAAATAGAGGGCGAGAAACAGAGGGGCTGAAACAGAGGGCGAGAAACAGAGGGGCTGAAACAGAGGGGCTGAAACAAAGGGGCTGAAACAGAGGGGCTGAAACAGAGGGCGAGAAACCGAGGGGCTGAAACAGTGGGGCTGAAACAGGGGGCGAGAAACAGAGGGTGAGAAACTGAGGGGCTGAAACAGAGTGGCTGAAACAGAGGGGCTGAAACAGAGGGCTAGAAACAGAGGGGCTGAAACAGAGGGGCTGAAACAGAGGGGCTGGAACAGAGGGGCTGAAACAGAGGGGCTGAAACAGAGGGTGAGAAACAGAGGGCGAGAAACAGAGGGGCTGAAACAGAGGGCGAGAAACAGAGGGGCTGAAACAGAGGGGCTGAAACAGGGGGCGAGAAACAGAGGGGCTGAAACAGAGGGGCTGAAACAGAGGGTGAGAAACAGAGGGGCTGAAACAGAGGGCGAGAAACAGAGGGGCTGAAACAGAGGGGCTGAAACAAAGGGCGAGAAACAGAGGGGCTGAAACAGAGGGGCTGAAACAGAGGGCGAGAAACCGAGGGGTTGAACAGAGGGGCTGAAACAGAGGGGCTGAAACAGAGGGGCTGAAACAGACGGCGAGAAACAGAGGGGCTGAAGCAGAGGGGCTGAAACAGAGGGTGAGAAACCGAGGGGTGAAACAGAGGGGCTGAAACAGAGGGCGAGAAACCGAGGTGCTCAAACAGAGGGTGAGAAACAGAGGGGCTGAAACAGAGGGGCTGAAACAGAGGGGCTCAAACAGAGGGGCTAAAACAGAGGGCGAGAAACCGAGGGGTTGAAACAGAGGGCGAGAAACAGAGGGGCTGAAGCAGAGGGGCTGAAACAGAGGGGCTAAAACAGAGGGCGAGAAACCGAGGGGCGGAAACAGAGGGCGAGAAACCGAGGGGCTGAAACAGAGGGGCTCAAACAGAGGGGCTGAAACAGAGGGCGAGAAACAGAGGGGCTGAATAAGAGAGCGAGAAACAGAGGGGCTGAAACAGAGGGGCTGAAACAGAGGGGCTGAAACAGAGGGGCTGAAACAGAGGGCTAGAAACAGAGGGGCTGAAATAGAGGGGCTGAAACAGCGGGGCTGAAACAGAGGGCGAGAAACAGAGGGGCTGAAACAGAGGGGCTGAAACAGAGGGGCTGAAACAGAGGGGCTGAAACAGAGGGCGAGAAACAGAGGGCGAGAAACAGAGGGGCTGAAACAGAGGGCGAGAAACAGAGGGGCAGAAACAGAGGGGCTGAAACAGGGGGCGAGAAACAGAGGGGCTGAAACAGAGGGGCTGAAACAGGGGGCGAGAAACAGGGGGCGAGAAACAGAGGGGCTGAAACAGAGGGCGAGAAACAGAGGGGCTGAAACAGTGGGGCTGAAACAGAGGGCGAGAAAAAGAGGGGCTGAAACAGAGGGGCTGAAAGAGAGGGCGAGAAAAAGAGGGGCTGAAACAGAGGGGCTGAAACAGAGGGGCTGAAACAGAGGGCGAGAAAGAGAGGGGCTGAAACAGAGGGGCTGAAACAGAGGGCGAGAATCGGAGGGGCTGAAACAGAGGGCGAGAAACAGAGGGGCTGAAACAGAGGGGCTGAAACAGAGGGGCTGAAACAGAGGGTGAGAAACAGAGGGGCTGAAACAGAGGGCGAGAAACAGAGGGGCTGAAACAGAGGGCGAGAAACAGAGGGGCTGAAACAGAGGGGCTGAAACAGAGGGCGAGAAACCGAGGGGCTGAAACAGAGGGCGAGAAACCGAGGGGCTGAACAGAGGGGCTGAAACAGAGGGGCTGAAACAGAGTGGCTGAAATAGAGGGCGAGAAACAGAGGGGCTGAAACAGAGGGCGAGAAACAGAGGGGCTGAAACAGAGGGCGAGAAACCGAGGGGCTGAAACAGTGGGGCAGAAACAGGGGGCGAGAAACAGAGGGTGAGAAACAGAGGGGCTGAAACAGAGTGGCTGAAACAGAGGGGCTGAAACAGAGGGCTAGAAACAGAGGGGCTGAAACAGAGGGGCTGAAACAGAGGGGCTGGAACAGAGGGGCTGAAACAGAGGGGCTGAAACAGAGGGCGAGAAACAGAGGGCGAGAAACAGAGGGGCTGAAACAGAGGGCGAGAAACAGAGGGGCTGAAACAGAGGGGCTGAAACAGGGGGCGAGAAACAGAGGGGCTGAAACAGAGGGGCTGAAACAGAGGGTGAGAAACAGAGGGGCTGAAACAGAGGGCGAGAAACAGAGGGGCTGAAACAGAGGGGCTGAAACAGAGGGCGAGAAACAGAGGGGCTGAAACAGAGGGGCTGAAACAGAGGGGCTGAAACAGAGGGCGAGAAACAGAGGGGTTGAACAGAGGGGCTGAAACAGAGGGGCTGAAACAGAGGGGCTGAAACAGACGGCGAGAAACAGAGGGGCTGAAGCAGAGGGGCTGAAACAGAGGGCGAGAAACCGAGGGGCTGAAACAGAGGGGCTGAAACGGAGGAGCTGAAACAGAGGGGCTGAAACAGAGTGCGAGAAACCGAGGGGCTGAAACAGAGGGGCTGAAACAGAGGGCGAGAAGCAGAGGGGCTGAAACAGTGGGTGAGAAAAAGAGGGGCTGAAACAGAGGAGCTGAAACAGAGGGTCTGAACCAGAGGGCGAGAAACAGAGGGGCTGAAACAGAGGGGCTGAAAGAGAGTGCGAGAAACAGAGGGCGAGAAACAGAGGGGCTGAAACAGAGGGCGAGAAACAGAGGGGCTGAAACAGAGGGGCTGAAACAGGGGGCGAGAAACAGAGGGGCTGAAACAGAGGGGCTGAAACAGAGGGCGAGAAACAGAGGGGCTGAAACAGAGGGGCTGAAAGAGAGTGCGAGAAACAGAGGGCGAGAAACAGAGGGGCTGAAACAGAGGGCGAGAAACAGAGGGGCTGAAACAGAGGGGCTGAAACAGGGGGCGAGAAACAGAGGGCGAGAAACAGATGGGCGGAAACAGAAAGCGAGAAACCGAGGGGCTGAAACAGAGGGCGAGAAACCGAGGGGCTGAAACAGAGGGCGAGAAACAGAGGGGCTGAAACAGAGGGGCTGAAAGAGAGTGCGAGAAACAGAGGGCGAGAAACAGAGGGGCTGAAACAGAGGGGCTGAAACAGGGGGCGAGAAACAGAGGGGCTGAAACAGAGGGGCTGAAACAGAGGGCGTGAAACAGAGGGGCTGAAACAGAGGGCGAGAAACAGAGGGGCTGAAACAGAGGGGCTGAAACAGAGGGCGAGAAACCGAGTGGCTGAAACAGAGGGCGAGAAACCGAGTGGCTGAACAGAGGGGCTGAAGCAGATGGGCTGAAACAGAGGGCGAGAAACAGAGGGGCTGAAACAGAGGGCGAGAAACAGAGGGGCTGAAACAGAGGGGCTGAAACAGAGGGCGAGAAACCGAGGGGCTGAAACAGAGGGGCTGAAACAGGGGGCGAGAAACAGAGGGCGAGAAACAGAGGGTCTGAAACAGAGGGGCTGAAACAGAGGGGCTGAAACAGAGGGCTAGAAACAGAGGGGCTGAAATAGAGGGGCTGAAACAGAGGGGCTGAAACAGAGGGCGAGAAACAGAGGGGCTGAAACAGAGGGGCTGAAACAGAGGGGCTGAAACAGAGGGGCTGAAACAGAGGGCGAGAAACAGAGGGCGAGAAACAGAGGGGCTGAAACAGAGGGCGAGAAACAGAGGGGCAGAAACAGAGGGGCTGAAACAGGGGGCGAGAAACAGAGGGGCTGAAACAGAGGGGCTGAAACATGGAGCGAGAAACAGAGGGGCTGAAACAGAGGGGCTGAAACAGGGGGCGAGAAACAGGGGGCGAGAAACAGAGGGGCTGAAACAGAGGGCGAGAAACAGAGGGGCTGAAACAGTGGGGCTGAAACAGAGGGCGAGAAAAAGAGGGGCTGAAACAGAGGGGCTGAAACAGAGGGGCTGAAAAGGAGGGCGAGAAAAAGAGGGGCTGAAACAGAGGGGCTGAAACAGAGGGGCTGAAACAGAGGGCGAGAAACAGAGGGGCTGAAACAGAGGGGCTGAAACAGAGGGCGAGAATCCGATGGGCTGAAACAGAGGGCGAGAAACAGAGGGGCTGAAACAGAGGGGCTGAAACAGAGGGGCTGAAACAGAGGGTGAGAAACAGAGGGGCTGAAACAGAGGGCGAGAAACAGAGGGGCTGAAACAGAGGGCGAGAAACAGAGGGGCTGAAACAGAGGAGCTGAAAAAGAGGGCGAGAAACCGAGGGGCTGAAACAGAGGGCGAGAAACCGAGGGGCTGAACAGAGGGGCTGAAACAGAGGGGCTGAAACGGAGGGCGAGAAACAGAGGGGCTGAAACAGAGGGCGAGAAACAGAGGGGCTGAAACAGAGGGGCTGAAACAAAGGGGCTGAAACAGAGGGGCTGAAACAGAGGGCGAGAAACTGAGGGGCTGAAACAGTGGGGATGAAGCAGGGGGCGAGAAACAGAGGGCGAGAAACAGAGGGGCTGAAACAGAGGGGCTGAAACAGAGGGGCTGAAACAGAGGGCTAGAAACAGAGGGGCTGAAACAGAGGGGCTGAAACAGAGGGGCTGGAACAGAGGGGCTGAAACAGAGGGGCTGAAACAGAGGGCGAGAAACAGAGGGCGAGAAACAGAGGGGCTGAAACAGAGGGCGAGAAATAGAGGGGCTGAAACAGAGGGGCTGAAACAGGGGGCGAGAAACAGAGGGGCTGAAACAGAGGGGCTGAAACAGAGGGTGAGAAACAGAGGGGCTGAAACAGAGGGGGAGAAACAGAGGGGCTGAAACAGAGGGGCTGAAACAGAGGGCGAGAAACAGAGGGGCTGAAACAGAGGGGCTGAAACAGAGGGGCTGAAACAGAGAGCGAGAAACCGAGGGGTTGAACAGAGGGGCTGAAACAGAGGGGCTGAAACAGAGGGGCTGAAACAGAGGGCGAGAAACAGAGGGGCTGAAACAGAGGGCGAGAAACAGAGGGGCTGAAACAGAGGGGCTGAAACAGGGGGCGAGAAACCGAGGGGCTGAAACAGAGGGGCTGAAACAGGGGGCGAGAAACAGAGGGCGAGAAACAGAGGGGCTGAAACCGAGGGGCTGAAACTGAGGGCGAGAAACCGAGTGGCTGAACAGAGTGGCTGAAACAGATGGGCTGAAACAGAGGGCGAGAAACAGAGGGGCTGAAACAGAGGGCGAGAAACAGAGGGGCTGAAACAGAGGGGCTGAAACAGAGGGCGAGAAACCGAGGGGCTGAAACCGAGGGGCTGAAACAGGGGGCGAGAAACAGAGGGCGAGAAACAGAGGGGCTGAAACAGAGGGGCTGAAACAGAGGGGCTGAAACAGAGGGCTAGAAACAGAGGGGCTGAAATAGAGGGGCTGAAACAGCGGGGCTGAAACAGAGGGCGAGAAACAGAGGGGCTGAAACAGAGGGGCTGAAACAGAGGGGCTGAAACAGAGGGGCTGAAACAGAGGGCGAGAAACAGAGGGCGAGAAACAGAGGGGCTGAAACAGAGGGCGAGAAACAGAGGGGCAGAAACAGAGGGGCTGAAACAGAGGGCGAGAAACAGAGGGGCTGAAACAGAGGGGCTGAAACAGGGGGCGAGAAACAGGGGGCGAGAAACAGAGGGGCTGAAACAGAGGGCGAGAAACAGAGGGGCTGAAACAGTGGGGCTGAAACAGAGGGCGAGAAAAAGAGGGGCTGAAACAGAGGGGCTGAAACAGAGGGGCTGAAAGAGAGGGCGAGAAAAAGAGGGGCTGAAACAGAGGGGCTGAAACAGAGGGGCTGAAACAGAGGGCGAGAAACAGAGGGGCTGAAACAGAGTGGCTGAAACAGAGGGCGAGAATCCGAGGGGCTGAAACAGAGGGCGAGAAACAGAGGGGCTGAAACAGAGGGGCTGAAACAGAGGGGCTGAAACAGAGGGTGAGAAACAGAGGGGATGAAACAGGGGGCGAGAAACAGAGGGGCTGAAACAGAGGGCGAGAAACAGAGGGGCTGAAACAGAGGGGCTGAAACAGAGGGCGAGAAACCGAGGGGCTGAAACAGAGGGCGAGAAACCGAGGGGCTGAACAGAGGGGCTGAAACAGAGGGGCTGAAACAGAGTGGCTGAAATAGAGGGCGAGAAACAGAGGGGCTGAAACAGAGGGCGAGAAACAGAGGGGCTGAAACAGAGGGGCTGAAACAAAGGGGCTGAAACAGAGGGGCTGAAACAGAGGGCGAGAAACCGAGGGGCTGAAACAGTGGGGCTGAAACAGGGGGCGAGAAACAGAGGGTGAGAAACTGAGGGGCTGAAACAGAGTGGCTGAAACAGAGGGGCTGAAACAGAGGGCTAGAAACAGAGGGGCTGAAACAGAGGGGCTGAAACAGAGGGGCTGGAACAGAGGGGCTGAAACAGAGGGGCTGAAACAGAGGGCGAGAAACAGAGGGCGAGAAACAGAGGGGCTGAAACAGAGGGCGAGAAACAGAGGGGCTGAAACAGAGGGGCTGAAACAGGGGGCGAGAAACAGAGGGGCTGAAACAGAGGGGCTGAAACAGAGGGTGAGAAACAGAGGGGCTGAAACAGAGGGCGAGAAACAGAGGGGCTGAAACAGAGGGGCTGAAACAAAGGGCGAGAAACAGAGGGGCTGAAACAGAGGGGCTGAAACAGAGGGCGAGAAACCGAGGGGTTGAACAGAGGGGCTGAAACAGAGGGGCTGAAACAGAGGGGCTGAAACAGACGGCGAGAAACAGAGGGGCTGAAGCAGAGGGGCTGAAACAGAGGGTGAGAAACCGAGGGGTGAAACAGAGGGGCTGAAACAGAGGGCGAGAAACCGAGGTGCTCAAACAGAGGGTGAGAAACAGAGGGGCTGAAACAGAGGGGCTGAAACAGAGGGGCTCAAACAGAGGGGCTAAAACAGAGGGCGAGAAACCGAGGGGTTGAAACAGAGGGCGAGAAACAGAGGGGCTGAAGCAGAGGGGCTGAAACAGAGGGGCTAAAACAGAGGGCGAGAAACCGAGGGGCGGAAACAGAGGGCGAGAAACCGAGGGGCTGAAACAGAGGGGCTCAAACAGAGGGGCTGAAACAGAGGGCGAGAAACAGAGGGGCTGAATAAGAGAGCGAGAAACAGAGGGGCTGAAACAGAGGGGCTGAAACAGAGGGGCTGAAACAGAGGGGCTGAAACAGAGGGCTAGAAACAGAGGGGCTGAAATAGAGGGGCTGAAACAGCGGGGCTGAAACAGAGGGCGAGAAACAGAGGGGCTGAAACAGAGGGGCTGAAACAGAGGGGCTGAAACAGAGGGGCTGAAACAGAGGGCGAGAAACAGAGGGCGAGAAACAGAGGGGCTGAAACAGAGGGCGAGAAACAGAGGGGCAGAAACAGAGGGGCTGAAACAGGGGGCGAGAAACAGAGGGGCTGAAACAGAGGGGCTGAAACAGGGGGCGAGAAACAGGGGGCGAGAAACAGAGGGGCTGAAACAGAGGGCGAGAAACAGAGGGGCTGAAACAGTGGGGCTGAAACAGAGGGCGAGAAAAAGAGGGGCTGAAACAGAGGGGCTGAAAGAGAGGGCGAGAAAAAGAGGGGCTGAAACAGAGGGGCTGAAACAGAGGGGCTGAAACAGAGGGCGAGAAACAGAGGGGCTGAAACAGAGGGGCTGAAACAGAGGGCGAGAATCGGAGGGGCTGAAACAGAGGGCGAGAAACAGAGGGGCTGAAACAGAGGGGCTGAAACAGAGGGGCTGAAACAGAGGGTGAGAAACAGAGGGGCTGAAACAGAGGGCGAGAAACAGAGGGGCTGAAACAGAGGGCGAGAAACAGAGGGGCTGAAACAGAGGGGCTGAAACAGAGGGCGAGAAACCGAGGGGCTGAAACAGAGGGCGAGAAACCGAGGGGCTGAACAGAGGGGCTGAAACAGAGGGGCTGAAACAGAGTGGCTGAAATAGAGGGCGAGAAACAGAGGGGCTGAAACAGAGGGCGAGAAACAGAGGGGCTGAAACAGAGGGCGAGAAACCGAGGGGCTGAAACAGTGGGGCTGAAACAGGGGGCGAGAAACAGAGGGTGAGAAACAGAGGGGCTGAAACAGAGTGGCTGAAACAGAGGGGCTGAAACAGAGGGCTAGAAACAGAGGGGCTGAAACAGAGGGGCTGAAACAGAGGGGCTGGAACAGAGGGGCTGAAACAGAGGGGCTGAAACAGAGGGCGAGAAACAGAGGGCGAGAAACAGAGGGGCTGAAACAGAGGGCGAGAAACAGAGGGGCTGAAACAGAGGGGCTGAAACAGGGGGCGAGAAACAGAGGGGCTGAAACAGAGGGGCTGAAACAGAGGGTGAGAAACAGAGGGGCTGAAACAGAGGGCGAGAAACAGAGGGGCTGAAACAGAGGGGCTGAAACAGAGGGCGAGAAACAGAGGGGCTGAAACAGAGGGGCTGAAACAGAGGGGCTGAAACAGAGGGCGAGAAACAGAGGGGTTGAACAGAGGGGCTGAAACAGAGGGGCTGAAACAGAGGGGCTGAAACAGACGGCGAGAAACAGAGGGGCTGAAGCAGAGGGGCTGAAACAGAGGGTGAGAAACCGAGGGGTGAAACAGAGGGGCTGAAACAGAGGGCGAGAAACCGAGGTGCTCAAACAGAGGGTGAGAAACAGAGGGGCTGAAACAGAGGGGCTGAAACAGAGGGGCTCAAACAGAGGGGCTAAAACAGAGGGCGAGAAACCGAGGGGTTGAAACAGAGGGCGAGAAACAGAGGGGCTGAAACAGAGGGGCTGAAACAGAGGGGCTAAAACAGAGGACGAGAAACCGAGGGGCGGAAACAGAGAGCGAGAAACAGAGGGGCTGAAACAGAGGGGCTCAAACAGAGGGGCTGAAACAGAGGGCGAGAAACAGAGGGGCTGAATAAGAGAGCGAGAAACAGAGGGGCTGAAACAGAGGAGCTGAAACAGAGGGGCTGAAACAGAGGGCGAGAAACCGAGGGGCTGAAACAGAGGGGCTGAAACAGAGGGGCTGAAACAGAGGGGCTGAAACAGAGGGCGAGAAGCAGAGGGGCTGAAACAGTAGGTGAGAAAAAGAGGTGCTGAAACAGAGGAGCTGAAACAGAGGGTCTGAAACAGAGGGCGAGAAACAGAGGGGCAGAAACAGTGGGGCTGAAATAGAGGGCGAGAAACAGAGGGCGAGAAACAGAGGGGCTGAAACAGAGGGCGAGAAACCGAGTGGCTGAACAGAGGGGCTGAAACAGATGGGCTGAAACAGAGGGCGAGAAACAGAGGGGCTGAAACAGAGGGCGAGAAACCGAGGGGCTGAAACAGAGGGGCTGAAACGGAGGAGCTGAAACAGAGGGGCTGAAACAGAGGGCGAGAAACCGAGGGGCTGAAACAGAGGGGCTGAAACAGAGGGCGAGAAGCAGAGGGGCTGAAACAGTGGGTGAGAAAAAGAGGGGCTGAAACAGAGGAGCTGAAACAGAGGGTCTGAAACAGAGGGCGAGAAACAGATGGGCGGAAACAGAGGGCGAGAAACCGAGGGGCTGAAACAGAGGGCGAGAAACAGAGGGGCTGAAACAGAGGGGCTGAAACAGAGGGCGAGAAACAGAGGGCGAGAAACAGAGGGGCTGAAACAGAGGGCGAGAAACAGAGGGGCTGAAACAGAGGGGCTGAAACAGGGGGCGAGAAACAGAGGGGCTGAAACAGAGGGGCTGAAACAGAGGGTGAGAAACAGAGGGGCTGAAACAGAGGGCGAGAAACAGAGGGGCTGAAACAGAGGGCGAGAAACAGAGGGGCTGAAACAGAGGGGCTGAAACAGAGGGCGAGAAACCGAGGGGCTGAAACAGAGGGCGAGAAACCGAGTGGCTGAACAGAGGGGCTGAAGCAGATGGGCTGAAACAGAGGGCGAGAAACAGAGGGGCTGAAACAGAGGGCGAGAAACAGAGGGGCTGAAACAGAGGGGCTGAAACAGAGGGCGAGAAACCGAGGGGCTGAAACAGAGGGGCTGAAACAGGGGGCGAGAAACAGAGGGCGAGAAACTGAGGGTCTGAAACAGAGGGGCTGAAACAGAGGGGCTGAAACAGAGGGCTAGAAACAGAGGGGCTGAAATAGAGGGGCTGAAACAGCGGGGCTGAAACAGAGGGCGAGAAACAGAGGGGCTGAAACAGAGGGGCTGAAACAGAGGGGCTGAAACAGAGGGGCTGAAACAGAGGGCGAGAAACAGAGGGCGAGAAACAGACGGGCTGAAACAGAGGGCGAGAAACAGAGGGGCAGAAACAGAGGGGCTGAAACAGGGGGCGAGAAACAGAGGGGCTGAAACAGAGGGGCTGAAACAGGGGGCGAGAAACAGGGGGCGAGAAACAGAGGGGCTGAAACAGAGGGCGAGAAACAGAGGGGCTGAAACAGTGGGGCTGAAACAGAGGGCGAGAAAAAGAGGGGCTGAAACAGAGGGGCTGAAAGAGAGGGCGAGAAAAAGAGGGGCTGAAACAGAGGGGCTGAAACAGAGGGGCTGAAACAGAGGGCGAGAAACAGAGGGGCTGAAACAGAGGGGCTGAAACAGAGGGCGAGAATCGGAGGGGCTGAAACAGAGGGCGAGAAACAGAGGGGCTGAAACAGAGGGGCTGAAACAGAGGGGCTGAAACAGAGGGTGAGAAACAGAGGGGCTGAAACAGAGGGCGAGAAACAGAGGGGCTGAAACAGAGGGCGAGAAACAGAGGGGCTGAAACAGAGGGGCTGAAACAGAGGGCGAGAAACCGAGGGGCTGAAACAGAGGGCGAGAAACCGAGGGGCTGAACAGAGGGGCTGAAACAGAGGGGCTGAAACAGAGTGGCTGAAATAGAGGGCGAGAAACAGAGGGGCTGAAACAGAGGGCGAGAAACAGAGGGGCTGAAACAGAGGGCGAGAAACCGAGGGGCTGAAACAGTGCGGCTGAAACAGGGGGCGAGAAACAGAGGGTGAGAAACAGAGGGGCTGAAACAGAGTGGCTGAAACAGAGGGGCTGAAACAGAGGGCTAGAAACAGAGGGGCTGAAACAGAGGGGCTGAAACAGAGGGGCTGGAACAGAGGGGCTGAAACAGAGGGGCTGAAACAGAGGGCGAGAAACAGAGGGCGAGAAACAGAGGGGCTGAAACAGAGGGCGAGAAACAGAGGGGCTGAAACAGAGGGGCTGAAACAGGGGGCGAGAAACAGAGGGGCTGAAACAGAGGGGCTGAAACAGAGGGTGAGAAACAGAGGGGCTGAAACAGAGGGCGAGAAACAGAGGGGCTGAAACAGAGGGGCTGAAACAGAGGGCGAGAAACAGAGGGGCTGAAACAGAGGGGCTGAAACAGAGGGGCTGAAACAGAGGGCGAGAAACAGAGGGGTTGAACAGAGGGGCTGAAACAGAGGGGCTGAAACAGAGGGGCTGAAACAGACGGCGAGAAACAGAGGGGCTGAAGCAGAGGGGCTGAAACAGAGGGTGAGAAACCGAGGGGTGAAACAGAGGGGCTGAAACAGAGGGCGAGAAACCGAGGTGCTCAAACAGAGGGTGAGAAACAGAGGGGCTGAAACAGAGGGGCTGAAACAGAGGGGCTCAAACAGAGGGGCTAAAACAGAGGGCGAGAAACCGAGGGGTTGAAACAGAGGGCGAGAAACAGAGGGGCTGAAACAGAGGGGCTGAAACAGAGGGGCTAAAACAGAGGACGAGAAACCGAGGGGCGGAAACAGAGAGCGAGAAACAGAGGGGCTGAAACAGAGGGGCTCAAACAGAGGGGCTGAAACAGAGGGCGAGAAACAGAGGGGCTGAATAAGAGAGCGAGAAACAGAGGGGCTGAAACAGAGGAGCTGAAACAGTGGGGCTGAAACAGAGGGCGAGAAACCGAGGGGCTGAAACAGAGGGGCTGAAACAGAGGGGCTGAAACAGAGGGCCTGAAACAGAGGGCGAGAAGCAGAGGGGCTGAAACAGTAGGTGAGAAAAAGAGGTGCTGAAACAGAGGAGCTGAAACAGAGGGTCTGAAACAGAGGGCGAGAAACAGAGGGGCAGAAACAGTGGGGCTGAAATAGAGGGCGAGAAACAGAGGGCGAGAAACAGAGGGGCTGAAACAGAGGGCGAGAAACCGAGTGGCTGAACAGAGGGGCTGAAACAGATGGGCTGAAACAGAGGGCGAGAAACAGAGGGGCTGAAACAGAGGGCGAGAAACCGAGGGGCTGAAACAGAGGGGCTGAAACGGAGGAGCTGAAACAGAGGGGCTGAAACAGAGGGCGAGAAACCGAGGGGCTGAAACAGAGGGGCTGAAACAGAGGGCGAGAAGCAGAGGGGCTGAAACAGTGGGTGAGAAAAAGAGGGGCTGAAACAGAGGAGCTGAAACAGAGGGTCTGAAACAGAGGGCGAGAAACAGATGGGCGGAAACAGAGGGCGAGAAACCGAGGGGCTGAAACAGAGGGCGAGAAACAGAGGGGCTGAAACAGAGGGGCTGAAACAGAGGGCGAGAAACAGAGGGCGAGAAACAGAGGGGCTGAAACAGAGGGCGAGAAACAGAGGGGCTGAAACAGAGGGGCTGAAACAGGGGGCGAGAAACAGAGGGGCTGAAACAGAGGGGCTGAAACAGAGGGTGAGAAACAGAGGGGCTGAAACAGAGGGCGAGAAACAGAGGGGCTGAAACAGAGGGCGAGAAACAGAGGGGCTGAAACAGAGGGGCTGAAACAGAGGGCGAGAAACCGAGGGGCTGAAACAGAGGGCGAGAAACCGAGTGGCTGAACAGAGGGGCTGAAGCAGATGGGCTGAAACAGAGGGCGAGAAACAGAGGGGCTGAAACAGAGGGCGAGAAACAGAGGGGCTGAAACAGAGGGGCTGAAACAGAGGGCGAGAAACCGAGGGGCTGAAACAGAGGGGCTGAAACAGGGGGCGAGAAACAGAGGGCGAGAAACAGAGGGTCTGAAACAGAGGGGCTGAAACAGAGGGGCTGAAACAGAGGGCTAGAAACAGAGGGGCTGAAATAGAGGGGCTGAAACAGCGGGGCTGAAACAGAGGGCGAGAAACAGAGGGGCTGAAACAGAGGGGCTGAAACAGAGGGGCTGAAACAGAGGGGCTGAAACAGAGGGCGAGAAACAGAGGGCGAGAAACAGACGGGCTGAAACAGAGGGCGAGAAACAGAGGGGCAGAAACAGAGGGGCTGAAACAGGGGGCGAGAAACAGAGGGGCTGAAACAGAGGGGCTGAAACATGGGGCGAGAAACAGAGGGGCTGAAACAGAGGGGCTGAAACAGGGGGCGAGAAACAGGGGGTGAGAAACAGAGGTGCTGAAACAGAGGGCGAGAAACAGAGGGGCTGAAACAGTGGGGCTGAAACAGAGGGCGAGAAAAAGAGGGGCTGAAACAGAGGGGCTGAAACAGAGGGGCTGAAAAGGAGGGCGAGAAAAAGAGGGGCTGAAACAGAGGGGCTGAAACAGAGGGGCTGAAACAGAGGGTGAGAAACAGAGGGGCTGAAACAGAGGGGCTGAAACAGAGGGCGAGAATCCGAGGGGCTGAAACAGAGGGCGAGAAACAGAGGGGCTGAAACAGAGGGGCTGAAACAGAGGGGCTGAAACAGAGGGTGAGAAACAGAGGGGCTGAAACAGAGGGCGAGAAACAGAGGGGCTGAAACAGAGGGCGAGAAACAGAGGGGCTGAAACAGAGGGGCTGAAAAAGAGGGCGAGAAACCGAGGGGCTGAAACAGAGGGCGAGAAACCGAGGGGCTGAACAGAGGGGCTGAAACAGAGGGGCTGAAACAGAGGGGCTGAAACAGAGGGCGAGAAACAGAGGGCGAGAAACAGAGGGGCTGAAACAGAGGGCGAGAAACAGAGGGGCTGAAACAGAGGGGCTGAAACAGGGGGCGAGAAACAGAGGGGCTGAAACAGAGGGGCTGAAACAGAGGGTGAGAAACAGAGGGGCTGAAACAGAGGGCGAGAAACAGAGGGGCTGAAACAGAGGGGCTGAAACAAAGGGCGAGAAACAGAGGGGCTGAAACAGAGGGGCTGAAACAGAGGGCGAGAAACCGAGGGGTTGAACAGAGGGGCTGAAACAGAGGGGCTGAAACAGAGGGGCTGAAACAGACGGCGAGAAACAGAGGGGCTGAAGCAGAGGGGCTGAAACAGAGGGTGAGAAACCGAGTGGTGAAACAGAGGGGCTGAAACAGAGGGCGAGAAACCGAGGTGCTCAAACAGAGGGTGAGAAACAGAGGGGCTGAAACAGAGGGGCTGAAACAGAGGGGCTCAAACAGAGGGGCTAAAACAGAGGGCGAGAAACCGAGGGGTTGAAACAGAGGGCGAGAAACAGAGGGGCTGAAACAGAGGGGCTGAAACAGAGGGGCTAAAACAGAGGGCGAGAAACCGAGGGGCGGAAACAGAGGGCGAGAAACAGAGGGGCTGAAACAGAGGGGCTCAAACAGAGGGGCTGAAACAGAGGGCGAGAAACAGAGGGGCTGAATAAGAGAGCGAGAAACAGAGGGGCTGAAACAGAGGGGCTGAAACAGAGGGGCTGAAACAGAGGGGCTGAAACAGAGGGCTAGAAACAGAGGGGCTGAAATAGAGGGGCTGAAACAGCGGGGCTGAAACAGAGGGCGAGAAACAGAGGGGCTGAAACAGAGGGGCTGAAACAGAGGGGCTGAAACAGAGGGGCTGAAACAGAGGGCGAGAAACAGAGGGCGAGAAACAGAGGGGCTGAAACAGAGGGCGAGAAACAGAGGGGCAGAAACAGAGGGGCTGAAACAGGGGGCGAGAAACAGAGGGGCTGAAACAGAGGGGCTGAAACAGGGGGCGAGAAACAGGGGGCGAGAAACAGAGGGGCTGAAACAGAGGGCGAGAAACAGAGGGGCTGAAACAGTGGGGCTGAAACAGAGGGCGAGAAAAAGAGGGGCTGAAACAGAGGGGCTGAAACAGAGGGGCTGAAAGAGAGGGCGAGAAAAAGAGGGGCTGAAACAGAGGGGCTGAAACAGAGGGGCTGAAACAGAGGGCGAGAAACAGAGGGGCTGAAACAGAGGGGCTGAAACAGAGGGCGAGAATCGGAGGGGCTGAAACAGAGGGCGAGAAACAGAGGGGCTGAAACAGAGGGGCTGAAACAGAGGGGCTGAAACAGAGGGTGAGAAACAGAGGGGCTGAAACAGAGGGCGAGAAACAGAGGGGCTGAAACAGAGGGCGAGAAACAGAGGGGCTGAAACAGAGGGGCTGAAACAGAGGGCGAGAAACCGAGGGGCTGAAACAGAGGGCGAGAAACCGAGGGGCTGAACAGAGGGGCTGAAACAGAGGGGCTGAAACAGAGTGGCTGAAATAGAGGGCGAGAAACAGAGGGGCTGAAACAGAGGGCGAGAAACAGAGGGGCTGAAACAGAGGGCGAGAAACCGAGGGGCTGAAACAGTGGGGCTGAAACAGGGGGCGAGAAACAGAGGGTGAGAAACAGAGGGGCTGAAACAGAGTGGCTGAAACAGAGGGGCTGAAACAGAGGGCGAGAAACAGAGCGGCTGAAACAGAGGGGCTGAAACAGAGGGGCTGAAACAGAGGGCGAGAAACAGAGGGGTTGAACAGAGGGGCTGAAACAGAGGGGCTGAAACAGAGGGGCTGAAACAGACGGCGAGAAACAGAGGGGCTGAAGCAGAGGGGCTGAAACAGAGGGTGAGAAACCGAGGGGTGAAACAGAGGGGCTGAAACAGAGGGCGAGAAACCGAGGTGCTCAAACAGAGGGTGAGAAACAGAGGGGCTGAAACAGAGGGGCTGAAACAGAGGGGCTCAAACAGAGGGGCTAAAACAGAGGGCGAGAAACCGAGGGGTTGAAACAGAGGGCGAGAAACAGAGGGGCTGAAACAGAGGGGCTGAAACAGAGGGGCTAAAACAGAGGACGAGAAACCGAGGGGCGGAAACAGAGAGCGAGAAACAGAGGGGCTGAAACAGAGGGGCTCAAACAGAGGGGCTGAAACAGAGGGCGAGAAACAGAGGGGCTGAATAAGAGAGCGAGAAACAGAGGGGCTGAAACAGAGGAGCTGAAACAGAGGGGCTGAAACAGAGGGCGAGAAACCGAGGGGCTGAAACAGAGGGGCTGAAACAGAGGGGCTGAAACAGAGGGGCTGAAACAGAGGGCGAGAAGCAGAGGGGCTGAAACAGTAGGTGAGAAAAAGAGGTGCTGAAACAGAGGAGCTGAAACAGAGGGTCTGAAACAGAGGGCGAGAAACAGAGGGGCAGAAACAGTGGGGCTGAAATAGAGGGCGAGAAACAGAGGGCGAGATACAGAGGGGCTGAAACAGAGGGCGAGAAACCGAGTGGCTGAACAGAGGGGCTGAAACAGATGGGCTGAAACAGAGGGCGAGAAACAGAGGGGCTGAAACAGAGGGCGAGAAACCGAGGGGCTGAAACAGAGGGGCTGAAACGGAGGAGCTGAAACAGAGGGGCTGAAACAGAGGGCGAGAAACCGAGGGGCTGAAACAGAGGGGCTGAAACAGAGGGCGAGAAGCAGAGGGGCTGAAACAGTGGGTGAGAAAAAGAGGGGCTGAAACAGAGGAGCTGAAACAGAGGGTCTGAAACAGAGGGCGAGAAACAGATGGGCGGAAACAGAGGGCGAGAAACCGAGGGGCTGAAACAGAGGGCGAGAAACAGAGGGGCTGAAACAGAGGGGCTGAAACAGAGGGCGAGAAACAGAGGGCGAGAAACAGAGGGGCTGAAACAGAGGGCGAGAAACAGAGGGGCTGAAACAGAGGGGCTGAAACAGGGGGCGAGAAACAGAGGGGCTGAAACAGAGGGGCTGAAACAGAGGGTGAGAAACAGAGGGGCTGAAACAGAGGGCGAGAAACAGAGGGGCTGAAACAGAGGGCGAGAAACAGAGGGGCTGAAACAGAGGGGCTGAAACAGAGGGCGAGAAACCGAGGGGCTGAAACAGAGGGCGAGAAACCGAGTGGCTGAACAGAGGGGCTGAAGCAGATGGGCTGAAACAGAGGGCGAGAAACAGAGGGGCTGAAACAGAGGGCGAGAAACAGAGGGGCTGAAACAGAGGGGCTGAATCAGAGGGCGAGAAACCGAGGGGCTGAAACAGAGGGGCTGAAACAGGGGGCGAGAAACAGAGGGCGAGAAACAGAGGGTCTGAAACAGAGGGGCTGAAACAGAGGGGCTGAAACAGAGGGCTAGAAACAGAGGGGCTGAAATAGAGGAGCTGAAACAGCGGGGCTGAAACAGAGGGCGAGAAACAGAGGGGCTGAAACATAGGGGCTGAAACAGAGGGGCTGAAACAGAGGGGCTGAAACAGAGGGCGAGAAACAGAGAGCGAGAAACAGACGGGCTGAAACAGAGGGCGAGAAACAGAGGGGCAGAAACAGAGGGGCTGAAACAGGGGGCGAGAAACAGAGGGGCTGAAACAGAGGGGCTGAAACATGGGGCGAGAAACAGAGGGGCTGAAACAGAGGGGCTGAAACAGGGGGCGAGAAACAGGGGGTGAGAAACAGAGGGTCTGAAACAGAGGGGCTGAAACAGAGGGGCTGAAACAGAGGGCTAGAAACAGAGGGGCTGAAACAGAGGGGCTGAAACAGAGGGCGAGAAACCGAGGGGCTGAAACAGAGGGCGAGAAACCGAGTGGCTGAACAGAGGGGCTGAAGCAGATGGGCTGAAACAGAGGGCGAGAAACAGAGGGGCTGAAACAGAGGGCGAGAAACAGAGGGGCTGAAACAGAGGGGCTGAAACAGAGGGCGAGAAACCGAGGGGCTGAAACAGAGGGGCTGAAACAGAGGGCGAGAAACCGAGGGGCTGAAACAGAGGGGCTGAAACAGGGGGCGAGAAACAGAGGGCGAGAAACAGAGGGTCTGAAACAGAGGGGCTGAAACAGAGGGGCTGAAACAGAGGGCTAGAAACGGAGGGGCTGAAATAGAGGGGCTGAAACAGCGGGGCTGAAACAGAGGGCGAGAAACAGAGGGGCTGAAACAGAGGGGCTGAAACAGAGGGGCTGAAACAGAGGGGCTGAAACAGAGGCCGAGAAACAGAGGGCGAGAAACAGACGGGCTGAAACAGAGGGCGAGAAACAGAGGGGCAGAAACAGAGGGGCTGAAACAGGGGGCGAGAAACAGAGGGGCTGAAACAGAGGGGCTGAAACAGGGGGCGAGAAACAGAGGGGCTGAAACAGAGGGGCTGAAACAGGGGGCGAGAAACAGGGGGTGAGAAACAGAGGTGCTGAAACAGAGGGCGAGAAACAGAGGGGCTGAAACAGTGGGGCTGAAACAGAGGGCGAGAAAAAGAGGGGCTGAAACAGAGGGGCTGAAACAGAGGGGCTGAAAAGGAGGGCGAGAAAAAGAGGGGCTGAAACAGAGGGGCTGAAACAGAGGGGCTGAAACAGAGGGTGAGAAACAGAGGGGCTGAAACAGAGGGGCTGAAACAGAGGGCGAGAATCCGAGGGGCTGAAACAGAGGGCGAGAAACAGAGGGGCTGAAACAGAGGGGCTGAAACAGAGGGGCTGAAACAGAGGGTGAGAAACAGAGGGGCTGAAACAGAGGGCGAGAAACAGAGGGGCTGAAACAGAGGGCGAGAAACAGAGGGGCTGAAACAGAGGGGCTGAAAAAGAGGGCGAGAAACCGAGGGGCTGAAACAGAGGGCGAGAAACCGAGGGGCTGAACAGAGGGGCTGAAACAGAGGGGCTGAAACAGAGGGGCTGAAACAGAGGGCGAGAAACAGAGGGCGAGAAACAGAGGGGCTGAAACAGAGGGCGAGAAACAGAGGGGCTGAAACAGAGGGGCTGAAACAGGGGGCGAGAAACAGAGGGGCTGAAACAGAGGGGCTGAAACAGAGGGTGAGAAACAGAGGGGCTGAAACAGAGGGCGAGAAACAGAGGGGCTGAAACAGAGGGGCTGAAACAAAGGGCGAGAAACAGAGGGGCTGAAACAGAGGGGCTGAAACAGAGGGCGAGAAACCGAGGGGTTGAACAGAGGGGCTGAAACAGAGGGGCTGAAACAGAGGGGCTGAAACAGACGGCGAGAAACAGAGGGGCTGAAGCAGAGGGGCTGAAACAGAGGGTGAGAAACCGAGGGGTGAAACAGAGGGGCTGAAACAGAGGGCGAGAAACCGAGGTGCTCAAACAGAGGGTGAGAAACAGAGGGGCTGAAACAGAGGGGCTGAAACAGAGGGGCTCAAACAGAGGGGCTAAAACAGAGGGCGAGAAACCGAGGGGTTGAAACAGAGGGCGAGAAACAGAGGGGCTGAAACAGAGGGGCTGAAACAGAGGGGCTAAAACAGAGGGCGAGAAACCGAGGGGCGGAAACAGAGGGCGAGAAACAGAGGGGCTGAAACAGAGGGGCTCAAACAGAGGGGCTGAAACAGAGGGCGAGAAACAGAGGGGCTGAATAAGAGAGCGAGAAACAGAGGGGCTGAAACAGAGGGGCTGAAACAGAGGGGCTGAAACAGAGGGGCTGAAACAGAGGGCTAGAAACAGAGGGGCTGAAATAGAGGGGCTGAAACAGCGGGGCTGAAACAGAGGGCGAGAAACAGAGGGGCTGAAACAGAGGGGCTGAAACAGAGGGGCTGAAACAGAGGGGCTGAAACAGAGGGCGAGAAACAGAGGGCGAGAATCAGAGGGGCTGAAACAGAGGGCGAGAAACAGAGGGGCAGAAACAGAGGGGCTGAAACAGGGGGCGAGAAACAGAGGGGCTGAAACAGAGGGGCTGAAACAGGGGGCGAGAAACAGGGGGCGAGAAACAGAGGGGCTGAAACAGAGGGCGAGAAACAGAGGGGCTGAAACAGTGGGGCTGAAACAGAGGGCGAGAAAAAGAGGGGCTGAAACAGAGGGGCTGAAACAGAGGGGCTGAAAGAGAGGGCGAGAAAAAGAGGGGCTGAAACAGAGGGGCTGAAACAGAGGGCGAGAAACAGAGGGCGAGAAACAGAGGGGCTGAAACAGAGGGGCTGAAACAGAGGGCGAGAATCGGAGGGGCTGAAACAGAGGGCGAGAAACAGAGGGGCTGAAACAGAGGGGCTGAAACAGAGGGGCTGAAACAGAGGGTGAGAAACAGACGGGCTGAAACAGAGGGCGAGAAACAGAGGGGCTGAAACAGAGGGCGAGAAACAGAGGGGCTGAAACAGAGGGGCTGAAACAGAGGGCGAGAAACCGAGGGGCTGAAACAGAGGGCGAGAAACCGAGGGGCTGAACAGAGGGGCTGAAACAGAGGGGCTGAAACAGAGTGGCTGAAATAGAGGGCGAGAAACAGAGGGGCTGAAACAGAGGGCGAGAAACAGAGGGGCTGAAACAGAGGGCGAGAAACCGAGGGGCTGAAACAGTGGGGCTGAAACAGGGGGCGAGAAACAGAGGGTGAGAAACAGAGGGGCTGAAACAGAGTGGCTGAAACAGAGGGGCTGAAACAGAGGGCTAGAAACAGAGGGGCTGAAACAGAGGGGCTGAAACAGAGGGGCTGGAACAGAGGGGCTGAAACAGAGGGGCTGAAACAGAGGGCGAGAAACAGAGGGCGAGAAACAGAGGGGCTGAAACAGAGGGCGAGAAACAGAGGGGCTGAAACAGAGGGGCTGAAACAGGGGGCGAGAAACAGAGGGGCTGAAACAGAGGGGCTGAAACAGAGGGTGAGAAACAGAGGGGCTGAAACAGAGGGCGAGAAACAGAGGGGCTGAAACAGAGGGGCTGAAACAGAGGGCGAGAAACAGAGGGGCTGAAACAGAGGGGCTGAAACAGAGGGGCTGAAACAGAGGGCGAGAAACAGAGGGGTTGAACAGAGGGGCTGAAACAGAGGGGCTGAAACAGAGGGGCTGAAACAGACGGCGAGAAACAGAGGGGCTGAAGCAGAGGGGCTGAAACAGAGGGTGAGAAACCGAGGGGTGAAACAGAGGGCGAGAAACCGAGGTGCTCAAACAGAGGGTGAGAAACAGAGGGGCTGAAACAGAGGGGCTGAAACAGAGGGGCTCAAACAGAGGGGCTAAAACAGAGGGCGAGAAACCGAGGGGTGGAAACAGAGGGCGAGAAACAGAGGGGCTGAAACAGAGGGGCTGAAACAGAGGGGCTAAAACAGAGGACGAGAAACCGAGGGGCGGAAACAGAGAGCGAGAAACAGAGGGGCTGAAACAGAGGGGCTCAAACAGAGGGGCTGAAACAGAGGGCGAGAAACAGAGGGGCTGAATAAGAGAGCGAGAAACAGAGGGGCTGAAACAGAGGAGCTGAAACAGAGGGGCTGAAACAGAGGGCGAGAAACCGAGGGGCTGAAACAGAGGGGCTGAAACAGAGGGGCTGAAACAGAGGGCGAGAAGCAGAGGGGCTGAAACAGTAGGTGAGAAAAAGAGGTGCTGAAACAGAGGAGCTGAAACAGAGGGTCTGAAACAGAGGGCGAGAAACAGAGGGGCAGAAACAGTGGGGCTGAAATAGAGGGCGAGAAACAGAGGGCGAGAAACAGAGGGGCTGAAACAGAGGGTGAGAAACCGAGTGGCTGAACAGAGGGGCTGAAACAGATGGGCTGAAACAGAGGGCGAGAAACAGAGGGGCTGAAACAGAGGGCGAGAAACCGAGGGGCTGAAACAGAGGGGCTGAAACGGAGGAGCTGAAACAGAGGGGCTGAAACAGAGGGCGAGAAACCGAGGGGCTGAAACAGAGGGGCTGAAACAGAGGGCGAGAAGCAGAGGGGCTGAAACAGTGGGTGAGAAAAAGAGGGGCTGAAACAGAGGAGCTGAAACAGAGGGTCTGAAACAGAGGGCGAGAAACAGATGGGCGGAAACAGAGGGCGAGAAACCGAGGGGCTGAAACAGAGGGCGAGAAACAGAGGGGCTGAAACAGAGGGGCTGAAACAGAGGGCGAGAAACAGAGGGCGAGAAACAGAGGGGCTGAAACAGAGGGCGAGAAACAGAGGGGCTGAAACAGAGGGGCTGAAACAGGGGGCGAGAAACAGAGGGGCTGAAACAGAGGGGCTGAAACAGAGGGTGAGAAACAGAGGGGCTGAAACAGAGGGCGAGAAACAGAGGGGCTGAAACAGAGGGCGAGAAACAGAGGGGCTGAAACAGAGGGGCTGAAACAGAGGGCGAGAAACCGAGGGGCTGAAACAGAGGGCGAGAAACCGAGTGGCTGAACAGAGGGGCTGAAGCAGATGGGCTGAAACAGAGGGCGAGAAACAGAGGGGCTGAAACAGAGGGCGAGAAACAGAGGGGCTGAAACAGAGGGGCTGAAACAGAGGGCGAGAAACCGAGGGGCTGAAACAGAGGGGCTGAAACAGGGGGCGAGAAACAGAGGGCGAGAAACAGAGGGTCTGAAACAGAGGGGCTGAAACAGAGGGGCTGAAACAGAGGGCTAGAAACAGAGGGGCTGAAATAGAGGGGCTGAAACAGCGGGGCTGAAACAGAGGGCGAGAAACAGAGGGGCTGAAACAGAGGGGCTGAAACAGAGGGGCTGAAACAGAGGGGCTGAAACAGAGGGCGAGAAACAGAGGGCGAGAAACAGACGGGCTGAAACAGAGGGCGAGAAACAGAGGGGCAGAAACAGAGGGGCTGAAACAGGGGGCGAGAAACAGAGGGGCTGAAACAGAGGGGCTGAAACATGGGGCGAGAAACAGAGGGGCTGAAACAGAGGGGCTGAAACAGGGGGCGAGAAACAGGGGGTGAGAAACAGAGGGGCTGAAACAGAGGGCGAGAAACAGAGGGGCTGAAACAGTGGGGCTGAAACAGAGGGCGAGAAAAAGAGGGGCTGAAACAGAGGGGCTGAAACAGAGGGGCTGAAAAGGAGGGCGAGAAAAAGAGGGGCTGAAACAGAGGGGCTGAAACAGAGGGGCTGAAACAGAGGGTGAGAAACAGAGGGGCTGAAACAGAGGGGCTGAAACAGAGGGCGAGAATCCGAGGGGCTGAAACAGAGGGCGAGAAACAGAGGGGCTGAAACAGAGGGGCTGAAACAGAGGGGCTGAAACAGAGGGTGAGAAACAGAGGGGCTGAAACAGAGGGCGAGAAACAGAGGGGCTGAAACAGAGGGCGAGAAAGAGAGAGGCTGAAACAGAGGGGCTGAAAAAGAGGGCGAGAAACCGAGGGGCTGAAACAGAGGGCGAGAAACCGAGGGGCTGAACAGAGGGGCTGAAACAGAGGGGCTGAAACAGAGGGGCTGAAACAGAGGGCGAGAAACAGAGGGGCTGAAACAGAGGGCGAGAAACTGAGGGGCTGAAACAGTGGGGCTGAAACAGGGGGCGAGAAACAGAGGGCGTGAAACAGAGGGGCTGAAACAGAGGGGATGAAACAGAGGGGCTGAAACAGAGGGCTAGAAACAGAGGGGCTGAAACAGAGGGGCTGAAACAGAGGGGCTGGAACAGAGGGGCTGAAACAGAGGGGCTGAAACAGAGGGCGAGAAACAGAGGGCGAGAAACAGAGGGGCTGAAACAGAGGGCAAGAAACAGAGGGGCTGAAACAGAGGGGCTGAAACAGGGGGCGAGAAACAGAGGGGCTGAAACAGAGGGGATGAAACAGAGGGTGAGAAACAGAGGGGCTGAAACAGAGGGCGAGAAACAGAGGGGCTGAAACAGAGGGGCTGAAACAGAGGGCGAGAAACAGAGGGGCTGAAACAGAGGGGCTGAAACAGAGGGGCTGAAACATAGAGCGAGAAACCGAGGGGCTGAAACAGAGGGGCTGAAACAGGGGGCGAGAAACCGAGGGGCTGAAACAGAGGGGCTGAAACATGGGGCGAGAAACAGAGGGCGAGAAACAGAGGGGCTGAAACAGAGGGGCTGAAACAGAGGGGCTGAAACAGAGGGGCTGAAACTGAGGGCGAGAAACAGAGGGGCTGAAACCGAGGGGCTGAAACAGAGGGCGAGAAACCGAGTGGCTGAACAGAGTGGCTGAAACAGATGGGCTGAAACAGAGGGCGAGAAACAGAGGGGCTGAAAGAGAGGGCGAGAAACAGAGGGGCTGAAACAGAGGGGCTGAAACAGAGGGCGAGAAACCGAGGGGCTGAAACAGAGGGGCTGAAACAGGGGGCGAGAAACAGAGGGCGAGAAACAGAGGGGCTGAAACAGAGGGGCTGAAACAGAGGGGCTGAAACAGAGGGCTAGAACAGAGGGTCTGAAATAGAGGGGCTGAAACAGCGGGGCTGAAACAGAGGGCGAGAAACAGAGGGGCTGAAACAGAGGGGCTGAAACAGAGGGGCTGAAACAGAGGGGCTGAAACAGAGGGCGAGAAACAGAGGGTCTGAAACAGAGGGCGAGAAACAGAGGGGCAGAAACAGAGGGGCTGAAACAGGGGGCGAGAAACAGAGGGGCTGAAACAGAGGGGCTGAAACAGGGGGCGAGAAACAGGGGGCGAGAAACAGAGGGGCTGAAACAGAGGGCGAGAAACAGAGGGGCTGAAACAGTGGGACTGAAACAGAGGGCGAGAAAAAGAGGGACTGAAACAGAGGGGCTGAAACAGAGGGGCTGACACAGAGGGCGAGAAACAGAGGGGCTGAAACAGAGGGGCTGAAACAGAGGGCGAGAATCCGAGGGGCTGAAACAGAGGGCGAGAAACAGAGGGGCTGAAACAGAGGGGCTGAAACAGAGGGGCTGAAACAGAGGGTGAGAAACAGAGGGGCTGAAACAGAGGGCGAGAAACAGAGGGGCTGAAACAGAGGGCGAGAAACAGAGGGGCTGAAACAGAGGGGCTGAAACAGAGGGCGAGAAACCGAGGGGCTGAAACAGAGGGCGAGAAACCGAGGGGCTGAAACAGAGGGGCTGAAACAAAGGGGCTGAAACAGAGGGGCTGAAACAGAGGGCGAGAAACCGAGGGGCTGAAACAGTGGGGCTGAAACAGGGGGCGAGAAACAGAGGGCGAGAAACAGAGGGGCTGAAACAGAGGGGCTGAAACAGAGGGGCTGAAACAGTGTGCTAGAAACAGAGGGGTGAAACAGAGGGGCTGAAACAGAGGGGCTGGAACAGAGGGGCTGAAACAGAGGGGCTGAAACAGAGGGCGAGAAACAGAGGGCGAGAAACAGAGGGGCTGAAACAGAGGGCGAGAAACAGAGGGGCTGAAACAGAGGGGCTGAAACAGGGGGCGAGAAACAGAGGGGCTGAAACAGAGGGGCTGAAACAGAGGGTGAGAAACAGAGGGGCTGAAACAGAGGGCGAGAAACAGAGGGGCTGAAACAGAGGGGCTGAAACAGAGGGCGAGAAACAGAGGGGCTGAAACAGAGGGGCTGAAACAGAGGGGCTGAAACAGAGGCCGAGAAACCGAGGGGTTGAACAGAGGGGCTGAAACAGAGGGGCTAAAACAGATGTACTGAAACAGAGGGCGAGAAACAGAGGGCGAGAAACAGAGGGCGAGAAACAGAGGGGCTGAAACAGAGGGCGAGAAACAGAGGGGCTGAAACAGAGGGGCTGAAACAGGGGGCGAGAAACAGAGGGGCTGAAACAGAGGGGCTGAAACAGAGGGTGAGAAACAGAGGGGCTGAAACAGAGGGCGAGAAACAGAGGGACTGAAACAGAGGGGCTGAAACAGAGGGCGAGAAACAGAGGGGCTGAAACAGAGGGGCTGAAACAGAGGGGGTGAAACAGAGGGCGAGAAACCGAGGGGTTGAACAGAGGGGCTGAAACAGAGGGGCTGAAACAGATGTACTGAAACAGAGGGCGAGAAACCGAGGGGCTGAAACAGAGGGGCTGAAACAGGGGGCGAGAAACAGAGGGCGAGAAACAGAGGGGCTGAAACAGAGGGGCTGAAACAGAGGGGCTGAAACAGAGGGGCTGAAACTGAGGGCGAGAAACAGTGGGGCTGAAACAGAGGGGCTGAAACAGAGGGGCTGAAACAGGGGGCGAGAAACAGAGGGCGAGAAACAGAGGGGCTGAAACAGAGGGGCTGAAACAGAGGGCGAGAAACAGAAGGGCTGAAACTGTGGGGCTGAAACAGAGGGTGAGAAACCGAGGGGTGAAACAGAGGGGCTGAAACAGAGGGGCTGAAACAGAGGGCGAGAAACCGAGGTGCTCAAACAGAGGGTGAGAAACAGAGGGGCTGAAACAGAGGGGCTGAAACAGAGGGGCTCAAACAGAGGGGCTAAAACAGAGGGCGAGAAACCGAGGGGTTGAAACAGAGGGCGAGAAACAGCGGGGCCGAAACAGAGGGGCTGAAACAGAGGGGCTGAAACAGAGGGCGAGAAACCGAGGGGCTGAAACAGAGGGCGAGAAACAGAGGGGCTGAAACAGAGGGGCTCAAACAGAGGGGCTGAAACAGAGGGCGAGAAACAGAGGGGCTGAATAAGAGAGCGAGAAACAGAGGGGCTGAAACAGAGGAGCTGAAACAGAGGGGCTGAAACAGAGGGCGAGAAACCGAGGGGCTGAAACAGAGGGGCTGAAACAGAGGTCCTGAAACAGAGGGCGAGAAACAGAGGGGCTGAATAAGAGAGCGAGAAACAGAGGGGCTGAAACAGAGGTGCTGAAACAGACGGGCTGAAACAGAGGTCGAGAAACCGAGGGGCTGAAACAGAGGGGCTGAAATAGAGGGGCTGAAACAGAGGGCGAGAAGCAGAGGGGCTGAAACAGTGGGTGAGAAAAAGAGGTGCTGAAACAGAGGAGCTGAAACAGAGGGTCTGAAACAGAGGGCGAGAAACAGAGGGGCTGAAACAGAGGGCGAGAAACAGAGGGCGAGAAACAGAGGGGCTGAAACAGAGGGCGAGAAACCGAGTGGCTGAACAGTGGGGCTGAAACAGATGGGCTGAAACAGAAGGCGAGAAACAGAGGGGCTGAAACAGAGGGCGAGAAAGAGAGTGGCTGAAACAGAGGGGCTGAAACAGAGGGCGAGAAACAGAGGGCGAGAAACAGAGGGGCTGAAACAGAGGGCGAGAAACAGAGGTGCTGAAACAGAGGGGCTGAAACAGGGGGCGAGAAACAGAGGTGCTGAAACAGAGGGGCTGAAACAGAGGGTGAGAAACAGAGGGGCTGAAACAGAGGGCGAGAAACAGAGGGGCTGAAACAGAGGGCGAGAAACAGAGGGACTGAAACAGAGTGGCTGAAACAGAGGGCGAGAAACCGAGGGGGTGAAACAGAGGGCGAGAAACCGAGTGGCTGAACAGAGGGGCTGAAACAGATGGGCTGAAACAGAGGGCGAGAAACAGAGGGGCTGAAACAGAGGGCGAGAAACAGAGGGGCTGAAACAGAGGGGCTGAAACAGAGGGCGAGAAACCGAGGGGCTGAAACAGAGGGGCTGAAACAGGGGGCGAGAAACAGAGGGCGAGAAACAGAGGGGCTGAAACAGAGGGGCTGAAACAGAGGGGCTGAAACAGAGGGCTAGAAACAGAGGGGCTGAAACAGAGGGGCTGAAACAGAGGGGCTGAAACAGAGGGCGAGAAACAGAGGGCGAGAAACAGATGGGCGGAAACAGAGGGCGAGAAACCGAGGGGCTGAAACAGAGGGCGAGAAACAGAGGGGGTGAAACAGAGGGGCTGAAACAGAGGGGCTGAAACAGAGGGCGAGAAACAGATGGGCGGAAACAGAGGGCGAGAAACCGAGGGGCTGAAACGGAGGGCGAGAAACAGAGGGGCTGAAACAGAGGGGCTGAAACAGAGGGCGAGAAACAGAGGGCGAGAAACCGAGGGGCTGAAACAGAGGGCGAGAAACAGAGGGGCTGAAACAGAGGGGCTGAAACAGAGGGCGAGAAAAAGAGGGGCTGAAACAGAGGGGCTGAAACAGAGGGGCTGAAAGAGAGGGCGAGAAAAAGAGGGGCTGAAACAGAGGGGCTGAAACAGAGGGGCTGAAACAGAGGGCGAGAAACAGAGGGGCTGAAACAGAGGGGCTGAAACAGAGGGCGAGAATCCGAGGGACTGAAATCGAGGGCGAGAAACAGAGGGGCTGAAACAGAGGGGCTGAAACAGAGGGGCTGAAACAGAGGGTGAGAAACAGAGGGGCTGAAACAGAGGGCGAGAAACAGAGGGGCTGAAACAGAGGGCGAGAAACAGAGGGGCTGAAACAGAGGGGCTGAAACAGAGGGCGAGAAACCGAGGGGCTGAAACAGAGGGCGAGAAACCGAGGGGCTGAACAGAGGGGCTGAAACAGAGGGGCTGAAACAGAGGGGCTGAAACAGAGGGCGAGAAACAGAGGAGCTGAAACAGAGGGCGAGAAACAGAGGGGCTGAAACAGAGGGGCTTAAACAAAGGGCTAAAACAGAGGGGCTGAAACATGGGGCGAGAAACAGAGGGGCTGAAACAGAGGGGCTGAAACAGGGGGCGAGAAACAGGGGGCGAGAAACAGAGGGGCTGAAACAGAGGGCGAGAAACAGAGGGGCTGAAACAGTGGGACTGAAACAGAGGGCGAGAAAAAGAGGGACTGAAACAGAGGGGCTGAAACAGAGGGGCTGACACAGAGGGCGAGAAACAGAGGGGCTGAAACAGAGGGGCTGAAACAGAGGGCGAGAATCCGAGGGGCTGAAACAGAGGGCGAGAAACAGAGGGGCTGAAACAGAGGGGCTGAAACAGAGGGGCTGAAACAGAGGGTGAGAAACAGAGGGGCTGAAACAGAGGGCGAGAAACAGAGGGGCTGAAACAGAGGGCGAGAAACAGAGGGGCTGAAACAGAGGGGCTGAAACAGAGGGCGAGAAACCGAGGGGCTGAAACAGAGGGCGAGAAACCGAGGGGCTGAACAGAGGGGCTGAAACAGAGGGGCTGAAACAGAGTGGCTGAAACAGAGGGCGAGAAACAGAGGGGCTGAAACAGAGGGCGAGAAACAGAGGGTCTGAAACAGAGGGGCTGAAACAAAGGGGCTGAAACAGAGGGGCTGAAACAGAGGGCGAGAAACCGAGGGGCTGAAACAGTGGGGCTGAAACAGGGGGCGAGAAACAGAGGGCGAGAAACAGAGGGGCTGAAACAGAGGGGCTGAAACAGAGGGGCTGAAACAGTGTGCTAGAAACAGAGGGGTGAAACAGAGGGGCTGAAACAGAGGGGCTGGAACAGAGGGGCTGAAACAGAGGGGCTGAAACAGAGGGCGAGAAACAGAGGGCGAGAAACAGAGGGGCTGAAACAGAGGGCGAGAAACAGAGGGGCTGAAACAGAGGGGCTGAAACAGGGGGCGAGAAACAGAGGGGCTGAAACAGAGGGGCTGAAACAGAGGGTGAGAAACAGAGGGGCTGAAACAGAGGGCGAGAAACAGAGGGGCTGAAACAGAGGGGCTGAAACAGAGGGCGAGAAACAGAGGGGCTGAAACAGAGGGGCTGAAACAGAGGGGCTGAAACAGAGGCCGAGAAACAGAGGGGTTGAACAGAGGGGCTGAAACAGAGGGGCTAAAACAGATGTACTGAAACAGAGGGCGAGAAACAGAGGGCGAGAAACAGAGGGCGAGAAACAGAGGGGCTGAAACAGAGGGCGAGAAACAGAGGGGCTGAAACAGAGGGGCTGAAACAGGGGGCGAGAAACAGAGGGGCTGAAACAGAGGGGCTGAAACAGAGGGTGAGAAACAGAGGGGCTGAAACAGAGGGCGAGAAACAGAGGGACTGAAACAGAGGGGCTGAAACAGAGGGCGAGAAACAGAGGGGCTGAAACAGAGGGGCTGAAACAGAGGGGCTGAAACAGAGGGCGAGAAACCGAGGGGTTGAACAGAGGGGCTGAAACAGAGGGGCTGAAACAGATGTACTGAAACAGAGGGCGAGAAACCGAGGGGCTGAAACAGAGGGGCTGAAACAGGGGGCGAGAAACAGAGGGCGAGAAACAGAGGGGCTGAAACAGAGGGGCTGAAACAGAGGGGCTGAAACAGAGGGGCTGTAACTGAGGGCGAGAAACAGTGGGGCTGAAACAGAGGGGCTGAAACAGAGGGGCTGAAACAGGGGGCGAGAAACAGAGGGCGAGAAACAGAGGGGCTGAAACAGAGGGGCTGAAACAGAGGGCGAGAAACAGAAGGGCTGAAACTGTGGGGCTGAAACAGAGGGTGAGAAACCGAGGGGTGAAACAGAGGGGCTGAAACAGAGGGGCTGAAACAGAGGGCGAGAAACCGAGGTGCTCAAACAGAGGGTGAGAAACAGAGGGGCTGAAACAGAGGGGCTGAAACAGAGGGGCTCAAACAGAGGGGCTAAAACAGAGGGCGAGAAACCGAGGGGTTGAAACAGAGGGCGAGAAACAGCGGGGCCGAAACAGAGGGGCTGAAACAGAGGGGCTGAAACAGAGGGCGAGAAACCGAGGGGCTGAAACAGAGGGCGAGAAACAGAGGGGCTGAAACAGAGGGGCTCAAACAGAGGGGCTGAAACAGAGGGCGAGAAACAGAGGGGCTGAATAAGAGAGCGAGAAACAGAGGGGCTGAAACAGAGGAGCTGAAACAGAGGGGCTGAAACAGAGGGCGAGAAACCGAGGGGCTGAAACAGAGGGGCTGAAACAGAGGTCCTGAAACAGAGGGCGAGAAACAGAGGGGCTGAATAAGAGAGCGAGAAACAGAGGGGCTGAAACAGAGGTGCTGAAACAGACGGGCTGAAACAGAGGTCGAGAAACCGAGGGGCTGAAACAGAGGGGCTGAAATAGAGGGGCTGAAACAGAGGGCGAGAAGCAGAGGGGCTGAAACAGTGGGTGAGAAAAAGAGGTGCTGAAACAGAGGAGCTGAAACAGAGGGTCTGAAACAGAGGGCGAGAAACAGAGGGGCTGAAACAGAGGGCGAGAAACAGAGGGCGAGAAACAGAGGGGCTGAAACAGAGGGCGAGAAACCGAGTGGCTGAACAGTGGGGCTGAAACAGATGGGCAGAAACAGAAGGCGAGAAACAGAGGGGCTGAAACAGAGGGCGAGAAAGAGAGTGGCTGAAACAGAGGGGCTGAAACAGAGGGCGAGAAACAGAGGGCGAGAAACAGAGGGGCTGAAACAGAGGGCGAGAAACAGAGGTGCTGAAACAGAGGGGCTGAAACAGGGGGCGAGAAACAGAGGTGCTGAAACAGAGGGGCTGAAACAGAGGGTGAGAAACAGAGGGGCTGAAACAGAGGGCGAGAAACAGAGGGGCTGAAACAGAGGGCGAGAAACAGAGGGACTGAAACAGAGTGGCTGAAACAGAGGGCGAGAAACCGAGGGGGTGAAACAGAGGGCGAGAAACCGAGTGGCTGAACAGAGGGGCTGAAACAGATGGGCTGAAACAGAGGGCGAGAAACAGAGGGGCTGAAACAGAGGGCGAGAAACAGAGGGGCTGAAACAGAGGGGCTGAAACAGAGGGCGAGAAACCGAGGGGCTGAAACAGAGGGGCTGAAACAGGGGGCGAGAAACAGAGGGTGAGAAACAGAGGGGCTGAAACAGAGGGGCTGAAACAGAGGGGCTGAAACAGAGGGCTAGAAACAGAGGGGCTGAAACAGAGGGGCTGAAACAGAGGGGCTGAAACAGAGGGCGAGAAACAGAGGGCGAGAAACAGATGGGCGGAAACAGAGGGCGAGAAACCGAGGGGCTGAAACAGAGGGCGAGAAACAGAGGGGGTGAAACAGAGGGGCTGAAACAGAGGGGCTGAAACAGAGGGCGAGAAACAGATGGGCGGAAACAGAGGGCGAGAAACCGAGGGGCTGAAACAGAGGGCGAGAAACAGAGGGGCTGAAACAGAGGGGCTGAAACAGAGGGCGAGAAACAGAGGGCGAGAAACCGAGGGGCTGAAACAGAGGGCGAGAAACAGAGGGGCTGAAACAGAGGGGCTGAAACAGAGGGCGAGAAAAAGAGGGGCTGAAACAGAGGGGCTGAAACAGAGGGGCTGAAAGAGAGGGCGAGAAAAAGAGGGGCTGAAACAGAGGGGCTGAAACAGAGGGGCTGAAACAGAGGGCGAGAAACAGAGGGGCTGAAACAGAGGGGCTGAAACAGAGGGCGAGAATCCGAGGGACTGAAATCGAGGGCGAGAAACAGAGGGGCTGAAACAGAGGGGCTGAAACAGAGGGGCTGAAACAGAGGGTGAGAAACAGAGGGGCTGAAACAGAGGGCGAGAAACAGAGGGGCTGAAACAGAGGGCGAGAAACAGAGGGGCTGAAACAGAGGGGCTGAAACAGAGGGCGAGAAACCGAGGGGCTGAAACAGAGGGCGAGAAACCGAGGGGCTGAACAGAGGGGCTGAAACAGAGGGGCTGAAACAGAGGGGCTGAAACAGAGGGCGAGAAACAGAGGAGCTGAAACAGAGGGCGAGAAACAGAGGGGCTGAAACAGAGGGGCTTAAACAAAGGGCTGAAACAGAGGGGCTGAAACAGGGGGCGAGAAACAGGGGGCGAGAAACAGAGGGGCTGAAACAGAGGGCGAGAAACAGAGGGGCTGAAACAGTGGGGCTGAAACAGAGGGCGAGAAAAAGAGGGGCTGAAACAGAGGGGCTGAAACAGAGGGGCTGAAAGAGAGGGCGAGAAAAAGAGGGGCTGAAACAGAGGGGCTGAAACAGAGGGGCTGAAACAGAGGGCGAGAAACAGAGGGGCTGAAACAGAGGGGCTGAAACAGAGGGCGAGAATCCGAGGGACTGAAACAGAGGGCGAGAAACAGAGGGGCTGAAACAGAAGGGCTGAAACAGAGGGGCTGAAACAGAGGGTGAGAAACAGAGGGGCTGAAACAGAGGGCGAGAAACAGAGGGGCTGAAACAGAGGGCGAGAAACAGAGGGGCTGAAACAGAGGGGCTGAAACAGAGGGCGAGAAACCGAGGGGCTGAAACAGAGGGCGAGAAACCGAGGGGCTGAACAGAGGGGCTTAAACAGAGGAGCTGAAACAGAGGGGCTGAAACAGAGGGCGAGAAACAGAGGGGCTGAAACAGAGGGGCTGAAACAGAGGGGCTGAAACAGGGGGCGAGAAACAGAGGGCGAGAAACAGAGGGGCTGAAACAGAGGGGCTGAAACAGAGGGCGAGAAACAGAAGGGCTGAAATAGTGGGGCTGAAACAGAGGGTGAGAAACCGAGGGGTGAAACAGAGGGGCTGAAACAGAGGGGCTGAAACAGAGGGCGATAAACCGAGGTGCTCAAACAGAGGGTGAGAAACAGAGGGGCTGAAACAGAGGGGCTGAAACAGAGGGGCTCAAACAGAGGGGCTAAAACAGAGGGCGAGAAACCGAGGGGTTGAAACAGAGGGCGAGAAACAGAGGGGCCGAAACAGAGGGGCTGAAACAGAGGGGCTGAAACAGAGGGCGAGAAACCGAGGGGCTGAAACAGAGGGCGAGAAACAGAGGGGCTGAAACAGAGGGGCTCAAACAGAGGGGCTGAAACAGAGGGCGAGAAACAGAGGGGCTGAATAAGAGAGCGAGAAACAGAGGGGCTGAAACAGAGGAGCTGAAACAGAGGGGCTGAAACAGAGGGCGAGAAACCGAGGGGCTGAAACAGAGGGGCTGAAACAGAGGGCCTGAAACAGAGGGCGAGAAACAGAGGGGCTGAATAAGAGAGCGAGAAACAGAGGGGCTGAAACAGAGGTGCTGAAACAGACGGGCTGAAACAGAGGTCGAGAAAACGAGGGGCTGAAACAGAGTGGCTGAAATAGAGGGGCTGAAACAGAGGGGCTGAAACAGAGGGCGAGAAGCAGAGGGGCTGAAACAGTGGGTGAGAAAAAGAGGTGCTGAAACAGAGGAGCTGAAACAGAGGGTCTGAAACAGAGGGCGAGAAACAGAGGGGCAGAAACAGTGGGGCTGAAACAGAGGGCGAGAAACAGAGGGCGAGAAACAGAGGTGCTGAAACAGAGGGCGAGAAACCGAGTGGCTGAACAGTGGGGCTGAAACAGATGGGCTGAAACAGAGGGCGAGAAACAGAGGGGCTGAAACAGAGGGCGAGAAACAGAGGGGCTGAAACAGAGGGGCTGAAACAGAGGGCGAGAAACAGAGGGCGAGAAACAGAGTGGCTGAAACAGAGGGCGAGAAACAGAGGGGCTGAAACAGAGGGGCTGAAACAGGGGGCGAGAAACAGAGGGGCTGAAACAGAGGGGCTGAAACAGAGGATGAGAAACAGAGGGGCTGAAACAGAGGGCGAGAAACAGAGGGGCTGAAACAGAGGGCGAGAAACAGAGGGGCTGAAACAGAGGGGCTGAAACAGAGGGCGAGAAACCGAGGGGGTGAAACAGAGGGCGAGAAACCGAGTGGCTGAACAGAGGGGCTGAAACAGATGGGCTGAAACAGAGGGCGAGAAACAGAGGGGCTGAAACAGAGGGCGAGAAACAGAGGGGCTGAAACAGAGGGGCTGAAACAGAGGGCGAGAAACCGAGGGGCTGAAACAGAGGGGCTGAAACAGGGGGTGAGAAACAGAGGGCGAGAAACAGAGGGGCTGAAACAGAGGGCGAGAAACAGAGGGGCTGAAACAGAGGGGCTGAAACAAAGGGGCTGAAACAGAGTGGCTGAAACATGGGGCGAGAAACAGAGGGGCTGAAACAGAGGGGCTGAAACAGGGGGCGAGAAACAGGGGGCGAGAAACAGAGGGGCTGAAACAGAGGGCGAGAAACAGAGGGGCTGAAACAGTGGGGCTGAAACAGAGGGCGAGAAAAAGAGGGGCTGAAACAGAGGGGCTGAAACAGAGGGGCTGAAAGAGAGGGCGAGAAAAAGAGGGGCTGAAACAGAGGGGCTGAAACAGAGGGGCTGAAACAGAGGGCGAGAAACAGAGGGGCTGAAACAGAGGGGCTGAAACAGAGGGCGAGAATCCGAGGGACTGAAACAGAGGGCGAGAAACAGAGGGGCTGAAACAGAGGGGCTGAAAGAGAGGGGCTGAAACAGAGGGTGAGAAACAGAGGGGCTGAAACAGAGGGCGAGAAACAGAGGGGCTGAAACAGAGGGCGAGAAACAGAGGGGCTGAAACAGAGGGGCTGAAACAGAGGGCGAGAAACCGAGGGGCTGAAACAGAGGGCGAGAAACCGAGGGGCTGAACAGAGGGGCTGAAACGGAGGGGCTGAAACAGAGGGGCTGAAACAGAGGGCGAGAAACAGAGGGGCTGAAACAGAGGGCGAGAAACAGAGGGGCTGAAACAGAGGGGCTGAAACAGAGGGGCTGAAACAGAGGGTGAGAAACAGAGGGGCTGAAACAGAGGGCGAGAAACAGAGGGGCTGAAACAGTTGGCGAGAAACAGAGGGGCTGAAACAGAGGGGCTGAAAAAGAGGGCGAGAAACCGAGGGGCTGAAACAGAGGGCGAGAAACCGAGGGGCTGAACAGAGGGGCTGAAACAGAGGGGCTGAAACAGAGGGGCTGAAACAGATGGCGAGAAACAGAGGGGCTGAAAAAGAGGGCGAGAAACTGAGGGGCTGAAACAGTGGGGCTGAAACAGGGGGCGAGAAACAGAGGGCGAGAAACAGAGGGGCTGAAACAGAGGGGATGAAACAGAGGGGCTGAAACAGAGGGCTAGAAACAGAGGGGCTGAAACAGAGGGGCTGAAACAGAGGGGCTGGAACAGAGGGGCTGAAACAGAGGGGCTGAAACAGAGGGCGAGAAACAGAGGGCGAGAAACAGAGGGGCTGAAACAGAGGGCGAGAAACAGAGGGGCTGAAACAGAGGGGCTGAAACAGGGGGCGAGAAACAGAGGGGCTGAAACAGAGGGGCTGAAACAGAGGGTGAGAAACAGAGGGGCTGAAACAGAGGGCGAGAAACAGAGGGGCTGAAACAGAGGGGCTGAAACAGAGGGCGAGAAACAGAGGGGCTGAAACAGAGCGGCTGAAACAGAGGGGCTGAAACATAGAGCGAGAAACCGAGGGGCTGAAACAGAGGGGCTGAAACAGGGGGCGAGAAACCGAGGGGCTGAAACAGAGGGGCTGAAACAGGGGGCGAGAAACAGAGGGCGAGAAACAGAGGGGCTGAAACAGAGGGGCTGAAACAGAGGGGCTGAAACAGAGGGGCTGAAACTGAGGGCGAGAAACAGAGGGGCTGAAACCGAGGGGCTGAAACAGAGGGCGAGAAACCGAGTGGCTGAACAGAGTGGCTGAAACAGATGGGCTGAAACAGAGGGCGAGAAACAGAGGGGCTGAAACAGAGGGCGAGAAACAGAGGGGCTGAAACAGAGGGGCTGAAACAGAGGGCGAGAAACCGAGGGGCTGAAACAGAGGGGCTGAAACAGGGGGCGAGAAACAGAGGGCGAGAAACAGAGGGGCTGAAACAGAGGGGCTGAAACAGAGGGGCTGAAACAGAGGGCTAGAACAGAGGGGCTGAAATAGAGGGGCTGAAACAGCGGGGCTGAAACAGAGGGCGAGAAACAGAGGGGCTGAAACAGAGGGGCTGAAACAGAGGGACTGAAACAGAGGGGCTGAAACAGAGGGCGAGAAACAGAGGGCGAGAAACAGAGGGGCTGAAACAGAGGGCGAGAAACAGAGGGGCAGAAACAGAGGGGCTGAAACAGGGGGCGAGAAACAGAGGGGCTGAAACAGAGGGGCTGAAACAGGGGGCGAGAAACAGGGGGCGAGAAACAGAGGGGCTGAAACAGAGGGCGAGAAACAGAGGGGCTGAAACAGTGGGGCTGAAACAGAGGGAGAGAAAAAGAGGGGCTGAAACAGAGGGGCTGAAACAGAGGGGCTGAAAGAGAGGGCGAGAAAAAGAGGGGCTGAAACAGAGGGGCTGAAACAGAGGGGCTGAAACAGAGGGCGAGAAACAGAGGGGCTGAAACAGAGGGGCTGAAACAGAGGGCGAGAATCCGAGGGGCTGAAACAGAGGGCGAGAAACAGAGGGGCTGAAACAGAGGGGCTGAAACAGAGGGGCTGAAACAGAGGGTGAGAAACAGAGGGGCTGAAACAGAGGGCGAGAAACAGAGGGGCTGAAACAGAGGGCGAGAAACAGAGGGGCTGAAACAGAGGGGCTGAAACAGAGGGCGAGAAACCGAGGGGCTGAAACAGAGGGCGAGAAACCGAGGGGCTGAACAGAGGGGCTGAAACAGAGGGGCTGAAACAGAGTGGCTGAAACAGAGGGCGAGATTCAGAGGGGCTGAAACAGAGGGCGAGAAACAGAGGGGCTGAAACAGAGGGGCTGAAACAGAGGGGCTGAAACAGAGGGGCTGAAACAGAGGGCGAGAAACCGAGGGGCTGAAACAGTGGGACTGAAACAGGGGGCGAGAAACAGAGGGCGAAAAACAGAGGGGCTGAAACAGAGGGGCTGAAACAGAGGGGCTGAAACAGAGGGCTAGAAACAGAGGGGCTGAAACAGAGGGGCTGAAACAGAGGGGCTGGAACAGAGGGGCTGAAACAGAGGGGCTGAAACAGAGGGCGAGAAACAGAGGGCGAGAAACAGAGGGGCTGAAACAGAGGGCGAGAAACAGAGGGGCTGAAACAGAGGGTCTGAAACAGGGGGCGAGAAACAGAGGGGCTGAAACAGAGGGGCTGAAACAGAGGGTGAGAAACAGAGGGGCTGAAACAGAGGGCGAGAAACAGAGGGGCTGAAACAGAGGGGCTGAAACAGAGGGCGAGAAACAGAGGGGCTGAAACAGAGGGGCTGAAACAGAGGGGCTGAAACAGAGGGCGAGAAACCGAGGGGTTGAACAGAGGGGCTGAAACAGAGGGGCTAAAACAGATGTACTGAAACAGAGGGCGAGAAACAGAGGGCGAGAAGCAGAGGGCGAGAAACAGAGGGGCTGAAACAGAGGGCGAGAAACAGAGGGGCTGAAACAGAGGGGCTGAAACAGGGGGCGAGATACAGAGGGGCTGAAACAGAGGGGCTGAAACAGAGGGTGAGAAACAGAGGGGCTGAAACAGAGGGCGAGAAACAGAGGGGCTGAAACAGAGGGGCTGAAACAGAGGGCGAGAAACAGAGGGGCTGAAACAGAGGGGCTGAAACAGAGGGGCTGAAACAGAGGGCGAGAAACCGAGGGGTTGAACAGAGGGGCTGAAACAGAGGGGCTGAAACAGATGTACTGAAACAGAGGGCGAGAAACCGAGGGGCTGAAACAGAGGGGCTGAAACAGGGGGCGAGAAACAGAGGGCGAGAAACAGAGGGGCTGAAACAGAGGGGCTGAAACAGAGGGGCTGAAACAGAGGGGCTGAAACTGAGGGCGAGAAACAGTGGGGCTGAAACAGAGGGGCTGAAACAGAGGGGCTGAAACAGGGGGCGAGAAACAGAGGGCGAGAAACAGAGGGGCTGAAACAGAGGGGCTGAAACAGAGGGCGAGAAACAGAAGGGCTGAAACAGTGGGGCTGAAACAGAGGGTGAGAAACCGAGGGGTGAAACAGAGGGGCTGAAACAGAGGGGCTGAAACAGAGGGCGAGAAACCGAGGTGCTCAAACAGAGGGTGAGAAACAGAGGGGCTGAAACAGAGGGGCTGAAACAGAGGGGCTGAAACAGAGGGGCTAAAACAGAGGGCGAGAAACCGAGGGGTTGAAACAGAGGGCGAGAAACAGAGGGGCCGAAACAGAGGGGCTGAAACAGAGGGGCTGAAACAGAGGGCGAGAAACCGAGGGGCTGAAACAGAGGGCGAGAAACAGAGGGGCTGAAACAGAGGGGCTCAAACAGAGGGGCTGAAACAGAGGGCGAGAAACAGAGGGGCTGAATAAGAGAGCGAGAAACAGAGGGGCTGAAACAGAGGAGCTGAAACAGAGGGGCTGAAACAGAGGGCGAGAAACCGAGGGGCTGAAACAGAGGGGCTGAAACAGAGGGCCTGAAACAGAGGGCGAGAAACAGAGGGGCTGAATAAGAGAGCGAGAAACAGAGGGGCTGAAACAGAGGTGCTGAAACAGACGGGCTGAAACAGAGGTCGAGAAACCGAGGGGCTGAAACAGAGGGGCTGAAATAGAGGGGCTGAAACAGAGGGGCTGAAACAGAGGGCGAGAAGCAGAGGGGCTGAAACAGTGGGTGAGAAAAAGAGGTGCTGAAACAGAGGAGCTGAAACAGAGGGTCTGAAACAGAGGGCGAGAAACAGAGGGGCTGAAACAGAGGGCGAGAAACAGAGGGCGAGAAACAGAGGGGCTGAAACAGAGGGCGAGAAACCGAGTGGCTGAACAGTGGGGCTGAAACAGATGGGCTGAAACAGAGGGCGAGAAACAGAGGGGCTGAAACAGAGGGCGAGAAAGAGAGTGGCTGAAACAGAGGGGCTGAAACAGAGGGGCTGAAACAGAGGGCGAGAAACAGAGGGCGAGAAACAGAGGGGCTGAAACAGAGGGCGAGAAACAGAGGGGCTGAAACAGAGGGGCTGAAACAGGGGGCGAGAAACAGAGGTGCTGAAACAGAGGGGCTGAAACAGAGGGTGAGAAACAGAGGGGCTGAAACAGAGGGCGAGAAACAGAGGGGCTGAAACAGAGGGCGAGAAACAGAGGGGCTGAAACAGAGGGGCTGAAACAGAGGGCGAGAAACCGAGGGGGTGAAACAGAGGGCGAGAAACCGAGTGGCTGAACAGAGGGGCTGAAACAGATGGGCTGAAACAGAGGGCGAGAAACAGAGGGGCTGAAACAGAGGGCGAGAAACAGAGGGGCTGAAACAGAGGGGCTGAAACAGAGGGCGAGAAACCGAGGGGCTGAAACAGAGGGGCTGAAACAGGGGGCGAGAAACAGAGGGCGAGAAACAGAGGGGCTGAAACAGAGGGGCTGAAACAGAGGGGCTGAAACAGAGGGCTAGAAACAGAGGGGCTGAAACAGAGGGGCTGAAACAGAGGGGCTGAAACAGAGGGCGAGAAACAGAGGGCGAGAAACAGATGGGCGGAAACAGAGGGTGAGAAACCGAGGGGCTGAAACAGAGGGCGAGAAACAGAGGGGGTGAAACAGAGGGGCTGAAACAGAGGGGCTGAAACAGAGGGCGAGAAACAGATGGGCGGAAACAGAGGGCGAGAAACCGAGGGGCTGAAACAGAGGGCGAGAAACAGAGGGGCTGAAACAGAGGGGCTGAAACAGAGGGCGAGAAACAGAGGGCGAGAAACCGAGGGGCTGAAACAGAGGGTGAGAAACAGAGGGGCTGAAACAGAGGGGCTGAAACAGGGGGCGAGAAAAAGAGGGGCTGAAACAGAGGGGCTGAAACAGAGGGGCTGAAAGAGAGGGCGAGAAAAAGAGGGGCTGAAACAGAGGGGCTGAAACAGAGGGCGAGAAACAGAGGGGCTGAAACAGAGGGGCTGAAACAGAGGGCGAGAATCCGAGGGACTGAAACAGAGGGCGAGAAACAGAGGGGCTGAAACAGAGGGGCTGAAACAGAGGGGCTGAAACAGAGGGTGAGAAACAGAGGGGCTGAAACAGAGGGCGAGAAACAGAGGGGCTGAAACAGAGGGCGAGAAACAGAGGGGCTGAAACAGAGGGGCTGAAACAGAGGGCGAGAAACCGAGGGGCTGAAACAGAGGGCGAGAAACCGAGGGGCTGAAACAGAGGGGCTGAAACAAAGGGCTGAAACAGAGGGGCTGAAACATGGGGCGAGAAACAGAGGGGCTGAAACAGAGGGGCTGAAACAGGGGGCGAGAAACAGGGGGCGAGAAACAGAGGGGCTGAAACAGAGGGCGAGAAACAGAGGGGCTGAAACAGTGGGGCTGAAACAGAGGGCGAGAAAAAGAGGGGCTGAAACAGAGGGGCTGAAACAGAGGGGCTGAAAGAGAGGGCGAGAAAAAGAGGGGCTGAAACAGAGGGGCTGAAACAGAGGGGCTGAAACAGAGGGCGAGAAACAGAGGGGCTGAAACAGAGGGGCTGAAACAGAGGGCGAGAATCCGAGGGACTGAAACAGAGGGCGAGAAACAGAGGGGCTGAAACAGAAGGGCTGAAACAGAGGGGCTGAAACAGAGGGTGAGAAACAGAGGGGCTGAAACAGAGGGCGAGAAACAGAGGGGCTGAAACAGAGGGCGAGAAACAGAGGGGCTGAAACAGAGGGGCTGAAACAGAGGGCGAGAAACCGAGGGGCTGAAACAGAGGGCGAGAAACCGAGGGGCTGAACAGAGGGGCTTAAACAGAGGGGCTGAAACAGAGGGGCTGAAACAGAGGGCGAGAAACAGAGGGGCTGAAACAGAGGGGCTGAAACAGAGGGGCTGAAACAGGGGGCGAGAAACAGAGGGCGAGAAACAGAGGGGCTGAAACAGAGGGGCTGAAACAGAGGGCGAGAAACAGAAGGGCTGAAACAGTGGGGCTGAAACAGAGGGTGAGAAACCGAGGGGTGAAACAGAGGGGCTGAAACAGAGGGGCTGAAACAGAGGGCGAGAAACCGAGGTGCTCAAACAGAGGGTGAGAAACAGAGGGGCTGAAACAGAGGGGCTGAAACAGAGGGGCTCAAACAGAGGGGCTAAAACAGAGGGCGAGAAACCGAGGGGTTGAAACAGAGGGCGAGAAACAGAGGGGCCGAAACAGAGGGGCTGAAACAGAGGGGCTGAAACAGAGGGCGAGAAACCGAGGGGCTGAAACAGAGGGCGAGAAACAGAGGGGCTGAAACAGAGGGGCTCAAACAGAGGGGCTGAAACAGAGGGCGAGAAACAGAGGGGCTGAATAAGAGAGCGAGAAACAGAGGGGCTGAAACAGAGGAGCTGAAACAGAGGGGCTGAAACAGAGGGCGAGAAACCGAGGGGCTGAAACAGAGGGGCTGAAACAGAGGGCCTGAAACAGAGGGCGAGAAACAGAGGGGCTGAATAAGAGAGCGAGAAACAGAGGGGCTGAAACAGAGGTGCTGAAACAGACGGGCTGAAACAGAGGTCGAGAAACCGAGGGGCTGAAACAGAGGGGCTGAAATAGAGGGGCTGAAACAGAGGGGCTGAAACAGAGGGCGAGAAGCAGAGGGGCTGAAACAGTGGGTGAGAAAAAGAGGTGCTGAAACAGAGGAGCTGAAACAGAGGGTCTGAAACAGAGGGCGAGAAAGAGAGGGGCAGAAACAGTGGGGCTGAAACAGAGGGCGAGAAACAGAGGGCGAGAAACAGAGGTGCTGAAACAGAGGGCGAGAAACCGAGTGGCTGAACAGTGGGGCTGAAACAGATGGGCTGAAACAGAGGGCGAGAAACAGAGGTGCTGAAACAGAGGGGCTGAAACAGAGGGTGAGAAACAGAGGGGCTGAAACAGAGGGCGAGAAACAGAGGGGCTGAAACAGAGGGCGAGAAACAGAGGGGCTGTAATAGAGGCCCTGAAACAGAGGGGCTGAAACAGAGAGGCTGAAACAGAGGGGCTGAAACAGAGGGCGAGAAACCGAGGGGGTGAAACAGAGGGCGAGAAACCGAGTGGCTGAACAGAGGGGCTGAAACAGATGGGCTGAAACAGAGGGCGAGAAACAGAGGGGCTGAAACAGAGGGCGAGAAACAGAGGGGCTGAAACAGAGGGGCTGAAACAGAGGGCGAGAAACCGAGGGGCTGAAACAGAGGGCGAGAAACCGAGGGGCTGAACAGAGGGGCTGAAACAGAGGGGCTGAAACAGAGGGGCTGAAACAGAGGGCGAGAAACAGAGGGGCTGAAACAGAGGGGCTGAAACAGAGGGCGAGAATCCGAGGGACTGAAACAGAGGGCGAGAAACAGAGGGGCTGAAACAGAAGGGCTGAAACAGAGGGGCTGAAACAGAGGGTGAGAAACAGAGGGGCTGAAACAGAGGGCGAGAAACAGAGGGGCTGAAACAGAGGGCGAGAAACAGAGGGGCTGAAACAGAGGGGCTGAAACAGAGGGCGAGAAACCGAGGGGCTGAAACAGAGGGCGAGAAACCGAGGGGCTGAACAGAGGGGCTTAAACAGAGGGGCTGAAACAGAGGGGCTGAAACAGAGGGCGAGAAACAGAGGGGCTGAAACAGAGGGGCTGAAACAGAGGGGCTGAAACAGGGGGCGAGAAACAGAGGGCGAGAAACAGAGGGGCTGAAACAGAGGGGCTGAAACAGAGGGCGAGAAACAGAAGGGCTGAAACAGTGGGGCTGAAACAGAGGGTGAGAAACCGAGGGGTGAAACAGAGGGGCTGAAACAGAGGGGCTGAAACAGAGGGCGAGAAACCGAGGTGCTCAAACAGAGGGTGAGAAACAGAGGGGCTGAAACAGAGGGGCTGAAACAGAGGGGCTCAAACAGAGGGGCTAAAACAGAGGGCGAGAAACCGAGGGGTTGAAACAGAGGGCGAGAAACAGAGGGGCCGAAACAGAGGGGCTGAAACAGAGGGGCTGAAACAGAGGGCGAGAAACCGAGGGGCTGAAACAGAGGGCGAGAAACAGAGGGGCTGAAACAGAGGGGCTCAAACAGAGGGGCTGAAACAGAGGGCGAGAAACAGAGGGGCTGAATAAGAGAGCGAGAAACAGAGGGGCTGAAACAGAGGAGCTGAAACAGAGGGGCTGAAACAGAGGGCGAGAAACCGAGGGGCTGAAACAGAGGGGCTGAAACAGAGGGCCTGAAACAGAGGGCGAGAAACAGAGGGGCTGAATAAGAGAGCGAGAAACAGAGGGGCTGAAACAGAGGTGCTGAAACAGACGGGCTGAAACAGAGGTCGAGAAACCGAGGGGCTGAAACAGAGGGGCTGAAATAGAGGGGCTGAAACAGAGGGGCTGAAACAGAGGGCGAGAAGCAGAGGGGCTGAAACAGTGGGTGAGAAAAAGAGGTGCTGAAACAGAGGAGCTGAAACAGAGGGTCTGAAACAGAGGGCGAGAAAGAGAGGGGCAGAAACAGTGGGGCTGAAACAGAGGGCGAGAAACAGAGGGCGAGAAACAGAGGTGCTGAAACAGAGGGCGAGAAACCGAGTGGCTGAACAGTGGGGCTGAAACAGATGGGCTGAAACAGAGGGCGAGAAACAGAGGTGCTGAAACAGAGGGGCTGAAACAGAGGGTGAGAAACAGAGGGGCTGAAACAGAGGGCGAGAAACAGAGGGGCTGAAACAGAGGGCGAGAAACAGAGGGGCTGTAATAGAGGCCCTGAAACAGAGGGGCTGAAACAGAGAGGCTGAAACAGAGGGGCTGAAACAGAGGGCGAGAAACCGAGGGGGTGAAACAGAGGGCGAGAAACCGAGTGGCTGAACAGAGGGGCTGAAACAGATGGGCTGAAACAGAGGGCGAGAAACAGAGGGGCTGAAACAGAGGGCGAGAAACAGAGGGGCTGAAACAGAGGGGCTGAAACAGAGGGCGAGAAACCGAGGGGCTGAAACAGAGGGGCTGAAACAGGGGGCGAGAAACAGAGGGCGAGAAACAGAGGGGCTGAAACAGAGGGGCTGAAACAGAGGGGCTGAAACAGAGGGCTAGAAACAGAGGGGCTGAAACAGAGGGGCTGAAACAGAGGGGCTGAAACAGAGGGCGAGAAACAGAGGGCGAGAAACAGATGGGCGGAAACAGAGGGCGAGAAACCGAGGGGCTGAAACAGAGGGCGAGAAACAGAGGGGGTGAAACAGAGGGGCTGAAACAGAGGGGCTGAAACAGAGGGCGAGAAACAGATGGGCGGAAACAGAGGGCGAGAAACCGAGGGGCTGAAACAGAGGGCGAGAAACAGAGGGGCTGAAAGAGAGGGGCTGAAACAGAGGGCGAGAAACAGAGGGCGAGAAACCGAGGGGCTGAAACAGAGGGCGAGAAACAGAGGGGCTGAAACAGAGGGGCTGAAACAGAGGGCGAGAAAAAGAGGGGCTGAAACAGAGGGGCTGAAACAGAGGGGCTGAAAGAGAGGGCGAGAAAAAGAGGGGCTGAAACAGAGGGGCTGAAACAGAGGGGCTGAAACAGAGGGCGAGAAACAGAGGGGCTGAAACAGAGGGGCTGAAACAGAGGGCGAGAATCCGAGGGACTGAAACAGAGGGTGAGAAACAGAGGGGCTGAAACAGAGGGGCTGAAACAGAGGGGCTGAAACAGAGGGTGAGAAACAGAGGGGCTGAAACAGAGGGCGAGAAACAGAGGGGCTGAAACAGAGGGCGAGAAACAGAGGGGCTGAAACAGAGGGGCTGAAACAGAGGGCGAGAAACCGAGGGGCTGAAACAGAGGGCGAGAAACCGAGGGGCTGAAACAGAGGGGCTGAAACAAAGGGCTGAAACAGAGGGGCTGAAACATGGGGCGAGAAACAGAGGGGCTGAAACAGAGGGGCTGAAACAGGGGGCGAGAAACAGGGGGCGAGAAACAGAGGGGCTGAAACAGAGGGCGAGAAACAGAGGGGCTAAAACAGTGGGGCTGAAACAGAGGGCGAGAAAAAGAGGGGCTGAAACAGAGGGGCTGAAACAGAGGGGCTGAAAGAGAGGGCGAGAAAAAGAGGGGCTGAAACAGAGGGGCTGAAACAGAGGGGCTGAAACAGAGGGCGAGAAACAGAGGGGCTGAAACAGAGGGGCTGAAACAGAGGGCGAGAATCCGAGGGACTGAAACAGAGGGCGAGAAACAGAGGGGCTGAAACAGAAGGGCTGAAACAGAGGGGCTGAAACAGAGGGTGAGAAACAGAGGGGCTGAAACAGAGGGCGAGAAACAGAGGGGCTGAAACAGAGGGCGAGAAACAGAGGGGCTGAAACAGAGGGGCTGAAACAGAGGGCGAGAAACCGAGGGGCTGAAACAGAGGGCGAGAAACCGAGGGGCTGAACAGAGGGGCTTAAACAGAGGGGCTGAAACAGAGGGGCTGAAACAGAGGGCGAGAAACAGAGGGGCTGAAACAGAGGGGCTGAAACAGAGGGGCTGAAACAGTGGGCGAGAAACAGAGGGCGAGAAACAGAGGGGCTGAAACAGAGGGGCTGAAACAGAGGGCGAGAAACAGAAGGGCTGAAACAGTGGGGCTGAAACAGAGGGTGAGAAACCGAGGGGTGAAACAGAGGGGCTGAAACAGAGGGCGAGAAACCGAGGTGCTCAAACAGAGGGTGAGAAACAGAGGGGCTGAAACAGAGGGGCTGAAACAGAGGGGCTCAAACAGAGGGGCTAAAACAGAGGGCGAGAAACCGAGGGGTTGAAACAGAGGGCGAGAAACAGAGGGGCCGAAACAGAGGGGCTGAAACAGAGGGGCTGAAACAGAGGGCGAGAAACCGAGGGGCTGAAACAGAGGGCGAGAAACAGAGGGGCTGAAACAGAGGGGCTCAAACAGAGGGGCTGAAACAGAGGGCGAGAAACAGAGGGGCTGAATAAGAGAGTGAGAAACAGAGGGGCTGAAACAGAGGAGCTGAAACAGAGGGGCTGAAACAGAGGGCGAGAAACCGAGGAGCTGAAACAGAGGGGCTGAAACAGAGGGCCTGAAACAGAGGGCGAGAAACAGAGGGGCTGAATAAGAGAGCGAGAAACAGAGGGGCTGAAACAGAGGTGCTGAAACAGACGGGCTGAAACAGAGGTCGAGAAACCGAGGGGCTGAAACAGAGGGGCTGAAATAGAGGGGCTGAAACAGAGGGGCTGAAACAGAGGGGGAGAAGCAGAGGGGCTGAAACAGTGGGTGAGAAAAAGAGGTGCTGAAACAGAGGAGCTGAAACAGAGGGTCTGAAACAGAGGGCGAGAAACAGAGGGGCAGAAACAGTGGGGCTGAAACAGAGGGCGAGAAACAGAGGGCGAGAAACAGAGGTGCTGAAACAGAGGGCGAGAAACCGAGTGGCTGAACAGTGGGGCTGAAACAGATGGGCTGAAACAGAGGGCGAGAAACAGAGGGGCTGAAACAGAGGGCGAGAAACAGAGGGGCTGAAACAGAGGGGCTGAAACAGAGGGCGAGAAACAGAGGGCGAGAAACAGAGTGGCTGAAACAGAGGGCGAGAAACAGAGGGGCTGAAACAGAGGGGCTGAAACAGGGGGCGAGAAACAGAGGGGCTGAAACAGAGGGGCTGAAACAGAGGGTGAGAAACAGAGGGGCTGAAACAGAGGGCGAGAAACAGAGGGGCTGAAACAGAGGGCGAGAAACAGAGGGGCTGAAACAGAGGGGCTGAAACAGAGGGCGAGAAACCGAGGGGGTGAAACAGAGGGCGAGAAACCGAGTGGCTGAACAGAGGGGCTGAAACAGATGGGCTGAAACAGAGGGCGAGAAACAGAGGGGCTGAAACAGAGGGCGAGAAACAGAGGGGCTGAAACAGAGGGGCTGAAACAGAGGGCGAGAAACCGAGGGGCTGAAACAGAGGGGCTGAAACAGGTGGCGAGAAACAGAGGGCGAGAAACAGAGGGGTTGAAACAGAGCGCGAGAAACAGAGGGGCTGAAACAGAGGGGCTGAAACAAAGGGGCTGAAACAGAGGGGCTGAAACATGGGGCGAGAAACAGAGGGGCTGAAACAGAGGGGCTGAAACAGGGGGCGAGAAACAGGGGGCGAGAAACAGAGGGGCTGAAACAGAGGGCGAGAAACAGAGGGGCTGAAACAGTGGGGCTGAAACAGAGGGCGAGAAAAAGAGGGGCTGAAACAGAGGGGCTGAAACAGAGGGGCTGAAAGAGAGGGCGAGAAAAAGAGGGGCTGAAACAGAGGGGCTGAAACAGAGGGGCTGAAACAGAGGGCGAGAAACAGAGGGGCTGAAACAGAGGGGCTGAAACAGAGGGCGAGAATCCGAGGGACTGAAACAGAGGGCGAGAAACAGAGGGGCTGAAACAGAGGGGCTGAAACAGAGGGGCTGAAACAGAGGGTGAGAAACAGAGGGGCTGAAACAGAGGGCGAGAAACAGAGGGGCTGAAACAGAGGGCGAGAAACAGAGGGGCTGAAACAGAGGGGCTGAAACAGAGGGCGAGAAACCGAGGGGCTGAAACAGAGGGCGAGAAACCGAGGGGCTGAACAGAGGGGCTGAAACGGAGGGGCTGAAACAGAGGGGCTGAAACAGAGGGCGAGAAACAGAGGGGCTGAAACAGACGGGCTGAAACAGAGGGGCTGAAACAGGGGGCGAGAAACAGAGGGCGAGAAACAGAGGGGCTGAAACAGAGGGGCTGAAACAGAGGGCGAGAAACAGAAGGGCTGAAACAGTGGGGCTGAAACAGAGGGTGAGAAACCGAGGGGTGAAACTGAGTGGCTGAAACAGAGGGGCTGAAACAGAGGGCGAGAAACCGAGGTGCTCAAACAGAGGGTGAGAAACAGAGGGGCTGAAACAGAGGGGCTGAAACAGAGGGGCTGAAACAGAGGGGCTAAAACAGAGGGTGAGAAACCGAGGGGTTGAAACAGAGGGCGAGAAACAGAGGGGCCGAAACAGAGGGGCTGAAACAGAGGGGCTGAAACAGAGGGCGAGAAACCGAGGGGCTGAAACAGAGGGCGAGAAACAGAGGGGCTGAAACAGAGGGGCTCAAACAGAGGGGCTGAAACAGAGGGCGAGAAACAGAGGGGCTGAATAAGAGAGCAAGAAACAGAGGGGCTGAAACAGAGGAGCTGAAACAGAGGGGCTGAAACAGAGGGCGAGAAACCGAGGGGCTGAAACAGAGGGGCTGAAACAGAGGGCCTGAAACAGAGGGCGAGAAACAGAGGGGCTGAATAAGAGAGCGAGAAACAGAGGGGCTGAAACAGAGGTGCTGAAACAGACGGGCTGAAACAGAGGTCGAGAAACCGAGGGGCTGAAACAGAGTGGCTGAAACAGAGGGGCTGAAACAGAGGGCGAGAAACCGAGGTGCTCAAACAGAGGGTGAGAAACAGAGGGGCTGAAACAGAGGGGCTGAAACAGAGGGGCTGAAACAGAGGGGCTAAAACAGAGGGTGAGAAACCGAGGGGTTGAAACAGAGGGCGAGAAACAGAGGGGCCGAAACAGAGGGGCTGAAACAGAGGGGCTGAAACAGAGGGCGAGAAACCGAGGGGCTGAAACAGAGGGCGAGAAACAGAGGGGCTGAAACAGAGGGGCTCAAACAGAGGGGCTGAAACAGAGGGCGAGAAACAGAGGGGCTGAATAAGAGAGCAAGAAACAGAGGGGCTGAAACAGAGGAGCTGAAACAGAGGGGCTGAAACAGAGGGCGAGAAACCGAGGGGCTGAAACAGAGGGGCTGAAACAGAGGGCCTGAAACAGAGGGCGAGAAACAGAGGGGCTGAATAAGAGAGCGAGAAACAGAGGGGCTGAAACAGAGGTGCTGAAACAGACGGGCTGAAACAGAGGTCGAGAAACCGAGGGGCTGAAACAGAGGGGCTGAAATAGAGGGGCAGAAACAGAGGGGCTGAAACAGAGGGCGAGAAGCAGAGGGGCTGAAACAGTGGGTGAGAAAAAGAGGTGCTGAAACAGAGGAGCTGAAACAGAGGGTCTGAAACAGAGGGCGAGAAACAGAGGGGCAGAAACAGTGGGGCTGAAACAGAGGGCGAGAAACAGAGGGCGAGAAACAGAGGTGCTGAAACAGAGGGCGAGAAACCGAGTGGCTGAACAGTGGGGCTGAAACAGATGGGCTGAAACAGAGGGCGAGAAACAGAGGGGCTGAAACAGAGGGCGAGAAACCGAGGGGCTGAAACAGAGGGGCTGAAACAGAGGGCGAGAAACAGAGGGCGAGAAACAGAGTGGCTGAAACAGAGGGCGAGAAACAGAGGGGCTGAAACAGAGGGGCTGAAACAGGGGGCGAGAAACAGAGGGGCTGAAACAGAGGGGCTGAAACAGAGGGTGAGAAACAGAGGGGCTGAAACAGAGGGCGAGAAACAGAGGGGCTGAAACAGAGGGCGAGAAACAGAGGGGCTGAAACAGAGGGGCTGAAACAGAGGGCGAGAAACCGAGGGGGTGAAACAGAGGGCGAGAAACCGAGTGGCTGAACAGAGGGGCTGAAACAGATGGGCTGAAACAGAGGGCGAGAAACAGAGGGGCTGAAACAGAGGGCGAGAAACAGAGGGGCTGAAACAGAGGGGCTGAAACAGAGGGCGAGAAACCGAGGGGCTGAAACAGAGGGGCTGAAACAGGGGGCGAGAAACAGAGGGCGAGAAACAGAGGGGCTGAAACAGAGCGCGAGAAACAGAGGGGCTGAAACAGAGGGGCTGAAACAAAGGGGCTGAAACAGAGGGGCTGAAACATGGGGCGAGAAACAGAGGGGCTGAAACAGAGGGGCTGAAACAGGGGGCGAGAAACAGGGGGCGAGAAACAGAGGGGCTGAAACAGAGGGCGAGAAACAGAGGGGCTGAAACAGTGGGGCTGAAACAGAGGGCGAGAAAAAGAGGGGCTGAAACAGAGGGGCTGAAACAGAGGGGCTGAAACAGAGGGCGAGAAACAGAGGGGCTGAAACAGAGGGCGAGAAACAGAGGGGCTGAAACAGAGGGGCTGAAACAGAGGGGCTGAAACAGAGGGTGAGAAACAGAGGGGCTGAAACAGAGGGCGAGAAACAGAGGGGCTGAAACAGAGGGCGAGAAACAGAGGGGCTGAAACAGAGGGGCTGAAAAAGAGGGCGAGAAACCGAGGGGCTGAAACAGAGGGCGAGAAACCGAGGGGCTGAACAGAGGGGCTGAAACAGAGGGGCTGAAACAGAGGGGCTGAAACAGAGGGCAAGAAACAGAGGGGCTGAAAAAGAGGGCGAGAAAATGAGGGGCTGAAACAGTGGGGCTGAAACAGGGGGCGAGAAACAGAGGGCGAGAAACAGAGGGGCTGAAACAGAGGGGATGAAACAGAGGGGCTGAAACAGAGGGCTAGAAACAGAGGGGCTGAAACAGAGGGGCTGAAACAGAGGGGCTGGAACAGAGGGGCTGAAACAGAGGGGCTGAAACAGAGGGCGAGAAACAGAGGGCGAGAAACAGAGGGGCTGAAACAGAGGGCGAGAAACAGAGGGGCTGAAACAGAGGGGCTGAAACAGGGGGCGAGAAACAGAGGGGCTGAAACAGAGGGGCTGAAACAGAGGGTGAGAAACAGAGGGGCTGAAACAGAGGGCGAGAAACAGAGGGGCTGAAACAGAGGGGCTGAAACAGAGGGCGAGAAACAGAGGGGCTGAAACAGAGGGGCTGAAACAGAGGGGCTGAAACATAGAGCGAGAAAGCGAGGGGCTGAAACAGAGGGGCTGAAACAGGGGGCGAGAAACCGAGGGGCTGAAACAGAGGGGCTGAAACAGGGGGCGAGAAACAGAGGGCGAGAAACAGAGGGGCTGAAACAGAGGGGCTGAAACAGAGGGGCTGAAACAGAGGGGCTGAAACTGAGGGCGAGAAACAGAGGGGCTGAAACCGAGGGGCTGAAACAGAGGGCGAGAAACCGAGTGGCTGAACAGAGTGGCTGAAACAGATGGGCTGAAACAGAGGGCGAGAAACAGAGGGGCTGAAACAGAGGGCGAGAAACAGAGGGGCTGAAACAGAGGGGCTGAAACAGAGGGCGAGAAACCGAGGGGCTGAAACAGAGGGGCTGAAACAGGGGGCGAGAAACAGAGGGCGAGAAACAGAGGGGCTGAAACAGAGGGGCTGAAACAGAGGGCTAGAACAGAGGGGCTGAAATAGAGGGGCTGAAACAGCGGGGCTGAAACAGAGGGCGAGAAACAGAGGGGCTGAAACAGAGGGGCTGAAACAGAGGGGCTGAAACAGAGGGGCTGAAACAGAGGGCGAGAAAGAGAGGGCGAGAAACAGAGGGGCTGAAACAGAGGGCGAGAAACAGAGGGGCAGAAACAGAGGGGCTGAAACAGGGGGCGAGAAACAGAGGGGCTGAAACAGAGGGGCTGAAACAGGGGGCGAGAAACAGGGGGCGAGAAACAGAGGGGCTGAAACAGAGGGCGAGAAACAGAGGGGCTGAAACAGTGGGGCTGAAACAGAGGGAGAGAAAAAGAGGGGCTGAAACAGAGGGGCTGAAACAGAGGGGCTGAAAGAGAGGGCGAGAAAAAGAGGGGCTGAAACAGAGGGGCTGAAACAGAGGGGCTGAAACAGAGGGCGAGAATCCGAGGGGCTGAAACAGAGGGCGAGAAACAGAGGGGCTGAAACAGAGGGGCTGAAACAGAGGGGCAGAAACAGAGGGTGAGAAACAGAGGGGCTGAAACAGAGGGCGAGAAACAGAGGGGCTGAAACAGAGGGCGAGAAACAGAGGGGCTGAAACAGAGGGGCTGAAACAGAGGGCGAGAAACCGAGGGGCTGAAACAGAGGGCGAGAAACCGAGGGGCTGAACAGAGGGGCTGAAACAGAGGGGCTGAAACAGAGTGGCTGAAACAGAGGGCGAGATTCAGAGGGGCTGAAACAGAGGGCGAGAAACAGAGGGGCTGAAACAGAGGGGCTGAAACAGAGGGGCTGAAACAGAGGGGCTGAAACAGAGGGCGAGAAACCGAGGGGCTGAAACAGTGGGACTGAAACAGGGGGCGAGAAACAGAGGGCGAAAAACAGAGGGGCTGAAACAGAGGGGCTGAAACAAAGGGGCTGAAACAGAGGGCTAGAAACAGAGGGGCTGAAACAGAGGGGCTGAAACAGAGGGGCTGGAACAGAGGGGCTGAAACAGAGGGGCTGAAACAGAGGGCGAGAAACAGAGGGCGAGAAACAGAGGGGCTGAAACAGAGGGCGAGAAACAGAGGGGCTGAAACAGAGGGGCTGAAACAGGGGGCGAGAAACAGAGGGGCTGAAACAGAGGGGCTGAAACAGAGGGTGAGAAACAGAGGGGCTGAAACAGAGGGCGAGAAACAGAGGGGCTGAAACAGAGGGGCTGAAACAGAGGGCGAGAAACAGAGGGGCTGAAACAGAGGGGCTGAAACAGAGGGGCTGAAACAGAGGGCGAGAAACCGAGGGGTTGAACAGAGGGGCTGAAACAGAGGGGCTAAAACAGATGTACTGAAACAGAGGGCGAGAAACAGAGGGCGAGAAACAGAGGGCGAGAAACAGAGGGGCTGAAACAGAGGGCGAGAAACAGAGGGGCTGAAACAGAGGGGCTGAAACAGGGGGCGAGATACAGAGGGGCTGAAACAGAGGGGCTGAAACAGAGGGTGAGAAACAGAGGGGCTGAAACAGAGGGCGAGAAACAGAGGGGCTGAAACAGAGGGGCTGAAACAGAGGGCGAGAAACAGAGGGGCTGAAACAGAGGGGCTGAAACAGAGGGGCTGAAACAGAGGGCGAGAAACCGAGGGGTTGAACAGAGGGGCTGAAACAGAGGGGCTGAAACAGATGTACTGAAACAGAGGGCGAGAAACCGAGGGGCTGAAACAGAGGGGCTGAAACAGGGGGCGAGAAACAGAGGGCGAGAAACAGAGGGGCTGAAACAGAGGGGCTGAAACAGAGGGGCTGAAACAGAGGGGCTGAAACTGAGGGCGAGAAACAGTGGGGCTGAAACAGAGGGGCTGAAACAGAGGGGCTGAAACAGGGGGCGAGAAACAGAGGGCGAGAAACAGAGGGGCTGAAACAGAGGGGCTGAAACAGAGGGCGAGAAACAGAAGGGCTGAAACAGTGGGGCTGAAACAGAGGGTGAGAAACCGAGGGGTGAAACAGAGGGGCTGAAACAGAGGGGCTGAAACAGAGGGCGAGAAACCGAGGTGCTCAAACAGAGGGTGAGAAACAGAGGGGCTGAAACAGAGGGGCTGAAACAGAGGGGCTCAAACAGAGGGGCTAAAACAGAGGGCGAGAAACCGAGGGGTTGAAACAGAGGGCGAGAAACAGAGGGGCCGAAACAGAGGGGCTGAAACAGAGGGGCTGAAACAGAGGGCGAGAAACCGAGGGGCTGAAACAGAGGGCGAGAAACAGAGGGGCTGAAACAGAGGGGCTCAAACAGAGGGGCTGAAACAGAGGGCGAGAAACAGAGGGGCTGAATAAGAGAGCGAGAAACAGAGGGGCTGAAACAGAGGAGCTGAAACAGAGGGGCTGAAACAGAGGGCGAGAAACCGAGGGGCTGAAACAGAGGGGCTGAAACAGAGGGCCTGAAACAGAGGGCGAGAAACAGAGGGGCTGAATAAGAGAGCGAGAAACAGAGGGGCTGAAACAGAGGTGCTGAAACAGACGGGCTGAAACAGAGGTCGAGAAACCGAGGGGCTGAAACAGAGGGGCTGAAATAGAGGGGCTGAAACAGAGGGGCTGAAACAGAGGGCGAGAAGCAGAGGGGCTGAAACAGTGGGTGAGAAAAAGAGGTGCTGAAACAGAGGAGCTGAAACAGAGGGTCTGAAACAGAGGGCGAGAAACAGAGGGGCTGAAACAGAGGGCGAGAAACAGAGGGCGAGAAACAGAGGGGCTGAAACAGAGGGCGAGAAACCGAGTGGCTGAACAGTGGGGCTGAAACAGATGGGCTGAAACAGAGGGCGAGAAACAGAGGGGCTGAAACAGAGGGCGAGAAAGAGAGTGGCTGAAACAGAGGGGCTGAAACAGAGGGCGAGAAACAGAGGGCGAGAAACAGAGGGGCTGAAACAGAGGGCGAGAAACAGAGGGGCTGAAACAGAGGGGCTGAAACAGGGGGCGAGAAACAGAGGTGCTGAAACAGAGGGGCTGAAACAGAGGGTGAGAAACAGAGGGGCTGAAACAGAGGGCGAGAAACAGAGGGGCTGAAACAGAGGGCGAGAAACAGAGGGGCTGAAACAGAGGGGCTGAAACAGAGGGCGAGAAACCGAGGGGGTGAAACAGAGGGCGAGAAACCGAGTGGCTGAACAGAGGGGCTGAAACAGATGGGCTGAAACAGAGGGCGAGAAACAGAGGGGCTGAAACAGAGGGCGAGAAACAGAGGGGCTGAAACAGAGGGGCTGAAACAGAGGGCGAGAAACCGAGGGGCTGAAACAGAGGGGCTGAAACAGGGGGCGAGAAACAGAGGGCGAGAAACAGAGGGGCTGAAACAGAGGGGCTGAAACAGAGGGGCTGAAACAGAGGGCTAGAAACAGAGGGGCTGAAACAGAGGGGCTGAAACAGAGGGGCTGAAACAGAGGGCGAGAAACAGAGGGCGAGAAACAGATGGGCAGAAACAGAGGGTGAGAAACCGAGGGGCTGAAACAGAGGGCGAGAAACAGAGGGGGTGAAACAGAGGGGCTGAAACAGAGGGGCTGAAACAGAGGGCGAGAAACAGATGGGCGGAAACAGAGGGCGAGAAACCGAGGGGCTGAAACAGAGGGCGAGAAACAGAGGGGCTGAAACAGAGGGGCTGAAACAGAGGGCGAGAAACAGAGGGCGAGAAACCGAGGGGCTGAAACAGAGGGTGAGAAACAGAGGGGCTGAAACAGAGGGGCTGAAACAGGGGGCGAGAAAAAGAGGGGCTGAAACAGAGGGGCTGAAACAGAGGGGCTGAAAGAGAGGGCGAGAAAAAGAGGGGCTGAAACAGAGGGGCTGAAACAGAGGGCGAGAAACAGAGGGGCTGAAACAGAGGGGCTGAAACAGAGGGCGAGAATCCGAGGGACTGAAACAGAGGGCGAGAAACAGAGGGGCTGAAACAGAGGGGCTGAAACAGAGGGGCTGAAACAGAGGGTGAGAAACAGAGGGGCTGAAACAGAGGGCGAGAAACAGAGGGGCTGAAACAGAGGGCGAGAAACAGAGGGGCTGAAACAGAGGGGCTGAAACAGAGGGCGAGAAACCGAGGGGCTGAAACAGAGGGCGAGAAACCGAGGGGCTGAAACAGAGGGGCTGAAACAAAGGGCTGAAACAGAGGGGCTGAAACATGGGGCGAGAAACAGAGGGGCTGAAACAGAGGGGCTGAAACAGGGGGCGAGAAACAGGGGGCGAGAAACAGAGGGGCTGAAACAGAGGGCGAGAAACAGAGGGGCTGAAACAGTGGGGCTGAAACAGAGGGCGAGAAAAAGAGGGGCTGAAACAGAGGGGCTGAAACAGAGGGGCTGAAAGAGAGGGCGAGAAAAAGAGGGGCTGAAACAGAGGGGCTGAAACAGAGGGGCTGAAACAGAGGGCGAGAAACAGAGGGGCTGAAACAGAGGGGCTGAAACAGAGGGCGAGAATCCGAGGGACTGAAACAGAGGGCGAGAAACAGAGGGGCTGAAACAGAAGGGCTGAAACAGAGGGGCTGAAACAGAGGGTGAGAAACAGAGGGGCTGAAACAGAGGGCGAGAAACAGAGGGGCTGAAACAGAGGGCGAGAAACAGAGGGGCTGAAACAGAGGGGCTGAAACAGAGGGCGAGAAACCGAGGGGCTGAAACAGAGGGCGAGAAACCGAGGGGCTGAACAGAGGGGCTTAAACAGAGGGGCTGAAACAGAGGGGCTGAAACAGAGGGCGAGAAACAGAGGGGCTGAAACAGAGGGGCTGAAACAGAGGGGCTGAAACAGGGGGCGAGAAACAGAGGGCGAGAAACAGAGGGGCTGAAACAGAGGGGCTGAAACAGAGGGCGAGAAACAGAAGGGCTGAAACAGTGGGGCTGAAACAGAGGGTGAGAAACCGAGGGGTGAAACAGAGGGGCTGAAACAGAGGGGCTGAAACAGAGGGCGAGAAACCGAGGTGCTCAAACAGAGGGTGAGAAACAGAGGGGCTGAAACAGAGGGGCTGAAACAGAGGGGCTCAAACAGAGGGGCTAAAACAGAGGGCGAGAAACCGAGGGGTTGAAACAGAGGGCGAGAAACAGAGGGGCCGAAACAGAGGGGCTGAAACAGAGGGGCTGAAACAGAGGGCGAGAAACCGAGGGGCTGAAACAGAGGGCGAGAAACAGAGGGGCTGAAACAGAGGGGCTCAAACAGAGGGGCTGAAACAGAGGGCGAGAAACAGAGGGGCTGAATAAGAGAGCGAGAAACAGAGGGGCTGAAACAGAGGAGCTGAAACAGAGGGGCTGAAACAGAGGGCGAGAAACCGAGGGGCTGAAACAGAGGGGCTGAAACAGAGGGCCTGAAACAGAGGGCGAGAAACAGAGGGGCTGAATAAGAGAGCGAGAAACAGAGGGGCTGAAACAGAGGTGCTGAAACAGACGGGCTGAAACAGAGGTCGAGAAACCGAGGGGCTGAAACAGAGGGGCTGAAATAGAGGGGTTGAAACAGAGGGGCTGAAACAGAGGGCGAGAAGCAGAGGGGCTGAAACAGTGGGTGAGAAAAAGAGGTGCTGAAACAGAGGAGCTGAAACAGAGGGTCTGAAACAGAGGGCGAGAAAGAGAGGGGCAGAAACAGTGGGGCTGAAACAGAGGGCGAGAAACAGAGGGCGAGAAACAGAGGTGCTGAAACAGAGGGCGAGAAACCGAGTGGCTGAACAGTGGGGCTGAAACAGATGGGCTGAAACAGAGGGCGAGAAACACAGGTGCTGAAACAGAGGGGCTGAAACAGAGGGTGAGAAACAGAGGGGCTGAAACAGAGGGCGAGAAACAGAGGGGCTGAAACAGAGGGCGAGAAACAGAGGGGCTGTAATAGAGGCCCTGAAACAGAGGGGCTGAAACAGAGAGGCTGAAACAGAGGGGCTGAAACAGAGGGCGAGAAACCGAGGGGGTGAAACAGAGGGCGAGAAACCGAGTGGCTGAACAGAGGGGCTGAAACAGATGGGCTGAAACAGAGGGCGAGAAACAGAGGGGCTGAAACAGAGGGCGAGAAACAGAGGGGCTGAAACAGAGGGGCTGAAACAGAGGGCGAGAAACCGAGGGGCTGAAACAGAGGGGCTGAAACAGGGGGCGAGAAACAGAGGGCGAGAAACAGAGGGGCTGAAACAGAGGGGCTGAAACAGAGGGGCTGAAACAGAGGGCTAGAAACAGAGGGGCTGAAACAGAGAGGCTGAAACAGAGGGGCTGAAACAGAGGGCGAGAAACAGAGGGCGAGAAACAGATGGGCGGAAACAGAGGGCGAGAAACCGAGGGGCTGAAACAGAGGGCGAGAAACAGAGGGGGTGAAACAGAGGGGCTGAAACAGAGGGGCTGAAACAGAGGGCGAGAAACAGATGGGCGGAAACAGAGGGCGAGAAACCGAGGGGCTGAAACAGAGGGCGAGAAACAGAGGGGCTGAAAGAGAGGGGCTGAAACAGAGGGCGAGAAACAGAGGGCGAGAAACCGAGGGGCTGAAACAGAGGGCGAGAAACAGAGGGGCTGAAACAGAGGGGCTGAAACAGAGGGCGAGAAAAAGAGGGGCTGAAACAGAGGGGCTGAAACAGAGGGGCTGAAAGAGAGGGCGAGAAAAAGAGGGGCTGAAACAGAGGGGCTGAAACAGAGGGGCTGAAACAGAGGGCGAGAAACAGAGGGGCTGAAACAGAGGGGCTGAAACAGAGGGCGAGAATCCGAGGGACTGAAACAGAGGGTGAGAAACAGAGGGGCTGAAACAGAGGGGCTGAAACAGAGGGGCTGAAACAGAGGGTGAGAAACAGAGGGGCTGAAACAGAGGGCGAGAAACAGAGGGGCTGAAACAGAGGGCGAGAAACAGAGGGGCTGAAACAGAGGGGCTGAAACAGAGGGCGAGAAACCGAGGGGCTGAAACAGAGGGCGAGAAACCGAGGGGCTGAAACAGAGGGGCTGAAACAAAGGGCTGAAACAGAGGGGCTGAAACATGGGGCGAGAAACAGAGGGGCTGAAACAGAGGGGCTGAAACAGGGGGCGAGAAACAGGGGGCGAGAAACAGAGGGGCTGAAACAGAGGGCGAGAAACAGAGGGGCTAAAACAGTGGGGCTGAAACAGAGGGCGAGAAAAAGAGGGGCTGAAACAGAGGGGCTGAAACAGAGGGGCTGAAAGAGAGGGCGAGAAAAAGAGGGGCTGAAACAGAGGGGCTGAAACAGAGGGGCTGAAACAGAGGGCGAGAAACAGAGGGGCTGAAACAGAGGGGCTGAAACAGAGGGCGAGAATCCGAGGGACTGAAACAGAGGGCGAGAAACAGAGGGGCTGAAACAGAAGGGCTGAAACAGAGGGGCTGAAACAGAGGGTGAGAAACAGAGGGGCTGAAACAGAGGGCGAGAAACAGAGGGGCTGAAACAGAGGGCGAGAAACAGAGGGGCTGAAACAGAGGGGCTGAAACAGAGGGCGAGAAACCGAGGGGCTGAAACAGAGGGCGAGAAACCGAGGGGCTGAACAGAGGGGCTTAAACAGAGGGGCTGAAACAGAGGGGCTGAAACAGAGGGCGAGAAACAGAGGGGCTGAAACAGAGGGGCTGAAACAGAGGGGCTGAAACAGTGGGCGAGAAACAGAGGGCGAGAAACAGAGGGGCTGAAACAGAGGGGCTGAAACAGAGGGCGTGAAACAGAAGGGCTGAAACAGTGGGGCGGAAACAGAGGGTGAGAAACCGCGGGGTGAAACAGAGGGGCTGAAACAGAGGGCGAGAAACCGAGGTGCTCAAACAGAGGGTGAGAAACAGAGGGGCTGAAACAGAGGGGCTGAAACAGAGGGGCTCAAACAGAGGGGCTAAAACAGAGGGCGAGAAACCGAGGGGTTGAAACAGAGGGCGAGAAACAGAGGGGCCGAAACAGAGGGGCTGAAACAGAGGGGCTGAAACAGAGGGCGAGAAACCGAGGGGCTGAAACAGAGGGCGAGAAACAGAGGGGCTGAAACAGAGGGGCTCAAACAGAGGGGCTGAAACAGAGGGCGAGAAATAGAGGGGCTGAATAAGAGAGTGAGAAACAGAGGGGCTGAAACAGAGGAGCTGAAACAGAGGGGCTGAAACAGAGGGCGAGAAACCGAGGAGCTGAAACAGAGGGGCTGAAACAGAGGGCCTGAAACAGAGGGCGAGAAACAGAGGGGCTGAATAAGAGAGCGAGAAACAGAGGGGCTGAAACAGAGGTGCTGAAACAGACGGGCTGAAACAGAGGTCGAGAAACCGAGGGGCTGAAACAGAGGGGCTGAAATAGAGGGGCTGAAACAGAGGTGCTGAAACAGAGGGCGAGAAGCAGAGGGGCTGAAACAGTGGGTGAGAAAAAGAGGTGCTGAAACAGAGGAGCTGAAACAGAGGGTCTGAAACAGAGGGCGAGAAACAGAGGGGCAGAAACAGTGGGGCTGAAACAGAGGGCGAGAAACAGAGGGCGAGAAACAGAGGTGCTGAAACAGAGGGCGAGAAACCGAGTGGCTGAACAGTGGGGCTGAAACAGATGGGCTGAAACAGAGGGCGAGAAACAGAGGGGCTGAAACAGAGGGCGAGAAACAGAGGGGCTGAAACAGAGGGGCTGAAACAGAGGGCGAGAAACAGAGGGCGAGAAACAGAGTGGCTGAAACAGAGGGCGAGAAACAGAGGGGCTGAAACAGAGTGGCTGAAACAGGGGGCGAGAAACAGAGGGGCTGAAACAGAGGGGCTGAAACAGAGGGTGAGAAACAGAGGGGCTGAAACAGAGGGCGAGAAACAGAGGGGCTGAAACAGAGGGCGAGAAACAGAGGGGCTGAAACAGAGGGGCTGAAACAGAGGGCGAGAAACCGAGGGGGTGAAACAGAGGGCGAGAAACCGAGTGGCTGAACAGAGGGGCTGAAACAGATGGGCTGAAACAGAGGGCGAGAAACAGAGGGGCTGAAACAGAGGGCGAGAAACAGAGGGGCTGAAACAGAGGGGCTGAAACAGAGGGCGAGAAACCGAGGGGCTGAAACAGAGGGGCTGAAACAGGTGGCGAGAAACAGAGGGCGAGAAACAGAGGGGTTGAAACAGAGCGCGAGAAACAGAGGGGCTGAAACAGAGGGGCTGAAACAAAGGGGCTGAAACAGAGGGGCTGAAACATGGGGCGAGAAACAGAGGGGCTGAAACAGAGGGGCTGAAACAGGGGGCGAGAAACAGGGGGCGAGAAACAGAGGGGCTGAAACAGAGGGCGAGAAACAGAGGGGCTGAAACAGTGGGGCTGAAACAGAGGGCGAGAAAAAGAGGGGCTGAAACAGAGGGGCTGAAACAGAGGGGCTGAAAGAGAGGGCGAGAAAAAGAGGGGCTGAAACAGAGGGGCTGAAACAGAGGGGCTGAAACAGAGGGCGAGAAACAGAGGGGCTGAAACAGAGGGGCTGAAACAGAGGGCGAGAATCCGAGGGACTGAAACAGAGGGCGAGAAACAGAGGGGCTGAAACAGAGGGGCTGAAACAGAGGGGCTGAAACAGAGGGTGAGAAACAGAGGGGCTGAAACAGAGGGCGAGAAACAGAGGGGCTGAAACAGAGGGCGAGAAACAGAGGGGCTGAAACAGAGGGGCTGAAACAGAGGGCGAGAAACCGAGGGGCTGAAACAGAGGGCGAGAAACCGAGGGGCTGAACAGAGGGGCTGAAACGGAGGGGCTGAAACAGAGGGGCTGAAACAGAGGGCGAGAAATAGAGGGGCTGAAACAGACGGGCTGAAACAGAGGGGCTGAAACAGGGGGCGAGAAACAGAGGGCGAGAAACAGAGGGGCTGAAACAGAGGGGCTGAAACAGAGGGCGAGAAACAGAAGGGCTGAAACAGTGGGGCTGAAACAGAGGGTGAGAAACCGAGGGGTGAAACAGAGTGGCTGAAACAGAGGGGCTGAAACAGAGGGCGAGAAACCGAGGTGCTCAAACAGAGGGTGAGAAACAGAGGGGCTGAAACAGAGGGGCTGAAACAGAGGGGCTGAAACAGAGGGGCTAAAACAGAGGGTGAGAAACCGAGGGGTTGAAACAGAGGGCGAGAAACAGAGGGGCCGAAACAGAGGGGCTGAAACAGAGGGGTTGAAACAGAGGGCGAGAAACCGAGGGGCTGAAACAGAGGGCGAGAAACAGAGGGGCTGAAACAGAGGGGCTCAAACAGAGGGGCTGAAACAGAGGGCGAGAAACAGAGGGGCTGAATAAGAGAGCAAGAAACAGAGGGGCTGAAACAGAGGAGCTGAAACAGAGGGGCTGAAACAGAGGGCGAGAAACCGAGGGGCTGAAACAGAGGGGCTGAAACAGAGGGCCTGAAACAGAGGGCGAGAAACAGAGGGGCTGAATAAGAGAGCGAGAAACAGAGGGGCTGAAACAGAGGTGCTGAAACAGACGGGCTGAAACAGAGGTCGAGAAACCGAGGGGCTGAAACAGAGTGGCTGAAACAGAGGGGCTGAAACAGAGGGCGAGAAACCGAGGTGCTCAAACAGAGGGTGAGAAACAGAGGGGCTGAAACAGAGGGGCTGAAACAGAGGGGCTGAAACAGAGGGGCTAAAACAGAGGGTGAGAAACCGAGGGGTTGAAACAGAGGGCGAGAAACAGAGGGGCCGAAACAGAGGGGCTGAAACAGAGGGGCTGAAACAGAGGGCGAGAAACCGAGGGGCTGAAACAGAGGGCGAGAAACAGAGGGGCTGAAACAGAGGGGCTCAAACAGAGGGGCTGAAACAGAGGGCGAGAAACAGAGGGGCTGAATAAGAGAGCAAGAAACAGAGGGGCTGAAACAGAGGAGCTGAAACAGAGGGGCTGAAACAGAGGGCGAGAAACCGAGGGGCTGAAACAGAGGGGCTGAAACAGAGGGCCTGAAACAGAGGGCGAGAAACAGAGGGGCTGAATAAGAGAGCGAGAAACAGAGGGGCTGAAACAGAGGTGCTGAAACAGACGGGCTGAAACAGAGGTCGAGAAACCGAGGGGCTGAAACAGAGGGGCTGAAATAGAGGGGCTGAAACAGAGGGGCTGAAACAGAGGGCGAGAAGCAGAGGGGCTGAAACAGTGGGTGAGAAAAAGAGGTGCTGAAACAGAGGAGCTGAAACAGAGGGTCTGAAACAGAGGGCGAGAAACAGAGGGGCAGAAACAGTGGGGCTGAAACAGAGGGCGAGAAACAGAGGGCGAGAAACAGAGGTGCTGAAACAGAGGGCGAGAAACCGAGTGGCTGAACAGTGGGGCTGAAACAGATGGGCTGAAACAGAGGGCGAGAAACAGAGGGGCTGAAACAGAGGGCGAGAAACCGAGGGGCTGAAACAGAGGGGCTGAAACAGAGGGCGAGAAACAGAGGGCGAGAAACAGAGTGGCTGAAACAGAGGGCGAGAAACAGAGGGGCTGAAACAGAGGGGCTGAAACAGGGGGCGAGAAACAGAGGGGCTGAAACAGAGGGGCTGAAACAGAGGGTGAGAAACAGAGGGGCTGAAACAGAGGGCGAGAAACAGAGGGGCTGAAACAGAGGGCGAGAAACAGAGGGGCTGAAACAGAGGGGCTGAAACAGAGGGCGAGAAACCGAGGGGGTGAAACAGAGGGCGAGAAACCGAGTGGCTGAACAGAGGGGCTGAAACAGATGGGCTGAAACAGAGGGCGAGAAACAGAGGGGCTGAAACAGAGGGCGAGAAACAGAGGGGCTGAAACAGAGGGGCTGAAACAGAGGGCGAGAAACCGAGGGGCTGAAACAGAGGGGCTGAAACAGGGGGCGAGAAACAGAGGGCGAGAAACAGAGGGGCTGAAACAGAGCGCGAGAAACAGAGGGGCTGAAACAGAGGGGCTGAAACAAAGGGGCTGAAACAGAGGGGCTGAAACATGGGGCGAGAAACAGAGGGGCTGAAACAGAGGGGCTGAAACAGGGGGCGAGAAACAGGGGGCGAGAAACAGAGGGGCTGAAACAGAGGGCGAGAAACAGAGGGGCTGAAACAGTGGGGCTGAAACAGAGGGCGAGAAAAAGAGGGGCTGAAACAGAGGGGCTGAAACAGAGGGGCTGAAAGAGAGGGCGAGAAAAAGAGGGGCTGAAACAGAGGGGCTGAAACAGAGGTGCTGAAACAGAGGGCGAGAAACAGAGGGGCTGAAACAGAGGGGCTGAAACAGAGGGCGATAATCCGAGGGACTGAAACAGAGGGCGAGAAACAGAGGGGCTGAAACAGAGGGGCTGAAACAGAGGGCGAGAAAAAGAGGGGCTGAAACAGAGGGGCTTAAACAGAGGGGCTGAAAGAGAGGGCGAGAAAAAGAGGGGCTGAAACAGAGGGGCTGAAACAGAGGGGCTGAAACAGAGGGCGAGAAACCGAGGGGCTGAAACAGAGGGCGAGAAACCGAGGGGCTGAACAGAGGGGCTGAAACGGAGGGGCTGAAACAGAGGGGCTGAAACAGAGGGCGAGAAACAGAGGGGCTGAAACAGACGGGCTGAAACAGAGGGGCTGAAACAGGGGGCGAGAAACAGAGGGCGAGAAACAGAGGGGCTGAAACAGAGGGGCTGAAACAGAGGGCGAGAAACAGAAGGGCTGAAACAGTGGGGCTGAAACAGAGGGTGAGAAACCGAGGGGTGAAACAGAGTGGCTGAAACAGAGGGGCTGAAACAGAGGGCGAGAAACCGAGGTGCTCAAACAGAGGGTGAGAAACAGAGGGGCTGAAACAGAGGGGCTGAAACAGAGGGGCTGAAACAGAGGGGCTAAAACAGAGGGTGAGAAACCGAGGGGTTGAAACAGAGGGCGAGAAACAGAGGGGCCGAAACAGAGGGGCTGAAACAGAGGGGCTGAAACAGAGGGCGAGAAACCGAGGGGCTGAAACAGAGGGCGAGAAACAGAGGGGCTGAAACAGAGGGGCTCAAACAGAGGGGCTGAAACAGAGGGCGAGAAACAGAGGGCGAGAAACAGAGTGGCTGAAACAGAGGGCGAGAAACAGAGGGGCTGAAACAGAGGGGCTGAAACAGGGGGCGAGAAACAGAGGGGCTGAAACAGAGGGGCTGAAACAGAGGGTGTGAAACAGAGGGGCTGAAACAGAGGGCGAGAAACAGAGGGGCTGAAACAGAGGGCGAGAAACAGAGGGGCTGAAACAGAGAGGCTGAAACAGAGGGCGAGAAACCGAGGGGGTGAAACAGAGGGCGAGAAACCGAGTGGCTGAACAGAGGGGCTGAAACAGATGGGCTGAAACAGAGGGCGAGAAACAGAGGGGCTGAAACAGCGGGCGAGAAACAGAGGGGCTGAAACAGAGGGGCTGAAACAGAGGGCGAGAAACCGAGGGGCTGAAACAGAGGGGCTGAAACAGGGGGCGAGAAACAGAGGGCGAGAAACAGAGGGGCTGAAACAGAGGGGCTGAAACAGAGGGGCTGAAACAGAGGGCTAGAAACAGAGGGGCTGAAACAGAGGGGCTGAAACAGAGGGGCTGAAACAGAGGGAGAGAAACAGAGGGGCTGAAACAGAGGGGCTGAAACAGAGGTGCTGAAACAGAGGGGCTGAAACAGAGGGCGAGAAACAGAGGGCGAGAAACAGAGGGGCTGAAACAGAGGGGCTGAAACTGAGGGGCTGAAACAGAGGGGCTGAAACAGAGGGCTAGAAACAGAGGGGCTGAAACAGAGGGGCTGAAACAGAGGGGCTGAAACATGGGGCGAGAAACAGAGGGGCTGAAACAGAGGGGCTGAAACAGGGGGCGAGAAACAGGGGGCGAGAAACAGAGGGGCTGAAACAGAGGGCGAGAAACAGAGGGGCTGAAACAGTGGGGCTGAAACAGAGGGCGAGAAAAAGAGGGGCTGAAACAGAGGGGCTTAAACAGAGGGGCTGAAAGAGAGGGCGAGAAAAAGAGGGGCTGAAACAGAGGGGCTGAAACAGAGGGGCTGAAACAGAGGGCGAGAAACAGAGGGGCTGAAACAGAGGGGCTGAAACAGAGGGCGAGAATCCGAGGGACTGAAACAGAGGGCGAGAAACAGAGGGGCTGAAACAGAGGGGCTGAAACAGAGGGGCTGAAACAGAGGGTGAGAAACAGAGGGGCTGAAACAGAGGGCGAGAAACAGAGGGGCTGAAACAGAGGGGCTGAAACAGAGGGCGAGAAACCGAGGGGCTGACACAGAGGGCGAGAAACCGAGGGGTTGAACAGAGGGGCTGAAACAGAGGGGCTGAAACAGAGGGCGAGAAACAGAGGGGCTGAAACAGAGGGCGAGAATCAGAGGGGCTGAAACAGAGGGGCTGAAACAGAGGGGCTGAAACAGAGGGGCTGAAACAGAGGGTGAGAAACAGAGGGGCTGAAACAGAGGGCGAGAAACAGAGGGGCTGAAACAGAGGGCGAGAAACAGAGGGGCTGAAACAGAGGGGCTGAAAAAGAGGGCGAGAAACCGAGGGGCTGAAACAGAGGGCGAGAAACCGAGGGGCTGAACAGAGGGGCTGAAACAGAGGGGCTGAAACAGAGGGGCTGAAACAGAGGGGCTGAAACAGAGGGCGAGAAACTGAGGGGCTGAAACAGTGGGGCTGAAACAGGGGGCGAGAAACAGAGGGCGAGAAACAGAGGGGCTGAAACAGAGGGGCTGAAACAGAGGGGCTGAAACAGAGGGCTAGAAACAGAGGGGCTGAAACAGAGGGGCTGAAACAGAGGGGCTGGAACAGAGGGGCTGAAACAGAGGGGCTGAAACAGAGGGCGAGAAACAGAGGGCGAGAAACAGAGGGGCTGAAACAGAGGGCGAGAAACAGAGGGGCTGAAACAGAGGGGCTGAAACAGGGGGCGAGAAACAGAGGGGCTGAAACAGAGGGGCTGAAACAGAGGGTGAGAAACAGAGGGGCTGAAACAGAGGGCGAGAAACAGAGGGGCTGAAACAGAGGGGCTGAAACAGAGGGCGAGAAACAGAGGAGCTGAAACAGAGGGGCTGAAACAGAGGGGCTGAAACATAGAGCGAGAAACCGAGGGGCTGAAACAGAGGGGCTGAAACAGGGGGCGAGAAACCGAGGGGCTGAAACAGAGGGGCTGAAACAGGGGGCGAGAAACAGAGGGCGAGAAACAGAGGGGCTGAAACAGAGGGGCTGAAACAGAGGGGCTGAAACAGAGGGGCTGAAACTGAGGGCGAGAAACAGAGGGGCTGAAACCGAGGGGCTGAAACAGAGGGCGAGAAACCGAGTGGCTGAACAGAGTGGCTGAAACAGATGGGCTGAAACAGAGGGCGAGAAACAGAGGGGCTGAAACAGAGGGCGAGAAACAGAAGGGCTGAAACAGAGGGGCTGAAACAGAGGGCGAGAAACCGAGGGGCTGAAACAGAGGGGCTGAAACAGGGGGCGAGAAACAGAGGGCGAGAAACAGAGGGGCTGAAACAGAGGGGCTGAAACAGAGGGGCTGAAACAGAGGGCTAGAACAGAGGGGCTGAAATAGAGGGGCTGAAACAGCGGGGCTGAAACAGAGGGCGAGAAACAGAGGGGCTGAAACAGAGGGGCTGAAACAGAGGGGCTGAAACAGAGGGCGAGAAACAGAGGGCGAGAAACAGAGGGGCTGAAACAGAGGGCGAGAAACAGAGGGGCAGAAACAGAGGGGCTGAAACAGGGGGCGAGAAACAGAGGGGCTGAAACAGAGGGGCTGAAACAGGGGGCGAGAAACAGGGGGCGAGAAACAGAGGGGCTGAAACAGAGGGCGAGAAACAGAGGGGCTGAAACAGTGGGGCTGAAACAGAGGGCGAGAAAAAGAGGGGCTGAAACAGAGGGGCTGAAACAGAGGGGCTGAAAGAGAGTGCGAGAAAAAGAGCGGCTGAAACAGAGGGGCTGAAACAGAGGGGCTGAAACAGAGGGCGAGAAACAGAGGGGCTGAAACAGAGGGGCTGAAACAGAGGGCGAGAATCCGAGGGGCTGAAACAGAGGGCGAGAAACAGAGGGGCTGAAACAGAGGGGCTGAAACAGAGGGGCTGAAACAGAGGGTGAGAAACAGAGGGGCTGAAACAGAGGGCGAGAAACAGAGGGGCTGAAACAGAGGGCGAGAAACAGAGGGGCTGAAACAGAGGGCGAGAAACCGAGGGGCTGAACAGAGGGGCTGAAACAGAGGGGCTGAAACAGAGTGGCTGAAACAGAGGGCGAGAAACAGAGGGGCTGAAACAGAGGGCGAGAAACAGAGGGGCTGAAACAGAGGGGCTGAAACAAAGGGGCTGAAACAGAGGGGCTGAAACAGAGGGCGAGAAACAGAGGGGCTGAAACAGTGGGGCTGAAACAGGGGGCGAGAAACAGAGGGCGAGAAACAGAGGGGCTGAAACAGAGGGGCTGAAACAGAGGGGCTGAAACAGAGGGCTAGAAACAGAGGGGCTGAAACAGAGGGGCTGAAACAGAAGGGCTGGAACAGAGGGGCTGAAACAGAGGGGCTGAAACAGAGGGCGAGAAACAGAGGGCGAGAAACAGAGGGGCTGAAACAGACGGCGAGAAACAGAGGGGCTGAAACAGAGGGGCTGAAACGGGGGCGAGAAACAGAGGGGCTGAAACAGAGGGGCTGAAACAGAGGGTGAGAAACAGAGGGGCTGAAACAGAGGGCGAGAAACAGAGGGGCTGAAACAGAGGGGCTGAAACAGAGGGCGAGAAACAGAGGGGCTGAAACAGAGGGGCTGAAACAGAGGGGCTGAAACAGAGGGGCTGAAACAGAGGGGCTGAAACTGAGGGCGAGAAACAGTGGGTCTGAAACAGAGGGGCTGAAACAGAGGGGCTGAAACAGGGGGCGAGAAACAGAGGGCGAGAAACAGAGGGGCTGAAACAGAGGGGCTGAAACAGAGGGCGAGAAACAGAAGGGCTGAAACAGTGGGGCTGAAACAGAGGGTGAGAAACCGAGGGGTGAAACAGAGGGGCTGAAACAGAGGGGCTGAAACAGAGGGCGAGAAACCGAGGTGCTCAAACAGAGGGTGAGAAACAGAGGGGCTGAAACAGAGGGGCTCAAACAGAGGGGCTAAAACAGAGGGCGAGAAACCGAGGGGTTGAAACAGAGGGCGAGAAACAGAGGGGCCGAAACAGAGGGGCTGAAACAGAGGGGCTGAAACAGAGGGCGAGAAACCGAGGGGCTGAAACAGAGGGCGAGAAACAGAGGGGCTGAAACAGAGGGGCTCAAACAGAGGGGCTGAAACAGAGGGCGAGAAACAGAGGGGCTGAATAAGAGAGCGAGAAACAGAGGGGCTGAAACAGAGGAGCTGAAACAGAGGGGCTGAAACAGAGGGCGAGAAACCGAGGGGCTGAAACAGAGGGGCTGAAACAGAGGGCCTGAAACAGAGGGCGAGAAACAGAGGGGCTGAATAAGAGAGCGAGAAACAGAGGGGCTGAAACAGAGGTGCTGAAACAGACGGGCTGAAACAGAGGTCGAGAAACCGAGGGGCTGAAACAGAGGGGCTGAAATAGAGGGGCTGAAACAGAGGGGCTGAAACAGAGGGCGAGAAGCAGAGGGGCTGAAACAGTGGGTGAGAAAAAGAGGTGCTGAAACAGAGGAGCTGAAACAGAGGGTCTGAAACAGAGGGCGAGAAACAGAGGGGCTGAAACAGAGGGCGAGAAACAGAGGGGCTGAAACAGAGGGGCTGAAACAGAGGGGCTGAAACAGAGGGTGAGAAACAGAGGGGCTGAAACAGAGGGCGAGAAACAGAGGGGCTGAAACAGAGGGCGAGAAACAGAGGGGCTGAAACAGAGGGCGAGAAACCGAGGGGCTGAACAGAGGGGCTGAAACAGAGGGGCTGAAACAGAGTGGCTGAAACAGAGGGCGAGAAACAGAGGGGCTGAAACAGAGGGCGAGAAACAGAGGGGCTGAAACAGAGGGGCTGAAACAAAGGGGCTGAAACAGAGGGGCTGAAACAGAGGGCGAGAAACCGAGGGGCTGAAACAGTGGGGCTGAAACAGGGGGCGAGAAACAGAGGGCGAGAAACAGAGGGGCTGAAACAGAGGGGCTGAAACAGAGGGGCTGAAACAGAGGGCTAGAAACAGAGGGGCTGAAACAGAGGGGCTGAAACAGAAGGGCTGGAACAGAGGGGCTGAAACAGAGGGGCTGAAACAGAGGGCGAGAAACAGAGGGCGAGAAACAGAGGGGCTGAAACAGACGGCGAGAAACAGAGGGGCTGAAACAGAGGGGCTGAAACGGGGGCGAGAAACAGAGGGGCTGAAACAGAGGGGCTGAAACAGAGGGTGAGAAACAGAGGGGCTGAAACAGAGGGCGAGAAACAGAGGGGCTGAAACAGAGGGGCTGAAACAGAGGGCGAGAAACAGAGGGGCTGAAACAGAGGGGCTGAAACAGAGGGGCTGAAACAGAGGGGCTGAAACAGAGGGGCTGAAACTGAGGGCGAGAAACAGTGGGTCTGAAACAGAGGGGCTGAAACAGAGGGGCTGAAACAGGGGGCGAGAAACAGAGGGCGAGAAACAGAGGGGCTGAAACAGAGGGGCTGAAACAGAGGGCGAGAAACAGAAGGGCTGAAACAGTGGGGCTGAAACAGAGGGTGAGAAACCGAGGGGTGAAACAGAGGGGCTGAAACAGAGGGGCTGAAACAGAGGGCGAGAAACCGAGGTGCTCAAACAGAGGGTGAGAAACAGAGGGGCTGAAACAGAGGGGCTCAAACAGAGGGGCTAAAACAGAGGGCGAGAAACCGAGGGGTTGAAACAGAGGGCGAGAAACAGAGGGGCCGAAACAGAGGGGCTGAAACAGAGGGGCTGAAACAGAGGGCGAGAAACCGAGGGGCTGAAACAGAGGGCGAGAAACAGAGGGGCTGAAACAGAGGGGCTCAAACAGAGGGGCTGAAACAGAGGGCGAGAAACAGAGGGGCTGAATAAGAGAGCGAGAAACAGAGGGGCTGAAACAGAGGAGCTGAAACAGAGGGGCTGAAACAGAGGGCGAGAAACCGAGGGGCTGAAACAGAGGGGCTGAAACAGAGGGCCTGAAACAGAGGGCGAGAAACAGAGGGGCTGAATAAGAGAGCGAGAAACAGAGGGGCTGAAACAGAGGTGCTGAAACAGACGGGCTGAAACAGAGGTCGAGAAACCGAGGGGCTGAAACAGAGGGGCTGAAATAGAGGGGCTGAAACAGAGGGGCTGAAACAGAGGGCGAGAAGCAGAGGGGCTGAAACAGTGGGTGAGAAAAAGAGGTGCTGAAACAGAGGAGCTGAAACAGAGGGTCTGAAACAGAGGGCGAGAAACAGAGGGGCTGAAACAGAGGGCGAGAAACAGAGGGCGAGAAACAGAGGGGCTGAAACAGAGGGCGAGAAACCGAGTGGCTGAACAGTGGGGCTGAAACAGATGGGCTGAAACAGAGGTCGAGAAACAGAGGGGCTGAAACAGAGGGCGAGAAAGAGAGTGGCTGAAACAGAGGGGCTGAAACAGAGGGCGAGAAACAGAGGGCGAGAAACAGAGGGGCTGAAACAGAGGGCGAGAAACAGAGGGGCTGAAACAGAGGGGCTGAAACAGGGGGCGAGAAACAGAGGGGCTGAAACAGAGGGGCTGAAACAGAGGGTGAGAAACAGAGGGGCTGAACCAGAGGGCGAGAAACAGAGGGGCTGAAACAGAGGGCGAGAAACAGAGGGGCTGAAACAGAGGGCGAGAAACCGAGGGGGTGAAACAGAGGGCGAGAAACCGAGTGGCTGAACAGAGGGGCTGAAACAGATGGGCTGAAACAGAGGGCGAGAAACAGAGGGGCTGAAACAGAGGGCGAGAAACAGAGGGGCTGAAACAGAGGGGCTGAAACAGAGGGCGAGAAACCGAGGGGCTGAAACAGAGGGGCTGAAACAGGGGGCGAGAAACAGAGGGCGAGAAACAGAGGGGCTGAAACAGAGGGGCTGGAACAGAGGGCTAGAAACAGAGGGGCTGAAACAGAGGGGCTGAAACAGAGGGCGAGAAACAGAGGGCGAGAAACAGATGGGCGGAAACAGAGGGCGAGAAACCGAGGGGCTGAAACAGAGGGCGAGAAACAGAGGGGGTGAAACAGAGGGGCTGAAACAGAGGGGCTGAAACAGAGGGCGAGAAACAGATGGGCGGAAACAGAGGGCGAGAAACCGAGGGGCTGAAACAGAGGGCGAGAAACAGAGGGGCTGAAACAGAGGGGCTGAAACAGAGGGCGAGAAACAGAGGGCGAGAAACCCAGGGGCTGAAACAGAGGGCGAGAAACAGAGGGGCTGAAACAGAGGGGCTGAAACAGAGGGGCTGAAAGAGAGGGCGAGAAAAAGAGGGGCTGAAACAGAGGGGCTGAAACAGAGGGGCTGAAACAGAGGGCGAGAAACAGAGGGGCTGAAACCGAGGGGCTGAAACAGAGGGCGAGAATCCGAGGGACTGAAACAGAGGGCGAGAAACAGAGGGGCTGAAACAGAGGGGCTGAAACAGAGGGGCTGAAACAGATGGTGAGAAACAGAGGGGCTGAAACAGAGGGCGAGAAACAGAGGGGCTGAAACAGAGGGCGAGAAACAGAGGGGCTGAAACAGAGGGGCTGAAACAGAGGGCGAGAAACCGAGGGGCTGAACAGAGGGGCTGAAACAGAGGGGCTGAAACAGAGGGGCTGAAACAGAGGGCGAGAATAAGAGGAGCTGAAACAGAGGGCGAGAAACAGAGGGGCTGAAACAGAGGGGCTGAAACAAAGGGCTGAAACAGAGGGGCTGAAACATGGGGCGAGAAACAGAGGGGCTGAAACAGAGGGGCTGAAACAGGGGGCGAGAAACAGGGGGCGAGAAACAGAGGGGCTGAAACAGAGGGCGAGAAACAGAGGGGCTGAAACAGTGGGGCTGAAACAGAGGGCGAGAAAAAGAGGGGCTGAAACAGAGGGGCTGAAACAGAGGGGCTGAAAGAGAGGGCGAGAAAAAGAGGGGCTGAAACAGAGGGGCTGAAACAGAGGGGCTGAAACAGAGGGCGAGAAACAGAGGGGCTGAAACAGAGGGGCTGAAACAGAGGGCGAGAATCCGAGGGACTGAAACAGAGGGCGAGAAACAGAGGGGCTGAAACAGAAGGGCTGAAACAGAGGGGCTGAAACAGAGGGTGAGAAACAGAGGGGCTGAAACAGAGGGCGAGAAACAGAGGGGCTGAAACAGAGGGCGAGAAACAGAGGGGCTGAAACAGAGGGGCTGAAACAGAGGGCGAGAAACCGAGGGGCTGAAACAGAGGGCGAGAAACCGAGGGGCTGAACAGAGGGGCTGAAACAGAGGGGCTGAAACAGAGGGGCTGAAACAGAGGGCGAGAAACAGAGGGGCTGAAACAGAGGGGCTGAAACAGGGGGCGAGAAACAGAGGGCGAGAAACAGAGGGGCTGAAACAGAGGGGCTGAAACAGAGGGCGAGAAACAGAAGGGCTGAAACAGTGGGGCTGAAACAGAGGGTGAGAAACCGAGGGGTGAAACAGAGGGGCTGAAACAGAGGGGCTGAAACAGAGGGCGAGAAACCGAGGTGCTCAAACAGAGGGTGAGAAACAGAGGGGCTGAAACAGAGGGGCTGAAACAGAGGGGCTCAAACAGAGGGGCTAAAACAGAGGGCGAGAAACCGAGGGGTTGAAACAGAGGGCGAGAAACAGAGGGGCCGAAACAGAGGGGCTGAAACAGAGGGGCTGAAACAGAGGGCGAGAAACCGAGGGGCTGAAACAGAGGGGCTGAAACAGAGGGCGAGAAACAGGGGGGCTGATACAGAGGGCGAGAAACAGAGGGGCTGAAACAGAGGGCGAGAAACAGAGGGGCTGAAACAGAGGGCGAGAAACCGAGGGGGTGAAACAGAGGGCGAGAAACCGAGTGGCTGAACAGAGGGGCTGAAACAGATGGGCTGAAACAGAGGGCGAGAAACAGAGGGGCTGAAACAGAGGGCGAGAAACAGAGGGGCTGAAACAGAGGGGCTGAAACAGAGGGCGAGAAACCGAGGGGCTGAAACAGAGGGGCTGAAACAGGGGGCGAGAAACAGAGGGCGAGAAACAGAGGGGCTGAAACAGAGGGGCTGAAACAGAGGGCTAGAAACAGAGGGGCTGAAACAGAGGGGCTGAACCAGAGGGCGAGAAACAGAGGGCGAGAAACAGATGGGCGGAAACAGAGGGCGAGAAACCGAGGGGCTGAAACAGAGGGCGAGAAACAGAGGGGGTGAAACAGAGGGGCTGAAACAGAGGGGCTGAAACAGAGGGCGAGAAACAGATGGGCGGAAACAGAGGGCGAGAAACCGAGGGGCTGAAACAGAGGGCGAGAAACAGAGGGGCTGAAACAGAGGGGCTGAAACAGAGGGCGAGAAACAGAGGGCGAGAAACCCAGGGGCTGAAACAGAGGGCGAGAAACAGAGGGGCTGAAACAGAGGGGCTGAAACAGAGGGCGAGAAAAAGAGGGGCTGAAACAGAGGGGCTGAAACAGAGGGGCTGAAAGAGAGGGCGAGAAAAAGAGGGGCTGAAACAGAGGGGCTGAAACAGAGGGGCTGAAACAGAGGGCGAGAAACAGAGGGGCTGAAACCGAGGGGCTGAAACAGAGGGCGAGAATCCGAGGGACTGAAACAGAGGGCGAGAAACAGAGGGGCTGAAACAGAGGGGCTGAAACAGAGGGGCTGAAACAGATGGTGAGAAACAGAGGGGCTGAAACAGAGGGCGAGAAACAGAGGGGCTGAGACAGAGGGCGAGAAACAGAGGGGCTGAAACAGAGGGGCTGAAACAGAGGGCGAGAAACCGAGGGGCTGAAACAGAGGGCGAGAAACCGAGGGGCTGAACAGAGGGGCTGAAACAGAGGGGCTGAAACAGAGGGGCTGAAACAGAGGGCGAGAATAAGAGGAGCTGAAACAGAGGGCGAGAAACAGAGGGGCTGAAACAGAGGGGCTGAAACAAAGGGCTGAAACAGAGGGGCTGAAACATGGGGCGAGAAACAGAGGGGCTGAAACAGAGGGGCTGAAACAGGGGGCGAGAAACAGGGGGCGAGAAACAGAGGGGCTGAAACAGAGGGCGAGAAACAGAGGGGCTGAAACAGTGGGGCTGAAACAGAGGTCGAGAAAAAGAGGGGCTGAAACAGAGGGGCTGAAACAGAGGGGCTGAAACAGAGGGCGAGAAACAGAGGGGCTGAAACAGAGGGGCTGAAACAGAGGGCGAGAATCCGAGGGACTGAAACAGAGGGCGAGAAACAGAGGGGCTGAAACAGAAGGGCTGAAACAGAGGGGCTGAAACAGAGGGTGAGAAACAGAGGGGCTGAAACAGAGGGCGAGAAACAGAGGGGCTGAAACAGAGGGCGAGAAACAGAGGGGCTGAAACAGAGGGGCTGAAACAGAGGGCGAGAAACCGAGGGGCTGAAACAGAGGGCGAGAAACCGAGGGGCTGAACAGAGGGGCTGAAACAGAGGGGCTGAAACAGAGGGGCTGAAACAGAGGGCGAGAAACAGAGGGGCTGAAACAGAGGGGCTGAAACAGGGGGCGAGAAACAGAGGGCGAGAAACAGAGGGGCTGAAACAGAGGGGCTGAAACAGAGGGCGAGAAACAGAAGGGCTGAAACAGTGGGGCTGAAACAGAGGGTGAGAAACCGAGGGGTGAAACAGAGGGGCTGAAACAGAGGGGCTGAAACAGAGGGCGAGAAACCGAGGTGCTCAAACAGAGGGTGAGAAACAGAGGGGCTGAAACAGAGGGGCTGAAACAGAGGGGCTCAAACAGAGGGGCTAAAACAGAGGGCGAGAAACCGAGGGGTTGAAACAGAGGGCGAGAAACAGAGGGGCCGAAACAGAGGGGCTGAAACAGAGGGGCTGAAACAGAGGGCGAGAAACCGAGGGGCTGAAACAGAGGGCGAGAAACAGAGGGGCTGAAACAGAGGGGCTCAAACAGAGGGGCTGAAACAGAGGGCGAGAAACAGAGGGGCTGAATAAGAGAGCGAGAAACAGAGGGGCTGAAACAGAGGAGCTGAAACAGAGGGGCTGAAACAGAGGGCGAGAAACCGAGGGGCTGAAACAGAGGGGCTGAAACAGAGGGCCTGAAACAGAGGGCGAGAAACAGAGGGGCTGAATAAGAGAGCGAGAAACAGAGGGGCTGAAACAGAGGTGCTGAAACAGACGGGCTGAAACAGAGGTCGAGAAACCGAGGGGCTGAAACAGAGGGGCTGAAATAGAGGGGCTGAAACAGAGGGGCTGAAACAGAGGGCGAGAAGCAGAGGGGCTGAAACAGTGGGTGAGAAAAAGAGGTGCTGAAACAGAGGATCTGAAACAGAGGGTCTGAAACAGAGGGCGAGAAACAGAGGGGCAGAAACAGTGGGGCTGAAACAGAGGGCGAGAAACAGAGGGCGAGAAACAGAGGTGCTGAAACAGAGGGCGAGAAACCGAGTGGCTGAACAATGGGGCTGAAACAGATGGGCTGAAACAGAGGGCGAGAAACAGAGGGGCTGAAACAGAGGGCGAGAAACAGAGGGGCTGAAACAGAGGGGCTGAAACAGAGGGCGAGAAACAGAGGGCGAGAAACAGAGTGGCTGAAACAGAGGGCGAGAAACAGAGGGGCTGAAACAGAGGGGCTGAAACAGGGGGCGAGAAACAGAGGGGCTGAAACAGAGGGGCTGAAACAGAGGGTGAGAAACAGAGGGGCTGAAACAGAGGGCGAGAAACAGAGGGGCTGAAACAGAGGGCGAGAAACAGAGGGGCTGAAACAGAGGGGCTGAAACAGCGGGCGAGAAACCGAGGGGGTGAAACAGAGGGCGAGAAACCGAGTGGCTGAACAGAGGGGCTGAAACAGATGGGCTGAAACAGAGGGCGAGAAACAGAGGGGCTGAAACAGAGGGCGAGAAACAGAGGGGCTGAAACAGAGGGGCTGAAACAGAGGGCGAGAAACCGAGGGGCTGAAACAGAGGGGCTGAAACAGGGGGCGAGAAACAGAGGGCGAGAAACAGAGGGGCTGAAACAGAGGGCGAGAAACAGAGGGGCTGAAACAGAGGGGCTGAAACAAAGGGGCTGAAACAGAGGGGCTGAAACATGGGGCGAGAAACAGAGGGGCTGAAACAGTGGGGCTGAAACAGAGGGCGAGAAAAAGAGGTGCTGAAACAGAGGGGCTGAAACAGAGGGGCTGAAAGAGAGGGCGAGAAAAAGATGGGCTGAAACAGAGGGGCTGAAACAGAGGGGCTGAAACAGAGGGCGAGAAACAGAGGGGCTGAAACAGAGGGGCTGAAACAGAGGGCGAGAATCCGAGGGACTGAAACAGAGGGCGAGAAACAGAGGGGCTGAAACAGAGGGGCTGAAACAGAGGGGCTGAAACAGAGGGTGAGAAACAGAGGGGCTGAAACAGAGGGCGAGAAACAGAGGGGCTGAAACAGAGGGCGAGAAACAGAGGGGCTGAAACAGAGGGGCTGAAACAGAGGGCGAGAAACCGAGGGGCTGAAACAGAGGGCGAGAAACCGAGGGGCTGAACAGAGGGGCTGAAACAGAGGGGCTGAAACAGAGGGGCTGAAACAGAGGGCGAGAAACAGAGGGGCTGAAACAGACGGGCTGAAACAGAGGGGCTGAAACAGGGGGCGAGAAACAGAGGGCGAGAAACAGAGGGGCTGAAACAGAGGGGCTGAAACAGAGGGCGAGAAACAGAAGGGCTGAAACAGTGGGGCTGAAACAGAGGGTGAGAAACCGAGGGGTGAAACAGAGTGGCTGAAACAGAGGGGCTGAAACAGAGGGCGAGAAACCGAGGTGCTCAAACAGAGGGTGAGAAACAGAGGGGCTGAAAGAGAGGGGCTGAAACAGAGGGGCTCAAACAGAGGGGCTAAAACAGAGGGCGAGAAACCGAGGGGTTGAAACAGAGGGCGAGAAACAGAGGGGCCGAAACAGAGGGGCTGAAACAGAGGGGCTGAAACAGAGGGCGAGAAACCGAGGGGCTGAAACAGAGGGCGAGAAACAGAGGGGCTGAAACAGAGGGGCTCAAACAGAGGGGCTGAAACAGAGGGCGAGAAACAGAGGGGCTGAATAAGAGAGCGAGAAACAGAGGGGCTGAAACAGAGGAGCTGAAACAGAGGGGCTGAAACAGAGGGCGAGAAACCGAGGGGCTGAAACAGAGGGGCTGAAACAGAGGGCCTGAAACAGAGGGCGAGAAACAGAGGGGCTGAATAAGAGAGCGAGAAACAGAGGGGCTGAAACAGAGGTGCTGAAACAGACGGGCTGAAACAGAGGTCGAGAAACCGAGGGGCTGAAACAGAGGGGCTGAAATAGAGGGGCTGAAACAGAGGGGCTGAAACAGAGGGCGAGAAGCAGAGGGGCTGAAACAGTGGGTGAGAAAAAGAGGTGCTGAAACAGAGGAGCTGAAACAGAGGGTCTGAAACAGAGGGCGAGAAACAGAGGGGCAGAAACAGTGGGGCTGAAACAGAGGGCGAGAAACAGAGGGCGAGAAACAGAGGGGCTGAAACAGAGGGCGAGAAAGAGAGGGGCTGAAACAGAGGGGCTGAAACAGAGGGCGAGAAACAGAGGGCGAGAAACAGAGGGGCTGAAACAGAGGGCGAGAAACAGAGGGGCTGAAACAGAGGGGCTGAAACAGGGGGCGAGAAACAGAGGGGCTGAAACAGAGGGGCTGAAACAGAGGGTGAGAAACAGAGGGGCTGAAACAAAGGGCGAGAAACAGAGGGGCTGAAACAGAGGGCGAGAAACAGAGGGGCTGAAACAGAGGGGCTGAAACAGAGGGCGAGAAACCGAGGGGGTGAAACAGAGGGCGAGAAACCGAGTGGCTGAACAGAGGGGCTGAAACAGATGGGCTGAAACAGAGGGCGAGAAACAGAGGGGCTGAAACAGAGGGCGAGAAACAGAGGGGCTGAAACAGAGGGGCTGAAACAGAGGGCGAGAAACCGAGGTGCTGAAACAGAGGGGCTGAATCAGGGGGCGAGAAACAGAGGGCGAGAAACAGAGGGGCTGAAACAGAGGGGCTGAAACAGAGGGGCTGAAACAGAGGGCGAGAAACAGAGGGGCTGAAACAGAGGGCGAGAAACAGAGGGGCTGAAACAGAGGGGCTGAAACAGAGGGCGAGAAACCGAGGGGCTGAAACAGAGGGGCTGAAACAGGGGGCGAGAAACAGAGGGCGAGAAACAGAGGGGCTGAAACAGAGGGGCTGAAACAGAGGGGCTGAAACAGAGGGCTTGATACAGAGGGGCTGAAACAGAGGGGCTGAAACAGAGGGGCTGAAACAGAGGGCGAGAAACAGAGGGGCTGAAACAGAGGGGCTGAAACAGAGGTGCTGAAACAGAGGGGCTGAAACAGAGGGCGAGAAACAGAGGGCGAGAAACAGAGGGGCTGAAACAGAGGGGCTGAAACAGAGGGGCTGAAACAGAGGGGCTGAAACAGAGGGCTAGAAACAGAGGGGCTGAAACAGAGGGGCTGAAACAGAGGGGCTGAAACATGGGGCGAGAAACAGAGGGGCTGAAACACAGGGGCTGAAACAGGGGGCGAGAAACAGGGGGCGAGAAACAGAGGGGCTGAAACAGAGGGCGAGAAACAGAGGGGCTGAAACAGTGGGGCTGAAACAGAGGGCGAGAAACAGAGGGGCTGAAACAGAGGGCGAGAAACAGAGGAGCTGAAACAGAGGGGCTGAAACAAAGGGGCTGAAACAGAGGGGCTGAAACAGAGGGCGAGAAACCGAGGGGCTGAAACAGTGCGGCTGAAACAGAGGGCGAGAAACAGAGGGGCTGAAACAGAGGGGCTGAAACAGAGGGCGAGAAACCGAGGGGCTGAAACAGAGGGCGAGAAACCGAGGGGTTGAACAGAGGGGCTGAAACAGAGGGGCTGAAACAGAGGGGCTGAAACAGAGGGCGAGAAACAGAGGGGCTGAAACAGAGGGCGAGAAACAGAGGGGCTGAAACAGTGGGGCTGAAACAGGGGGCGAGAAACAGAGGGCGAGAAACAGAGGGGCTGAAACAGAGGGGCTGAAACAGAGGGGCTGAAATAGAGGGCTAGAAACAGAGGGGCTGAAACAGAGGGGCTGAAACAGAGGGCGAGAAACCGAGGGGGTGAAACAGAGGGCGAGAAACCGAGTGGCTGAACAGAGGGGCTGAAACAGATGGGCTGAAACAGAGGGCGAGAAACAGAGGGGCTGAAACAGAGGGCGAGAAACAGAGGGTCTGAAACAGAGGGGCTGAAACAGAGGGCGAGAAACAGAGGGGCTGAAACAGAGGGCGAGAAACCGAGGGGCTGAAACAGTGGGGCTGAAACAGGGGGCGAGAAACAGAGGGCGAGAAACAGAGGGGCTGAAACAGAGGGGCTGAAACAGAGGGGCTGAAACAGAGGGCTAGAAACAGAGGGGCTGAAACAGAGGGGCTGAAACAGAGGGCGAGAAACCGAGGGGGTGAAACAGAGGGCGAGAAACCGAGTGGCTGAACAGAGGGGCTGAAACAGATGGGCTGAAACAGAGGGCGAGAAACAGAGGGGCTGAAACAGAGGGCGAGAAACAGAGGGGCTGAAACAGAGGGGCTGAAACAGAGGGCGAGAAACCGAGGGGCTGAAACAGAGGGTCTGAAACAGGGGGCGAGAAACTGGGGGCGAGAAACAGAGGGGCTGAAACAGAGGGGCTGAAACAGAGGGGCTGAAACAGAGGGCTAGAAACAGAGGGGCTGAAACAGAGGGCGAGAAACCGAGGGGCTGAAACAGTGGGGCTGAAACAGGGGGCGAGAAACAGAGGGCGAGAAACAGAGGGGCTGAAACAGAGGGGCTGAAACAGAGGGGCTGAAACAGAGGGCTAGAAACAGAGGGGCTGAAACAGAGGGGCTGAAACAGAGGGCGAGAAACCGAGGGGGTGAAACAGAGGGCGAGAAACCGAGTGGCTGAACAGAGGGGCTGAAACAGATGGGCTGAAACAGAGGGCGAGAAACAGAGGGGCTGAAACAGAGGGCGAGAAACAGAGGGGCTGAAACAGAGGGGCTGAAACAGAGGGCGAGAAACCGAGGGGCTGAAACAGAGGGGCTGAAACAGGGGGCGAGAAACAGAGGGCGAGAAACAGAGGGGCTGAAACAGAGGGGCTGAAACAGAGGGGCTGAAACAGAGGGCTAGAAACAGAGGGGCTGAAACAGAGGGGCTGAAACCGAGGGGCTGAAACAGAGTGCGAGAAACAGAGGGCGAGAAACAGAGGGGCTGAAACAGAGGGGCTGAAACAGAGGGGCTGAAACAGAGGGGCTGAAACAGAGGGCTAGAAACAGAGGGGCTGAAACAGAGGGGCTGAAACAGAGGGGCTTAAACATGTGGCGAGAAACAGAGGGGCTGAAACAGAGGGGCTGAAACAGGGGGCGAGAAACAGGGGGCGAGAAACAGAGGGGCTGAAACAGAGGGCGAGAAACAGAGGGGCTGAAACAGTGGGGCTGAAACAGAGGGCGAGAAACAGAGGGGCTGAAACAGAGGGGCTGAAACAGAGGGGCTGAAACAGAGGGCTAGAAACAGAGGGGCTGAAACAGAGGGGCTGAAACAGAGGGGCTGAAACAGAGGGCGAGAAACAGAGGGGCTGAAACAGAGGGGCTGAAACAGAGGTGCTGAAACAGAGGGGCTGAAACAGAGGGCGAGAAACAGAGGGCGAGAAACAGAGGGGCTGAAACAGAGGGACTGAAACAGTGGGGCTGAAACAGAGGGGCTGAAACAGAGGGCTAGAAACAGAGGGGCTGAAACAGAGGGGCTGAAACAGAGGGGCTGAAACAGAGGGCGAGAAACAGAGGGGCTGAAACAGATGGCGAGAAACCGAGGGGCTGAAACAGTGGGGCTGAAACAGGGGGCGAGAAACAGAGGGCGAGAAACAGAGGGGCTGAAACAGAGGGGCTGAAACAGAGGGGCTGAAACAGAGGGCTAGAAACAGAGGGGCTGAAACAGAGGGGCTGAAACAGAGGGGCTGAAACAGAGGGGGAGAAACTGAGGGGCTGAAACAGAGGGGCTGAAACAGAGGGCGAGAAACAGAGCGGCTGAAACAGAGGGCGAGAAACCGAGGGGCTGAAACAGAGGGGCTGAAACAGAGGGCGAGAAACAGAGGGCGAGAAACAGAGGGGCTGAAACAGAGGGCAAGAAACAGAGGGGCTGAAACAGAGGGGCTGAAACAGAGGGGCTGAAACAGAGGGGCTGAAACAGAGGGCGAGAAACAGAGGGACTGAAACAGAGGGGCTGAAACAGGGGGCGAGAAACAGAGGGGCTGAAACAGAGGGGCTGAAACAGTGGGCGAGAAACAGAGGGGCTGAAACAGAGGGGCTGAAACAGGGGGCGAGAAGCAGGGGGCGAGAAACAGGGGGCGAGAAACAGGGGGCGAGAAACAGGGGGCTGAAACAGAAGGGCTGAAACAGAGGGGCTGAAACAGAGGGCGAGAAACAGAGGGGCTGAAACAGAGGGGCTGAAACAGAGGGGCTGAAACAGAGGGGGAGAAACTGAGGGGCTGAAACAGAGGGGCTGAAACAGAGGGCGAGAAACAGAGCGGCTGAAACAGAGGGCGAGAAACCGAGGGGCTGAAACAGAGGGGCTGAAACAGAGGGGCTGAAACAGAGGGGCTGGAACAGAGGGGCTGAAACAGAAGGGCTGAAACAGAGGGGCTGAAACAGAGGGCGAGAAACAGAGGGGCTGAAACAGAGGGGCTGAAACAGAGGGGCTGAAACAGAGGGGGAGAAACTGAGGGGCTGAAACAGAGGGGCTGAAACAGAGGGCGAGAAACAGAGCGGCTGAAACAGAGGGCGAGAAACCGAGGGGCTGAAACAGAGGGGCTGAAACAGAGGGGCTGAAACAGAGGGGCTGGAACAGAGGGGCTGAAACAGTGGGGCTGAAACAGAGGGCGAGAAACAGAGGGCGAGAAACAGAGGGGCTGAAACAGAGGGCGAGAAACAGAGGGGCTGAAACAGAGGGGCTGAAACAGGGGGCGAGAAACAGAGGGGCTGAAACAGAGGGGCTGAAACAGAGGGCGAGAAACAGAGGGGCTGAAACAGAGGGGCTGAAACAGAGGGGCTGAAACAGAGGGCGAGAAACCGAGGGGCTGAAACAGAGGGCGAGAAACCGAGGGGCTGAACAGAGGGGTTGAAACAGAGGGGCTGAAACAGAGGGGCTGAAACAGAGGGCGAGAAACAGAGGGGCTGAAACAGAGGGGCTGAAACAGAGGGGCTGAAACAGAGGGCGAGAAAAAGAGGGGCTGAAACAGAGGGCGAGAAACCGAGGGGCTGAACAGAGGGGCTGAAACAGAGGGGCTGAAACAGAGGGGCTGAAACAGAGGGCGAGAAACCGAGGGGCTGAAACAGAGGGGCTGAAACAGGGGGCGAGAAACAGAGGGCGAGAAACAGAGGGGCTGAAACAGAGGGCTAGAAACAGAGGGGCTGAAACAGAGGGGCTGAAACAGAGGGGCTGAAACAGTGGGGCTGAAACAGGGGGCGAGAAACAGAGGGGCTGAAACAGAGGGGCTGAAACAGAGGGCGAGAAACAGAAGGGCTGAAATAGAGGGGCTGAAACAGAGGGGCTGAAACAGAGGGGCTGAAACAGGGGGCGAGAAACAGAGGGGCTGAAACAGAGGGGCTGAAACAGAGGTGCTGAAACAGAGGGGCTGAAACAGAGGGCGAGAAACAGAGGGGCTGAAACAGAGGGCGAGAAACAGAGGGGCTGAAAAAGAGGGCGAGAAACAGAGGGGCTGAAACAGAGGGCGAGAAACCGAGGGGCTGAAAAAGAGGGGCTGATACAGAGGTGCTGAAACAGAGGGGCTGAAACAGAAGGCGAGAAACAGAGGGCGAGAAACAGAGGGCGAGAAACAGAGGGGCTGAAACAGAGGGGCTGAAACAGAAGAGCTGAAACAGAGGGCGAAAAACAGAGGGGCTGAAACAGAGGGCGAGAAACCGAGGGGCTGAAACAGAGTGGCTGAAACAGAGGGGCTGAAATAGAGGGGCTGAAACAGAGGGCGAGAAACAGAGGGCGAGAAACAGAGGGGCTGAAACAGAGGGCGAGAAACAGAGGGGCTGAAACAGAGGGGCTGAAACAGGGGGCGAGAAACAGAGGGGCTGAAACAGAGGGCGAGAAACAGAGGGGCTGAAACAGAGGGGCTGAAACAGAGGGGCTGAAACAGAGGGCGAGAAACAGAAGGGCTGAAACAGAGGGGCTGAAACAGGGGGCGAGAAACAGAGGGTGAGAAACAGAGGGCGAGAAACAGAGGGGCTGAAACAGAGGGGCTGAAACAGAAGGGCTGAAACAGAGGGCGAGAAACAGAGGGGCTGAAACAGAGGGCGAGAAACCGAGGGGCTGAAACAGAGGGGCTGAAACAGAGGGGCTGACACAGAGGGGCTGAAACAGAGGGGCTGAAACAGAGGGCGAGAAACCGAGGGGCTGAAACAGAGGGGCTGAAACAGGGGGCGAGAAACAGAGGGCGAGAAACAGAGGGGCTGAAACAGAGGGCTAGAAACAGAGGGGCTGAAACAGAGGGGCTGAAACAGAGGGGCTGAAACAGAGTGGCTGAAACAGGGGGCGAGAAACAGAGGGGCTGAAACAGAGGGGCTGAAACAGAGGGCGAGAAACAGAAGGGCTGAAACAGAGGGGCTGAAACAGAGGGGCTGAAACAGAGGGGCTGAAACAGGGGGCGAGAAACAGAGGGGCTGAAACAGAGGGGCTGAAACAGAGGGGCTGAAACAGAGGGCGAGAAACCGAGGGGCTGAAACAGAGGGTGAGAAACAGAGGGGCTGAAACAGAGGGGCTGAAACAGAGGGCGAGAAACAGAGGGGCTGAATCAGAGGGGCTGAAACAGGGGGCGAGAAACAGAGGGGCTGAAACAGAGGGGCTGAAACAGAGGGGCTGAAACAGAGGGCGAGAAACCGAGGGGCTGAAACAGAGGGTGAGAAACAGAGGGGCTGAAACAGAGGGGCTGAAACAGGGGGCGAGAAACAGAGGGGCTGAATCAGAGGGGCTGAAACAGGGGGCGAGAAACAGAGGGGCTGAAACTGAGGGCGAGTGACAGAGGGGCTGAAACAGAGGGGCTGAAACAGAGGGGCTGAAACAGAGGCGCTGAAACAGAGGGCGAGAAACCGAGGGGCTGAAACAGAGGGCGAGAAACAGAGGGGCTGAAACAGAGGGGCTGAAACAGAGGGGCTGAAACAGAGGGCGAGAAACAGAGGGGCTGAAACAGAGGGGCTGAAACAAAGGGGCTGAAACAGAGGGGATGAAACAGAGTGCGAGAAACCGAGGGGCTGAAACAGTGGGGCTGAAACAGGGGGCGAGAAACAGAGGGGCTGAAACAGAGGGCGAGAAACAGAGGGGCTGAAACAGAGGGGCTGAAACAGGGGGCGAGAAACAGAGGGGCTGAAACAGAGGGGCTGAAACAGAGGGCGAGAAACAGAGGGGCTGAAACAGAGGTGCTGAAACAGTGGGGCTGAAACAGGGGGCGAGAAACAGAGGGCGAGAAACAGAGGGGCTGAAACAGAGGGGCTGAAACAGTGGGGCTGAAACAGGGGGCGAGAAACAGAGGGCGAGAAACAGAGGGGCTGAAATAGAGGGGCTGAAACAGTGGGGCTGAAACAGGGGGCGAGAAACAGAGGGCGAGAAACAGAGGGGCTGAAACAGAGGGCGAGAAACAGAGGGGCTGAAACAGAGGGGCTGAAACAGGGGGCGAGAAACAGAGGGGCTGAAACAGAGGGGCTGAAACAGAGGGCGAGAAACAGAGGGGCTGAAACAGAGGGGCTGAAACAGAGGGGCTGAAACAGAGGGCGAGAAACCGAGGGGCTGAAACAGTGGGGCTGAAACAGAGGGGCAGAAACAGAGGGCGAGAAACAGAGGGGCTGAAACAGAGGGGCTGAAACAAAGGGGCTGAAACAGAGGGGATGAAACAGAGTGCGAGAAACCGAGGGGCTGAAACAGTGGGGCTGAAACAGGGGGCGAGAAACAGAGGGGCTGAAACAGAGGGCGAGAAACAGAGGGGCTGAAACAGAGGGGCTGAAACAGGGGGCGAGAAACAGAGGGGCTGAAACAGAGGGGCTGAAACAGAGGGCGAGAAACAGAGGGGCTGAAACAGAGGTGCTGAAACAGTGGGGCTGAAACAGGGGGCGAGAAACAGAGGGCGAGAAACAGAGGGGCTGAAACAGAGGGGCTGAAACAGTGGGGCTGAAACAGGGGGCGAGAAACAGAGGGCGAGAAACAGAGGGGCTGAAATAGAGGGGCTGAAACAGTGGGGCTGAAACAGGGGGCGAGAAACAGAGGGCGAGAAACAGAGGGGCTGAAACAGAGGGCGAGAAACAGAGGGGCTGAAACAGAGGGGCTGAAACAGGGGGCGAGAAACAGAGGGGCTGAAACAGAGGGGCTGAAACAGAGGGCGAGAAACAGAGGGGCTGAAACAGAGGGGCTGAAACAGAGGGGCTGAAACAGAGGGCGAGAAACCGAGGGGCTGAAACAGAGGGCGAGAAACCGAGGGGCTGAACAGAGGGGCTGAAACAGAGGGGCTGAAACAGAGGGGCTGAAACAGAGGGGCTGAAACAGAGGGGCTGAAACAGGGGGCGAGAAACAGGGGGCGAGAAACAGAGGGGCTGAAACAGAGGGTGAGAAACAGAGGGGCTGAAACAGTGGGGCTGAAACAGAGGGCGAGAAACAGAGGGGCTGAAACAGAGGGCGAGAAACAGAGGGGCTGAAACAGAGGGGCTGAAACAAAGGGGCTGAAACAGAGGGGCTGAAACAGAGGGCGAGAAACCGAGGGGCTGAAACAGTGGGGCTGAAACAGAGGGCGAGAAACAGAGGGGCTGAAACAGAGGGGCTGAAACAGAGGGCGAGAAACCGAGGGGCTGAAACAGAGGGCGAGAAACCGAGGGGTTGAACAGAGGGGCTGAAACAGAGGGGCTGAAACAGAGGGGCTGAAACAGAGGGCGAGAAACAGAGGGGCTGAAACAGAGGGCGAGAAACAGAGGGGCTGAAACAGTGGGGCTGAAACAGGGGGCGAGAAACAGAGGGCGAGAAACAGAGGGGCTGAAACAGAGGGGCTGAAACAGAGGGGCTGAAATAGAGGGCTAGAAACAGAGGGGCTGAAACAGAGGGGCTGAAACAGAGGGCGAGAAACCGAGGGGGTGAAACAGAGGGCGAGAAACCGAGTGGCTGAACAGAGGGGCTGAAACAGATGGGCTGAAACAGAGGGCGAGAAACAGAGGGGCTGAAACAGAGGGCGAGAAACAGAGGGTCTGAAACAGAGGGGCTGAAACAGAGGGCGAGAAACAGAGGGGCTGAAACAGAGGGCGAGAAACAGAGGGCGAGAAACAGAGGGGCTGAAACAGAGGGGCTGAAACAGAGGGGCTGAAACAGAGGGCTAGAAACAGAGGGGCTGAAACAGAGGGGCTGAAACAGAGGGCGAGAAACCGAGGGGGTGAAACAGAGGGCGAGAAACCGAATGGCTGAACAGAGGGGCTGAAACAGATGGGCTGAAACAGAGGGCGAGAAACAGAGGGGCTGAAACAGAGGGCTAGAAACAGAGGGGCTGAAACAGAGGGGCTGAAACAGAGGGCGAGAAACAGAGGGGCTGAAACAGAGGGTCTGAAACAGAGGGGCTGAAATAGAGGGCTAGAAACAGAGGGGCTGAAACAGAGGGGCTGAAACAGAGGGCGAGAAACCGAGGGGGTGAAACAGAGGGCGAGAAACCGAGTGGCTGAACAGAGGGGCTGAAACAGATGGGCTGAAACAGAGGGCGAGAAACAGAGGGGCTGAAACAGAGGGCGAGAAACAGAGGGGCTGAAACAGAGGGGCTGAAACAGAGGGCGAGAAACCGAGGGGCTGAAACAGAGGGGCTGAAACAGGGGGCGAGAAACAGAGGGCGAGAAACAGAGGGGCTGAAACAGAGGGGCTGAAACAGAGGGGCTGAAACAGAGGGCTAGAAACAGAGGGGCTGAAACAGAGGGCGAGAAACCGAGGGGCTGAAACAGTGGGGCTGAAACAGGGGGCGAGAAACAGAGGGCGAGAAACAGAGGGGCTGAAACAGAGGGGCTGAAACAGAGGGGCTGAAACAGAGGGCTAGAAACAGAGGGGCTGAAACAGAGGGGCTGAAACAGAGGGCGAGAAACCGAGGGGGTGAAACAGAGGGCGAGAAACCGAGTGGCTGAACAGAGGGGCTGAAACAGATGGGCTGAAACAGAGGGCGAGAAACAGAGGGGCTGAAACAGAGGGCGAGAAACAGAGGGGCTGAAACAGAGGGGCTGAAACAGAGGGCGAGAAACCGAGGGGCTGAAACAGAGGGGCTGAAACAGGGGGCGAGAAACAGAGGGCGAGAAACAGAGGGGCTGAAACAGAGGGGCTGAAACAGAGGGGCTGAAACAGAGGGCTAGAAACAGAGGGGCTGAAACAGAGGGGCTGAAACAGAGGGGCTGAAACAGAGTGCGAGAAACAGAGGGCGAGAAACAGAGGGGCTGAAACAGAGGGGCTGAAACAGAGGGGCTGAAACAGAGGGGCTGAAACAGAGGGCTAGAAACAGAGGGGCTGAAACAGAGGGGCTGAAACAGAGGGGCTTAAACATGTGGCGAGAAACAGAGGGGCTGAAACAGAGGGGCTGAAACAGGGGGCGAGAAACAGGGGGCGAGAAACAGAGGGGCTGAAACAGAGGGCGAGAAACAGAGGGGCTGAAACAGTGGGGCTGAAACAGACGGCGAGAAACAGAGGGGCTGAAACAGAGGGCGAGAAACAGAGGGGCTGAAAAAGAGGGCGAGAAACAGAGGGGCTGAAACAGAGGGGCTGAAACAGAGGGGCTGAAACAAAGGGGCTGAAACAGAGGGGCTGAAACAGAGGGCGAGAAACCGAGGGGCTGAAACAGTGGGGCTGAAACAGGGGGCGAGAAACAGAGGGCGAGAAACAGAGGGGCTGAAACAGAGGGGCTGAAACAGAGGGGCTGAAATAGAGGGCTAGAAACTGAGGGGCTGAAACAGAGGGGCTGAAACAGAGGGCGAGAAACCGAGGGGGTGAAACAGAGGGCGAGAAACCGAGTGGCTGAACAGAGGGGCTGAAACAGATGGGCTGAAACAGAGGGCGAGAAACAGAGGGGCTGAAACAGAGGGCGAGAAACAGAGGGGCTGAAACAGAGGGGCTGAAACAGAGGGCGAGAAACCGAGGGGCTGAAACAGAGGGGCTGAAACAGAGGGCGAGAAACAGAGGGCGAGAAACAGAGGGGCTGAAACAGAGGGGCTGAAACAGTGGGGCTGAAACAGAGGGGCTGAAACAGAGGGCTAGAAACAGAGAGGCTGAAACAGAGGGGCTGAAACAGAGGGGCTGAAACATGGGGTGAGAAACAGAGGGGCTGAAACAGATGGCGAGAAACCGAGGGGCTGAAACAGTGGGGCTGAAACAGGGGGCGAGAAACAGAGGGCGAGAAACAGAGGGGCTGAAACAGAGGGGCTGAAACAGAGGGGCTGAAACAGAGGGCTAGAAACAGAGGGGCTGAAACAGAGGGGCTGAAACAGAGGGGCTGAAACAGAGGGGGAGAAACTGAGGGGCTGAAACAGAGGGGCTGAAGCAGAGGGCGAGAAACAGAGCGGCTGAAACAGAGGGCGAGAAACCGAGGGGCTGAAACAGAGGGGCTGAAACAGAGGGCGAGAAACAGAGGGCGAGAAACAGAGGGGCTGAAACAGAGGGCAAGAAACAGAGGGGCTGAAACAGAGGGGCTGAAACAGAGGGGCTGAAACAGAGGGGCTGAAAAAGAGGGCGAGAAACAGAGCGGCTGAAACAGAGGGGCTGAAACAGGGGGCGAGAAACAGAGGGGCTGAAACGGATGGGCTGAAACAGTGGGCGAGAAACAGAGGGGCTGAAACAGAGGGGCTGAAACAGGGGGCGAGAAACAGGGGGCGAGAAACAGGGGGCGAGAAACAGGGGGCGAGAAACAGGGGGCTGAAACAGAAGGGCTGAAACAGAGGGGCTGAAACAGAGGGCGAGAAACTGAGGGGCTGAAACAGAGGGGCTGAAACAGAGGGCGAGAAACAGAGCGGCTGAAACAGAGGGCGAGAAACCGAGGGGCTGAAACAGAGGGGCTGAAACAGAGGGGCTGAAACAGAGGGGCTGGAACAGAGGGGCTGAAACAGAGGGGCTGAAACAGAGGGCGAGAAACAGAGGGGCTGAAACAGAGGGGCTGAAACTGAGTGGCTGAAACAGAGGGCGAGAAACCGAGGGGCTGAAACAGAAGGGCTGAAACAGAGGGCGAGAAACAGAGCGGCTGAAACAGAGGGCGAGAAACCGAGGGGCTGAAACAGAGGGGCTGAAACAGAGGGGCTGAAACAGAGGGGCTGGAACAGAGGGGCTGAAACAGAGGGGCTGAAACAGAGGGCGAGAAACAGAGGGCGAGAAACAGAGGGGCTGAAACAGAGGGCGAGAAACAGAGGGGCTGAAACATAGGGGCTGAAACAGGGGGCGAGAAACAGAGGGGCTGAAACAGAGGGGCTGAAACAGAGGGCGAGAAACAGAGGGGCTGAAACAGAGGGGCTGAAACAGAGGGGCTGAAACAGAGGGCGAGAAACCGAGGGGCTGAAACAGAGGGCGAGAAACCGAGGGGCTGAACAGAGGGGCTGAAACAGAGGGGCTGAAACAGAGGGGCTGAAACAGAGGGCGAGAAACAGAGGGGCTGAAACAGAGGGGCTGAAACAGAGGGGCTGAAACAGAGGGGCTGAAACAGAGGGCGAGAAATCGAGGGGCTGAAACAGAGGGGCTGAAACAGGGGGCGAGAAACAGAGGGCGAGAAACAGAGGGGCTGAAACAGAGGGCTAGAAACAGAGGGGCTGAAACAGAGGGGCTGAAACAGAGGGGCTGAAACAGTGGGGCTGAAACAGGGGGCGAGAAACAGAGGGGCTGAAACAGAGGGGCTGAAACAGAGGGCGAGAAACAGAAGGGCTGAAATAGAGGGGCTGAAACAGAGGGGCTGAAACAGAGGTGCTGAAACAGGGGGCGAGAAACAGAGGGGCTGAAACAGAGGGGCTGAAACAGAGGTGCTGAAACAGAGGGGCTGAAACAGAGGGCGAGAAACAGAGGGGCTGAAACAGAGGGCGAGAAACAGAGGGGCTGAAAAAGAGGGCGAGAAACAGAGGGGCTGAAACAGAGGGCGAGAAACCGAGGGGCTGAAAAAGAGGGGCTGATACAGAGGTGCTGAAACAGAGGGGCTGAAACAGAAGGCGAGAAACAGAGGGCGAGAAACAGAGGGCGAGAAACAGAGGGGCTGAAACAGAGGGGCTGAAACAGAAGAGCTGAAACAGAGGGCGAAAAACAGAGGGGCTGAAACAGAGGGCGAGAAACCGAGGGGCTGAAACAGAGTGGCTGAAACAGAGGGGCTGAAATAGAGGGGCTGAAACAGAGGGCGAGAAACAGAGGGCGAGAAACAGAGGGGCTGAAACAGAGGGCGAGAAACAGAGGGGCTGAAACAGAGGGGCTGAAACAGGGGGCGAGAAACAGAGGGGCTGAAACAGAGGGCGAGAAACAGAGGGGCTGAAACAGAGGGGCTGAAACAGAGGGGCTGAAACAGAGGGCGAGAAACAGAAGGGCTGAAACAGAGGGGCTGAAACAGGGGGCGAGAAACAGAGGGTGAGAAACAGAGGGCGAGAAACATAGGGGCTGAAACAGAGGGGCTGAAACAGAAGGGCTGAAACAGAGGGCGAGAAACCGAGGGGCTGAAACAGAGGGCGAGAAACCGAGGGGTTGAACAGAGGGGCTGAAACAGAGGAGCTGAAACAGAGGGGCTGAAACAGAGGGCGAGAAACAGAGGGGCTAAAACAGAGGGCGAGAAACAGAGGGGCTGAAACAGAGGGGCTGAAACAAAGGGGCTGAAACAGAGGGGCTGAAACAGAGGGCGAGAAACCGAGGGGCTGAAACAGTGGGGCTGAAACAGGGGGCGAGAAACAGAGGGCGAGAAACAGAGGGGCTGAAACAGAGGGGCTGAAACAGAGGGGCTGAAATAGAGGGCTAGAAACTGAGGGGCTGAAACAGAGGGGCTGAAACAGAGGGCGAGAAACCGAGGGGGTGAAACAGAGGGCGAGAAACCGAGTGGCTGAACAGAGGGGCTGAAACAGATGGGCTGAAACAGAGGGCGAGAAACAGAGGGGTTGAAACAGAGGGCGAGAAACAGAGGGGCTGAAACAGAGGGGCTGAAACAGAGGGCGAGAAACCGAGGGGCTGAAACAGAGGGGCTGAAACAGGGGGCGAGAAACAGAGGGCGAGAAACAGAGGGGCTGAAACAGAGGGGCTGAAACAGAGGGGCTGAAACAGAGGGCTAGAAACAGAGGGGCTGAAACAGAGGGGCTGAAACAGAGGGGCTGAAACAGAGGGCGAGAAACAGAGGGGCTTAAACAGAGGGGCTGAAACAGAGGTGCTGAAACAGAGGGGCTGAAACAGAGGGCGAGAAACAGAGGGCGAGAAACAGAGGGGCTGAAACAGAGGGGCTGAAACAGTGGGGCTGAAACAGAGGGGCTGAAACAGAGGGCTAGAAACAGAGGGGCTGAAACAGAGTGCGAGAAACAGAGGGCGAGAAACAGAGGGGCTGAAACAGAGGGGCTGAAACAGAGGGGCTGAAACAGAGGGGCTGAAACAGAGGGCTAGAAACAGAGGGGCTGAAACAGAGGGGCTGAAACAGAGGGGCTTAAACATGTGGCGAGAAACAGAGGGGCTGAAACAGAGGGGCTGAAACAGGGGGCGAGAAACAGGGGGCGAGAAACAGAGGGGCTGAAACAGAGGGCGAGAAACAGAGGGGCTGAAACAGTGGGGCTGAAACAGACGGCGAGAAACAGAGGGGCTGAAACAGAGGGCGAGAAACAGAGGGGCTGAAAAAGAGGGCCAGAAACAGAGGGGCTGAAACAGAGGGGCTGAAACAGAGGGCGAGAAACCGAGGGGCTGAAACAGAGGGCGAGAAACCGAGGGGTTGAACAGAGGGGCTGAAACAGAGGAGCTGAAACAGAGGGGCTGAAACAGAGGGCGAGAAACAGAGGGGCTAAAACAGAGGGTGAGAAACAGAGGGGCTGAAACAGAGGGGCTGAAACAAAGGGGCTGAAACAGAGGGGCTGAAACAGAGGGCGAGAAACCGAGGGGCTGAAACAGTGGGGCTGAAACAGGGGGCGAGAAACAGAGGGCGAGAAACAGAGGGGCTGAAACAGAGGGGCTGAAACAGAGGGGCTGAAATAGAGGGCTAGAAACTGAGGGGCTGAAACAGAGGGGCTGAAACAGAGGGCGAGAAACCGAGGGGGTGAAACAGAGGGCGAGAAACCGAGTGGCTGAACAGAGGGGCTGAAACAGATGGGCTGAAACAGAGGGCGAGAAACAGAGGGGCTGAAACAGAGGGCGAGAAACAGAGGGGCTGAAACAGAGGGGCTGAAACAGAGGGCGAGAAACCGAGGGGCTGAAACAGAGGGGCTGAAACAGAGGGCGAGAAACAGAGGGCGAGAAACAGAGGGGCTGAAACAGAGGGGCTGAAACAGTGGGGCTGAAACAGAGGGGCTGAAACAGAGGGCTAGAAACAGAGAGGCTGAAACAGAGGGGCTGAAACAGAGGGGCTGAAACATGGGGCGAGAAACAGAGGGGCTGAAACAGATGGCGAGAAACCGAGGGGCTGAAACAGTGGGGCTGAAACAGGGGGCGAGAAACAGAGGGCGAGAAACAGAGGGGCTGAAACAGAGGGGCTGAAACAGAGGGGCTGAAACAGAGGGCTAGAAACAGAGGGGCTGAAACAGAGGGGCTGAAACAGAGGGGCTGAAACAGAGGGGGAGAAACTGAGGGGCTGAAACAGAGGGGCTGAAGCAGAGGGCGAGAAACAGAGCGGCTGAAACAGAGGGCGAGAAACCGAGGGGCTGAAACAGAGGGGCTGAAACAGAGGGCGAGAAACAGAGGGCGAGAAACAGAGGGGCTGAAACAGAGGGCAAGAAACAGAGGGGCTGAAACAGAGGGGCTGAAACAGAGGGGCTGAAACAGAGGGGCTGAAACAGAGGGCGAGAAACAGAGGGGCTGAAACAGAGGGGCTGAAACAGGGGGCGAGAAACAGAGGGGCTGAAACGGAGGGGCTGAAACAGTGGGCGAGAAACAGAGGGGCTGAAACAGAGGGGCTGAAGCAGGGGGCGAGAAACAGGGGGCGAGAAACAGGGGGCGAGAAACAGGGGGCGAGAAACAGGGGGCTGAAACAGAAGGGCTGAAACAGAGGGGCTGAAACAGAGGGCGAGAAACTGAGGGGCTGAAACAGAGGGGCTGAAACAGAGGGCGAGAAACAGAGCGGCTGAAACAGAGGGCGAGAAACCGAGGGGCTGAAACAGAGGGGCTGAAACAGAGGGGCTGAAACAGAGGGGCTGGAACAGAGGGGCTGAAACAGAGGGGCTGAAACAGAGGGCGAGAAACAGAGGGGCTGAAACAGAGGGGCTGAAACTGAGTGGCTGAAACAGAGGGCGAGAAACCGAGGGGCTGAAACAGAAGGGCTGAAACAGAGGGCGAGAAACAGAGCGGCTGAAACAGAGGGCGAGAAACCGAGGGGCTGAAACAGAGGGGCTGAAACAGAGGGGCTGAAACAGAGGGGCTGGAACAGAGGGGCTGAAACAGAGGGGCTGAAACAGAGGGCGAGAAACAGAAGGCGAGAAACAGAGGGGCTGAAACAGAGGGCGAGAAACAGAGGGGCTGAAACAGAGGGGCTGAAACAGGGGGCGAGAAACAGAGGGGCTGAAACAGAGGGGCTGAAACAGAGGGCGAGAAACAGAGGGGCTGAAACAGAGGGGCTGAAACAGAGGGGCTGAAACAGAGGGCGAGAAACCGAGGGGCTGAAACAGAGGGCGAGAAACCGAGGGGCTGAACAGAGGGGCTGAAACAGAGGGGCTGAAACAGAGGGGCTGAAACAGAGGGCGAGAAACAGAGGGGCTGAAACAGAGGGGCTGAAACAGAGGGGCTGAAACAGAGGGGCTGAAACAGAGGGCGAGAAATCGAGGGGCTGAAACAGAGGGGCTGAAACAGGGGGCGAGAAACAGAGGGCGAGAAACAGAGGGGCTGAAACAGAGGGCTAGAAACAGAGGGGCTGAAACAGAGGGGCTGAAACAGAGGGGCTGAAACAGTGGGGCTGAAACAGGGGGCGAGAAACAGAGGGGCTGAAACAGAGGGGCTGAAACAGAGGGCGAGAAACAGAAGGGCTGAAATAGAGGGGCTGAAACAGAGGGGCTGAAACAGAGGTGCTGAAACAGGGGGCGAGAAACAGAGGGGCTGAAACAGAGGGGCTGAAACAGAGGTGCTGAAACAGAGGGGCTGAAACAGAGGGCGAGAAACAGAGGGGCTGAAACAGAGGGCGAGAAACAGAGGGGCTGAAAAAGAGGGCGAGAAACAGAGGGGCTGAAACAGAGGGCGAGAAACCGAGGGGCTGAAAAAGAGGGGCTGATACAGAGGTGCTGAAACAGAGGGGCTGAAACAGAAGGCGAGAAACAGAGGGCGAGAAACAGAGGGCGAGAAACAGAGGGGCTGAAACAGAGGGGCTGAAACAGAAGAGCTGAAACAGAGGGCGAAAAACAGAGGGGCTGAAACAGAGGGCGAGAAACCGAGGGGCTGAAACAGAGTGGCTGAAACAGAGGGGCTGAAATAGAGGGGCTGAAACAGAGGGCGAGAAACAGAGGGCGAGAAACAGAGGGGCTGAAACAGAGGGCGAGAAACAGAGGGGCTGAAACAGAGGGGCTGAAACAGGGGGCGAGAAACAGAGGGGCTGAAACAGAGGGCGAGAAACAGAGGGGCTGAAACAGAGGGGCTGAAACAGAGGGGCTGAAACAGAGGGCGAGAAACAGAAGGGCTGAAACAGAGGGGCTGAAACAGGGGGCGAGAAACAGAGGGTGAGAAACAGAGGGCGAGAAACAGAGGGGCTGAAACAGAGGGGCTGAAACAGAAGGGCTGAAACAGAGGGCGAGAAACCGAGGGGCTGAAACAGAGGGCGAGAAACCGAGGGGTTGAACAGAGGGGCTGAAACAGAGGAGCTGAAACAGAGGGGCTGAAACAGAGGGCGAGAAACAGAGGGGCTAAAACAGAGGGCGAGAAACAGAGGGGCTGAAACAGAGGGGCTGAAACAAAGGGGCTGAAACAGAGGGGCTGAAACAGAGGGCGAGAAACCGAGGGGCTGAAACAGTGGGGCTGAAACAGGGGGCGAGAAACAGAGGGCGAGAAACAGAGGGGCTGAAACAGAGGGGCTGAAACAGAGGGGCTGAAATAGAGGGCTAGAAACTGAGGGGCTGAAACAGAGGGGCTGAAACAGAGGGCGAGAAACCGAGGGGGTGAAACAGAGGGCGAGAAACCGAGTGGCTGAACAGAGGGGCTGAAACAGATGGGCTGAAACAGAGGGCGAGAAACAGAGGGGCTGAAACAGAGGGCGAGAAACAGAGGGGCTGAAACAGAGGGGCTGAAACAGAGGGCGAGAAACCGAGGGGCTGAAACAGTGGGGCTGAAACAGGGGGCGAGAAACAGAGGGCGAGAAACAGAGGGGCTGAAACAGAGGGGCTGAAACAGAGGGGCTGAAACAGAGGGCTAGAAACAGAGGGGCTGAAACAGAGGGGCTGAAACAGAGGGGCTGAAACAGAGGGCGAGAAACAGAGGGGCTGAAACAGAGGGGCTGAAACAGAGGTGCTGAAACAGAGGGGCTGAAACAGAGGGCGAGAAACAGAGGGCGAGAAACAGAGGGGCTGAAACAGAGGGGCTGAAACAGTGGGGCTGAAACAGAGGGGCTGAAACAGAGGGCTAGAAACAGAGGGGCTGAAACAGAGGGGCTGAAACAGAGGGGCTGAAACATGGGGCGAGAAACAGAGGGGCTGAAACAGATGGCGAGAAACCGAGGGGCTGAAACAGTGGGGCTGAAACAGGGGGCGAGAAACAGAGGGCGAGAAACAGAGGGGCTGAAACAGAGGGGCTGAAACAGAGGGGCTGAAACAGAGGGCTAGAAACAGAGGGGCTGAAACAGAGGGGCTGAAACAGAGGGGCTGAAACAGAGGGGGAGAAACTGAGGGGCTGAAACAGAGGGGCTGAAGCAGAGGGCGAGAAACAGAGCGGCTGAAACAGAGGGCGAGAAACCGAGGGGCTGAAACAGAGGGGCTGAAACAGAGGGCGAGAAACAGAGGGGCTGAAACAGAGGGCAAGAAACAGAGGGGCTGAAACAGAGGGGCTGAAACAGAGGGGCTGAAACAGAGGGGCTGAAACAGAGGGCGAGAAACAGAGGGGCTGAAACAGAGGGGCTGAAACAGGGGGCGAGAAACAGAGGGGCTGAAACGGAGGGGCTGAAACAGTGGGCGAGAAACAGAGGGGCTGAAACAGAGGGGCTGAAACAGTGGGCGAGAAACAGGGGGCGAGAAACAGGGGGCGAGAAACAGGGGGCGAGAAACAGGGGGCTGAAACAGAAGGGCTGAAACAGAGGGGCTGAAACAGAGGGCGAGAAACTGAGGGGCTGAAACAGAGGGGCTGAAACAGAGGGCGAGAAACAGAGCGGCTGAAACAGAGGGCGAGAAACCGAGGGGCTGAAACAGAGGGGCTGAAACAGAGGGGCTGGAACAGAGGGGCTGAAACAGAGGGGCTGAAACAGAGGGCGAGAAACAGAGGGGCTGAAACAGAGGGGCTGAAACTGAGTGGCTGAAACAGAGGGCGAGAAACCGAGGGGCTGAAACCGAAGGGCTGAAACAGAGGGCGAGAAACAGAGCGGCTGAAACAGAGGGCGAGAAACCGAGGGGCTGAAACAGAGGGGCTGAAACAGAGGGGCTGAAACAGAGGGGCTGGAACAGAGGGGCTGAAACAGAGGGGCTGAAACAGAGGGCGAGAAACAGAGGGCGAGAAACAGAGGGGCTGAAACAGAGGGCGAGAAACAGAGGGGCTGAAACAGAGGGGCTGAAACAGGGGGCGAGAAACAGAGGGGCTGAAACAGAGGGGCTGAAACAGAGGGCGAGAAACAGAGGGGCTGAAACAGAGGGGCTGAAACAGAGGGGCTGAAACAGAGGGCGAGAAACCGAGGGGCTGAAACAGAGGGCGAGAAACCGAGGGGCTGAACAGAGGGGCTGAAACAGAGGGGCTGAAACAGAGGGGCTGAAACTGAGGGCGAGAAACAGAGGGGCTGAAACAGAGGGGCTGAAACAGAGGGGCTGAAACAGAGGGGCTGAAACAGAGGGCGAGAAATCGAGGGGCTGAAACAGAGGGGCTGAAACAGGGGGCGAGAAACAGAGGGCGAGAAACAGAGGGGCTGAAACAGAGGGCTAGAAACAGAGGGGCTGAAACAGAGGGGCTGAAACAGAGGGGCTGAAACAGTGGGGCTGAAACAGGGGGCGAGAAACAGAGGGGCTGAAACAGAGGGGCTGAAACAGAGGGCGAGAAACAGAAGGGCTGAAATAGAGGGGCTGAAACAGAGGGGCTGAAACAGAGGGGCTGAAACAGGGGGCGAGAAACAGAGGGGCTGAAACAGAGGGGCTGAAACAGAGGTGCTGAAACAGAGGGGCTGAAACAGAGGGCGAGAAACAGAGGGGCTGAAACAGAGGGCGAGAAACAGAGGGGCTGAAAAAGAGGGCGAGAAACAGAGGGGCTGAAACAGAGGGCGAGAAACCGAGGGGCTGAAAAAGAGGGGCTGATACAGAGGTGCTGAAACAGAGGGGCTGAAACAGAAGGCGAGAAACAGAGGGCGAGAAACAGAGGGCGAGAAACAGAGGGGCTGAAACAGAGGGGCTGAAACAGAAGAGCTGAAACAGAGGGCGAAAAACAGAGGGGCTGAAACAGAGGGCGAGAAACCGAGGGGCTGAAACAGAGTGGCTGAAACAGAGGGGCTGAAATAGAGGGGCTGAAACAGAGGGCGAGAAACAGAGGGCGAGAAACAGAGGGGCTGAAACAGAGGGCGAGAAACAGAGGGGCTGAAACAGAGGGGCTGAAACAGGGGGCGAGAAACAGAGGGGCTGAAACAGAGGGCGAGAAACAGAGGGGCTGAAACAGAGGGGCTGAAACAGAGGGGCTGAAACAGAGGGCGAGAAACAGAAGGGCTGAAACAGAGGGGCTGAAACAGGGGGCGAGAAACAGAGGGTGAGAAACAGAGGGCGAGAAACAGAGGGGCTGAAACAGAGGGGCTGAAACAGAAGGGCTGAAACAGAGGGCGAGAAACAGAGGGGCTGAAACAGAGGGCGAGAAACCGAGGGGCTGAAACAGAGGGGCTGAAACAGAGGGGCTGACACAGAGGGGCTGAAACAGAGGGGCTGAAACAGAGGGCGAGAAACCGAGGGGCTGAAACAGAGGGGCTGAAACAGGGGCCGAGAAACAGAGGGCGAGAAACAGAGGGGCTGAAACAGAGGGCTAGAAACAGAGGGGCTGAAACAGAGGGGCTGAAACAGAGGGGCTGAAACAGAGTGGCTGAAAGAGGGGGCGAGAAACAGAGGGGCTGAAACAGAGGGGCTGAAACAGAGGGCGAGAAACAGAAGGGCTGAAACAGAGGGGCTGAAACAGAGGGGCTGAAACAGAGGGGCTGAAACAGGGGGCGAGAAACAGAGGGGCTGAAACAGAGGGGCTGAAACAGAGGGGCTGAAACAGAGGGCGAGAAACCGAGGGGCTGAAACAGAGGGTGAGAAACAGAGGGGCTGAAACAGAGGGGCTGAAACAGAGGGCGAGAAACAGAGGGGCTGAATCAGAGGGGCTGAAACAGGGGGCGAGAAACAGAGGGGCTGAAACAGAGGGGCTGAAACAGAGGGGCTGAAACAGAGGGCGAGAAACCGAGGGGCTGAAACAGAGGGTGAGAAACAGAGGGGCTGAAACAGAGGGGCTGAAACAGGGGGCGAGAAACAGAGGGGCTGAATCAGAGAGCCTGAAACAGGGGGCGAGAAACAGAGGGGCTGAAACTGAGGGCGAGTGACAGAGGGGCTGAAACAGAGGGGCTGAAACAGAGGGGCTGAAACAGAGGCGCTGAAACAGAGGGCGAGAAACCGAGGGGCTGAAACAGAGGGCGAGAAACAGAGGGGCTGAAACAGAGGGGCTGAAACAGAGGGGCTGAAACAGAGGGCGAGAAAAAGAGGGGCTGAAACAGAGGGGCTGAAACAGAGGGCGAGAAACAGAGGGGCTGAAACAGTGGGGCTGAAACAGAGGGGCAGAAACAGAGGGCGAGAAACAGAGGGGCTGAAACAGAGGGGCTGAAACAAAGGGGCTGAAACAGAGGGGATGAAACAGAGTGCGAGAAACCGAGGGGCTGAAACAGTGGGGCTGAAACAGGGGGCGAGAAACAGAGGGGCTGAAACAGAGGGCGAGAAACAGAGGGGCTGAAACAGAGGGGCTGAAACAGAGGGGCTGAAACAGAGGGCGAGAAACAGAAGGGCTGAAACAGAGGGGCTGAAACAGGGGGCGAGAAACAGAGGGTGAGAAACAGAGGGCGAGAAACAGAGGGGCTGAAACAGAGGGGCTGAAACAGAAGGGCTGAAACAGAGGGCGAGAAACCGAGGGGCTGAAACAGAGGGCGAGAAACCGAGGGGTTGAACAGAGGGGCTGAAACAGAGGAGCTGAAACAGAGGGGCTGAAACAGAGGGCGAGAAACAGAGGGGCTAAAACAGAGGGCGAGAAACAGAGGGGCTGAAACAGAGGGGCTGAAACAAAGGGGCTGAAACAGAGGGGCTGAAACAGAGGGCGAGAAACCGAGGGGCTGAAACAGTGGGGCTGAAACAGGGGGCGAGAAACAGAGGGCGAGAAACAGAGGGGCTGAAACAGAGGGGCTGAAACAGAGGGGCTGAAATAGAGGGCTAGAAACTGAGGGGCTGAAACAGAGGGGCTGAAACAGAGGGCGAGAAACCGAGGGGGTGAAACAGAGGGCGAGAAACCGAGTGGCTGAACAGAGGGGCTGAAACAGATGGGCTGAAACAGAGGGCGAGAAACAGAGGGGCTGAAACAGAGGGCGAGAAACAGAGGGGCTGAAACAGAGGGGCTGAAACAGAGGGCGAGAAACCGAGGGGCTGAAACAGAGGGGCTGAAACAGGGGGCGAGAAACAGAGGGCGAGAAACAGAGGGGCTGAAACAGAGGGGCTGAAACAGAGGGGCTGAAACAGAGGGCTAGAAACAGAGGGGCTGAAACAGAGGGGCTGAAACAGAGGGGCTGAAACAGAGGGCGAGAAACAGAGGGGCTGAAACAGAGGGGCTGAAACAGAGGTGCTGAAACAGAGGGGCTGAAACAGAGGGCGAGAAACAGAGGGCGAGAAACAGAGGGGCTGAAACAGAGGGGCTGAAACAGTGGGGCTGAAACAGAGGGGCTGAAACAGAGGGCTAGAAACAGAGGGGCTGAAACAGAGGGGCTGAAACAGAGGGGCTGAAACATGGGGCGAGAAACAGAGGGGCTGAAACAGATGGCGAGAAACCGAGGGGCTGAAACAGTGGGGCTGAAACAGGGGGCGAGAAACAGAGGGCGAGAAACAGAGGGGCTGAAACAGAGGGGCTGAAACAGAGGGGCTGAAACAGAGGGCTAGAAACAGAGGGGCTGAAACAGAGGGGCTGAAACAGAGGGGCTGAAACAGAGGGGGAGAAACTGAGGGGCTGAAACAGAGGGGCTGAAGCAGAGGGCGAGAAACAGAGCGGCTGAAACAGAGGGCGAGAAACCGAGGGGCTGAAACAGAGGGGCTGAAACAGAGGGCGAGAAACAGAGGGGCTGAAACAGAGGGCAAGAAACAGAGGGGCTGAAACAGAGGGGCTGAAACAGAGGGGCTGAAACAGAGGGGCTGAAACAGAGGGCGAGAAACAGAGGGGCTGAAACAGAGGGGCTGAAACAGGGGGCGAGAAACAGAGGGGCTGAAACGGAGGGGCTGAAACAGTGGGCGAGAAACAGAGGGGCTGAAACAGAGGGGCTGAAACAGGGGGCGAGAAACAGGGGGCGAGAAACAGGGGGCGAGAAACAGGGGGCGAGAAACAGGGGGCTGAAACAGAAGGGCTGAAACAGAGGGGCTGAAACAGAGGGCGAGAAACTGAGGGGCTGAAACAGAGGGGCTGAAACAGAGGGCGAGAAACAGAGCGGCTGAAACAGAGGGCGAGAAACCGAGGGGCTGAAACAGAGGGGCTGAAACAGAGGGGCTGAAACAGAGGGGCTGGAACAGAGGGGCTGAAACAGAGGGGCTGAAACAGAGGGCGAGAAACAGAGGGGCTGAAACAGAGGGGCTGAAACTGAGTGGCTGAAACAGAGGGCGAGAAACCGAGGGGCTGAAACAGAAGGGCTGAAACAGAGGGCGAGAAACAGAGCGGCTGAAACAGAGGGCGAGAAACCGAGGGGCTGAAACAGAGGGGCTGAAACAGAGGGGCTGAAACAGAGGGGCTGGAACAGAGGGGCTGAAACAGAGGGGCTGAAACAGAGGGCGAGAAACAGAGGGCGAGAAACAGAGGGGCTGAAACAGAGGGCGAGAAACAGAGGGGCTGAAACAGAGGGGCTGAAACAGGGGGCGAGAAACAGAGGGGCTGAAACAGAGGGGCTGAAACAGAGGGCGAGAAACAGAGGGGCTGAAACAGAGGGGCTGAAACAGAGGGGCTGAAACAGAGGGCGAGAAACCGAGGGGCTGAAACAGAGGGCGAGAAACCGAGGGGCTGAACAGAGGGGCTGAAACAGAGGGGCTGAAACAGAGGGGCTGAAACTGAGGGCGAGAAACAGAGGGGCTGAAACAGAGGGGCTGAAACAGAGGGGCTGAAACAGAGGGGCTGAAACAGAGGGCGAGAAATCGAGGGGCTGAAACAGAGGGGCTGAAACAGGGGGCGAGAAACAGAGGGCGAGAAACAGAGGGGCTGAAACAGAGGGCTAGAAACAGAGGGGCTGAAACAGAGGGGCTGAAACAGAGGGGCTGAAACAGTGGGGCTGAAACAGGGGGCGAGAAACAGAGGGGCTGAAACAGAGGGGCTGAAACAGAGGGCGAGAAACAGAAGGGCTGAAATAGAGGGGCTGAAACAGAGGGGCTGAAACAGAGGGGCTGAAACAGGGGGCGAGAAACAGAGGGGCTGAAACAGAGGGGCTGAAACAGAGGTGCTGAAACAGAGGGGCTGAAACAGAGGGCGAGAAACAGAGGGGCTGAAACAGAGGGCGAGAAACAGAGGGGCTGAAAAAGAGGGCGAGAAACAGAGGGGCTGAAACAGAGGGCGAGAAACCGAGGGGCTGAAAAAGAGGGGCTGATACAGAGGTGCTGAAACAGAGGGGCTGAAACAGAAGGCGAGAAACAGAGGGCGAGAAACAGAGGGCGAGAAACAGAGGGGCTGAAACAGAGGGGCTGAAACAGAAGAGCTGAAACAGAGGGCGAAAAACAGAGGGGCTGAAACAGAGGGCGAGAAACCGAGGGGCTGAAACAGAGTGGCTGAAACAGAGGGGCTGAAATAGAGGGGCTGAAACAGAGGGCGAGAAACAGAGGGCGAGAAACAGAGGGGCTGAAACAGAGGGCGAGAAACAGAGGGGCTGAAACAGAGGGGCTGAAACAGGGGGCGAGAAACAGAGGGGCTGAAACAGAGGGCGAGAAACAGAGGGGCTGAAACAGAGGGGCTGAAACAGAGGGGCTGAAACAGAGGGCGAGAAACAGAAGGGCTGAAACAGAGGGGCTGAAACAGGGGGCGAGAAACAGAGGGTGAGAAACAGAGGGCGAGAAACAGAGGGGCTGAAACAGAGGGGCTGAAACAGAAGGGCTGAAACAGAGGGCGAGAAACAGAGGGGCTGAAACAGAGGGCGAGAAACCGAGGGGCTGAAACAGAGGGGCTGAAACAGAGGGGCTGACACAGAGGGGCTGAAACAGAGGGGCTGAAACAGAGGGCGAGAAACCGAGGGGCTGAAACAGAGGGGCTGAAACAGGGGCCGAGAAACAGAGGGCGAGAAACAGAGGGGCTGAAACAGAGGGCTAGAAACAGAGGGGCTGAAACAGAGGGGCTGAAACAGAGGGGCTGAAACAGAGTGGCTGAAAGAGGGGGCGAGAAACAGAGGGGCTGAAACAGAGGGGCTGAAACAGAGGGCGAGAAACAGAAGGGCTGAAACAGAGGGGCTGAAACAGAGGGGCTGAAACAGAGGGGCTGAAACAGGGGGCGAGAAACAGAGGGGCTGAAACAGAGGGGCTGAAACAGAGGGGCTGAAACAGAGGGCGAGAAACCGAGGGGCTGAAACAGAGGGTGAGAAACAGAGGGGCTGAAACAGAGGGGCTGAAACAGAGGGCGAGAAACAGAGGGGCTGAATCAGAGGGGCTGAAACAGGGGGCGAGAAACAGAGGGGCTGAAACAGAGGGGCTGAAACAGAGGGGCTGAAACAGAGGGCGAGAAACCGAGGGGCTGAAACAGAGGGTGAGAAACAGAGGGGCTGAAACAGAGGGGCTGAAACAGGGGGCGAGAAACAGAGGGGCTGAATCAGAGAGCCTGAAACAGGGGGCGAGAAACAGAGGGGCTGAAACTGAGGGCGAGTGACAGAGGGGCTGAAACAGAGGGGCTGAAACAGAGGGGCTGAAACAGAGGCGCTGAAACAGAGGGCGAGAAACCGAGGGGCTGAAACAGAGGGCGAGAAACAGAGGGGCTGAAACAGAGGGGCTGAAACAGAGGGGCTGAAACAGAGGGCGAGAAAAAGAGGGGCTGAAACAGAGGGGCTGAAACAGAGGGCGAGAAACAGAGGGGCTGAAACAGTGGGGCTGAAACAGAGGGGCAGAAACAGAGGGCGAGAAACAGAGGGGCTGAAACAGAGGGGCTGAAACAAAGGGGCTGAAACAGAGGGGATGAAACAGAGTGCGAGAAACCGAGGGGCTGAAACAGTGGGGCTGAAACAGGGGGCGAGAAACAGAGGGGCTGAAACAGAGGGCGAGAAACAGAGGGGCTGAAACAGAGGGGCTGAAACAGGGGGCGAGAAACAGAGGGGCTGAAACAGAGGGGCTGAAACAGAGGGCGAGAAACAGAGGGGCTGAAACAGAGGGGCTGAAACAGTGGGGCTGAAACAGGGGGCGAGAAACAGAGGGCGAGAAACAGAGGGGCTGAAACAGAGGGGCTGAAACAGTGGGGCTGAAACAGGGGGCGAGAAACAGAGGGCGAGAAACAGAGGGGCTGAAATAGAGGGGCTGAAACAGTGGGGCTGAAACAGGGGGTGAGAAACAGAGGGCGAGAAACAGAGGGGCTGAAACAGAGGGCGAGAAACAGAGGGGCTGAAACAGAGGGGCTGAAACAGGGGGCGAGAAACAGAGGGGCTGAAACAGAGGGGCTGAAACAGAGGGCGAGAAACAGAGGGGCTGAAACAGAGGGGCTGAAACAGAGGGGCTGAAACAGAGGGCGAGAAACCGAGGGGCTGAAACAGAGGGCGAGAAACCGAGGGGCTGAACAGAGGGGCTGAAACAGAGGGGCTGAAACAGAGGGGCTGAAACAGAGGGCGAGAAACAGAGGGGCTGAAACAGAGGGGCTGAAATAGAGGGGCTGAAACAGAGGGGCTGAAACAGAGGGGCTGAAACAGAGGGCGAGAAACAGAAGGGCTGAAACAGAGGGGCTGAAACAGGGGGCGAGAAACAGAGGGTGAGAAACAGAGGGCGAGAAACAGAGGGGCTGAAACAGAGGGGCTGAAACAGAAGGGCTGAAACAGAGGGCGAGAAACAGAGGGGCTGAAACAGAGGGCGAGAAACCGAGGGGCTGAAACAGAGGGGCTGAAACAGAGGGGCTGACACAGAGGGGCTGAAACAGAGGGGCTGAAACAGAGGGCGAGAAACCGAGGGGCTGAAACAGAGGGGCTGAAACAGGGGCCGAGAAACAGAGGGCGAGAAACAGAGGGGCTGAAACAGAGGGCTAGAAACAGAGGGGCTGAAACAGAGGGGCTGAAACAGAGGGGCTGAAACAGAGTGGCTGAAAGAGGGGGCGAGAAACAGAGGGGCTGAAACAGAGGGGCTGAAACAGAGGGCGAGAAACAGAAGGGCTGAAACAGAGGGGCTGAAACAGAGGGGCTGAAACAGAGGGGCTGAAACAGAGGGCGAGAAACAGAAGGGCTGAAACAGAGGGGCTGAAACAGAGGGGCTGAAACAGAGGGGCTGAAACAGGGGGCGAGAAACAGAGGGGCTGAAACAGAGGGGCTGAAACAGAGGGGCTGAAACAGAGGGCGAGAAACCGAGGGGCTGAAACAGAGGGTGAGAAACAGAGGGGCTGAAACAGAGGGGCTGAAACAGAGGGCGAGAAACAGAGGGGCTGAATCAGAGGTGCTGAAACAGAGGGGCTGAAACAGAGGGGCTGAAACAGAGGGGCTGAAACAGAGGGGCTGAAACAGAGGGCGAGAAACCGAGGGGCTGAAACAGAGGGTGAGAAACAGAGGGGCTGAAACAGAGGGGCTGAAACAGGGGGCGAGAAACAGAGGGGCTGAATCAGAGAGCCTGAAACAGGGGGCGAGAAACAGAGGGGCTGAAACTGAGGGCGAGTGACAGAGGGGCTGAAACAGAGGGGCTGAAACAGAGGGGCTGAAACAGAGGCGCTGAAACAGAGGGCGAGAAACCGAGGGGCTGAAACAGAGGGCGAGAAACAGAGGGGCTGAAACAGAGGGGCTGAAACAGAGGGGCTGAAACAGAGGGCGAGAAAAAGAGGGGCTGAAACAGAGGGGCTGAAACAGAGGGCGAGAAACAGAGGGGCTGAAACAGTGGGGCTGAAACAGAGGGGCAGAAACAGAGGGCGAGAAACAGAGGGGCTGAAACAGAGGGGCTGAAACAAAGGGGCTGAAACAGAGGGGATGAAACAGAGTGCGAGAAACCGAGGGGCTGAAACAGTGGGGCTGAAACAGGGGGCGAGAAACAGAGGGGCTGAAACAGAGGGCGAGAAACAGAGGGGCTGAAACAGAGGGGCTGAAACAGGGGGCGAGAAACAGAGGGGCTGAAACAGAGGGGCTGAAACAGAGGGCGAGAAACAGAGGGGCTGAAACAGAGGGGCTGAAACAGTGGGGCTGAAACAGGGGGCGAGAAACAGAGGGCGAGAAACAGAGGGGCTGAAACAGAGGGGCTGAAACAGTGGGGCTGAAACAGGGGGCGAGAAACAGAGGGCGAGAAACAGAGGGGCTGAAATAGAGGGGCTGAAACAGTGGGGCTGAAACAGGGGGTGAGAAACAGAGGGCGAGAAACAGAGGGGCTGAAACAGAGGGCGAGAAACAGAGGGGCTGAAACAGAGGGGCTGAAACAGGGGGCGAGAAACAGAGGGGCTGAAACAGAGGGGCTGAAACAGAGGGCGAGAAACAGAGGGGCTGAAACAGAGGGGCTGAAACAGAGGGGCTGAAACAGAGGGCGAGAAACCGAGGGGCTGAAACAGAGGGCGAGAAACCGAGGGGCTGAACAGAGGGGCTGAAACAGAGGGGCTGAAACAGAGGGGCTGAAACAGAGGGCGAGAAACAGAGGGGCTGAAACAGAGGGGCTGAAACAGAGGAGCTGAAACAGAGGGCTAGAAACAGAGGGGCTGAAACAGAGGGGCTGAAACAGAGGGGCTGGAACAGAGGGGCTGAAACAGAGGGGCTGAAACAGAGGGCGAGAAACAGAGGGCGAGAAACAGAGGGGCTGAAACAGAGGGCGAGAAACAGAGGGGCTGAAACAGAGGGGCTGAAACAGGGGGCGAGAAACAGAGGGGCTGAAACAGAGGGGCTGAAACAGAGGGCGAGAAAAAGCGGGGCTGAAACAGAGGGGCTGAAACAGAGGGGCTGAAACAGAGGGCGAGAAACCGAGGGGCTGAAACAGAGGGCGAGAAACCGAGGGGCTGAACAGAGGGGCTGAAACAGAGGGGCTGAAACAGAGGGGCTGAAACAGAGGGGCTGAAACAGAGGGGCTGAAACAGAGGGCGAGAAACAGAGGGGCTGAAACAGAGGGGCTGAAACAGAGGGCGAGAAACGGAGGGGCTGAAACAGAGGGGCTGAAACAGGGGGCGAGAAACAGAGGGCGAGAAACAGAGGGGCTGAAACAGAGGGCTAGAAACAGAGGGGCTGAAACAGAGGGGCTGAAACAGAGGGTCTGAAACAGAGGGGCTGAAACAGAGGGGCTGAAAAAGAGGGCGAGAAACAGAGGGGCTGAAACAGAGGGCGAGAAACCGAGGGGCTGAAAAAGAGGGGCTGATACAGAGGTGCTGAAACAGAGGGGCTGAAACAGAAGGCGAGAAACAGAGGGCGAGAAACAGAGGGCGAGAAACAGAGGGGCTGAAACAGAGGGGCTGAAACAGAAGAGCTGAAACAGAGGGCGAAAAACAGAGGGGCTGAAACAGAGGGCGAGAAACCGAGGGGCTGAAACAGAGTGGCTGAAACAGAGGGGCTGAAATAGAGGGGCTGAAACAGAGGGCGAGAAACAGAGGGCGAGAAACAGAGGGGCTGAAACGGAGGGCGAGAAACAGAGGGGCTGAAACAGAGGGGCTGAAACAGGGGGCGAGAAACAGAGGGGCTGAAACAGAGGGCGAGAAACAGAGGGGCTGAAACAGAGGGGCTGAAACAGAGGGGCTGAAACAGAGGGCGAGAAACAGAAGGGCTGAAACAGAGGGGCTGAAACAGGGGGCGAGAAACAGAGGGGCTGAATCAGAGGGGCTGAAACAGAGGGGCTGAAACAGAGGGCGAGAAACCGAGGGGCTGAAACAGAGGGTGAGAAACAGAGGGGCTGAAACAGAGGGGCTGAAACAGAGGGGCTGAAACAGAGGGGCTAAAACAGAGGGCGAGAAACCGAGGGGTTGAAACAGAGGGTGAGAAACAGAGGGGCTGAAACAGAGGGGCTGAAACAGGGGGCGAGAAACAGAGGGGCTGAATCAGAGGGGCTGAAACAGGGAGCGAGAAACAGAGGGGCTGAAACAGAGGGCGAGAGACAGAGGGGCTGAAACCGAGGGGCTGAAACAGAGGCGCTGAAACAGAGGCGCTGAAACAGAGGGCGAGAAACCGAGGGGCTGTAACAGAGGGCGAGAAACAGAGGGGCTGAAACAGAGGGGCTGAAACAGAGGGGCTGAAACAGAGGGCGAGAAAAAGAGGGGCTGAAACAGAGGGGCTGAAACAGAGGGCGAGAAACAGAGGGGCTGAAACAGTGGGGCTGAAACAGAGGGCGAGAAAAAGAGGGGCTGAAACAGAGGGGCTGAAACAGAGGGGCTGAAACAGAGGGGCTGAAAAAGAGGGTGAGAAACCGAGGGGCTGAAACAGAGGGTGAGAAACAGAGGGGCTGAAACAGAGGGGCTGAAACAGAGGGGCTGAAACAGAGGGGCTGAAACAGAGGGGCTGAAACAGGGGGCGAGAAACAGAGGGGCTGAAACAGAGGGGCTGAAACAGAGGGCGAGAAACAGAAGGGCTGAAACAGAGGGGCTGAAACAGAGGGGCTGAAACAGAGGGGCTGAAACAGGGGGCGAGAAACAGAGGGGCTGAAACAGAGGGGCTGAAACAGAGGTGCTGAAACAGAGGGGCTGAAACAGAGGGCGAGAAACAGAGGGGCTGAAACAGAGGGCGAGAAACAGAGGGGCTGAAAAAGAGGGCGAGAAACAGAGGGGCTGAAACAGAGGGCGAGAAACCGAGGGGCTGAAAAAGAGGGGCTGATACAGTGGTGCTGAAACAGAGGGGCTGAAACAGAGGCGCTGAAACAGAGGGCGAGAAACCGAGGGGCTGAAACAGAGGGCGAGAAACAGAGGGGCTGAAACAGAGGGGCTGAAACAGAGGGGCTGAAACAGAGGGCGAGAAAAAGAAGGGCTGAAACAGAGGGGCTGAAACAGAGGGCGAGAAACAGAGGGGCTGAAACAGTGGGGCTGAAACAGAGGGGCAGAAACAGAGGGCGAGAAACAGAGGGGCTGAAACAGAGGGGCTGAAACAAAGGGGCTGAAACAGAGGGGATGAAACAGAGTGCGAGAAACCGAGGGGTTGAAACAGTGGGGCTGAAACAGGGGGCGAGAAACAGAGGGCGAGAAACAGAGGGGCTGAAATAGAGGGGCTGAAACAGAGGAGCTGAAACAGAGGGCTAGAAACAGAGGGGCTGAAACAGAGGGGCTGAAACAGAGGGGCTGGAACAGAGGGGCTGAAACAGAGGGGCTGAAACAGAGGGCGAGAAACAGAGGGCGAGAAACAGAGGGGCTGAAACAGAGGGCGAGAAACAGAGGGGCTGAAACAGAGGGGCTGAAACAGGGGGCGAGAAACAGAGGGGCTGAAACAGAGGGGCTGAAACAGAGGGCGAGAAAAAGCGGGGCTGAAACAGAGGGGCTGAAACAGAGGGGCTGAAACAGAGGGCGAGAAACCGAGGGGCTGAAACAGAGGGCGAGAAACCGAGGGGCTGAACAGAGGGGCTGAAACAGAGGGGCTGAAACAGAGGGGCTGAAACAGAGGGGCTGAAACAGAGGGCGAGAAACAGAGGGGCTGAAACAGAGGGGCTGAAACAGAGGGCGAGAAACGGAGGGGCTGAAACAGAGGGGCTGAAACAGGGGGCGAGAAACAGAGGGCGAGAAACAGAGGGGCTGAAACAGAGGGCTAGAAACAGAGGGGCTGAAACAGAGGGGCTGAAACAGAGGGTCTGAAACAGAGGGGCTGAAACAGGGGGCGAGAAACCGAGGGGCTGAAACAGAGGGGCAGAAACAGAGGGCGAGAAACAGAAGGGCTCAAACAGAGGGGCTGAAACAGAGGGGCTGAAACAGAGGGGCTGAAACAGAGGGCGAGAAACAGAGGGCGAGAAACAGAGGGGCTGAAACAGAGGGGCTGAAACAGAGGGGCTGAAACAGAGGGCGAGAAACAGAGGGGCTGAAACAGAGGGGCTGAAAAAGAGGGCGAGAAACAGAGGGGCTGAAACAGAGGGCGAGAAACCGAGGGGCTGAAAAAGAGGGGCTGATACAGAGGTGCTGAAACAGAGGGGCTGAAACAGAAGGCGAGAAACAGAGGGCGAGAAACAGAGGGCGAGAAACAGAGGGGCTGAAACAGAGGGGCTGAAACAGAAGAGCTGAAACAGAGGGCGAAAAACAGAGGGGCTGAAACAGAGGGCGAGAAACCGAGGGGCTGAAACAGAGTGGCTGAAACAGAGGGGCTGAAATAGAGGGGCTGAAACAGAGGGCGAGAAACAGAGGGCGAGAAACAGAGGGGCTGAAACGGAGGGCGAGAAACAGAGGGGCTGAAACAGAGAGGCTGAAACAGGGGGCGAGAAACAGAGGGGCTGAAACAGAGGGCGAGAAACAGAGGGGCTGAAACAGAGGGGCTGAAACAGAGGGGCTGAAACAGAGGGCGAGAAACAGAAGGGCTGAAACAGAGGGGCTGAAACAGGGGGCGAGAAACAGAGGGGCTGAATCAGAGGGGCTGAAACAGAGGGGCTGAAACAGAGGGCGAGAAACCGAGGGGCTGAAACAGAGGGTGAGAAACAGAGGGGCTGAAACAGAGGGGCTGAAACAGAGGGGCTGAAACAGAGGGGCTAAAACAGAGGGCGAGAAACCGAGGGGTTGAAACAGAGGGTGAGAAACAGAGGGGCTGAAACAGAGGGGCTGAAACAGGGGGCGAGAAACAGAGGGGCTGAATCAGAGGGGCTGAAACAGGGAGCGAGAAACAGAGGGGCTGAAACAGAGGGCGAGAGACAGAGGGGCTGAAACCGAGGGGCTGAAACAGAGGCGCTGAAACAGAGGCGCTGAAACAGAGGGCGAGAAACCGAGGGGCTGTAACAGAGGGCGAGAAACAGAGGGGCTGAAACAGGGGGGCTGAAACAGAGGGGCTGAAACAGAGGGCGAGAAAAAGAGGGGCTGAAACAGAGGGGCTGAAACAGAGGGCGAGAAACAGAGGGGCTGAAACAGTGGGGCTGAAACAGAGGGCGAGAAAAAGAGGGGCTGAAACAGAGGGGCTGAAACAGAGGGGCTGAAACAGAGGGGCTGAAAAAGAGGGTGAGAAACCGAGGGGCTGAAACAGAGGGTGAGAAACAGAGGGGCTGAAACAGAGGGGCTGAAACAGAGGGGCTGAAACAGAGGGGCTGAAACAGAGGGGCTGAAACAGGGGGCGAGAAACAGAGGGGCTGAAACAGAGGGGCTGAAACAGAGGGCGAGAAACAGAAGGGCTGAAACAGAGGGGCTGAAACAGAGGGGCTGAAACAGAGGGGCTGAAACAGGGGGCGAGAAACAGAGGGGCTGAAACAGAGGGGCTGAAACAGAGGTGCTGAAACAGAGGGGCTGAAACAGAGGGCGAGAAACAGAGGGGCTGAAACAGAGGGCGAGAAACAGAGGGGCTGAAAAAGAGGGCGAGAAACAGAGGGGCTGAAACAGAGGGCGAGAAACCGAGGGGCTGAAAAAGAGGGGCTGATACAGTGGTGCTGAAACAGAGGGGCTGAAACAGAGGGCGAGAAACAGAGGGGCTGAAAAAGAGGGGCTGAAACAGAAGGGCTGAAACAGAGGGGCTGAAACAGGGGGCGAGAAACAGAGGGTGAGAAACAGAGGGCGAGAAACAGAGGGGCTGAAACAGAGGGGCTGAAACAGAAGGGCTGAAACAGAGGGCGAGAAACAGAGGGGCTGAAACAGAGGGCGAGAAACCGAGGGGCTGAAACAGAGGGGCTGAAACAGAGGGGCTGAAACAGAGGGGCTGAAACAGAGGGGCTGAAACAGAGGGCGAGAAACCGAGGGGCTGAAACAGAGGGGCTGAAACAGGGGGCGAGAAACAGAGGGCGAGAAACAGAGGGGCTGAAACAGAGGGCTAGAAACAGAGGGGCTGAAACAGAGGGGCTGAAACAGAAGGGGCTGAAACAGGGGGCGAGAAACAGAGAGGCTGAAACAGAGGGGCTGAAACAGAGGGCGAGAAACAGAAGGGCTGAAACAGAGGGGCTGAAACAGAGGGGCTGAAACAGAGGGGCTGAAACAGGGGGCGAGAAACAGAGGGGCTGAAACAGAGGGGCTGAAACAGAGGGCGAGAAACCGAGGGGCTGAAACAGAGGGTGAGAAACAGAGGGGCTGAAACAGAGGGGCTGAAACAGGGGGCGAGAAACAGAGGGGCTGAATCAGAGGGGCTGAAACAGGGGGCGAGAAACAGAGGGGCTGAAACAGAGGGGCTGAAACAGAGGGGCTGAAACAGAGGGCGAGAAACCGAGGGGCTGAAACAGAGGGTGAGAAACAGAGGGGCTGAAACAGAGGGGCTGAAACAGGGGGCGAGAAACAGAGGGGCTGAATCAGAGGGGCTGAAACAGGGAGCGAGAAACAGAGGGGCTGAAACAGAGGGCGAGAGTCAGAGGGGCTGAAACCGAGGGGCTGAAACAGAGGCGCTGAAACAGAGGCGCTGAAACAGAGGGCGAGAAACCGAGGGGCTGTAACAGAGGGCGAGAAACAGAGGGGCTGAATCAGAGGGGCTGAAACAGGGAGCGAGAAACAGAGGGGCTGAAACAGAGGGCGAGAGACAGAGGGGCTGAAACCGAGGGGCTGAAACAGAGGCGCTGAAACAGAGGCTCTGAAACAGAGGGCGAGAAACAGAAGGGCTGAAACAGAGGGGCTGAAACAGAGGGGCTGAAACAGAGGGGCTGAAACAGGGGGCGAGAAACAGAGGGGCTGAAACAGAGGGGCTGAAACAGAGGTGCTGAAACAGAGGGGCTGAAACAGAGGGCGAGAAACAGAGGGGCTGAAACAGAGGGCGAGAAACAGAGGGGCTGAAAAAGAGGGCGAGAAACAGAGGGGCTGAAACAGAGGGCGAGAAACCGAGGGGCTGAAAAAGAGGGGCTGATACAGTGGTGCTGAAACAGAGGGGCTGAAACAGAGGGCGAGAAACAGAGGGGCTGAAAAAGAGGGCGAGAAACAGAAGGGCTGAAACAGAGGGGCTGAAACAGGGGGCGAGAAACAGAGGGTGAGAAACAGAGGGCGAGAAACAGAGGGGCTGAAACAGAGGGGCTGAAACAGAAGGGCTGAAACAGAGGGCGAGAAACAGAGGGGCTGAAACAGAGGGCGAGAAACCGAGGGGCTGAAACAGAGGGGCTGAAACAGAGGGGCTGAAACAGAGGGGCTGAAACAGAGGGGCTGAAACAGAGGGCGAGAAACCGAGGGGCTGAAACAGAGGGGCTGAAACAGGGGGCGAGAAACAGAGGGCGAGAAACAGAGGGGCTGAAACAGAGGGCTAGAAACAGAGGGGCTGAAACAGAGGGGCTGAAACAGAGGGGCTGAAACAGGGGGCGAGAAACAGAGGGGCTGAAACAGAGGGGCTGAAACAGAGGGCGAGAAACAGAAGGGCTGAAACAGAGGGGCTGAAACAGAGGGGCTGAAACAGAGGGGCTGAAACAGGGGGCGAGAAACAGAGGGGCTGAAACAGAGGGGCTGAAACAGAGGGGCTGAAACAGAGGGCGAGAAACCGAGGGGCTGAAACAGAGGGTGAGAAACAGAGGGGCTGAAACAGAGGGGCTGAAACAGGGGGCGAGAAACAGAGGGGCTGAATCAGAGGGGCTGAAACAGGGGGCGAGAAACAGAGGGGCTGAAACAGAGGGGCTGAAACAGAGGGGCTGAAACAGAGGGTGAGAAACCGAGGGGCTGAAACAGAGGGTGAGAAACAGAGGGGCTGAAACAGAGGGGCTGAAACAGGGGGCGAGAAACAGAGGGGCTGAATCAGAGGGGCTGAAACAGGGGGCGAGAAACAGAGTGGCTGAAACTGAGGGCGAGTGACAGAGGGGCTGAAACAGAGGGGCTGAAACAGAGGGGCTGAAACAGAGGCGCTGAAACAGAGGGCGAGAAACCGAGGGGCTGAAACAGAGGGCGAGAAACAGAGGGGCTGAAACAGAGGGGCTGAAACAGAGGGGCTGAAACAGAGGGCGAGAAAAAGAGGGGCTGAAACAGAGGGGCTGAAACAGAGGGCGAGAAACCGAGGGGCTGAAACAGAGGGCGAGAAACAGAGCGGCTGAAACAGAGGGGCTGAAACAGAGGGGCTGAAACAGAGGGCGAGAAAAAGAGGGGCTGAAACAGAGGGGCTGAAACAGAGGGGCTGAAACAGAGGGGCTGGAACAGAGGGGCTGAAACAGAGGGGCTGAAACAGAGGGCGAGAAACAGAGGGCGAGAAACAGAGGGGCTGAAACAGAGGGCGAGAAACAGAGGGGCTGAAACAGAGGGGCTGAAACAGGGGGCGAGAAACAGAGGGGCTGAAACAGAGGGGCTGAAACAGAGGGCGAGAAACAGAGGGGCTGAAACAGAGGGGCTGAAACAGAGGGGCTGAAACAGAGGGCGAGAAACCGAGGGGCTGAAACAGAGGGCGAGAAACCGAGGGGCTGAACAAAGGGGCTGAAACAGAGGGGCTGAAACAGAGGGGCTGAAACAGAGGGCGAGAAACAGAGGGGCTGAAACAGAGGGGATGAAACAGAGGGGCTGAAACAGAGGGGCTGAAACAGAGGGCGAGAAACCGAGGGGATGAAACAGAGGGGCTGAAACAGGGGTCGAGAAACAGAGGGCGAGAAACAGAGGGGCTGAAACAGAGGGCTAGAAACAGAGGGGCTGAAACAGAGGGGCTGAAACAGAGGGGCTGAAACAGAGGGGCTGAAACAGGGGGCGAGAAACAGAGGGGCTGAAACAGAGGGGCTGAAACAGAGGGCGAGAAACAGAGGGGCTGAAACAGAGGGGCTGAAACAGAAGGGCTGAAACAGAGGGGCTGAAACAGGGGGCGAGAAACAGAGGGGCTGAAACAGAGGGGCTGAAACAGAGGGGCTGAAACAGAGGGCGAGAAACAGAGGGGCTGAAACAGAGGGCGAGAAACAGAGGGGCTGAAAAAGAGGGCGAGAAACAGAGGGGCTGAAACAGAGGGCGAGAAACCGAGGGGCTGAAAAAGAGGGGCTGATACAGTGGTGCTGAAACAGAGGGGCTGAAACAGAAGGCGAGAAACAGAGGGCGAGAAACAGAGGGCGAGAAACAGAGGGGCTGAAACAGAGGGGCTGAAACAGAAGAGCTGAAACAGAGGGCGAAAAACAGAGGGGCTGAAACAGAGGGCGAGAAACCGAGGGGCTGAAACAGAGTGGCTGAAACAGAGGGGCTGAAATAGAGGGGCTGAAACAGAGGGCGAGAAACAGAGGGCGAGAAACAGAGGGGCTGAAACAGAGGGCGAGAAACAGAGGGGCTGAAACAGAGGGGCTGAAACAGGGGGCGAGAAACCGAGGGGCTGAAACAGAGGGCGAGAAACAGAGGGGCTGAAACAGAGGGGCTGAAACAGAGGGGCTGAAACAGAGGGCGAGAAAAAGAGGGGCTGAAACAAAGGGGCTGAAACAGAGGGGCTGGAACAGAGGGGCTGAAACAGAGGGGCTGAAACAGAGGGCGAGAAACAGAGGGCGAGAAACAGAGGGGCTGAAACAGAGGGCGTGAAACAGAGGGGCTGAAACAGAGGGGCTGAAACAGGGGGCGAGAAACAGAGGGGCTGAAACAGAGGGGCTGAAACAGAGGGCGAGAAACAGAGGGGCTGAAACAGAGGGGCTGAAACAGAGGGGCTGAAACAGAGGGCGAGAAACCGAGGGGCTGAAACAGAGGGCGAGAAACCGAGGGGCTGAACAGAGGGGCTGAAACAGAGGGGCTGAAACAGAGGGGCTGAAACAGAGGGCGAGAAACAGAGGGGCTGAAACAGAGGGGCTGAAACAGAGGGCGAGAAACCGAGGGGCTGAAACAGAGGGGCTGAAACAGGGGGCGAGAAACACAGGGCGAGAAACAGAGGGGCTGAAACAGAGGGCTAGAAACAGAGGGGCTGAAACAGAGGGGCTGAAACAGAGGGGCTGAAACAGAGGGGCTGAAACAGGGGGCGAGAAACAGAGGGGCTGAAACAGAGGGGCTGAAACAGAGGGCGAGAAACAGAAGGGCTGAAACAGAGGGGCTGAAACAGAGGGGCTGAAACAGAGGGGCTGAAACAGGGGCGAGAAACAGAGGGGCTGAAACAGAGGGGCTGAAACAGAGGTGCTGAAACAGAGGGGCTGAAACAGAGGGCGAGAAACAGAGGTGCTGAAACAGAGGGCGAGAAACAGGGGCTGAAAAAGAGGGCGAGAAACAGAGGGGCTGAAACAGAGGGCGAGAAACCGAGGGGCTGAAAAAGAGGGGCTGATACAGTGGTGCTGAAACAGAGGGGCTGAAACAGAAGGCGAGAAACAGAGGGCGAGAAACAGAAGGCGAGAAACAGAGGGGCTGAAACAGAGGGGCTGAAACAGAAGAGCTGAAACAGAGGGCGAAAAACAGAGGGGCTGAAACAGAGGGCGAGAAACCGAGGGGCTGAAACAGAGTGGCTGAAACAGAGGGGCTGAAATAGAGGGGCTGAAACAGAGGGGCTGAAACAGGGGGCGAGAAACAGAGGGGCTGAAACAGAGGGGCTGAAACAGAGGGCGAGAAACAGAAGGGCTGAAACAGAGGGGCTGAAACAGAGGGGCTGAAACAGAGGGCGAGAAACAGAAGGGCTGAAACAGAGGGGCTGAAACAGGGGGCGAGAAACAGAGGGTGAGAAACAGAGGGCGAGAAACAGAGGGGCTGAAACAGAGGGGCTGAAACAGAAGGGCTGAAACAGAGGGCGAGAAACAGAGGGGCTGAAACAGAGGGCGAGAAACCGAGGGGCTGAAACAGAGGGGCTGAAACAGAGGGGCTGAAACAGAGGGGCTGAAACAGAGGGGCTGAAACAGAGGGCGAGAAACCGAGGGGCTGAAACAGAGGGGCTGAAACAGGGGGCGAGAAACAGAGGGCGAGAAACAGAGGGGCTGAAACAGAGGGCTAGAAACAGAGGGGCTGAAACAGAGGGGCTGAAACAGAGGGGCTGAAACAGAGGGGCTGAAACAGAGGGGCTGAAACAGGGGGCGAGAAACAGAGGGGCTGAAACAGAGGGGCTGAAACAGAGGGCGAGAAACAGAAGGGCTGAAACAGAGGGGCTGAAACAGAGGGGCTGAAACAGAGGGGCTGAAACAGGGGGCGAGAAACAGAGGGGCTGAAACAGAGGGGCTGAAACAGAGGTGCTGAAACAGAGGGGCTGAAACAGAGGGCGAGAAACAGAGGGGCTGAAACAGAGGGCGAGAAACAGAGGGGCTGAAAAAGAGGGCGAGAAACAGAGGGGCTGAAACAGAGGGCGAGAAACCGAGGGGCTGAAAAAGAGGGGCTGATACAGTGGTGCTGAAACAGAGGGGCTGAAACAGAGGGCGAGAAACAGAGGGGCTGAAAAAGAGGGCGAGAAACAGAAGGGCTGAAACAGAGGGGCTGAAACAGGGGGCGAGAAACAGAGGGTGAGAAACAGAGGGCGAGAAACAGAGGGGCTGAAACAGAGGGGCTGAAACAGAAGGGCTGAAACAGAGGGCGAGAAACAGAGGGGCTGAAACAGAGGGCGAGAAACCGAGGGGCTGAAACAGAGGGGCTGAAACAGAGGGGCTGAAACAGAGGGGCTGAAACAGAGGGCGAGAAACCGAGGGGCTGAAACAGAGGGGCTGAAACAGGGGGCGAGAAACAGAGGGCGAGAAACAGAGGGGCTGAAACAGAGGGCTAGAAACCGAGGGGCTGAAACAGAGGGGCTGAAACAGAGGGGCTGAAACAGGGGGCGAGAAACAGAGGGGCTGAAACAGAGGGGCTGAAACAGAGGGCGAGAAACAGAAGGGCTGAAACAGAGGGGCTGAAACAGAGGGGCTGAAACAGAGGGGCTGAAACAGGAGGCGAGAAACAGAGGGGCTGAAACAGAGGGGCTGAAACAGAGGGCGAGAAACCGAGGGGCTGAAACAGAGGGTGAGAAACAGAGGGGCTGAAACAGAGGGGCTGAAACAGGGGGCGAGAAACAGAGGGGCTGAATCAGAGGGGCTGAAACAGGGGGCGAGAAACAGAGGGGCTGAAACAGAGGGGCTGAAACAGAGGGGCTGAAACAGAGGGCGAGAAACCGAGGGGCTGAAACAGAGGGTGAGAAACAGAGGGGCTGAAACAGAGGGGCTGAAACAGGGGGCGAGAAACAGAGGGGCTGAAACAGAGGGGCTGAAACAGGGGGCGAGAAACAGAGGGCGAGAAACAGAGGGGCTGAAACAGAGGGCTAGAAACAGAGGGGCTGAAACAGAGGGGCTGAAATAGAGGGGCTGAAACAGAGGGGCTGAAACAGGGGGCGAGAAACAGAGGGGCTGAAACAGAGGGGCTGAAACAGAGGGCGAGAAACAGAAGGGCTGAAACAGAGGGGCTGAAACAGAGGGGCTGAAACAGAGGGCGAGAAACAGAAGGGCTGAAACAGAGGGGCTGAAACAGGGGGCGAGAAACAGAGGGTGAGAAACAGAGGGCGAGAAACAGAGGGGCTGAAACAGAGGGGCTGAAACAGAAGGGCTGAAACAGAGGGCGAGAAACAGAGGGGCTGAAACAGAGGGCGAGAAACAGAGGGGCTGAAACAGAGGGGCTGAAACAGAGGGGCTGAAACAGAGGGGCTGAAACAGAGGGCGAGAAACCGAGGGGCTGAAACAGAGGGGCTGAAACAGGGGGCGAGAAACAGAGGGCGAGAAACAGAGGGGCTGAAACAGAGGGCTAGAAACAGAGGGGCTGAAACAGAGGGGCTGAAACAGAGGGGCTGAAACAGAGGGGCTGAAACAGGGGGCGAGAAACAGAGGGGCTGAAACAGAGGGGCTGAAACAGAGGGCGAGAAACAGAAGGGCTGAAACAGAGGGGCTGAAACAGAGGGGCTGAAACAGAGGGGCTGAAACAGGGGGCGAGAAACAGAGGGGCTGAAACAGAGGGGCTGAAACAGAGGTGCTGAAACAGAGGGGCTGAAACAGAGGGCGAGAAACAGAGGGGCTGAAACAGAGGGCGAGAAACAGAGGGGCTGAAAAAGAGGGCGAGAAACAGAGGGGCTGAAACAGAGGGCGAGAAACCGAGGGGCTGAAAAAGAGGGGCTGATACAGTGGTGCTGAAACAGAGGGGCTGAAACAGAGGGCGAGAAACAGAGGGGCTGAAAAAGAGGGCGAGAATCAGAAGGGCTGAAACAGAGGGGCTGAAACAGGGGGCGAGAAACAGAGGGTGAGAAACAGAGGGCGAGAAACAGAGGGGCTGAAACAGAGGGGCTGAAACAGAAGGGCTGAAACAGAGGGCGAGAAACCGAGGGGCTGAAACAGAGAGCGAGAAACCGAGGGGCTGAAACAGAGGGGCTGAAACAGAGGGGCTGAAACAGAGGGGCTGAAACAGAGGGCGAGAAACCGAGGGGCTGAAACAGAGGGGCTGAAACAGGGGGCGAGAAACAGAGGGCGAGAAACAGAGGGGCTGAAACAGAGGGCTAGAAACAGAGGGGCTGAAACAGAGGGGCTGAAACAGAGGGGCTGAAACAGGGGGCGAGAAACAGAGGGGCTGAAACAGAGGGGCTGAAACAGAGGGCGAGAAACAGAAGGGCTGAAACAGAGGGGCTGAAACAGAGGGGCTGAAACAGAGGGGCTGAAACAGGAGGCGAGAAACAGAGGGGCTGAAACAGAGGGGCTGAAACAGAGGGCGAGAAACCGAGGGGCTGAAACAGAGGGTGAGAACCAGAGGGGCTGAAACAGAGGGGCTGAAACAGGGGGCGAGAAACAGAGGGGCTGAATCAGAGGGGCTGAAACAGGGGGCGAGAAACAGAGGGGCTGAAACAGAGGGGCTGAAACAGAGGGGCTGAAACAGAGGGCGAGAAACCGAGGGGCTGAAACAGAGGGTGAGAAACAGAGGGGCTGAAACAGAGGGGCTGAAACAGGGGGCGAGAAACAGAGGGGCTGAAACAGAGGGGCTGAAACAGGGGGCGAGAAACAGAGGGCGAGAAACAGAGGGGCTGAAACAGAGGGCTAGAAACAGAGGGGCTGAAACAGAGGGGCTGAAACAGAGGGGCTGAAACAGAGGGGCTGAAACAGGGGGCGAGAAACAGAGGGGCTGAAACAGAGGGGCTGAAACAGAGGGCGAGAAACAGAAGGGCTGAAACAGAGGGGCTGAAACAGAAGGGCTGAAACAGAGGGGCTGAAACAGGGGGCGAGAAACAGAGGGGCTGAAACAGAGGGGCTGAAACAGAGGGGCTGAAACAGAGGGGCTGAAACAGAGGGCGAGAAACAGAGGGGCTGAAACAGAGGGCGAGAAACAGAGGGGCTGAAAAAGAGGGCGAGAAACAGAGGGGCTGAAACAGAGGGCGAGAAACCGAGGGGCTGAAAAAGAGGGGCTGATACAGTGGTGCTGAAACAGAGGGGCTGAAACAGAAGTCGAGAAACAGAGGGCGAGAAACAGAGGGCGAGAAACAGAGGGGCTGAAACAGAGGGGCTGAAACAGAAGAGCTGAAACAGAGGGCGAAAAACAGAGGGGCTGAAACAGAGGGCGAGAAACCGAGGGGCTGAAACAGAGTGGCTGAAACAGAGGGGCTGAAATAGAGGGGCTGAAACAGAGGGCGAGAAACAGAGGGCGAGAAACAGAGGGGCTGAAACAGAGGGCGAGAAACAGAGGGGCTGAAACAGAGTGGCTGAAACAGGGGGCGAGAAACCGAGGGGCTGAAACAGAGGGCGAGAAACAGAGGGGCTGAAACAGAGGGGCTGAAACAGAGGGGCTGAAACAGAGGGCGAGAAAAAGAGGGGCTGAAACAAAGGGGCTGAAACAGAGGGGCTGGAACAGAGGGGCTGAAACAGAGGGGCTGAAACAGAGGGCGAGAAACAGAGGGCGAGAAACAGAGGGGCTGAAACAGAGGGCGTGAAACAGAGGGGCTGAAACAGAGGGGCTGAAACAGGGGGCGAGAAACAGAGGGGCTGAAACAGAGGGGCTGAAACAGAGGGCGAGAAACAGAGGGGCTGAAACAGAGGGGCTGAAACAGAGGGGCTGAAACAGAGGGCGAGAAACCGAGGGGCTGAAACAGAGGGCGAGAAACCGAGGGGCTGAACAGAGGGGCTCAAACAGAGGGGCTGAAACAGAGGGGCTGAAACAGAGGGCGAGAAACAGAGGGGCTGAAACAGAGGGGCTGAAACAGAGGGCGAGAAACCGAGGGGCTGAAACAGAGGGGCTGAAACAGGGGGCGAGAAACAGAGGGCGAGAAACAGAGGGGCTGAAACAGAGGGCTAGAAACAGAGTGGCTGAAACAGAGGGGCTGAAACAGAGGGGCTGAAACAGAGGGGCTGAAACAGGGGGCGAGAAACAGAGGGGCTGAAACAGAGGGGCTGAAACAGAGGGCGAGAAACAGAAGGGCTGAAACAGAGGGGCTGAAACAGAGGGGCTGAAACAGAGGGGCTGAAACAGGGGGCGAGAAACAGAGGGGCTGAAACAGAGGGGCTGAAACAGAGGGCGAGAAACCGAGGGGCTGAAACAGAGGGGCTGAAACAGGGGGCGAGAAACAGAGGGCGAGAAACAGAGGGGCTGAAACAGAGGGCTAGAAACAGAGGGGCTGAAACAGAGGGGCTGAAACAGAGGGGCTGAAACAGGGGGCGAGAAACAGAGGGGCTGAAACAGAGGGGCTGAAACAGAGGGCGAGAAACAGAAGGGCTGAAACAGAGGGGCTGAAACAGAGGGGCTGAAACAGAGGGGCTGAAACAGGAGGCGAGAAACAGAGGGGCTGAAACAGAGGGGCTGAAACAGAGGGCGAGAAACCGAGGGGCTGAAACAGAGGGTGAGAAATAGAGGGGCTGAAACAGAGGGGCTGAAACAGGGGGCGAGAAACAGAGGGGCTGAATCAGAGGGGCTGAAACAGGGGGCGAGAAACAGAGGGGCTGAAACAGAGGGGCTGAAACAGAGGGGCTGAAACAGAGGGCGAGAAACCGAGGGGCTGAAACGGAGGGTGAGAAACAGAGGGGTTGAAACAGAGGGGCTGAAACAGGGGGCGAGAAACAGAGGGGCTGAAACAGAGGGGCTGAAACAGGGGGCGAGAAACAGAGGGCGAGAAACAGAGGGGCTGAAACAGAGGGCTAGAAACAGAGGGGCTGAAACAGAGGGGCTGAAATAGAGGGGCTGAAACAGAGGGGCTGAAACAGGGGGCGAGAAACAGAGGGGCTGAAACAGAGGGGCTGAAACAGAGGGCGAGAAACAGAAGGGCTGAAACAGAGGGGCTGAAACAGAGGGGCTGAAACAGAGGGCGAGAAACAGAAGGGCTGAAACAGAGGGGCTGAAACAGGGGGCGAGAAACAGAGGGTGAGAAACAGAGGGCGAGAAACAGAGGGGCTGAAACAGAGGGGCTGAAACAGAAGGGCTGAAACAGAGGGCGAGAAACAGAGGGGCTGAAACAGAGGGCGAGAAACAGAGGGGCTGAAACAGAGGGGCTGAAACAGAGGGGCTGAAACAGAGGGGCTGAAACAGAGGGCGAGAAACCGAGGGGCTGAAACAGAGGGGCTGAAACAGGGGGCGAGAAACAGAGGGCGAGAAACAGAGGGGCTGAAACAGAGGGCTAGAAACAGAGGGGCTGAAACAGAGGGGCTGAAACAGAGGGGCTGAAACAGAGGGGCTGAAACAGGGGGCGAGAAACAGAGGGGCTGAAACAGAGGGGCTGAAACAGAGGGCGAGAAACAGAAGGGCTGAAACAGAGGGGCTGAAACAGAGGGGCTGAAACAGAGGGGCTGAAACAGGGGGCGAGAAACAGAGGGGCTGAAACAGAGGGGCTGAAACAGAGGTGCTGAAACAGAGGGGCTGAAACAGAGGGCGAGAAACAGAGGGGCTGAAACAGAGGGCGAGAAACAGAGGGGCTGAAAAAGAGGGCGAGAAACAGAGGGGCTGAAACAGAGGGCGAGAAACCGAGGGGCTGAAAAAGAGGGGCTGATACAGTGGTGCTGAAACAGAGGGGCTGAAACAGAGGGCGAGAAACAGAGGGGCTGAAAAAGAGGGCGAGAATCAGAAGGGCTGAAACAGAGGGGCTGAAACAGGGGGCGAGAAACAGAGGGTGAGAAACAGAGGGCGAGAAACAGAGGGGCTGAAACAGAGGGGCTGAAACAGAAGGGCTGAAACAGAGGGCGAGAAACCGAGGGGCTGAAACAGAGGGCGAGAAACCGAGGGGCTGAAACAGAGGGGCTGAAACAGAGGGGCTGAAACAGAGGGGCTGAAACAGAGGGCGAGAAACCAAGGGGCTGAAACAGAGGGGCTGAAACAGGGGGCGAGAAACAGAGGGCGAGAAACAGAGGGGCTGAAACAGAGGGCTAGAAACAGAGGGGCTGAAACAGAGGGGCTGAAACAGAGGGGCTGAAACAGGGGGCGAGAAACAGAGGGGCTGAAACAGAGGGGCTGAAACAGAGGGCGAGAAACAGAAGGGCTGAAACAGAGGGGCTGAAACAGAGGGGCTGAAACAGAGGGGCTGAAACAGGAGGCGAGAAACAGAGGGGCTGAAACAGAGGGGCTGAAACAGAGGGGCTGAAATAGAGGGATAGAAACAGAGGGGCTGAAACAGTGGGGCTGAAACAGAGGGCGAGAAAAAGAGGGGCTGAAACAGAGGGGCTGAATCAGAGGTTCTGAAACGGAGCGGCTGAAAGAGAGGGCGAGAAAAAGAGGGGCTGAAACAGATTGGCTGAAACAGAGGGTGAGAACCAGATGGGCTGATACAGAGGGCGAGAAATAGAGCGGCTGAAACAGAGGGGCTGAAACAGAGGGCGAGAAACAGAGGGGCTGAAACAGAGGGGCTGAAACAGAGGGGCTGAAACAGAGGGCGAGAAACCGAGGGGCTGAAACAGAGGGGCTGAAACAGAGGGCGAGAAACAGAGGGGCTGAACAGAGGGGCTGAAACAGAGGGGCTGAAACAGAGGGTCTGAAACAGAGGGCGAGAAACAGAGGGGCTGAAACAGAGGGGCTGAAACAGAGGGCGAGAAACCGAGGGGCTGAAAGCGAGGGGCTGAAACAGGGTGCGAGAAACAGAGGGCGAGAAAGAGAGGGGCTGAAACAGAGGGGCTGAAACAGAGGGGCTGAAACAGAGGGCTAGAAACAGAGGGGCTGAAACAGAAGGGCTGAATCAGAGGGGCTGAAACAGAGGGGCTGAAACAGAGGGCGAGAAACAGAGGGGCTGAAACAGAGGGGCTGAAACAGAGGGGGAGAAACAGGGCGAGAAACAGAGGGGCTGAAACAGAGGGCGAGACACAGAGGGGCTGAAACAGATTGGCTGAAACAGGGGGCGAGAAACAGAGGGGCTGAAACAGAGGGGCTGAAACAGAGGGCGAGAAACAGAGGGGCTGAAACAGAGGGGCTGAAACAGAGGGCGAGAAACAGAGGGGCTGAAAAAGAGGGGCTGAAACAGAGGGGCTGAAACAGAGGGCGAGAAACCGAGGGGCTGAACCGAGGGGCTGAAACAGAGGGGGTGAAACAGAGGGGCTGAAACAGAGGGGGAGAAACAGAGGGGCTGAAACAGAGGGCGAGAAACAGTGGGGCTGAAACAGAGGGGCTGAAACAGAGGGGCTGAAACAGAGGGCGAGAAACCGAGGGGCTAAAACAGAGGGGCTGAAACAGGGTGCGAGAAACAGAGGGCGAGAAACAGAGGGGCTGAAACAGAGGGGCTGAAACAGAGGGGCTGAAACAGAGGGCTAGAAACAGAGGGGCTGAAACAGAGGGGCTGAAACAGAGGGCTAGAAACAGAGGGGCTGAAACACAAAGCGAGAAACAGAGGGGCTGAAACAGAGGGGCTGAAACAGAGGGGCTGAAACAGAGGGCGAGAAACTGAGGGGCTGAAACAGAGGGCGAGAAACAGAGAGGCTGAAACATAGGGGCTGAAACAGGAGGCGAGAAACAGAGGGGCTGAAACAGAGGGGCTGAAACAGAGGGGCTGAAACAGAGGGGCTGAAACAGAGGGCGAGAAACAGAGGGGCTGAAACAGAGGGCGAGAAACCGAGGGGCTGAAACAGAGGGGCTGAAACAGAGGGATAGAAACAGAGGGGCTGAAACAGTGGGGCTGAAACAGAGGGCGAGAAAAAGAGGGGCTGAAACAGAGGGGCTGAAACAGATGTTCTGAAACGGAGGGGCTGAAAGAGAGGGCGAGAAAAAGAGGGGCTGAAACAGAGGGGCTGAAACAGAGGGTGAGAACCAGAGGGCGAGAAACAGAGGGGCTGAACAGAGGGGCTGAAACAGAGGGGCTGAAACAGAGGGGCTGAAACAGAGGGTGAGAAACAGAGGGGCTGAAACAGAGGGCGAGAAACAGAGGGGCTGAAACAGAGGGCGAGAAACAGAGGGGCTGAAACAGAGGGGCTGAAACAGAGGGCGAGAAACAGAGGGGCTGAAACAGAGGGGCTGAAACAGAGGGCGAGAAACCGAGGGGCTGAACAGAGGGGCTGAAACAGAGGGGCTGAAACAGAGGGGCTGAAACAGAGGGTGAGAAACAGAGGGGCTGAAACAGAGGGCGAGAAACAGAGGGGCTGAAACAGAGGGCGAGAAACAGAGGGGCTGAAACAGAGGGGCTGAAACAGAGGGCGAGAAACAGAGGGGCTGAAACAGAGGGGCTGAAACAGAGGGCGAGAAACAGAGGGCGAGAAACAGAGGGGCTGAAACAGAGGGCGAGAAACCGAGGGGCTGAACAGAGGGGCTGCAACAGAGGGGCTGAAACAGAGGGTCTGAAACAGAGGGCGAGAAACAGAGGGGCTGAAACAGGGGGGCTGAAACAGAGTGGCTGAAACAGAGGGGCTGAAACAGAGGGCGAGAAACCGAGGGGCTGAAACCAAGGGGCTGAATCAGGGTGCGAGAAACAGAGGGCGAGAAACAGAGGGGCTGAAACAGAGGGGCTGAAACAGAGGGGCTGAAACAGAGGGCTAGAAACAGAGGGGCTCAAACCGAAGGGCTGAATCAGAGGGTCTGAAACAGAGGGGCTGAAACAGAGGGTGAGAAACAGAGGGGCTGAAACAGAGGGGCTGAAACAGAGGGGGAGAAACAGTGCGAGAAACAGAGGGGCTGAAACAGAGGGCGAGACACAGAGGGGCTGAAACAGATTGGCTGAAACAGGGGGCGAGAAACAGAGGGGCTGAAACAGAGGGGCTGAAACAGAGGGCGAGAAACAGAGGGGCTGAAACAGAGGGGCTGAAACAGAGGGCGAGAAACAGAGGGGCTGAAACAGAGGGGCTGAAACAGAGGGGCTGAAACAGAGGGCGAGAAACCGAGGGGCTGAACCGAGGGGCTGAAACCGAGGGGCTGAAACAGAGGGGCTGAAACAGAGGGGGAGAAACAGAGGGGCTGAAACAGAGGGCGAGAAACAGAGGGGCTGAAACAGAGGGGTTGAAACAGAGGGCGAGAAACCGAGGGGCTGAAACAGAGGGGCTGAAACAGGGGGCGAGAAACAGAGGGCGAGAAACAGAGGGGCTGAAACAGAGGGGCTGAAACAGAGGGGCTGAAACAGAGGGCTAGAAACAGAGGGGCTGAAACAGAGGGGCTGAAACAGAGGGCTAGAAACAGAGGGGCTGAAACAGAAAGCGAGAAACAGAGGGGCTGAAACAGAGGGGCTGAAACAGAGGGGCTGAAACAGAGGGTGTGAAACAGAGGGGCTGAAACAGAGGGGCTGAAACAGAGGGCGAGAAGCAGAGGGGCTGAAACAGTGGGTGAGAAAAAGAGGGGCTGAAACAGTGGAGCTGAAACAGAGTGGCTGAAACAGAGGGCGAGAAACAGAGGGGCTGAAACAGAGGGCGAGAAACTGAGGAGCTGAAACAGAGGGCGAGAAACAGAGAGGCTGAAACATAGGGGCTGAAACAGAGGGCGAGAAACAGGGGGGCTGAAACAGAGGGCGAGAAACAGAGGGGCTGAAACAGAGGGGCTGAAACAGAGGGCGAGAAACAGAGGGGCTGAAACAGAGGACGAGAAACAGTGGGGCTGAAACAGAGGGGCTGAAACAGAGGGGCTGAAACAGAGGGCGAGAAACCGAGTAGCTGAAACAGAGGGCGAGAAACAGAGGGGCTGAAACAGAGGGGCTGAAACAGGGGGCGAGAAACAGAGGGGCTGAAACAGAGGGGCTGAAACAGAGGGGCTGAAACAGAGGGGCTGAAACAGAGGGCGAGAAACAGACGGGCTGAAACAGAGGGGCTGAAACAGAGGGCGAGAAACAGAGGGCTGAAACAGAGGGGCTGAAACAGAGGGGCTGAAACAGAGGGCAAGAAACAGAGGGGCTGAAACAGAGGGCGAGAAATAGGGGGCTGAAACAGAGGGGCTGAAACAGAGGGGCTGAAACAGAGGGGCTAAAACAGAGGGGCTGAAACAGAGGGCTAGAAACAGAGGGGCTGAAACAGAGGGGCTGAAACAGACGGGCTGAAACAGAGGGCGAGAAAGAGAGGGGCTGAAACAGAGGGCAAGAAACAGAGGGGCTGAAACAGAGGGGCTGAAACAGAGGGCGAGAAACTGAGGGGCTGAAACAGAGGTCGAGAAACAGAGGGGCTGAAACAGAGGGACTGGAACAGAGGGCGAGAAACAGAGGGGCTGAAACAGAGGGGCTGAAACAGAGGGCGAGAAACAGAGGGCGAGAAACAGAGGGGCTGAAACAGAGGGCGAGAAACCGAGGGGCTGAACAGAGGGGCTGAAACAGAGGGGCTGAAACAGAGGGTCTGAAACAGAGGGCGAGAAACAGAGGGGCTGAAACAGAGGGGCTGAAACAGAGGGCGAGAAACCGAGGGGCTGAAACAGAGGGCGAGAAATAGGGGGCTGAAACAGAGGGGCTGAAACAGAGGGGCTGAAACAGAGGGCGAGAAACCGAGTAGCTGAAACAGAGGGCGAGAAACAGAGGGGCTGAAACAGAGGGGCTGAAACAGGGGGCGAGAAACAGAGGGGCTGAAACAGAGGGGCTGAAACAGAGGGGCTGAAACAGAGGGGCTGAAACAGAGGGCGAGAAACAGACGGGCTGAAACAGAGGGGCTGAAACAGAGGGCGAGAAACAGAGGGCTGAAACAGAGGGGCTGAAACAGAGGGGCTGAAACAGAGGGCAAGAAACAGAGGGGCTGAAACAGAGGGCGAGAAATAGGGGGCTGAAACAGAGGGGCTGAAACAGAGGGGCTGAAACAGAGGGGCTAAAACAGAGGGGCTGAAACAGAGGGCTAGAAACAGAGGGGCTGAAACAGAGGGGCTGAAACAGACGGGCTGAAACAGAGGGCGAGAAAGAGAGGGGCTGAAACAGAGGGCAAGAAACAGAGGGGCTGAAACAGAGGGGCTGAAACAGAGGGCGAGAAACTGAGGGGCTGAAACAGAGGTCGAGAAACAGAGGGGCTGAAACAGAGGGACTGGAACAGAGGGCGAGAAACAGAGGGGCTGAAACAGAGGGGCTGAAACAGAGGGCGAGAAACAGAGGGCGAGAAACAGAGGGGCTGAAACAGAGGGCGAGAAACCGAGGGGCTGAACAGAGGGGCTGAAACAGAGGGGCTGAAACAGAGGGTCTGAAACAGAGGGCGAGAAACAGAGGGGCTGAAACAGAGGGGCTGAAACAGAGGGCGAGAAACCGAGGGGCTGAAACCGAGAGGCTGAAACAGGGTGCGAGAAACAGAGGGGCTGAAACAGAGGGGCTGAAACAGAGGGGCTGAAACAGAGGGCTAGAAACAGAGGGGCTGAAACAGAAGGGCTGAATCAGAGGGGCTGAAACAGAGGGGCTGAAACAGAGGGCGAGAAACAGAGGGGCTGAAACAGTGGGGCTGAAACAGAGGGGCTGAAACAGAGGGCGAGAAACAGAGGGGCTGAAACAGAGGGCGAGAAACCGAGGGGCTGAAACAGAGGGGCTGAAATAGAGGGATAGAAACAGAGGGGCTGAAACAGTGGGGCTGAAACAGAGGGAGAGAAAAAGAGGGGCTGAAACAGAGGGGCTGAATCAGAGGTTCTGAAACGGAGCGGCTGAAAGAGAGGGCGAGAAAAAGAGGGGCTGAAACAGATTGGCTGAAACAGAGGGTGAGAACCAGATGGGCTGATACAGAGGGCGAGAAATAGAGCGGCTGAAACAGAGGGGCTGAAACAGAGGGGCTGAAACAGAGGGTGAGAAACAGAGGGGCTGAAACAGAGGGCGAGAAACAGAGGGGCTGAAACAGAGTGCGAGAAACAGAGGGGCTGAAACAGAGGGGCTGAAACAGAGGGCGAGAAACAGAGGGGCTGAAACAGAGGGGCTGAAACAGAGGGCGAGAAACCGAGGGGCTGAAACAGAGGGCGAGAAACCGAGGGGCTGAACAGAGGGGCTGAAACAGAGGGGCTGAAACAGAGGGTCTGAAACAGAGGGCGAGAAACAGAGGGGCTGAAACAGAGGGGCTGAAACAGAGGGCGAGAAACCGAGGGGCTGAAAGCGAGGGGCTGAAACAGGGTGCGAGAAACAGAGGGCGAGAAAGAGAGGGGCTGAAACAGAGGGGCTGAAACAGAGGGCTAGAAACAGAGGGGCTGAAACAGAAGGGCTGAATCAGAGGGGCTGAAACAGAGGGGCTGAAACAGAGGGCGAGAAACAGAGGGGCTGAAACAGAGGGGCTGAAACAGAGGGGGAGAAACAGGGCGAGAAACAGAGGGGCTGAAACAGAGGGCGAGACACAGAGGGGCTGAAACAGATTGGCTGAAACAGGGGGCGAGAAACAGAGGGGCTGAAACAGAGGGGCTGAAACAGAGGGCGAGAAACAGAGGGGCTGAAACAGAGGGGCTGAAACAGAGGGCGAGAAACAGAGGGGCTGAAACAGAGGGGCTGAAACCGGGGGTGCTGAAACAGAGGGCGAGAAACCGAGGGGCTGAACCGAGGGGCTGAAACAGAGGGGGTGAAACAGAGGGGCTGAAACAGAGGGCGAGAAACAGTGGGGCTGAAACAGAGGGGCTGAAACAGAGGGGCTGAAACAGAGGGCGAGAAACCGAGGGGCTGAAACAGAGGGGCTGAAACAGGGTGCGAGAAACAGAGGGCGAGAAACAGAGGGGCTGAAACAGAGGGGCTGAAACAGAGGGGCTGAAACAGAGGGCTAGAAACAGAGGGGCTGAAACAGAGGGGCTGAAACAGAGGGCTAGAAACAGAGGGGCTGAAACAGAAAGCGAGAAACAGAGGGGCTGAAACAGAGGGGCTGAAACAGAGGGGCTGAAACAGAGGGTGTGAAACGGAGGGGCTGAAACAGAGGGGCTGAAACAGAGGGCGAGAAGCAGAGGGGCTGAAACAGTGGGTGAGAAAAAGAGGGGCTGAAACAGAGGAGCTGAAACAGAGGGGCTGAAACAGAGGGCGAGAAACAGAGGGGCTGAAACAGAGGGCGAGAAACTGAGGGGCTGAAACAGAGGGCGAGAAACAGAGAGGCTGAAACATAGGGGCTGAAACAGGAGGCGAGAAACAGAGGGGCTGAAACAGAGGGGCTGAAACAGAGGGGCTGAAACAGAGGGGCTGAAACAGAGGGCGAGAAACAGAGGGGCTGAAACAGAGGGCGAGAAACCGAGGGGCTGAAACAGAGGGGCTGAAACAGAGGGATAGAAACAGAGGGGCTGAAACAGAGGGCGAGAAAAAGAGGGGCTGAAACAGAGGGGCTGAAACAGATGTTCTGAAACGGAGGGGCTGAAAGAGAGGGCGAGAAAAAGAGGGGCTGAAACAGAGGGGCTGAAACAGAGGGTGAGAACCAGAGGGCGAGAAACAGAGGGGCTGAACAGAGGGGCTGAAACAGAGGGGCTGAAACAGAGGGGCTGAAACAGAGGGTGAGAAACAGAGGGGCTGACACAGAGGGCGAGAAACAGAGGGGCTGAAACAGAGGGCGAGAAACAGAGGGGCTGAAACAGAGGGGCTGAAACAGAGGGCGAGAAACAGAGGGGCTGAAACAGAGGGGCTGAAACAGAGGGCGAGAAACCGAGGGGCTCAACAGAGGGGCTGAAACAGAGGGGCTGAAACAGAGGGGCTGAAACAGAGGGTGAGAAACAGAGGGGCTGAAACAGAGGGCGAGAAATAGAGGGGCTGAAACAGAGGGGCTGAAACAGAGGGCGAGAAACAGAGGGGCTGAAACAGAGGGCGAGAAACAGAGGGGCTGAAACAGAGGGGCTGAAACAGAGGGCGAGAAACAGAGGGGCTGAAACAGAGGGGCTGAAACAGAGGGCGAGAAACAGAGGGGCTGAACAGAGGGGCTGAAACAGAGGGGCTGAAACAGAGGGGCTGAAACAGAGGGTGAGAAACAGAGGGGCTGACACAGAGGGCGAGAAACAGAGGGGCTGAAACAGAGGGCGAGAAACAGAGGGGCTGAAACAGAGGGGCTGAAACAGAGGGCGAGAAACAGAGGGGCTGAAACAGAGGGGCTGAAACAGAGGGCGAGAAACCGAGGGGCTGAACAGAGGGGCTGAAACAGAGGGGCTGAAACAGAGGGGCTGAAACAGAGGGTGAGAAACAGAGGGGCTGAAACAGAGGGCGAGAAATAGAGGGGCTGAAACAGAGGGGCTGAAACAGAGGGCGAGAAACAGAGGGGCTGAAACAGAGGGCGAGAAACAGAGGGGCTGAAACAGAGGGGCTGAAACAGAGGGCGAGAAACAGAGGGGCTGAAACAGAGGGGCTGAAACAGAGGGCGAGAAACAGAGGGCGAGAAACAGAGGGGCTGAAACAGAGGGCGAGAAACCGAGGGGCTGAACAGAGGGGCTGAAACAGAGGGGCTGAAACAGAGGGTCTGAAACAGAGGGCGAGAAACAGAGGGGCTGAAACAGAGGGGCTGAAACAGAGTGGCTGAAACAGAGGGGCTGAAACAGAGGGCGAGAAACCGAGGGGCTGAAACCAAGGGGCTGAATCAGGGTGCGAGAAACAGAGGGCGAGAAACAGAGGGGCTGAAACAGAGGGGCTGAAACAGAGGGGCTGAAACAGAGGGCTAGAAACAGAGGGGCTCAAACCGAAGGGCTGAATCAGAGGGGCTGAAACAGAGGGGCTGAAACAGAGGGTGAGAAACAGAGGGGCTGAAACAGAGGGGCTGAAACAGAGGGGGAGAAACAGTGCGAGAAACAGAGGGGCTGAAACAGAGGGCGAGACACAGAGGGGCTGAAACAGATTGGCTGAAACAGGGGGCGAGAAACAGAGGGGCTGAAACAGAGGGGCTGAAACAGAGGGCGAGAAACAGAGGGGCTGAAACAGAGGGGCTGAAACAGAGGGCGAGAAACAGAGGGGCTGAAACAGAGGGGCTGAAACAGAGGGGCTGAAACAGAGGGCGAGAAACCGAGGGGCTGAACCGAGGGGCTGAAACCGAGGGGCTGAAACAGAGGGGCTGAAACAGAGGGGGAGAAACAGAGGGGCTGAAACAGAGGGCGAGAAATAGAGGGGCTGAAACAGAGGGGCTGAAACAGAGGGCGAGAAACCGAGGGGCTGAAACAGAGGGGCTGAAACAGGGGGCGAGAAACAGAGGGCGAGAAACAGAGGGGCTGAAACAGAGGGGCTGAAACAGAGGGTCTGAAACAGAGGGCTAGAAACAGAGGGGCTGAAACAGAGGGGCTGAAACAGAGGGCTAGAAACAGAGGGGCTGAAACAGAAAGCGAGAAACAGAGGTTTGAAACAGAGGGGCTGAAACAGAGGGGCTGAAACAGAGGGTGTGAAACAGAGGGGCTGAAACAGAGGGGCTGAAACAGAGGGGCTGAAACAGAGGGGCTGAAACAGAGGGCGAGAAACAGAGGGGCTGAAACAGAGGGGCTGAAACAGAGGGCGAGAAACAGAGGGCTGAAACAGAGGGGCTGAAACAGAGGGGCTGAAACAGAGGGCAAGAAACAGAGGGGCTGAAACAGAGGGCGAGAAATAGGGGACTGAAACAGAGGGGCTGAAACAGAGGGGCTGAAACAGAGGGGCTAAAACAGAGGGGCTGAAACAGAGGGCTAGAAACAGAGGGGCTGAAACAGAGGGGCTGAAACAGAGGGGCTGAAACAGAGGGCGAGAAAGAGAGGGGCTGAAACAGAGGGCAAGAAACAGAGGGGCTGAAACAGAGGGGCTGAAACAGAGGGCGAGAAACTGAGGGGCTGAAACAGAGGTCGAGAAACAGAGGGGCTGAAACAGAGGGGCTGGAACAGAGGGCGAGAAACAGAGGGGCTGAAACAGAGGGGCTGAAACAGAGGGCGAGAAACAGAGGGCGAGAAACAGAGGGGCTGAAACAGAGAGCGAGAAACCGAGGGGCTGAACAGAGGGGCTGAAACAGAGGGGCTGAAACAGAGGGTCTGAAACAGAGGGCGAGAAACAGAGGGGCTGAAACAGAGGGGCTGAAACAGAGTGGCTGAAACAGAGGGGCTGAAACAGAGGGCGAGAATCCGAGGGGCTGAAACCAAGGGGCTGAAACAGGGTGCGAGAAACAGAGGGCGAGAAACAGAGGGGCTGAAACAGTGGGGCTGAAACAGAGGGGCTGAAACAGAGGGCTAGAAACAGAGGGGCTCAAACCGAAGGGCTGAATCAGAGGGGCTGAAACAGAGGGGCTGAAACAGAGGGCGAGAAACAGAGGGGCTGAAACAGAGGGGCTGAAACAGAGGGGAAGAAACAGTGCGAGAAACAGAGGGGCTGAAACAGAGGGCGAGACACAGAGGGGCTGAAACAGATTGGCTGAAACAGGGGGCGAGAAACAGAGGGGCTGAAACAGAGGGGCTGAAACAGAGGGCGAGAAACAGAGGGGCTGAAACAGAGGGGCTGAAACAGAGGGCGAGAAACAGAGGGGCTGAAACAGAGGGGCTGAAACAGAGGGGCTGAAACAGAGGGCGAGAAGCCGAGGGGCTGAACCGAGGGCCTGAAACCGAGGGGCTGAAACAGAGGGGCTGAAACAGAGGGGGAGAAACAGAGGGGCTGAAACAGAGGGCGAGAAACAGAGGGGCTGAAACAGAGGGGCTGAAACAGAGGGCGAGAAACCGAGGGGCTGAAACAGAGGGGCTGAAACAGGGGGCGAGAAACAGAGGGGCTGAAACAGAGGGGCTGAAACAGAGGGGCTGAAACAGAGGGGCTGAAACAGAGGGCGAGAAACAGAGGGGCTGAAACAGAGGGGCTGAAACAGAGGGCGAGAAACAGAGGGCTGAAACAGAGGGGCTGAAACAGCGGGGCTGAAACAGAGGGCAAGAAACAGAGGGGCTGAAACAGAGGGCGAGAAATAGGGGGCTGAAACAGAGGGGCTGAAACAGAGGGGCTGAAACAGAGGGGCTAAAACAGAGGGGCTGAAACAGAGGGCGAGAAACAGAGGGGCTGAAACAGAGGGGCTGAAACAGAGGGGCTGAAACAGTGGGCGAGAAACCAAGGGGCTGAAACAGAGGGGCTGAAACAGGGGGCGAGAAACAGAGGGCGACAAACAGAGGGGCTGAAACAGAGGGGCTGAAACAGAGTGGCTGAAACAGAGGGCTAAAAACAGAGGGGCTGAAACAGTGGGGCTGAAACAGAGTGGCTGAAACAGAGGGCGAGAAACAGAGGGGCTGAAACAGAGGGCAAGGAACAGTGGGGCTGAAACAGAGGGGCTGAAACAGAGGGGCTGAAACTGAGGGCGAGAAACAGAGGGGCTGAAACAGAGGGGCTGAAACAGAGGGCGAGAAACAGAGGGCGAGAAACAGAGGGCGAGAAACAGAGGGGCTGAAACAGAGGGCGAGAAACAGAGGGGCTGAAACAGAGGGGCTGGAACAGGGGGCGAGAAACAGAGGGGCTGAAACAGAGGGGCTGAAACAGAGGGGCTGAAACAGAGGGCGAGAAACAGAGGGGCTGAAACAGAGAGCGAGAAACAGAGGGGCTGAAACAGAGGGGCTGAAACAGAGGGGCTGATACAGAGGGCGAGAAACAGAGGGGCTGAAACAGTGGGCGAGAAACAGAGGGGCTGAAACAGAGGGGCTGAAACAGAGGGGCCGAAACAGAGAGGCTGAAACAGAGGGCGAGAAACAGAGGGTGAGAAACAGAGGGCGAGAAACAGAGGGGCTGAAACAGAGGGCGAGATACAGAGGGGCTGAAACAGAGGGGCTGAAACAGCGGGCGAGAAACTGAGGGGCTGAATCAGCGGGGCTGAAACAGGGGGCGAGAGACAGAGGGGCTGAAACAGAGGGCGAGAGACAGAGGGGCTGAAACAGAGGGCGAGAAACAGAGGGGCTGAAACAGTGGGGCTGAAACAGAGGGCGAGAAATTGAGGGGCTGAAACAGAGGGGCTGAAACAGAGGGCGAGAAACCGAGGGGCTGAAACAGAAGGCGAGAAACAGAGGGGCTGAAACAGAGGGGCTGAAACAGAGGGGCTGAAACAGTGGGGCTGAAACAGAGGGCGAGAAAAAGAGGGGCCAGAACAGAGGGGCTGAAACAGAGGGCGAGAAACAGAGGGGCTGAAACAGTGGGGCTGAAACAGAGGGCGAGAAGCAGAGGGGCTGAAACAGTGGGTGAGAAAAAGAGGGGCTGAAACAGAGGAGCTGAAACAGAGGGGCTGAAACAGAGGGCGAGAAACAGAGGGGCTGAAACAGAGGGCGAGAAACTGAGGGGCTGAAACAGAGGGCGAGAAACAGAGAGGCCGAAACATAGGGGCTGAAACAGAGGGCGAGAAACAGGGGGGCTGAAACAGAGGGCGAGAAACAGAGGGGCTGAAACAGAGGGGCTGAAACAGAGGGCGAGAAACAGAGGGGCTGAAACAGAGGGCGAGAAACAGTGGGGCTGAAACAGAGGGGCTGAAACAGAGGGGCTGAAACAGAGGGCGAGAAACCGAGTAGCTGAAACAGAGGGCGAGAAACAGAGGGGCTGAAACAGAGGGGCTGAAACAGGGGGCGAGAAACCGAGGGGCTGAAACAGAGGGGCTGAACAGAGGGGCTGAAACAGAGGGGCTGAAACAGAGGGCGAGAAACAGAGGGGCTGAAACAGAGGGGCTGAAACAGAGGGCGAGAAACAGAGGGCTGAAACAGAGGGGCTGAAACAGAGGGGCTGAAACAGAGGGCGAGAAACAGAGGGGCTGAAACAGAGGGCGAGAAATAGGGGGCTGAAACAGAGGGGCTGAAACAGAGGGCGAGAAATATGGGGCTGAAACAGAGGGGCTGAAACAGAGGGGCTGAAACAGAGGGGCTAAAACAGAGGGGCTGAAACAGAGGGCTAGAAACAGAGGGGCTGAAACAGAGGGGCTGAAACAGAGGGGCTGAAACAGAGGGCGAGAAAGAGAGGGGCTGAAACAGAGGCCAAGAAACAGAGGGGCTGAAACAGAGGGGCTGAAACAGAGGGCGAGAAACAGAGGGCGAGAAACAGAGGGGCTGAAACAGAGGGTGAGAAACAGAGGGGCTGAAACAGAGGGGCTGAAACAGGGGGCGAGAAACAGAGGGGCTGAAACAGAGGGGCTGGAACAGGGGGCGAGAAACAGAGGGGCTGAAACAGAGGGGATGAAACAGAGGGGGAGAAACAGGGGGCGAGAAACAGAGGGGCTGAAACAGAGGGGCTGAAACAGAGGGGCTGAAACAGAGGGCGAGAAGCAGAGGGGCTGAAACAGAGGGCGAGAAACAGAGGGGCTGAAACAGAGGGGCTGAAACAGAGGGGCTGATACAGAGGGCGAGAAACAGAGGGGCTGAAACAGAGGGGCTGAAACAGAGGGCGAGAAACCGTGAGGCTGAAACAGAGGGCGAGAAACAGAGGAGCTGAAACAGAGGGGCTGAAACAGAGGGGCTGAAACAGTGGGGCTGAAACAGTGGGGCTGAAACAGAGGGCGAGAAAAAGAGGGGCCGGAACAGAGGGGCTGAAACAGAGCGCGAGAAACAGAGGGGCTGAAACAGAGGGGCTGAAACAGAGGGCGAGAAAAAGAGGGGCTGAAACAGAGGGGCTGAAACAGAGGGGCTGAAACAGAGGGCGAGAAACAGAGGGGCTGATACAGAGGGCGAGAAACAGAGGGGCTGAAACAGAGGGGCTGAAACAGAGGGGCTGAAACAGAGGGCGAGAAACAGAGGGGCTGAAACAGAGGGCGAGAAACAGAGGGGCTGAAACAGAGGGGCTGAAACAGAGGGCGAGAAACAGTGGGGCTGAAACAGAGGGGCTGAAACAGAGGGGCTGAAACAGAGGGGCTGAAACAGAGGGCGATAAACCGAGGGGCTGCAACAGAGGGCGAGAAACCGAGGGGCTGAACAGAGGGGCTGAAACAGAGGGGCTGAAACAGAGGGGCTGAAACAGAGGGCGAGACATAGAGAGGCTGAAACAGGGGGCGAGAAACAGAGGGGCTGAAACAGAGGGGCTGAAACAGAGGGGCTGAAACAGAGGGGCTGAAACAGAGGGCGAGAAACAGAGGGGCTGAAACAGAGGGGCTGAAACAGAGAGCGAGAAACAGAGGGCTGAAACAGAGGGGCTGAAACAGAGGGGCTGAAACAGAGGGCGAGAAACAGAGCGGCTGAAACAGAGGGCGAGAAACAGAGAGCGAGAAACAGAGGGGCTGAAACAGAGAGCGAGAAACAGAGGGCTGAAACAGAGGGGCTGAAACAGAGGGGCTGAAACAGAGGGCGAGAAACAGAGGGGCTGAAACAGAGGGCGAGAAACAGAGAGCGAGAAACAGAGGGGCTGAAACAGAGAGCGAGAAACAGAGGGGCTGAAACAGAGGGCGAGAAACCGAGGGGCTGAAACAGAGGGCGAGAAACAGTGGGGCTGAAACAGAGGGGCTGAAACAGAGGGGCTGAAACAGTGGGCGAGAAACCAAGGGGCTGAAACAGAGGGGCTGAAACAGGGGGCGAGAAACAGAGGGCGACAAACAGAGGGGCTGAAACAGAGGGGCTGAAACAGAGTGGCTGAAACAGAGGGCTATAAACAGAGGGGCTGAAACAGTGGGGCTGAAACAGAGTGGCTGAAACAGAGGGCGAGAAACAGAGGGGCTGAAACAGAGGGCGAGAAACAGAGGGGCTGAAACGGAGGGGCTGAAACAGAGGGACTGAAACACAGGGACTGAAACAGAGGGGCTGAAACAGAGGGCGAGAAACAGAGGGGCTGAAACAGAGGGCAAGGAACAGTGGGGCTGAAACAGAGGGGCTGAAACAGAGGGGCTGAAACTGAGGGCGAGAAACAGAGGGGCTGAAACAGAGGGCGAGAAACAGAGGGGCTGAAACAGAGGGCGAGAAACAGAGGGCTAGAAACAGAGGTGCTGAAACAGAGGGGCTGAAACAGAAGGGCTGAAACAGAGGGCTAGAAACAGAGGGGCTGAAACAGAGGGGCTGAAACAGAGGGGCTGAAACAGAGGGCTAGAAACAGAGGGGCTGAAACAGAGGGGCTGAAACAGAGGGCGAGAAACAGAGGGTGAGAAACAGAGGGCGAGAAACAGAGGGGCTGAAACAGAGGGCGAGAAACAGAGGGTGAGAAACAGAGGGCGAGAAACAGAGGGGCTGAAACAGAGGGCGAGAAACAGAGGGGCTGAAACAGAGGGTCTGAAACAGCGGGCGAGAAACTGAGGGGCTGAATCAGCGGGGCTGAAGCAGGGGGCGAGAGACAGAGGGGCTGATACAGAGGGCGAGAGACAGAGGGGCTGAAACAGAGGGCGAGAAACAGAGGGGCTGAAACAGTGGGGCTGAAACAGAGGGCGAGAAATTGAGGGGCTGAAACAGAGGGGCTGAAACAGAGGGCGAGAAACCGAGGGGCTGAAACAGAAGGCGAGAAACAGAGGGGCTGAAACAGAGGGGCTGAAACAGAGGGGCTGAAACAGTGGGGCTGAAACAGAGGGCGAGAAAAAGAGGGGCCGGAACAGAGGGGCTGAAACAGAGGGCGAGAAACAGAGGGGCTGAAACAGTGGGGCTGAAACAGAGGGCGAGAAGCAGAGGGGCTGAAACAGTGGGTGAGAAAAAGAGGGGCTGAAGCAGAGGAGCTGAAACAGAGGGGCTGAAACAGAGGGCGAGAAACAGAGGGGCTGAAACAGAGGGCGAGAAACTGAGGGGCTGAAACAGAGGGCGAGAAACAGAGAGGCCGAAACATAGGGGCTGAAACAGAGGGCGAGAAACAGGGGGGCTGAAACAGAGGGCGAGAAACAGAGGGGCTGAAACAGAGGGGCTGAAACAGAGGGCGAGAAACAGAGGGGCTGAAACAGAGGGCGAGAAACAGTGGGGCTGAAACAGAGGGGCTGAAACAGAGGGGCTGAAACAGAGGGCGAGAAACCGAGTAGCTGAAACTGAGGGCGAGAAACAGAGGGGCTGAAACAGAGGGGCTGAAACAGGGGGCGAGAAACAGAGGGGCTGAAACAGAGGGGCTGAACAGAGGGGCTGAAACAGAAGGGCTGAAACAGAGGGCGAGAAACAGAGGGGCTGAAACAGAGGGGCTGAAACAGAGGGCGAGAAACAGAGGGCTGAAACAGAGGGGCTGAAACAGAGGGGCTGAAACAGAGGGGCTGAAACAGAGGGGCTAAAACAGAGGGGCTGAAACAGAGGGCTAGAAACAGAGGGGCTGAAACAGAGGGGCTGAAACAGAGGGGCTGAAACAGAGGGCGAGAAAGAGAGGGGCTGAAACAGAGGCCAAGAAACAGAGGGGCTGAAACAGAGGGGCTGAAACAGAGGGCGAGAAACAGAGGGCGAGAAACAGAGGGCGAGAAACAGAGGGGCTGAAACAGAGGGTGAGAAACAGAGGGGCTGAAACAGAGGGGCTGAAACAGGGGGCGAGAAACAGAGGGGCTGAAACAGAGTGGCTGGAACAGGGGGCGAGAAACAGAGGGGCTGAAACAGAGGGGCTGAAACAGAGGGGGAGAAACAGGGGGCGAGAAACAGAGGGGCTGAAACAGAGGGGCTGAAACAGAGGGGCTGAAACAGAGGGCGAGAAACAGAGGGGCTGAAACAGAGGGCGAGAAACAGAGGGGCTGAAACAGAGGGGCTGAAACAGAGGGGCTGATACAGAGGGCGAGAAACAGAGGGGCTGAAACAGAGGGGCTGAAACAGAGGGCGAGAAACCGAGGGGCTGAAACAGAGGGCGAGAAACAGAGGAGCTTAAACAGAGGGGCTGAAACAGAGGGGCTGAAACAGTGGGGCTGAAACAGTGGGGCTGAAACAGAGGGCGAGAAAAAGAGGGGCCGGAACAGAGGGGCTGAAACAGAGGGCGAGAAACAGAGGGGCTGAAACAGTGGGGCTGAAACAGAGGGCGAGAAAAAGAGGGGCTGAAACAGAGGGGCTGAAACAGAGGGGCTGAAACAGAGGGCGAGAAACAGAGGGGCTGATACAGAGGGCGAGAAACAGAGGGGCTGAAACAGAGGGGCTGAAACAGAGGGGCTGAAACAGAGGGCGAGAAACAGAGGGGCTGAAACAGAGGGCGAGAAACAGAGGGGCTGAAACAGAGGGGCTGAAACAGAGGGCGAGAAACAGAGGGGCTGAAACAGTGGGGCTGAAACAGAGGGCGAGAAAAAGAGGGGCTGAAACAGAGGGGCTGAAACAGAGGGGCTGAAACAGAGGGCGAGAAACAGAGGGGCTGATACAGAGGGCGAGAAACAGAGGGGCTGAAACAGAGGGGCTGAAACAGAGGGGCTGAAACAGAGGGCGAGAAACAGAGGGGCTGAAACAGAGGGCGAGAAACAGAGGGGCTGAAACAGAGGGGCTGAAACAGAGGGCGAGAAACAGAGGGGCTGAAACAGAGGGGCTGAAACAGAGGGGCTGAAACAGAGGGGCTGAAACAGTGGGCGAGAAACCAAGGGGCTGAAACAGAGGGGCTGAAACAGGGGGCGAGAAACAGAGGGCGACAAACAGAGGGGCTGAAACAGAGGGGCTGAAACAGAGTGGCTGAAACAGAGGGCTATAAACAGAGGGGCTGAAACAGTGGGGCTGAAACAGAGTGGCTGAAACAGAGGGCGAGAAACAGAGGGGCTGAAACAGAGGGCGAGAAACAGAGGGGCTGAAACGGAGGGGCTGAAACAGAGGGACTGAAACACAGGGACTGAAACAGAGGGGCTGAAACAGAGGGCGAGAAACAGAGGGGCTGAAACAGAGGGCAAGGAACAGTGGGGCTGAAACAGAGGGGCTGAAACAGAGGGGCTGAAACTGAGGGCGAGAAACAGAGGGGCTGAAACAGAGGGCGAGAAACAGAGGGGCTGAAACAGAGGGCGAGAAACAGAGGGCTAGAAACAGAGGTGCTGAAACAGAGGGGCTGAAACAGAGGGGCTGAAACAGAGGGCTAGAAACAGAGGGGCTGAAACAGAGGGGCTGAAACAGAGGGGCTGAAACAGAGGGCTAGAAACAGAGGGGCTGAAACAGAGGGGCTGAAACAGAGGGCGAGAAACAGAGGGTGAGAAACAGAGGGCGAGAAACAGAGGGGCTGAAACAGAGGGCGAGAAACAGAGGGTGAGAAACAGAGGGCGAGAAACAGAGGGGCTGAAACAGAGGGCGAGAAACAGAGGGGCTGAAACAGAGGGGCTGAAACAGCGGGCGAGAAACTGAGGGGCTGAATCAGCGGGGCTGAAACAGGGGGCGAGAGACAGAGGGGCTGATACAGAGGGCGAGAGACAGAGGGGCTGAAACAGAGGGCGAGAAACAGAGGGGCTGAAACAGTGGGGCTGAAACAGAGGGCGAGAAATTGAGGGGCTGAAACAGAGGGGCTGAAACAGAGGGCGAGAAACCGAGGGGCTGAAACAGAAGGCGAGAAACAGAGGGGCTGAAACAGAGGGGCTGAAACAGAGGGGCTGAAACAGTGGGGCTGAAACAGAGGGCGAGAAAAAGAGGGGCCGGAACAGAGGGGCTGAAACAGAGGGCGAGAAACAGAGGGGCTGAAACAGTGGGGCTGAAACAGAGGGCGAGAAGCAGAGGGGCTGAAACAGTGGGTGAGAAAAAGAGGGGCTGAAACAGAGGAGCTGAAACAGAGGGGCTGAAACAGAGGGCGAGAAACAGAGGGGCTGAAACAGAGGGCGAGAAACTGAGGGGCTGAAACAGAGGGCGAGAAACAGAGAGGCCGAAACATAGGGGCTGAAACAGAGGGCGAGAAACAGGGGGGCTGAAACAGAGGGCGAGACACAGAGGGGCTGAAACAGAGGGGCTGAAACAGAGGGCGAGAAACAGAGGGGCTGAAACAGAGGGCGAGAAACAGTGGGGCTGAAACAGAGGGGCTGAAACAGAGGGGCTGAAAAAGAGGGCGAGAAACCGAGTAGCTGAAACTGAGGGCGAGAAACAGAGGGGCTGAAACAGAGGGTCTGAAACAGGGGGCGAGAAACAGAGGGGCTGAAACAGAGGGGCTGAACAGAGGGGCTGAAACAGAGGGGCTGAAACAGAGGGCGAGAAACAGAGGGGCTGAAACAGAGGGGCTGAAACAGAGGGCGAGAAACAGAGGGCTGAAACAGAGGGGCTGAAACAGAGGGGCTGAAACAGAGGGCGAGAAACAGAGGGGCTGAAACACAGGGCGAGAAATAGGGGGCTGAAACAGAGGGGCTGAAACAGAGGGCGAGAAATATGGGGCTGAAACAGAGGGGCTGAAACAGAGGGGCTGAAACAGAGGGGCTAAAACAGAGGGGCTGAAACAGAGGGCTAGAAACAGAGGGGCTGAAACAGTGGGGCTGAAACAGAGGGGCTGAAACAGAGGGCGAGAAAGAGAGGGGCTGAAACAGAGGCCAAGAAACAGAGGGGCTGAAACAGAGGGGCTGAAACAGAGGGCGAGAAACAGAGGGCGAGAAACAGAGGGCGAGAAACAGAGGGGCTGAAACAGAGGGTGAGAAACAGAGGGGCTGAAACAGAGGGGCTGAAACAGGGGGCGAGAAACAGAGGGGCTGAAACAGAGTGGCTGGAACAGGGGGCGAGAAACAGAGGGGCTGAAACAGAGGGGCTGAAACAGAGGGGGAGAAAAAGGGGGCGAGAAACAGAGGGGCTGAAACAGAGGGGCTGAAACAGAGGGGCTGAAACAGAGGGCGAGAAACAGAGGGGCTGAAACAGAGGGCGAGAAACAGAGGGGCTGAAACAGAGGGGCTGAAACAGAGGGGCTGATACAGAGGGCGAGAAACAGAGGGGCTGAAACAGAGGGGCTGAAACAGAGGGCGAGAAACCGAGGGGCTGAAACAGAGGGCGAGAAACAGAGGAGCTTAAACAGAGGGGCTGAAACAGAGGGGCTGAAACAGTGGGGCTGAAACAGTGGGGCTGAAACAGAGGGCGAGAAAAAGAGGGGCCGGAACAGAGGGGCTGAAACAGAGGGCGAGAAACAGAGGGGCTGAAACAGTGGGGCTGAAACAGAGGGCGAGAAAAAGAGGGGCTGAAACAGAGGGGCTGAAACAGAGGGGCTGAAACAGAGGGCGAGAAACAGAGGGGCTGATACAGAGGGCGAGAAACAGAGGGGCTGAAACAGAGGGGCTGAAACAGAGGGGCTGAAACAGAGGGCGAGAAACAGAGGGGCTGAAACAGAGGGCGAGAAACAGAGGGGCTGAAACAGAGGGGCTGAAACAGAGGGCGAGAAACAGAGGGGCTGAAACAGAGGGGCTGAAACAGAGGGGCTGAAACAGAGGGGCTGAAACAGAGGGCGAGAAACCGAGGGGCTGAAACAGAGGGCGAGAAACCGAGGGGCTGAACAGAGGGGCTGAAACAGAGGGGCTGAAACAGAGGGGCTGAAACAGAGGGCGAGAAATAGAGAGGCTGAAACAGGGGGCGAGAAACAGAGGGGCTGAAACAGAGGAGCTGAAACAGAGGGGCTGAAACAGAGGGGCTGAAACAGAGGGCGAGAAACAGAGGGGCTGAAACAGAGGGGCTGAAACAGAGGGCGAGAAACAGAGGGCTGAAACAGAGGGGCTGAAACAGAGGGGCTGAAACAGAGGGCGAGAAACAGAGGGGCTGAAACAGAGGGCGAGAAACAGAGAGCGAGAAACAGAGGGGCTGAAACAGAGAGCGAGAAACAGAGGGGCTGAAACAGAGGGCGAGAAACAGAGGGGCTGAAACAGAGGGCGAGAAACAGTGCGGCTGAAACAGAGGGGCTGAAACAGAGGGGCTGAAACAGTGGGCGAGAAACCAAGGGGCTGAAACAGAGGGGCTGAAACAGGGAGTGAGAAACAGAGGGCGACAAACAGAGGGGCTGAAACAGAGGGGCTGAAACAGAGTGGCTGAAACAGAGGGCTATAAACAGAGGGGCTGAAACAGTGGGGCTGAAACAGAGTGGCTGAAACAGAGGGCGAGAAACAGAGGGGCTGAAACAGAGGGCGAGAAACAGAGGGGCTCAAACGGAGGGGCTGAAACAGAGGGACTGAAACACAGGGACTGAAACAGAGGGGCTGAAACAGAGGGCGAGAAACAGAGGGGCTGAAACAGAGGGCAAGGAACAGTGGGGCTGAAACAGAGGGGCTGAAACAGAGGGGCTGAAACTGAGGGCGAGAAACAGAGGGGCTGAAACAGAGGGCGAGAAACAGAGGGGCTGAAACAGAGGGCGAGAAACAGAGGGCTAGAAACAGAGGGGCTGAAACAGAGGGGCTGAAACAGAGGGGCTGAAACAGAGGGCTAGAAACAGAGGGGCTGAAACAGAGGGGCTGAAACAGAGGGGCTGAAACAGAGGGCTAGAAACAGAGGCGCTGAAACAGAGGGGCTGAAACAGAGCGCGAGAAACAGAGGGGCTGAAACAGAGGGCGAGAAACAGGGGGGCTGAAACAGAGGGCGAGAAATAGAGGGGCTGAAACAGGGGGCGAGAAACAGTGGGGCTGAAACAGAGGGGCTGAAACAGAGGGGCTGGAACAGAGGGCGAGAAACCGAGTAGCTGAAACAGAGGGCGATAAACAGAGGGGCTGAAACAGAGGGGCTGAAACAGAGGGGCTGAAACAGAGGGCGAGAAACAGAGGGGCTGAAACAGAGGGCGAGAAACAGAGGGGCTGAAACAGAGGGGCTGAAACAGAGGGCTAGAAACAGAGGGGCTGAAACAGAGGGGCTGAAACAGAGGGGCTGAAACAGAGGGCTAGAAACAGAGGGGCTGAAACAGAGGGGCTGAAACAGAGGGGCTGAAACAGAGGGCTAGAAACAGAGGGGCTGAAACAGAGGGGCTGAAACAGAGGGCGAGAAACAGAGGGGCTGAAACAGAGGGCGAGAAACAGAGGGGCTGAGACAGAGGGGCTGAAACAGAGGGCGAGAAACCGAGGGGCTGAGACAGAGGGGCTGAAACAGGGGGCGAGAAACAGAGGGCGAGAAACAGAGGGGCTGAAACAGAGGGGCTGAAACAGAGGGGCTGAAACAGAGGGCTAGAAACAGAGGGGCTGAAACAGAGGGGCTGAAACAGAGGGCTGGAAACAGAGGGGCTGAAACAGAAAGCAAGAAACAGAGCGGCTGAAACAGAGGGGCTGAAACAGAGGGGCTGAAACAGAGGGTGTGAAACAGAGGGGCTGAAACAGAGGGGCTGAAACAGAGGGCGAGAAGCAGAGGGGCTGAAACAGTGGGTGAGAAAAAGAGGGGCTGAAACAGAGGAGCTGAAACAGAGTGGCTGAAACAGAGGGCGAGAAACAGAGGGGCTGAAACAGAGGGCGAGAAACTGAGGAGCTGAAACAGAGGGCGAGAAACAGAGAGGCTGAAACATAGGGGCTGAAACAGAGGGCGAGAAACAGGGGGGCTGAAACAGAGGGCGAGAAACAGAGGGGCTGAAACAGGGGGCGAGAAACAGTGGGGCTGAAACAGAGGGGCTGAAACAGAGGGGCTGGAACAGAGGGCGAGAAACCGAGTAGCTGAAACAGAGGGCGAGAAACAGAGGGGCTGAAACAGAGGGGCTGAAACAGGGGGCGAGAAACAGAGGGGCTGAAACAGAGGGGCTGAAACAGAGGGGCTGAAACAGAGGGCGAGAAACCGAGTAGCTGAAACAGAGGGCGAGAAACAGAGGGTCTGAAACAGAGGGGTTGAAACAGAGGGCGAGAAACAGAGGGCTGAAACAGAGGGGCTGAAACAGAGGGGCTGAAACAGAGGGCGAGAAACAGAGGGGCTGAAACAGAGGGCGAGAAACAGAGGGCAAGAAACAGAGGGGCTGAAACAGAGGGCGAGAAATAGGAGGCTGAAACAGAGGGGCTGAAACAGAGGGGCTGAAACAGAGGGGCTAAAACAGAGGGGCTGAAACAGAGGGCTAGAAACAGAGGGGCTGAAACAGAGGGGCTGAAACAGAGGGCGAGAAATAGGCGGCTGAAACAGAGGTCGGCTGAAACAGAGGGTGTGAAACAGAGGGGCTGAAACAGAGGGGCTGAAACAGAGTGCGAGAAGCAGAGGGGCTGAAACAGTGGGTGAGAAAAAGAGGGGCTGAAACAGAGGAGCTGAAACAGAGTGGCTGAAACAGAGGGCGAGAAACAGAGGGGCTGAAACATAGGGGCTGAAACAGAGGGCGAGAAACAGGGGGGCTGAAACAGAGGGCGAGAAACAGAGGGGCTGGAACAGAGGGGCTGAAACAGAGGGCGAGAAACAGAGGGGCTGAAACAGAGGGCGAGAAACAGTGGGGCTGAAACAGAGGGGCTGAAACAGAGGGGCTGAAACAGAGGGCGAGAAACCGAGTAGCTGAAACAGAGGGCGAGAAACAGAGGGGCTGAAACAGAGGGGCTGAAACAGGGGGCGAGAAACAGAGGGGCTGAAACAGAGGGGCTGAAACAGAGGGGCTGAAACAGAGGGCGAGAAACAGAGGGGCTGAAACAGAGGGGCTGAAACAGAGGGCGAGAAACAGAGGGCTGAAACAGAGGGGCTGAAACAGAGGGGCTGAAACAGACGGCGAGAAACAGAGGGGCTGAAACAGAGGGCGAGAAACAGAGGGCAAGAAACAGAGGGGCTGAAACAGAGGGCGAGAAATAGGGGGCTGAAACAGAGGGGCTGAAACAGAGGGGCTGAAGCAGAGGGGCTAAAACAGAGGGGCTGAAACAGAGGGCTAGAAACAGAGGGGCTGAAACAGAGGGGCTGAAACAGAGGGGCTGAAACAGAGGGCGAGAAAGAGAGGGGCTGAAACAGAGGGCAAGAAACAGAGGGTCTGAAACAGAGGGGCTGAAACAGAGGGCGAGAAACAGAGGGCGAGAAACAGAGGGCGAGAAACAGAGGGGCTGAAACAGAGGGCGAGAAACAGAGGGGCTGAAACAGAGGGCGAGAAACAGAGGGGCTGAAACAGAGGGGCTGAAACAGAGGGGCTGATACAGAGGGCGAGAAACAGAGTGGCTGAAACAGTGGGCGAGAAACAGAGGGGCTTAAACAGAGGGGCTGAAACAGAGGGGCCGAAACAGAGAGGCTGAAACAGAGGGCGAGAAACAGAGGGTGAGAAACAGAGGGCGAGAAACAGAGGGGCTGAAACAGAGGGCGAGAAACAGAGGGGCTGAAACAGAGGGGCTGAAACAGCGGGCAAGAAACTGAGGGGCTGAATCAGCGGTGCTAAAACAGGGGGCGAGAGACAGAGGGGCTGAGACAGAGGGCGAGAGACAGAGGGGCTGAAACAGAGGGCGAGAAACAGAGGGGCTGAAACAGTGGGGCTGAAACAGAGGGCGAGAAACAGAGGGGCTGAAACAGAGGGGCTGACACAGAGGGCGAGAAACCGAGGGGCTGAAACAGAGGGCGAGAAACAGAGGGGCTGAAACAGAGGGGCTGAAACAGAGGGGCTGAAACAGTGGGGCTGAAACAGTGGGGCTGAAACAGAGGCCGAGAAAAAGAGGGGCCGGAACAGAGGGGCTGAAACAGAGGGCGAGAAGCAGAGGGGCTGAAACAGTGGGTGAGAAAAAGAGGGGCTGAAACAGAGGTGCTGAAACAGAGGGGCTGAAACAGAGGGCGAGAAACAGAGGGGCTGAAAAAGAGGGCGAGAAACTGAGGGGCTGAAACAGAGGGCGAGAAACAGAGAGGCCGAAACATATGGGCTGAAACAGAGGGCGAGAAACAGGGGGGCTGAAACAGAGGGCGAGAAACAGAGGGGCTGAAACAGAGGGGCTGAAACAGAGGGCGAGAAACAGAGGGGCTGAAACAGAGGGCGAGAAACAGTGGGGCTGAAACAGAGGGGCTGAAACAGAGGGGGTGAAACAGAGGGCGAGAAACCGAGTAGCTGAAACAGAGGGCGAGAAACAGAGGGGCTGAAACAGAGGGGCTGAAACAGGGGGCGAGAAACAGAGGGGCTGAAACAGAGGGGCTGAACAGAGGGGCTGAAACAGAGGGGCTGAAACAGAGGGCGAGAAACAGAGGGGCTGAAACAGAGGGGCTGAAACAGAGGGCGAGAAACAGAGGGCTGAAACAGAGGGGCTGAAACAGAGGGGCTGAAACAGAGGGCGAGAAACAGAGGGGCTGAAACAGAGGGCGAGAAATAGGGGGCTGAAACAGAGGGGCTGAAACAGAGTTCGAGAAATAGGGGGCTGAAACAGAGGGGCTGAAACAGAGGGGCTGAAACAGAGGGGCTAAAACAGAGGGGCTGAAACAGAGGGCTAGAAACAGAGGGGCTGAAACAGAGGGGCTGAAACAGAGGGGCTGAAACAGAGGGCGAGAAAGAGAGGGGCTGAAACAGAGGCCAAGAAACAGAGGGACTGAAACAGAGGGGCTGAAACAGAGGGCGAGAAACAGAGGGCGAGAAACAGAGGGCGAGAAACAGAGGGGCTGAAACAGAGGGCGAGAAACAGAGGGGCTGAAACAGAGGGGCTGAAACAGGGGGCGAGAAACAGAGGGGCTGAAACAGAGGGGCTGGAACAGGGAGCGAGAAACAGAGGGGCTGAAACAGAGGGGCTGAAACAGAGGGGGAGAAACAGGGGGCGAGAAACAGAGGGGCTGAAACAGAGGGGCTGAAACAGAGGGGCTGAAACAGAGGGCGAGAAACAGAGGGGCTGAAACAGAGGGCGAGAAACAGAGGGGCTGAAACAGAGGGGCTGAAACAGAGGGGCTGATACAGAGGGCGAGAAACAGAGGGGCTGAAACAGTGGTCGAGAAACAGAGGGGCTGAAACAGAGGGCCTGAAACAGAGGGGCCGAAACAGAGAGGCTGAAACAGAGGGCGAGAAACAGAGGGTGAGAAACAGAGAGCGAGAAAGAGAGGGGCTGAAACAGAGGGCGAGAAACAGAGCGGCTGAAACAGAGGGGCTGAAACAGCGGGCGAGAAACTGAGGGGCTGAATCAGCGGGGCTGAAACAGGGGGCGAGAGACAGAGGGGCTGAAACAGAGGGCGAGAGACAGAGGGGCTGAAACAGAGAGCGAGAAACAGAGGGGCTGAAACAGTGGGGCTGAAACAGAGGGCGAGAAACTGAGGGGCTGAAACAGAGGGCGAGAAACAGAGGAGCTGAAACAGAGGGGCTGAAACAGAGGGGCTGAAACAGTGGGGCTGAAACAGTGGGGCTGAAACAGAGGGCGAGAAAAAGAGGGGCCGGAACAGAGGGGCTGAAACAGAGGGCGAGAAACAGAGGGGCTGAAACAGTGGGGTTGAAACAGAGGGCAAGAAAAAGAGGGGCTGAAACAGTGGGGCTGAAACAGAGGGGCTGAAACAGAGGGCGAGAAACAGAGGGGCTGATACAGAGGGCGAGAAACAGAGGGGCTGAAACAGAGGGGCTGAAACAGAGGGGCTGAAACAGAGGGCGAGAAACAGAGGGGCTGAAACAGAGGGCGAGAAACAGAGGGGCTGAAACAGAGGGCGAGAAACAGAGGGGCGGAAACAGAGGGGCTGAAACAGAGGGGCTGAAACAGAGGGGCTGAAACAGAGGGCGAGAAACCGAGGGGCTGAAACAGAGGGGCTGAAACAGAGGGCGAGAAAGAGAGGGGCTGAAACAGAGGCCAAGAAACAGAGGGACTTAAACAGAGGGGCTGAAACAGAGGGCGAGAAACAGAGGGCGAGAAACAGAGGGCGAGAAACAGAGGGGCTGAAACAGAGGGCGAGAAACAGAGGGGCTGAAACAGAGGGGCTGAAACAGGGGGCGAGAAACAGAGGGGCTGAAACAGAGGGGCTGGAACAGGGAGCGAGAAACAGAGGGGCTGAAACAGAGGGGCTGAAACAGAGGGGGAGAAACAGGGGGCGAGAAACAGAGGGGCTGAAACAGAGGGGCTGAAACAGAGGGGCTGAAACAGAGGGCGAGAAACAGAGGGGCTGAAACAGAGGGCGAGAAACAGAGGGGCTGAAACAGAGGGGCTGAAACAGAGGGGCTGATACAGAGGGCGAGAAACAGAGGGGCTGAAACAGTGGTCGAGAAACAGAGGGGCTGAAACAGAGGGCCTGAAACAGAGGGGCCGAAACAGAGAGGCTGAAACAGAGGGCGAGAAACAGAGGGTGAGAAACAGAGGGCGAGAAAGAGAGGGGCTGAAACAGAGGGCGAGAAACAGAGCGGCTGAAACAGAGGGGCTGAAACAGCGGGCGAGAAACTGAGGGGCTGAAACAGCGGGGCTGAAACAGGGGGCGAGAGACAGAGCGGCTGAAACAGAGGGCGAGAGACAGAGGGGCTGAAACAGAGAGCGAGAAACAGAGGGGCTGAAACAGTGGGGCTGAAACAGAGGGCGAGAAACTGAGGGGCTGAAACAGAGGGGCTGAAACAGAGGGCGAGAAACCGAGGGGCTGAAACAGAGGGCGAGAAACAGAGGAGCTGAAACAGAGGGGCTGAAACAGAGGGGCTGAAACAGTGGGGCTGAAACAGTGGGGCTGAAACAGAGGGCGAGAAAAAGAGGGGCCGGAACAGAGGGGCTGAAACAGAGGGCGAGAAACAGAGGGGCTGAAACAGTGGGGCTGAAACAGAGGGCAAGAAAAAGAGGGGCTGAAACAGAGGGGCTGAAACAGAGGGGCTGAAACAGAGGGCGAGAAACAGAGGGGCTGATACAGAGGGCGAGAAACAGAGGGGCTGAAACAGAGGGGCTGAAACAGAGGGGCTGAAACAGAGGGCGAGAAACAGAGGGGCTGAAACAGAGGGCGAGAAACAGAGGGGCTGAAACAGAAGGCGAGAAACAGAGGGGCGGAAACAGAGGGGCTGAAACAGAGGGGCTGAAACAGAGGGGCTGAAACAGAGGGCGAGAAACCGAGGGGCTGAAACAGAGGGCGAGAAACCGAGGGGCTGAACAGAGGTGCTGAAACAGAGGGGCTGAAACAGAGGGGCTGAAACAGAGGGCGAGAAACAGAGGGGCTGAAACAGAGGGGCTGAAACAGGGAGCGAGAAACAGAGGGGCTGAAACAGATGGGCTGAAACAGAGGGGCTGAAACAGAGGGGCTGAAACAGAGGGCGAGAAACAGAGGGGCTGAAACAGAGGGGCTGAAACAGAGGGCGAGAAACAGAGGGCTGAAACAGAGGGGCTGAAACAGAGGGGCTGAAACAGAGGGTGAGAAACAGAGGGGCTGAAACAGAGGGCGAGAAACAGAGAGCGAGAAACAGAGGGGCTGAAACAGAGGGGCTGAAACAGAGGGGCTGAAACAGAGGGCGAGAAACCGAGGGGCTGAAACAGAGGGCGAGAAACAGTGGGGCTGAAACAGAGGGGCTGAAACAGAGGGGCTGAAACAGTGGGCGAGAAACCAAGGGGCTGAAACAGAGGGGCTGAAACAGGGGGCGAGAAACAGAGGGCGACAAACAGAGGGGCTGAAACAGAGGGGCTGAAACAGAGTGGCTGAAACAGAGGGCTATAAACAGAGGGCTTGAAACAGTGGGGCTGAAACAGAGGGGCTGAAACAGAGGGCGAGAAACAGAGGTGCTGAAACAGAGGGCGAGAAACAGAGGGGCTGAAACAGAGGGGCTGAAACAGAGGGACTGAAACACAGGGACTGAAACAGAGGGGCTGAAACAGAGGGCGAGAAACAGAGGGGCTGAAACAGAGGGCCAGGAACAGTGGGGCTGAAACAGAGGGGCTGAAACAGAGGGGCTGAAACAGAGGGCGAGAAACAGAGGGGCTGAAACAGAGGGCGAGAATCAGAGGGGCTGAAACAGAGGGGCTGAAACAGAGGGCGAGAAACAGAGGGGCTGAAACAGAGGGCCAGGAACAGTGGGGCTGAAACAGAGGGGCTGAAACAGAGGGGCTGAAACAGAGGGCGAGAAACAGAGGGCAAGAAACAGAGGGGCTGAAACAGAGGGCGAGAAATAGGGGGCTGAAACAGAGGGGCTGAAACAGAGGGGCTGAAACAGAGGGGCTAAAACAGAGGGGCTGAAACAGAGGGCTAGAAACAGAGGGGCTGAAACAGAGGGGCTGAAACAGAGGGACTGAAACAGAGGGCGAGAAAGAGAGGGGCTGAAACAGAGGGCGAGAAACAGAGGGCAAGAAACAGAGGAGCTGAAACAGAGGGCGAGAAATAGGCGGATGAAACAGAGGGGCTGAAACAGAGGGTGTGAAACAGAGGGGCTGAAACAGAGGGGCTGAAACAGAGTGCGAGAAGCAGAGGGGCTGAAACAGTGGGTGAGAAAAAGAGGGCCTGAAACAGAGGAGCTGAAACAGAGTGGCTGAAACAGAGGGCGAGAAACAGAGGGGCTGAAACATAGGGGCTGAAACAGAGGGCGAGAAACAGGGGGGCTGAAACAGAGGGCGAGAAACAGAGGGGCTGGAACAGAGGGGCTGAAACAGAGGGCGAGAAACAGAGGGGCTGAAACAGAGGGCGAGAAACAGTGGGGCTGAAACAGAGGGGCTGAAACAGAGGGGCTGAAACAGAGGGCGAGAAACCGAGTAGCTGAAACAGAGGGCGAGAAACAGAGGGGCTGAAACAGAGGGGCTGAAACAGGGGGCGAGAAACAGAGGGGCTGAAACAGAGGGGCTGAAACAGAGGGGCTGAAACAGAGGGCGAGAAACAGAGGGGCTGAAACAGAGGGGCTGAAACAGAGGGGCTGAAACAGACGGCGAGAAACAGAGGGGCTGAAACAGAGGGCGAGAAACAGAGGGCAAGAAACAGAGGGGCTGAAACAGAGGGCGAGAAATAGGGGGCTGAAACAGAGGGGCTGAAACAGAGGGGCTGAAGCAGAGGGGCTAAAACAGAGGGGCTGAAACAGAGGGCTAGAAACAGAGGGGCTGAAACAGAGGGGCTGAAACAGAGGGGCTGAAACAGAGGGCGAGAAAGAGAGGGGCTGAAACAGAGGGCAAGAAACAGAGGGTCTGAAACAGAGGGGCTGAAACAGAGGGCGAGAAACAGAGGGCGAGAAACAGAGGGCGAGAAACAGAGGGGCTGAAACAGAGGGCGAGAAACAGAGGGGCTGAAACAGAGGGCGAGAAACAGAGGGGCTGAAACAGAGGGGCTGAAACAGAGGGGCTGATACAGAGGGCGAGAAACAGAGTGGCTGAAACAGTGGGCGAGAAACAGAGGGGCTGAAACAGAGGGGCTGAAACAGAGGGGCCGAAACAGAGAGGCTGAAACAGAGGGCGAGAAACAGAGGGTGAGAAACAGAGGGCGAGAAACAGAGGGGCTGAAACAGAGGGCGAGAAACAGAGGGGCTGAAACAGAGGGGCTGAAACAGCGGGCGAGAAACTGAGGGGCTGAATCAGCGGGGCTGAAACAGGGTGCGAGAGACAGAGGGGCTGAGACAGAGGGCGAGAGACAGAGGGGCTGAAACAGAGGGCGAGAAACAGAGGGGCTGAAACAGTGGGGCTGAAACAGAGGGCGAGAAACAGAGGGGCTGAAACAGAGGGGCTGACACAGAGGGCGAGAAACCGAGGGGCTGAAACAGAGGGCGAGAAACAGAGGGGCTGAAACAGAGGGGCTGAAACAGAGGGGCTGAAACAGTGGGGCTGAAACAGTGGGGCTGAAACAGAGGCCGAGAAAAAGAGGGGCCGGAACAGAGGGGCTGAAACAGAGGGCGAGAAACAGAGGGGCTGAAACAGTGGGGCTGAAACAGAGGGCGAGAAGCAGAGGGGCTGAAACAGTGGGTGAGAAAAAGAGGGGCTGAAACAGAGGAGCTGAAACAGAGGGGCTGAAACAGGGGGCGAGAAACAGAGGGGCTGAAAAAGAGGGCGAGAAACTGAGGGGCTGAAACAGAGGGCGAGAAACAGAGAGGCCGAAACATATGGGCTGAAACAGAGGGCGAGAAACAGGGGGGCTGAAACAGAGGGCGAGAAACAGAGGGGCTGAAACAGAGGGGCTGAAACAGAGGGCGAGAAACAGAGGGGCTGAAACAGAGGGCGAGAAAACTGTGGGGCTGAAACAGAGGGGCTGAAACAGAGGGCGAGAAACCGAGGGGTGAAACAGAGGGCGAGAAACAGAGGGGCTGAAACAGAGGGGCTGAAACAGGGGGCGAGAAACAGAGGGGCTGAAACAGAGGGGCTGAACAGAGGGGCTGAAACAGAGGGGCTGAAACAGAGGGCGAGAAACAGAGGGGCTGAAACAGAGGGGCTGAAACAGAGGGCGAGAAACAGAGGGCTGAAACAGAGGGGCTGAAACAGAGGGGCTGAAACAGAGGGCGAGAAACAGAGGGGCTGAAACAGAGGGCGAGAAATAGGGGGCTGAAACAGAGGGGCTGAAACAGAGGGCGAGAAATAGGGGGCTGAAACAGAGGGGCTGAAACAGAGGGGCTGAAACAGAGGGGCTAAAACAGAGGGGCTGAAACAGAGGGCTAGAAACAGAGGGGCTGAAACAGAGGGGCTGAAACAGAGGGGCTGAAACAGAGGGCGAGAAAGAGAGGGGCTGAAACAGAGGCCAAGAAACAGAGGGACTGAAACAGAGGGGCTGAAACAGAGGGCGAGAAACAGAGGGCGAGAAACAGAGGGCGAGAAACAGAGGGGCTGAAACAGAGGGCGAGAAACAGAGGGGCTGAAACAGAGGGGCTGAAACAGGGGGCGAGAAACAGAGGGGCTGAAACAGAGGGGCTGGAACAGGGAGCGAGAAACAGAGGGGCTGAAACAGAGGGGCTGAAACAGAGGGGGAGAAACAGGGGGCGAGAAACAGAGGGGCTGAAACAGAGGGGCTGAAACAGAGGGGCTGAAACAGAGGGCGAGAAACAGAGGGGCTGAAACAGAGGGCGAGAAACAGAGGGGCTGAAACAGAGGGGCTGAAACAGAGGGGCTGATACAGAGGGCGAGAAACAGAGGGGCTGAAACAGTGGTCGAGAAACAGAGGGGCTGAAACAGAGGGCCTGAAACAGAGGGGCCGAAACAGAGAGGCTGAAACAGAGGGCGAGAAACAGAGGGTGAGAAACAGAGGGCGAGAAAGAGAGGGGCTGAAACAGAGGACGAGAAACAGAGCGGCTGAAACAGAGGGGCTGAAACAGCGGGCGAGAAACTGAGGGGCTGAATCAGCGGGGCTGAAACAGGGGGCGAGAGACAGAGGGGCTGAAACAGAGGGCGAGAGACAGAGGGGCTGAAACAGAGAGCGAGAAACAGAGGGGCTGAAACAGTGGGGCTGAAACAGAGGGCGAGAAACTGAGGGGCTGAAACAGAGGGGCTGAAACAGAGGGCGAGAAACCGAGGGGCTGAAACAGAGGGCGAGAAACAGAGGAGCTGAAACAGAGGGGCTGAAACAGAGGGGCTGAAACAGTGGGGCTGAAACAGTGGGGCTGAAACAGAGGGCGAGAAAAAGAGGGGCCGGAACAGAGGGGCTGAAACAGAGGGCGAGAAACAGAGGGGCTGAAACAGTGGGGCTGAAACAGAGGGCAAGAAAAAGAGGGGCTGAAACAGAGGGGCTGAAACAGAGGGGCTGAAACAGAGGGCGAGAAACAGAGGGGCTGATACAGAGGGCGAGAAACAGAGGGGCTGAAACAGAGGGGCTGAAACAGAGGGGCTGAAACAGAGGGCGAGAAACAGAGGCGCTGAAACAGAGGGCGAGAAACAGAGGGGCTGAAACAGAGGGCGAGAAACAGAGGGGCGGAAACAGAGGGGCTGAAACAGAGGGGCTGAAACAGAGGGGCTGAAACAGAGGGCGAGAAACCGAGGGGCTGAAACAGAGGGCGAGAAACCGAGGGGCTGAACAGAGGTGCTGAAACAGAGGGGCTGAAACAGAGGGGCTGAAACAGAGGGCGAGAAACAGAGGGGCTGAAACAGAGGGGCTGAAACAGGGAGCGAGAAACAGAGGGGCTGAAACAGATGGGCTGAAACAGAGGGGCTGAAACAGAGGGGCTGAAACAGAGGGCGAGAAACAGAGGGGCTGAAACAGAGGGGCTGAAACAGAGGGCGAGAAACAGAGGGCTGAAACAGAGGGGCTGAAACAGAGGGGCTGAAACAGAGGGTGAGAAACAGAGGGGCTGAAACAGAGGGCGAGAAACAGAGAGCGAGAAACAGAGGGGCTGAAACAGAGGGCGAGAATCAGAGGGGCTGAAACAGAGGGCGAGAAACCGAGGGGCTGAAACAGAGGGCGAGAAACAGTGGGGCTGAAACAGAGGGGCTGAAACAGAGGGGCTGAAACAGTGGGCGAGAAACCAAGGGGCTGAAACAGAGGGGCTGAAACAGGGGGCGAGAAACAGAGGGCGACAAACAGAGGGGCTGAAACAGAGGGGCTGAAACAGAGTGGCTGAAACAGAGGGCTATAAACAGAGGGCTTGAAACAGTGGGGCTGAAACAGAGGGGCTGAAACAGAGGGCGAGAAACAGAGGTGCTGAAACAGAGGGCGAGAAACAGAGGGGCTGAAACAGAGGGGCTGAAACAGAGGGACTGAAACACAGGGACTGAAACAGAGGGGCTGAAACAGAGGGCGAGAAACAGAGGGGCTGAAACAGAGGGCCAGGAACAGTGGGGCTGAAACAGAGGGGCTGAAACAGAGGGGCTGAAACAGAGGGCGAGAAACAGAGGGGCTGAAACAGAGGGCGAGAATCAGAGGGGCTGAAACAGAGGGGCTGAAACAGATGGCGAGAAACAGAGGGGCTGAAACAGAGGGCCAGGAACAGTGGGGCTGAAACAGAGGGGCTGAAACAGAGGGGCTGAAACAGAGGGCGAGAAACAGAGGGGCTGAAACAGAGGGCGAGAATCAGAGGGGCTGAAACAGAGGGGCTGAAACAGAGGGCTAGAAACAGAGGGGCTGAAACAGAGGGGCTGAAACAGAGGGGCTGAAACAGAGGGCGAGAAACAGAGGGGCTGAAACAGAGGGTCTGAAACAGAGGGGCTGAAACAGAGGGCGAGAAACAGAGGGGCTGAAACAGAGGGGCTGAAACAGAGGGGCTGAAACAGAGGGCGAGAAACAGAGGGGCTGAAACAGAGGGCGAGAAACAGAGGGGCTGAAACAGAGGGGCTGAAACAGAGGGACTGAAACACAGGGACTGAAACAGAGGGGCTGAAACAGAGGGCGAGAAATAGGGGGCTGAAACAGAGGGGCTGAAAAAGAGGGGCTGAAACAGAGGGGCTGAAACAGAGGGGCTGAAACAGAGGGCTAGAAACAGAGGGGCTGAAACAGAGGGGCTGAAACAGAGGGGCTGAAACAGAGGGCTAGAAACAGAGGGGCTGAAACAGAGGGGCTGAAACAGAGGGGCTGAAACAGAGGGCGAGAAACAGAGGGGCTGAAACAGAGGGCGAGAAACAGAGGGGCTGAAACAGAGGGGCTGAAACAGAGGGCGAGAAACAGAGGGCGAGAAACAGAGGGGCTGAAACAGAGGGGCTGAAACAGAGGGGCTGAAACAGAGGGCGAGAAAGAGAGGGGCTGAAACAGAGGCCAAGAAACAGAGGGGCTGAAACAGAGGGGCTGAAACAGAGGGCGAGAAACAGAGGGCGAGAAACAGAGGGGCTGAAACAGAGGGCGAGAAACAGAGGGGCTGAAACAGAGGGGCTGAAACAGGGGGCGAGAAACAGAGGGGCTGAAACAGAGGGGCTGGAACAGGGGGCGAGAAACAGAGGGGCTGAAACAGAGGGGCTGAAACAGAGGGGGAGAAACAGGGGGCGAGAAACAAAGGGGCTGAAACAGAGGGGCTGAAACAGAGGGGCTGAAACAGAGGGCGAGAAACAGAGGGGCTGAAACAGAGGTCGAGAAACAGAGGGGCTGAAACAGAGGGCGAGAAACAGAGGGGCTGAAACAGAGGGCTAGAAACAGAGGGGCTGAAACAGAGGGGCTGAAACAGAGGGGCTGAAACAGAGGGCGAGAAACAGAGGGGCTGAAACAGAGGGCGAGAAACAGAGGGGCTGAAACAGAGGGGCTGAAACAGAGGGCGTGAAACAGAGGGCGAGAAACAGAGGGGCTGAAACAGAGGGCGAGAAATAGGGGGCTGAAACAGAGGGGCTGAAACAGAGGGGCTGAAACAGAGGGGCTAAAACAGAGGGGCTGAAACAGAGGGCTAGAAACAGAGGGGCTGAAACAGAGGGGCTGAGACAGAGGGGCTGAAACAGAGGGCGAGAAAGAGAGGGGCTGAAACAGAGGCCAAGAAACAGAGGGGCTGAAACAGAGGGGCTGAAACAGAGGGCGAGAAACAGAGGGCGAGAAACAGAGGGGCTGAAACAGAGGGCGAGAAACAGAGGGGCTGAAACAGAGGGGCTGAAACAGGGGGCGAGAAACAGAGGGGCTGAAACAGAGGGGCTGGAACAGGGGGCGAGAAACAGAGGGGCTGAAACAGAGGGGCTGAAACAGAGGGGGAGAAACAGGGGGCGAGAAACAGAGGGGCTGAAACAGAGGGGCTGAAACAGAGGGGCTGAAACAGAGGGCGAGAAACAGAGGGGCTGAAACAGAGGGCGAGAAACAGAGGGGCTGAAACAGAGGGGCTGAAACAGAGGGGCTGATACAGAGGGCGAGAAACAGAGGGGCTGAAACAGTGGGCGAGAAACAGAGGGGCTGAAACAGAGGGCCTGAAACAGAGGGGCCGAAACAGAGAGGCTGAAACAGAGGGCGAGAAACAGAGGGGCTGAAACAGAGGGCGAGAAACAGAGGGGCTGAAACAGAGGGCGAGAAACAGAGGGGCTGAAACAGAGGGGCTGAAACAGCGGGCGAGAAACTGAGGGGCTGAATCAGCAGGGCTGAAACAGGGGGCGAGAGACAGAGGGGCTGAAACAGAGGGCGAGAGACAGAGGGGCTGAAACAGTGGGCGAGAGACAGAGGGGCTGAAACAGTGGGGCTGAAACAGAGGGGCTGAAACAGAGGGCCAGAAACCGAGGGGCTGAAACAGAGGGCGAGAAAAAGAGGGGCCGGAACAGAGGGGCTGAAACAGAGGGCGAGAAACAGAGGGGCTGAAACAGTGGGGCTGAAGCAGAGGGCGAGAAAAAGAGGGGCTGAAACAGAGGGGCTGAAACAGAGGGGCTGAAACAGATAGCGAGAAACAGAGGGGCTGATACAGAGGGCGAGAAACAGAGGGGCTGAAACAGAGGGGCTGAAACAGAGGGGCTTAAACAGAGGGTGAGAAACAGAGGGGCTGAAACAGAGGGCGAGAAACAGAGGGGCTGAAACAGAGGGCGAGAAACAGAGGGGCTGAAACAGAGGGGCTGAAACAGAGGGCGGGAAACAGAGGGGCTGAAACAGAGGGGCTGAAACAGAAGGGCTGAAACAGAGGGGCTGAAACAGAGGGCGAGAAACCGAGGGGCTGAAACAGAGGGCGAGAAACCGAGGGGCTGAACAGAGGGGCTGAAACAGAGGGGCTGAAACAGAGGGGCTGAAACAGAGGGCGAGAAACAGAGGGGCTGAAACAGAGGGGCTGAAACAGGGGGCGAGAAACAGAGGGGCTGAAACAGAGGGGCTGAAACAGAGGGGCTGAAACAGAGGGGCTGAAACAGAGGGCGAGAAACAGAGGGGCTGAAACAGAGGGGCTGAAACAGAGGGCGAGAAACAGAGGGCTGAAACAGAGGGGCTGAAACAGAGGGGCTGAAACAGAGGGCGAGAAACAGAGGGGCTGAAACAGAGGGGCTGAAACAGAGGGCGAGAAACCGAGGGGCTGAAACAGAGGGCGAGAAACAGTGGGGCTGAAACAGAGGGGCTGAAACAGAGGGGCTGAAACAGTGAGCGAGAAACCAAGGGGCTGAAACAGAGGGGCTGAAACAGGGGGCGAGAAACAGAGGGCGACAAACAGAGGGGCTGAAACAGAGGGGCTGAAACAGAGTGGCTGAAACAGAGGGCTATAAACAGAGGGGCTGAAACAGTGGGGCTGAAACAGAGGGGCTGAAACAGAGGGCGAGAAACAGAGGGGCTGAAACAGAGGGCGAGAAACAGAGGGGCTGAAACAGAGGGCGAGAAACAGAGGGGCTGAAACAGAGGGCGAGAAACAGAGGGGCTGAAACAGAGGGGCTGAAACAGAGGGACTGAAACACAGGGACTGAAACAGGGGGCTGAAACAGAGGGCGAGAAACAGAGGGGCTGAAACAGAGGGCAAGAAACAGTGGGGCTGAAACAAAGGGGCTGAAACAGAGGGGCTGAAACAGAGGGCGAGAAACAGAGGGGCTGATACAGAGGGCGAGAAACAGAGGGGCTGAAACAGAGGGGCTGAAACAGAGGGCTAGAAACAGAGGGGCTGAAACAGAGGGGCTGAAACAGAGGGGCTGAAACAGAGGGCTAGAAACAGAGGGGCTGAAACAGAGGGGCTGAAACAGAGGGGCTGAAACAGAGGGCGAGAAACAGAGGGGCTGAAACAGAGGGCGAGAAACAGAGGGGCTGAAACAGAGGGGCTGAAACAGAGGGACTGAAACACAGGGACTGAAACAGAGGGGCTGAAACAGAGGGCGAGAAACAGAGGGGCTGAAACAGAGGGCGAGAAAGAGAGGGGCTGAAACAGAGGGTGAGAAACAGAGGGGCTGAAACAGAGGGGCTGAAACAGAGGGGCTGGAACAGACGGCGAGAAACAGAGGGGCTGAAACAGAGGGCGAGAAACAGAGGGCAAGAAACAGGTGGCGAGAAACAGGGGGCGAGAAACAGAGGGGCTGAAACAGAGCGGCTGAAACAGAGGGGCTGAAACAGAATGCGAGAAACAGAGGGGCTGAAACAGAGGGGCTGAAACAGAGGGGCTGAAACAGAGGGTGTGAAACAGAGGGGCTGAAATAGAGGGGCTGAAAAGAAGGCGAGAAGCAGAGGGGCTGAAACAGTGGGTGAGAAAAAGCGGGGCTGAAACAGAGGAGCTGAAACAGAGGGGCTGAAACAGAGGGCGAGAAACAGAGGGCGAGAAACTGAGGGGCTGAAACAGAGGGCGAGAAACAGAGAGGCTGAAACATAGGGGCTGAAACCGAGGGCGAGAAACAGGGGGGCTGAAACAGAGGGCGAGAAACAGAGGGGCTGAAACAGAGGGGCTGAAACAGAGGGCGAGAAACAGAGGGGCTGAAACAGAGGGCGAGAAACAGTGGGGCTGAAACAGAGGGGCTGAAACAGACGGGCTGAAACAGAGGGCGAGAAACCGAGGGTCTGAAACAGAGGGCGAGAAACAGAGGGGCAGAAACAGAGGGGCTGAAACAGGGGGCGAGAAACAGAGGGGCTAAAACAGAGGGGCTGAAACAGAGGGGCTGAAACAGAGGGGCTGAAACAGAGGGCGAGAAACAGAGGGGCTGAAACAGAGGGGCTGAATCAGAGGGCGAGAAACAGAGGGCTGAAACAGAGAGGCTGAAACAGAGGGGCTGAAACAGAGGGCGAGAAACAGAGGGGCTGAAACAGAGGGCGAGAAACAGAGGGCGAGAAACAGAGGGGCTGAAACAGAGAGCGAGAAATAGGGGGCTGAAACAGAGGGGCTGAAAGAGAGGGGCTGAAACAGAGGGGCTGAAACAGAGGGGCTGAAACAGAGGGTGTGAAACAGATGGGCTGAAACAGAGGGGCTGAAACAGAGGGCGAGAAGCAGAGGGGCTGAAACAGTGGGTGAGAAAAAGAGGGGCTGAAACAGAGGAACTGAAACAGAGGGGCTGAAACAGAGGGCGAGAAACAGAGGGGCTGAAAGAGAAGGCGAGAAACTGAGGGGCTGAAACAGAGGGCGAGAAACAGAGAGGCTGAAACATAGGGGCTGAAACAGAGGGCGAGAAACAGGGGGGCTGAAACAGAGGGCGAGAAACAGAGGGGCTGAAACAGAGGGGCTGAAACAGAGGGCGAGAAACAGAGGGGCTGAAACAGAGGGCGAGAAACAGTGGGGCTGAAACAGAGGGGCTGAAACAGAGGGCGAGAAACCGAGGGGCTGAAACAGAGGGCGAGAAACAGAGGGGTAGAAACAGAGGGGCTGAAACAGGGAGCGAGAAACAGAGGGTCTGAAACAGAGGGGCTGAAACAGAGGGGCTGAAACAGAGGGCGAGAAACAGAGGGGCTGAAACAGAGGGGCTGAAACAGAGGGCGAGAAACAGAGGGCTGAAACAGAGGGGCTGAAACAGAGGGGCGGAAACAGAGGGCGAGAAACAGAGGGGCTGAAACAGAGGGCGAGAAACAGAGGGCGAGAAACAGAGGGGCTGAAACAGAGGGCGAGAAATAGGGGGCTGAAACAGAGGGGCTGAAACAGAGGGGCTGAAACAGAGGGGCTAAAACAGAGGGGCTGAAACAGAGGGCTAGAAACAGAGGGGCTGAAACAGAGGGGCTGAAACCGAGGGGCTGAAACAGAGGGCGAGAAAGAGAGGGGCTGAAACAGAGGGCAAGAAACAGAGGGGCTGAAACAGAGGGGCTGAAACAGAGGGTGAGAAACAGAGGGCGAGAAACAGAGGGCGAGAAACAGAGGGGCTGAAACAGAGGGCGAGAAACAGAGGGGCTGAAACAGAGGGGCTGAAACAGAGGGGCTGGAACAGGGGGCGAGAAACAGAGGGGCTGAAACAGAGGGCGAGAAACCGAGGGGCTGAAACAGAGGGCGAGAAACAGAGGGGCTGAAACAGAGGGGCTGAAACAGAGGGGCTGATACAGAGGGCGAGAAACCGAGAGGCTGAAACAGTGGTCGAGAAACAGAGGGGCTGAAACAGAGGGGCTGAAACAGAGGGGCCGAAACAGAGAGGCTGAAACAGAGGGCGAGAAACAGAGGGTGAGAAACAGAGGATGAGAAACAGAGGGGCTGAAACAGAGGGCGAGAAACAGAGGGGCTGAAAGTGAGGGGCTGAAACAGCGGGCGAGAAACTGAGGGGCTGAATCAGCGGGGCTGAAACAGGGGGCGAGAGACAGAGGGGCTGAAACAGAGGGCGTGAGACAGAGGGGCTGAAACAGAGGGCGAGAAACAGAGGGGCTGAAACAGTGGGGCTGAAACAGAGGGCGAGAAACTGAGGGGCTGATACAGAGGGCGAGAAACAGAGGGGCTGAAACAGAGGGGCTGAAACAGAGGGGCTGAAACAGAGGGTGAGAAACAGAGGGGCTGAAACAGAGGGCGAGAAACAGAGGGGCTGAAACAGAGGGCGAGAAACAGAGGGGCTGAAACAGAGGGGCTGAAACAGAGGGCGAGAAACAGAGGGGCTGATACAGAGGGCGAGAAACAGAGGGGCTGAAACAGAGGGGCTGAAACAGAGGGGCTGAAACAGAGGGTGAGAAACAGAGGGGCTGAAACAGAGGGCGAGAAACAGAGGGGCTGAAACAGAGGGCGAGAAACAGAGGGGCTGAAACAGAGGGGCTGAAACAGAGGGCGAGAAACAGAGGGGCTGAAACAGAGGGGCTGAAACAGAGGGGCTGAACAGAGGGCGAGAAACAGAGGGGCTGAAACAGAGGTCAAGAAACAGTGGGGCTGAAACAGAGGGGCTGATACAGAGGGGCTGAAACAGAGGGCGAGAAACAGAGGGGCTGAAACAGAGGGGCTGAAACAGAGGGGCTGAAACAGAGGGCGAGAAACCGAGGGGCTGAAAGCGAGGGGCTGAAACAGGGGGCGAGAAACAGAGGGTCTGAAACAGAGGGTCTGAAACAGAGGGGCTGAAACAGAGGGGCTGAAACAGAGGGCTAGAAACAGAGGGGCTGAAACTGAGGGGCTGAAACAGAGGGGCTGAAACAGAGGGCGAGAAACAGAGGGGCTGAAACAGAGGGTCTGAAACAGAGGGCGAGAAACAGAGGGGCTGAAACAGAGGGCGAGAAACTGTGGGGCTGAAACAGAGGGGCTGAAACAGAGGGGCTGAAACAGAGGGCGAGAAACCGAGGGGCTGAAACAGAGGGCGAGAAACAGAGGGGCTGAAACAGAGCGGCTGAAACAGGGGGCGAGAAACAGAGGGGCTGAAACAGAGGGGCTGAAACAGAGGGGCTGAAACAGAGGGCGAGAAACAGAGGGGCTGAAACAGAGGGGCTGAAACAGAGGGCGAGAAACAGTGGGCTGAAACAGAGGGGCTGAAACAGAGGGTCTGAAACAGAGGGCGAGAAACAGAGGGGCTGAAACAGAGGGCGAGAAACAGAGAGCGAGAAACAGAGGGGCTGAAACAGAGGGCGAGAAACAGAGGGGCTGAAACAGAGGGCGAGAAACCGAAGGGCTGAAACAGAGGGCGAGAAACAGTGGGGCTGAAACAGAGGGGCTGAAACAGAGGGGCTGAAACAGTGGGCGAGAAACCAAGGGGCTGAAACAGAGCGGCTGAAACAGGGGGCGAGAAACAGAGGGCGACAAACAGAGGGGCTGAAACAGAGGTGCTGAAACAGAGTGGCTGAAACAGAGGGCTATAAAGAGAGGGGCTGAAACAGAGGGGCTGAAACAGAGTGGCTGAAACAGGGGGCGAGAAACAGAGGGGCTGAAACAGAGGGCGAGAAACAGTGGGGCTGAAACAGAGGGGCTGAAACAGAGGGGCTGAAACAGAGGGCGAGAAACCAAGGGGCTGAAACAGATGGGCTGAAACAGGGGGCGAGAAACAGAGGGCGACAAACAGAGGGGCTGAAACAGAGGGTGAGAAACAGAGTAGCTGAAACAGAGGGGCTGAAACAGGGGGCGAGAAACAGAGGGGCTGAAACAGAGGGACTGAAACACAGGGACTGAAACAGAGGGGCTGAAACAAAAAGCGAGAAACAGAGGGGCTGAAACAGAGGGCAAGAAACAGTGGGGCTGAAACAGAGGGGCTGAAACAGAGGGGCTGAAACAGAGGGCGAGAAACCAAGGGGCTGAAACAGATGGGCTGAAACAGGGGGCGAGAAACAGAGGGCGACAAACAGAGGGGCTGAAACAGAGGGGCTGAAACAGATGGGCTGAAACAGAGGGCGAGAAACAGAGGGGCTGAAACAGAGGGGCTGAAACAGAGGGGCTGAAACAGAGGGCGAGAAACAGAGGGGCTGAAACAGAGGTCAAGAAACAGTGGGGCTGAAACAGAGGGGCTGAAACAGAGGGCGAGAAACAGAGGGGCTGAAACAGAGGGGCTGAAACAGAGGGGCTGAAACAGAGGGCGAGAAACCGAGGGGCTGAAAGCGTGCGGCTGAAACAGGGGTTGAGAAACAGAGGGCGAGAAACAGAGGGGCTGAAACAGAGGGGCTGAAACAGAGGGGCTGAAACAGAGGGCTAGAAACAGAGGGGCTGAAACTGAGGGGCTGAAACAGAGGGGCTGAAACAGAGGGCGAGAAACAGAGGGGCTGAAACAGAGGGTCTGAAACAGAGGGCGAGAAACAGAGGGGCTGAAACAGAGGGCGAGAAACTGTGGGGCTGAAACAGAGGGGCTGAAACAGAGGGGCTGAAACAGAGGGCGAGAAACCGAGGGGCTGAAACAGAGGGCGAGAAACAGAGGGGCTGAAACAGAGGGGCTGAAACAGGGGGCGAGAAACAGAGGGGCTGAAACAGAGGGGCTGAAACAGAGGGGCTGAAACAGAGGGGCTGAAACAGAGGGCGAGAAACAGAGGGGCTGAAACAGAGGGTCTGAAACAGAGGGCGAGAAACAGAGGGCTGAAACAGAGGGGCTGAAAGAGAGGGCGAGAAACAGAGGGGCTGAAACAGAGGGCGAGAAACAGAGAGCGAGAAACAGAGGGGCTGAAACAGAGGGCGAGAAACAGAGGGGCTGAAACAGAGGGCGAGAAACCGAAGGGCTGAAACAGAGGGCGAGAAACAGTGGGGCCGAAACAGAGGGGCTGAAACAGAGGGGCTGAAACAGTGGGCGAGAAACCAAGGGGCTGAAACAGAGGGGCTGAAACAGGGGGCGAGAAACAGAGGGCGACAAACAGAGGGGCTGAAACAGAGGGGCTGAAACAGAGTGGCTGAAACAGATGGCTATAAACAGAGGGGCTGAAACAGAGGGGCTGAAACAGAGGGGCTGAAACAGGGGGCGAGAAACAGAGGGGCTGAAACAGAGGGCGAGAAACAGTGGGGCTGAAACAGAGGGGCTGAAACAGAGGGGCTGAAACAGAGGGCGAGAAACGAAGGGGCTGAAACAGATGGGCTGAAACAGGGGGCGAGCAACAGAGGGCGACAAACAGAGGGGCTGAAACAGAGGGTGAGAAACAGAGGGGCTGAAACAGAGGGGCTGAAACAGGGGGCGAGAAACAGAGGGGCTGAAACAGAGGGACTGAAACACAGGGACTGAAACAGAGGGGCTGAAACAAAGGGCGAGAAACAGAGGGGCTGAAACAGAGGGCAAGAAACAGTGGGGCTGAAACAGAGGGGCTGAAACAGAGGGGCTGAAACAGAGGGCGAGAAACCAAGGGGCTGAAACAGATGGGCTGAAACAGGGGGCGAGAAACAGAGGGCGACAAACAGAGGGGCTGAAACAGAGGGGCTGAAACAGATGGGCTGTAACAGAGGGCGAGAAACAGAGGGGCTGAAACATAGGGGCTGAAACAGAGGGGCTGAAACAGAGGGCGAGAAACAGAGGGGCTGAAACAGAGGGGCTGAAACAGAGGGACTGAAACACAGGGACTGAAACAGAGGGGCTGAAACAGAGGGCGAGAAACAGAGGGCGAGAAACAGAGGGCGAGAAACAGAGGGGCTGAAACAGAGGGTGAGAAACAGAGGGGCTGAAACAGAGGGGCTGAAACAGGGGGCGAGAAACAGAAGGGCTGAAACAGAGGGGCTGGAACAGGGGGCGAGAAACAGAGGGGCTGAAACAGAGGGGGAGAAACAGAGGGGCTGAAACAGAGGGCGAGAAACAGAGGGGCTGAAACAGAGGGGCTGAAACAAGGGGCGAGAAACAGAGGGGCTGAAACAGAGGGGCTGAAACAGAGGGGCTGAAACAGAGGGCGAGAAACAGAGGGGCTGAAACAGAGGGGCTGAAACAGAGGGCGAGAAACAGAGGGCTGAAACAGAGGGGCTGAAACAGAGGGGCTGAAACAGAGGGCGAGAAACAGAGGGGCTGAAACAAAGGGCGAGAAACAGAGAGCGAGAAACAGAGGGGCTGAAACAGAGGGCGAGAAACAGAGGGGCTGAAACAGAGGGCGAGAAACCGAGGGGCTGAAACAGAGGGCGAGAAACAGTGGGGCTGAAACAGAGGGGCTGAAACAGAGGGGCTGAAACAGTGGGCGAGAAACCAAGGGGCTGAAACAGAGGGGCTGAAACAGGGGGCGAGAAACAGAGGGCGACAAACAGAGGGGCTGAAACAGAGGGGCTGAAACAGAGGGGCTGAAACAGAGGGCTATAAACAGAGGGGCTGAAACAGAGGGGCTGAAACAGAGGGGCTGAAACAGGGGGCGAGAAACAGAGGGGCTGAAACAGAGGGCGAGAAACAGAGGGGCTGAAACAGAGGGGCTGAAACAGAGTGACTGAAACACAGGGACTGAAACAGAGGGGCTGAAACAGAGGGCGAGAAACAGAGGGTCTGAAACAGAGGGCAAGAAACAGTGGGGCTGAAACAGAGGGGCTGAAACAGAGGGCGAGAAACCAAGGGGCTGAAACAGATGGGCTGAAACAGGGGGCGAGAAACAGAGGGCGACAAACAGAGGGGCTGAAACAGAGGGGCTGAAACAGATGGGCTGAAACAGAGGGCTAGAAACAGAGGGGCTGAAACAGAGGGGCTGAAACAGAGGGGCTGAAACAGAGGGCGAGAAACAGAGGGGCTGAAACAGAGGGGCTGAAACAGGGGGCGAGAAGCAGAGGGGCTGAAACAGAGGGGCTGGAACAGGGGGCGAGAAACAGAGGGGCTGAAACAGAGGGCGAGAAACAGAGGGGCTGAAACAGAGGGGCTGAAACAGAGGGGCTGAAACAGAGGGGCTGAAACACAGGGCGAGAAACAGAGGGCGAGAAACAGAGGGCGAGAAACAGAGGGGCTGAAACAGAGGGCGAGAAACAGAGGGGCTGAAACAGAGGGGCTGAAAAAGGGCGCGAGAAACAGAGGGGCTGAATCAGAGGGGCTGAAACAGGGGGCGAGAGACAGAGGGGCTGAAACAGAGGGGCTGAAACAGAGGGGCTGAAACAGAGGGCGAGAAACAGAGGGGCTGAAACAGTGGGGCTGAAACAGAGGGTGAGAAACCGAGGGGCTGAAACAGAGGGCGAGCAACAGAGGGGCTGAAACAGAGGGGCTGAAACAGAGGGCGAGAAAGAGAGGGGCTGAAACAGAGTGCAAGAAACAGAGGGTCTGAAACAGAGGGGCTGAAACAGAGGGCGAGAAACAGAGGGCGAGAAACAGAGGGCGAGAAACAGAGGGGCTGAAACAGAGGGCGAGAAACAGAGGGGCTGAAACAGAGGGCGAGAAACAGAGGGGCTGAAACAGAGGGGCTGAAACAGAGGGGCTGATACAGAGGGCGAGAAACAGAGGGGCTGAAACAGTGGGCGAGAAACAGAGGGGCTGAAACAGAGGGGCTGAAACAGAGGGGCCGAAACAGAGGGGCTGAAACAGAGGGCGAGAAACAGAGGGCGAGAAACAGAGGGCGAGATTCAGAGGGGCTGAAACAGAGGGCGAGAAACAGAGGGGCTGAAACAGAGGGCGAGAAACAGAGGGGCTGAAACAGAGGGGCTGAAACAGAGGGGCTGATACAGAGGGCGAGAAACAGAGGGGCTGAAACAGTGGGCGAGAAACAGAGGGGCTGAAACAGAGGGGCTGAAACAGAGGGGCCGAAACAGAGAGGCTGAAACAGAGGGCGAGAAACAGAGGGTGAGAAACAGAGGGCGAGAAACAGAGGGGCTGAAACAGAGGGCGAGAAACAGAGGGGCTGAAACAGAGGGGCTGAAACTACGGGCGAGAAACTGAGGGGCTGAATCAGCGGGGCTGAAACAGGGGGCGAGAGACAGAGGGGCTGAAACAGAGGGCGAGAGACAGAGGGGCTGAAACAGAGGGCGAGAAACAGAGGGGCTGAAACAGTGGGGCTGAAACAGAGGGCGAGAAACTGAGGGGCTGAAACAGAGGGGCTGACACAGAGGGCGAGAAACCGAGGGGCTGAAACAGAGGGCGAGAAACAGAGGGGCTGAAACAGAGGGGCTGAAACAGAGGTGCTGAAACAGAGGGCGAGAAACAGAGGGGCTGAAACAGTGGGGCTGAAACAGAGGGCGAGAAGCAGAGGGGCTGAAACAGTGGGTGAGAAAAAGAGGGGCTGAAACAGAGGAGCTGAAACAGAGGGGCTGAAACAGAGGGCGAGAAACAGAGGGGCTGAAAAAGAGGGCGAGAAACTGAGGGGCTGAAACAGAGGGCGAGAAACAGAGAGGCCGAAACATATGAGCTGAAACAGAGGGCGAGAAACAGGGGGGCTGAAACAGAGGGCGAGAAACAGAGGGGCTGAAACAGAGGGGCTGATACAGTGGTCGAGAAACAGAGGGGCTGAAACAGAGGGGCTGAAACAGAGGGGCCGAAACAGAGAGGCTGAAACAGAGGGCGAGAAACAGAGGGTGAGAAACAGAGGATGAGAAACAGAGGGGCTGAAACAGAGGGCGAGAAACAGAGGGGCTGAAAGAGAGGGGCTGAAACAGCGGGCGAGAAACTGAGGGGCTGAATCAGCGGGGCTGAAACACGGGGCGAGAGACAGAGGGGCTGAAACAGAGGGCGTGAGACAGAGGGGCTGAAACAGAGGGCGAGAAACAGAGGGGCTGAAACAGTGGGGCTGAAACAGAGGGCGAGAAACTGAGGGGCTGATACAGAGGGCGAGAAACAGCGGGGCTGAAACAGAGGGGCTGAAACAGAGGGTGAGAAACAGAGGGGCTGAAACAGAGGGCGAGAAACAGAGGGGCTGAAACAGAGGGCGAGAAACAGAGGGGCTGAAACAGTGGGGCTGAAACAGAGGGCGAGAAACTGAGGGGCTGATACAGAGGGCGAGAAACAGAGGGGCTGAAACAGAGGGGCTGAAACAGAGGGGCTGAAACAGAGGGTGAGAAACAGAGGGGCTGAAACAGAGGGCGAGAAACAGAGGGGCTGAAACAGAGGGCGAGAAACAGAGGGGCTGAAACAGAGGGGCTGAAACAGAGGGCGAGAAACAGAGGGGCTGATACAGAGGGCGAGAAACAGAGGGGCTGAAACAGAGGGGCTGAAACAGAGGGGCTGAAACAGAGGGTGAGAAACAGAGGGGCTGAAACAGAGGGCGAGAAACAGAGGGGCTGAAACAGAGGGCGAGAAACAGAGGGGCTGAAACAGAGGGGCTGAAACAGAGGGCGAGAAACAGAGGGGCTGAAACAGAGGGGCTGAAACAGAGGGGCTGAACAGAGGGCGAGAAACAGAGGGGCTGAAACAGAGGTCAAGAAACAGTGGGGCTGAAACAGAGGGGCTGATACAGAGGGGCTGAAACAGAGGGCGAGAAACAGAGGGGCTGAAACAGAGGGGCTGAAACAGAGGGGCTGAAACAGAGGGCGAGAAACCGAGGGGCTGAAAGCGAGGGGCTGAAACAGGGGGCGAGAAACAGAGGGTCTGAAACAGAGGGTCTGAAACAGAGGGGCTGAAACAGAGGGGCTGAAACAGAGGGCTAGAAACAGAGGGGCTGAAACTGAGGGGCTGAAACAGAGGGGCTGAAACAGAGGGCGAGAAACAGAGGGGCTGAAACAGAGGGTCTGAAACAGAGGGCGAGAAACAGAGGGGCTGAAACAGAGGGCGAGAAACTGTGGGGCTGAAACAGAGGGGCTGAAACAGAGGGGCTGAAACAGAGGGCGAGAAACCGAGGGGCTGAAACAGAGGGCGAGAAACAGAGGGGCTGAAACAGAGCGGCTGAAACAGGGGGCGAGAAACAGAGGGGCTGAAACAGAGGGGCTGAAACAGAGGGGCTGAAACAGAGGGCGAGAAACAGAGGGGCTGAAACAGAGGGGCTGAAACAGAGGGCGAGAAACAGTGGGCTGAAACAGAGGGGCTGAAACAGAGGGTCTGAAACAGAGGGCGAGAAACAGAGGGGCTGAAACAGAGGGCGAGAAACAGAGAGCGAGAAACAGAGGGGCTGAAACAGAGGGCGAGAAACAGAGGGGCTGAAACAGAGGGCGAGAAACCGAAGGGCTGAAACAGAGGGCGAGAAACAGTGGGGCTGAAACAGAGGGGCTGAAACAGAGGGGCTGAAACAGTGGGCGAGAAACCAAGGGGCTGAAACAGAGCGGCTGAAACAGGGGGCGAGAAACAGAGGGCGACAAACAGAGGGGCTGAAACAGAGGTGCTGAAACAGAGTGGCTGAAACAGAGGGCTATAAAGAGAGGGGCTGAAACAGAGGGGCTGAAACAGAGTGGCTGAAACAGGGGGCGAGAAACAGAGGGGCTGAAACAGAGGGCGAGAAACAGTGGGGCTGAAACAGAGGGGCTGAAACAGAGGGGCTGAAACAGAGGGCGAGAAACCAAGGGGCTGAAACAGATGGGCTGAAACAGGGGGCGAGAAACAGAGGGCGACAAACAGAGGGGCTGAAACAGAGGGTGAGAAACAGAGTAGCTGAAACAGAGGGGCTGAAACAGGGGGCGAGAAACAGAGGGGCTGAAACAGAGGGACTGAAACACAGGGACTGAAACAGAGGGGCTGAAACAAAAAGCGAGAAACAGAGGGGCTGAAACAGAGGGCAAGAAACAGTGGGGCTGAAACAGAGGGGCTGAAACAGAGGGGCTGAAACAGAGGGCGAGAAACCAAGGGGCTGAAACAGATGGGCTGAAACAGGGGGCGAGAAACAGAGGGCGACAAACAGAGGGGCTGAAACAGAGGGGCTGAAACAGATGGGCTGAAACAGAGGGCGAGAAACAGAGGGGCTGAAACAGAGGGGCTGAAACAGAGGGGCTGAAACAGAGGGCGAGAAACAGAGGGGCTGAAACAGAGGTCAAGAAACAGTGGGGCTGAAACAGAGGGGCTGAAACAGAGGGCGAGAAACAGAGGGGCTGAAACAGAGGGGCTGAAACAGAGGGGCTGAAACAGAGGGCGAGAAACCGAGGGGCTGAAAGCGTGCGGCTGAAACAGGGGTTGAGAAACAGAGGGCGAGAAACAGAGGGGCTGAAACAGAGGGGCTGAAACAGAGGGGCTGAAACAGAGGGCTAGAAACAGAGGGGCTGAAACTGAGGGGCTGAAACAGAGGGGCTGAAACAGAGGGCGAGAAACAGAGGGGCTGAAACAGAGGGTCTGAAACAGAGGGCGAGAAACAGAGGGGCTGAAACAGAGGGCGAGAAACTGTGGGGCTGAAACAGAGGGGCTGAAACAGAGGGGCTGAAACAGAGGGCGAGAAACCGAGGGGCTGAAACAGAGGGCGAGAAACAGAGGGGCTGAAACAGAGGGGCTGAAACAGGGGGCGAGAAACAGAGGGGCTGAAACAGAGGGGCTGAAACAGAGGGGCTGAAACAGAGGGGCTGAAACAGAGGGCGAGAAACAGAGGGGCTGAAACAGAGGGTCTGAAACAGAGGGCGAGAAACAGAGGGCTGAAACAGAGGGGCTGAAAGAGAGGGCGAGAAACAGAGGGGCTGAAACAGAGGGCGAGAAACAGAGAGCGAGAAACAGAGGGGCTGAAACAGAGGGCGAGAAACAGAGGGGCTGAAACAGAGGGCGAGAAACCGAAGGGCTGAAACAGAGGGCGAGAAACAGTGGGGCCGAAACAGAGGGGCTGAAACAGAGGGGCTGAAACAGTGGGCGAGAAACCAAGGGGCTGAAACAGAGGGGCTGAAACAGGGGGCGAGAAACAGAGGGCGACAAACAGAGGGGCTGAAACAGAGGGGCTGAAACAGAGTGGCTGAAACAGATGGCTATAAACAGAGGGGCTGAAACAGAGGGGCTGAAACAGAGGGGCTGAAACAGGGGGCGAGAAACAGAGGGGCTGAAACAGAGGGACTGAAACACAGGGACTGAAACAGAGGGGCTGAAACAAAGGGCGAGAAACAGAGGGGCTGAAACAGAGGGCAAGAAACAGTGGGGCTGAAACAGAGGGGCTGAAACAGAGGGGCTGAAACAGAGGGCGAGAAACCAAGGGGCTGAAACAGATGGGCTGAAACAGGGGGCGAGAAACAGAGGGCGACAAACAGAGGGGCTGAAACAGAGGGGCTGAAACAGATGGGCTGTAACAGAGGGCGAGAAACAGAGGGGCTGAAACAGAGGGGCTGAAACAGAGGGGCTGAAACAGAGGGCGAGAAACAGAGGGGCTGAAACAGAGGGGCTGAAACAGAGGGACTGAAACACAGGGACTGAAACAGAGGGGCTGAAACAGAGGGCGAGAAACAGAGGGCGAGAAACAGAGGGCGAGAAACAGAGGGGCTGAAACAGAGGGTGAGAAACAGAGGGGCTGAAACAGAGGGGCTGAAACAGGGGGCGAGAAACAGAAGGGCTGAAACAGAGGGGCTGGAACAGGGGGCGAGAAACAGAGGGGCTGAAACAGAGGGGGAGAAACAGAGGGGCTGAAACAGAGGGCGAGAAACAGAGGGGCTGAAACAGAGGGGCTGAAACAAGGGGCGAGAAACAGAGGGGCTGAAACAGAGGGGCTGAAACAGAGGGGCTGAAACAGAGGGCGAGAAACAGAGGGGCTGAAACAGAGGGGCTGAAACAGAGGGCGAGAAACAGAGGGCTGAAACAGAGGGGCTGAAACAGAGGGGCTGAAACAGAGGGCGAGAAACAGAGGGGCTGAAACAAAGGGCGAGAAACAGAGAGCGAGAAACAGAGGGGCTGAAACAGAGGGCGAGAAACAGAGGGGCTGAAACAGAGGGCGAGAAACCGAGGGGCTGAAACAGAGGGCGAGAAACAGTGGGGCTGAAACAGAGGGGCTGAAACAGAGGGGCTGAAACAGTGGGCGAGAAACCAAGGGGCTGAAACAGAGGGGCTGAAACAGGGGGCGAGAAACAGAGGGCGACAAACAGAGGGGCTGAAACAGAGGGGCTGAAACAGAGGGGCTGAAACAGAGGGCTATAAACAGAGGGGCTGAAACAGAGGGGCTGAAACAGAGGGGCTGAAACAGGGGGCGAGAAACAGAGGGGCTGAAACAGAGGGCGAGAAACAGAGGGGCTGAAACAGAGGGGCTGAAACAGAGTGACTGAAACACAGGGACTGAAACAGAGGGGCTGAAACAGAGGGCGAGAAACAGAGGGTCTGAAACAGAGGGCAAGAAACAGTGGGGCTGAAACAGAGGGGCTGAAACAGAGGGCGAGAAACCAAGGGGCTGAAACAGATGGGCTGAAACAGGGGGCGAGAAACAGAGGGCGACAAACAGAGGGGCTGAAACAGAGGGGCTGAAACAGATGGGCTGAAACAGAGGGCTAGAAACAGAGGGGCTGAAACAGAGGGGCTGAAACAGAGGGGCTGAAACAGAGGGCGAGAAACAGAGGGGCTGAAACAGAGGGGCTGAAACAGGGGGCGAGAAGCAGAGGGGCTGAAACAGAGGGGCTGGAACAGGGGGCGAGAAACAGAGGGGCTGAAACAGAGGGCGAGAAACAGAGGGGCTGAAACAGAGGGGCTGAAACAGAGGGGCTGAAACAGAGGGGCTGAAACACAGGGCGAGAAACAGAGGGCGAGAAACAGAGGGCGAGAAACAGAGGGGCTGAAACAGAGGGCGAGAAACAGAGGGGCTGAAACAGAGGGGCTGAAAAAGGGCGCGAGAAACAGAGGGGCTGAATCAGAGGGGCTGAAACAGGGGGCGAGAGACAGAGGGGCTGAAACAGAGGGGCTGAAACAGAGGGGCTGAAACAGAGGGCGAGAAACAGAGGGGCTGAAACAGTGGGGCTGAAACAGAGGGTGAGAAACCGAGGGGCTGAAACAGAGGGCGAGCAACAGAGGGGCTGAAACAGAGGGGCTGAAACAGAGGGCGAGAAAGAGAGGGGCTGAAACAGAGGGCAAGAAACAGAGGGTCTGAAACAGAGGGGCTGAAACAGAGGGCGAGAAACAGAGGGCGAGAAACAGAGGGCGAGAAACAGAGGGGCTGAAACAGAGGGCGAGAAACAGAGGGGCTGAAACAGAGGGCGAGAAACAGAGGGGCTGAAACAGAGGGGCTGAAACAGAGGGGCTGATACAGAGGGCGAGAAACAGAGGGGCTGAAACAGTGGGCGAGAAACAGAGGGGCTGAAACAGAGGGGCTGAAACAGAGGGGCCGAAACAGAGGGGCTGAAACAGAGGGCGAGAAACAGAGGGCGAGAAACAGAGGGCGAGATTCAGAGGGGCTGAAACAGAGGGCGAGAAACAGAGGGGCTGAAACAGAGGGCGAGAAACAGAGGGGCTGAAACAGAGGGGCTGAAACAGAGGGGCTGATACAGAGGGCGAGAAACAGAGGGGCTGAAACAGTGGGCGAGAAACAGAGGGGCTGAAACAGAGGGGCTGAAACAGAGGGGCCGAAACAGAGAGGCTGAAACAGAGGGCGAGAAACAGAGGGTGAGAAACAGAGGGCGAGAAACAGAGGGGCTGAAACAGAGGGCGAGAAACAGAGGGGCTGAAACAGAGGGGCTGAAACTACGGGCGAGAAACTGAGGGGCTGAATCAGCGGGGCTGAAACAGGGGGCGAGAGACAGAGGGGCTGAAACAGAGGGCGAGAGACAGAGGGGCTGAAACAGAGGGCGAGAAACAGAGGGGCTGAAACAGTGGGGCTGAAACAGAGGGCGAGAAACTGAGGGGCTGAAACAGAGGGGCTGACACAGAGGGCGAGAAACCGAGGGGCTGAAACAGAGGGCGAGAAACAGAGGGGCTGAAACAGAGGGGCTGAAACAGAGGTGCTGAAACAGTGGGGCTGAAACAGTGGGGCTGAAACAGAGGGCGAGAAAAAGAGCGGCCGGAACAGAGGGGCTGAAACAGAGGGCGAGAAACAGAGGGGCTGAAACAGTGGGGCTGAAACAGAGGGCGAGAAGCAGAGGGGCTGAAACAGTGGGTGAGAAAAAGAGGGGCTGAAACAGAGGAGCTGAAACAGAGGGGCTGAAACAGAGGGCGAGAAACAGAGGGGCTGAAAAAGAGGGCGAGAAACTGAGGGGCTGAAACAGAGGGCGAGAAACAGAGAGGCCGAAACATATGAGCTGAAACAGAGGGCGAGAAACAGGGGGGCTGAAACAGAGGGCGAGAAACAGAGGGGCTGAAACAGAGGGGCTGATACAGTGGTCGAGAAACAGAGGGGCTGAAACAGAGGGGCTGAAACAGAGGGGCCGAAACAGAGAGGCTGAAACAGAGGGCGAGAAACAGAGGGTGAGAAACAGAGGATGAGAAACAGAGGGGCTGAAACAGAGGGCGAGAAACAGAGGGGCTGAAAGAGAGGGGCTGAAACAGCGGGCGAGAAACTGAGGGGCTGAATCAGCGGGGCTGAAACACGGGGCGAGAGACAGAGGGGCTGAAACAGAGGGCGTGAGACAGAGGGGCTGAAACAGAGGGCGAGAAACAGAGGGGCTGAAACAGTGGGGCTGAAACAGAGGGCGAGAAACTGAGGGGCTGATACAGAGGGCGAGAAACAGCGGGGCTGAAACAGAGGGGCTGAAACAGAGGGTGAGAAACAGAGGGGCTGAAACAGAGGGCGAGAAACAGAGGGGCTGAAACAGAGGGCGAGAAACAGAGGGGCTGAAACAGAGGGGCTGAAACAGAGGGCGAGAAACAGAGGGGCTGATACAGAGGGCGAGAAACAGAGGGGCTGAAACAGAGGGGCTGAAACAGAGGGGCTGAAACAGAGGGTGAGAAAAAGAGGGGCTGAAACAGAGGGCGAGAAACAGAGGGGCTGAAACAGAGGGGCTGAAACAGAGGGGCTGAAACAGAGGGGCTGAAACAGAGGGCGAGAAACAGAGGGGCTGAAACAGAGGGGCTGAAACAGAGGGGCTGAAACAGAGGGCGAGAAACAGAGGGGCTGAAACAGAGGTCATAAACAGTGGGGCTGAAACAGAGGGGCTGAAACAGAGGGGCTGAAACAGAGGGCGAGAAACAGAGGGGCTGAAACAGAGGGGCTGAAACAGAGGGGCTGAAACAGAGGGCGAGAAACCGAGGGGCTGAAAGCGAGGGGCTGAAACAGGGGGCGAGAAACAGAGGGCGAGAAACAGAGGGGCTGAAACAGAGGGGCTGAAACAGAGGGGCTGAAACAGAGGGCTAGAAACAGAGGGGCTGAAACTGAGGGGCTGAAACAGAGGGGCTGAAACAGAGGGCGAGAAACAGAGGGGCTGAAACAGAGGGTCTGAAACAGAGGGCGAGAAACAGAGGGGCTGAAACAGAGGGCGAGAAACTGTGGGGCTGAGACAGAGGGGCTGAAACAGAGGGGCTGAAACAGAGGGCGAGAAACCGAGGGGCTGAAACAAAGGGCGAGAAACAGAGGGGCTGAAACAGAGCGGCTGAAACAGGGGGCGAGAAACAGAGGGGCTGAAACAGAGGGGCTGAAACAGAGGGGCTGAAACAGAGGGGCTGAAACAGAGGGCGAGAAACAGAGGGGCTGAAACAGAGGGGCTGAAACAGAGGGCGAGAAACAGAGGGCTGAAACAGAGGGGCTGAAACAGAGGGGCTGAAACAGAGGGCGAGAAACAGAGGGGCTGAAACAGAGGGCGAGAAACAGAGAGCGAGAAACAGAGGGGCTGAAACAGAGGGCGAGAAACAGAGGGGCTGAAACAGAGGGCGAGAAACCGAAGGGCTGAAACAGAGGGCGAGAAACAGTGGGGCTGAAACAGAGGGGCTGAAACAGAGGGGCTGAAACAGTGGGCGAGAAACCAAGGGGCTGAAACAGAGGGGCTGAAACAGGGGGCGAGAAACAGAGGGCGACAAACAGAGGGGCTGAAACAGAGGGGCTGAAACAGAGTGGCTGAAACAGAGGGCTATAAACAGAGTGGCTGAAACAGAGGGGCTGAAACAGAGGGGCTGAAACAGAGGGGGAGAAACAGAGGGGCTGAAACAGAGGGTGAGAAACAGAGGGGCTGAAACAGAGGGGCTGAAACAAGGGGCGAGAAACAGAGGGGCTGAAACAGAGGGGCTGAAACAGAGGGGCTGAAACAGAGGGGCTGAAACAGAGGGCGAGAAACAGAGGGGCTGAAACAGAGGGGCTGAAACAGAGGGCGAGAAACAGAGGGCTGAAACAGAGGGGCTGAAACAGAGGGGCTGAAACAGAGGGCGAGAAACAGAGGGGCTGAAACAGAGGGCGAGAAACAGAGAGCGAGAAAGAGAGGGGCTGAAACAGAGGGCGAGAAACAGAGGGGCTGAAACAGAGGGCGAGAAACCGAGGGGCTGAAACAGAGGGCGAGAAACAGTGGGGCTGAAACAGAGGGGCTGAAACAGAGGGGCTGAAACAGTGGGCGAGAAACCAAGGGGCTGAAACAGAGGGGCTGAAACAGGGGGCGAGAAACAGAGGGCGACAAACAGAGGGGCTGAAACAGAGGGGCTGAAACAGAGGGGCTGAAACAGAGGGCTATAAACAGAGGGGCTGAAACAGAGGGGCTGAAACAGAGGGGCTGAAACAGGGGGCGAGAAACAGAGGGGCTGAAACAGAGGGCGAGAAACAGAGGGGCTGAAACAGAGGGGCTGAAACAGAGTGACTGAAACACAGGGACTGAAACAGAGGGGCTGAAACAGAGGGCGAGAAACAGAGGGTCTGAAACAGAGGGCAAGAAACAGTGGGGCTGAAACAGAGGGGCTGAAACAGAGGGCGAGAAACCAAGGGGCTGAAACAGATGGGCTGAAACAGGGGGCGAGAAACAGAGGGCGACAAACAGAGGGGCTGAAACAGAGGGGCTGAAACAGATGGGCTGAAACAGAGGGCTAGAAACAGAGGGGCTGAAACAGAGGGGCTGAAACAGAGGGGCTGAAACAGAGGGCGAGAAACAGAGGGACTGAAACAGAGGGGCTGAAACAGAGGGACTGAAACACAGGGACTGAAACAGAGGGGCTGAAACAGAGGGCGAGAAACAGAGGGCGAGAAACAGAGGGCGAGAAACAGAGGGGATGAAACAGAGGGTGAGAAACAGAGGGGCTGAAACAGAGGGGCTGAAACAGGGGGCGAGAAGCAGAGGGGCTGAAACAGAGGGGCTGGAACAGGGGGCGAGAAACAGAGGGGCTGAAACAGAGGGCGAGAAACAGAGGGGCTGAAACAGAGGGGCTGAAACAGAGGGGCTGAAACAGAGGGGCTGAAACACAGGGCGAGAAACAGAGGGCGAGAAACAGAGGGCGAGAAACAGAGGGGCTGAAACAGAGGGCGAGAAACAGAGGGGCTGAAACAGAGGGGCTGAAAAAGGGCGCGAGAAACAGAGGGGCTGAATCAGAGGGGCTGAAACAGGGGGCGAGAGACAGAGGGGCTGAAACAGAGGGGCTGAAACAGAGGGGCTGAAACAGAGGGCGAGAAACAGAGGGGCTGAAACAGTGGGGCTGAAACAGAGGGCGAGAAACCGAGGGGCTGAAACAGAGGGCGAGCAACAGAGGGGCTGAAACAGAGGGGCTGAAACAGAGGGCGAGAAAGAGAGGGGCTGAAACAGAGGGCAAGAAACAGAGGGTCTGAAACAGAGGGGCTGAAACAGAGGGCGAGAAACAGAGGGCGAGAAACAGAGGGCGAGAAACAGAGGGGCTGAAACAGAGGGCGAGAAACAGAGTGGCTGAAACAGAGGGCGAGAAACAGAGGGGCTGAAACAGAGGGGCTGAAACAGAGGGGCTGATACAGAGGGCGAGAAACAGAGGGGCTGAAACAGTGGGCGAGAAACAGAGGGGCTGAAACAGAGGGGCTGAAACAGAGGGGCCGAAACAGAGGGGCTGAAACAGAGGGCGAGAAACAGAGGGCGAGAAACAGAGGGCGAGATTCAGAGGGGCTGAAACAGAGGGCGAGAAACAGAGGGGCTGAAACAGAGGGCGAGAAACAGAGGGGCTGAAACAGAGGGGCTGAAACAGAGGGGCTGATACAGAGGGCGAGAAACAGAGGGGCTGAAACAGTGGGCGAGAAACAGAGGGGCTGAAACAGAGGGGCTGAAACAGAGGGGCCGAAACAGAGAGGCTGAAACAGAGGGCGAGAAACAGAGGGTGAGAAACAGAGGGCGAGAAACAGAGGGGCTGAAACAGAGGGCGAGAAACAGAGGGGCTGAAACAGAGGGGCTGAAACTACGGGCGAGAAACTGAGGGGCTGAATCAGCGGGGCTGAAACAGGGGGCGAGAGACAGAGGGGCTGAAACAGAGGGCGAGAGACAGAGGGGCTGAAACAGAGGGCGAGAAACAGAGGGGCTGAAACAGTGGGGCTGAAACAGAGGGCGAGAAACTGAGGGGCTGAAACAGAGGGGCTGACACAGAGGGCGAGAAACCGAGGGGCTGAAACAGAGGGCGAGAAACAGAGGGGCTGAAACAGAGGGGCTGAAACAGAGGGGCTGAAACAGTGGGGCTGAAACAGTGGGGCTGAAACAGAGGGCGAGAAAAAGAGCGGCCGGAACAGAGGGGCTGAAACAGAGGGCGAGAAACAGAGGGGCTGAAACAGTGGGGCTGAAACAGAGGGCGAGAAGCAGAGGGGCTGAAACAGTGGGTGAGAAAAAGAGGGGCTGAATCAGAGGAGCTGAAACAGAGGGGCTGAAACAGAGGGCGAGAAACAGAGGGGCTGAAAAAGAGGGCGAGAAACTGAGGGGCTGAAACAGAGGGCGAGAAACAGAGAGGCCGAAACATATGGGCTGAAACAGAGGGCGAGAAACAGGGGGGCTGAAACAGAGGGCGAGAAACAGAGGGGCTGAAACAGAGGGGCTGATACAGAGGGCGAGAAACAGAGGAGCTGAAACAGTGGTCGAGAAACAGAGGGGCTGAAACAGAGGGGCTGAAACAGAGGGGCCGAAACAGAGAGGCTGAAACAGAGGGCGAGAAACAGAGGGTGAGAAACAGAGGATGAGAAACAGAGGGGCTGAAACAGAGGGCGAGAAACAGAGGGGCTGAAAGAGAGGGGCTGAAACAGTGGGCGAGAAACTGAGGGGCTGAATCAGCGGGGCTGAAACACGGGGCGAGACACAGAGGGGCTGAAACAGAGGGCGTGAGACAGAGGGGCTGAAACAGAGGGCGAGAAACAGAGGGGCTGAAACAGTGGGGCTGAAACAGAGGGCGAGAAACTGAGGGGCTGATACAGAGGGCGAGAAACAGCGGGGCTGAAACAGAGGGGCTGAAACAGAGGGGCTGAAACAGAGGGTGAGAAACAGAGGGGCTGAAACAGAGGGCGAGAAACAGAGGGGCTGAAACAGAGGGCGAGAAACAGAGGGGCTGAAACAGAGGGGCTGAAACAGAGGGCGAGAAACAGAGGGGCTGATACAGAGGGCGAGAAACAGAGGGGCTGAAACAGAGGGGCTGAAACAGAGGGGCTGAAACAGAGGGTGAGAAAAAGAGGGGCTGAAACAGAGGGCGAGAAACAGAGGGGCTGAAACAGAGGGGCTGAAACAGAGGGGCTGAAACAGAGGGGCTGAAACAGAGGGCGAGAAACAGAGGGGCTGAAACAGAGGGGCTGAAACAGAGGGGCTGAAACAGAGGGTGAGAAAAAGAGGGGCTGAAACAGAGGGCGAGAAACAGAGGGGCTGAAACAGAGGGGCTGAAACAGAGGGGCTGAAACAGAGGGGCTGAAACAGAGGGCGAGAAACAGAGGGGCTGAAACAGAGGGGCTGAAACAGAGGGGCTGAAACAGAGGGCGAGAAACAGAGGGGCTGAAACAGAGGTCAAGAAACAGTGGGGCTGAAACAGAGGGGCTGAAACAGAGGGGCTGAAACAGAGGGCGAGAAACAGAGGGGCTGAAACAGAGGGGCTGAAACAGAGGGGCTGAAACAGAGGGCGAGAAACCGAGGGGCTGAAAGCGAGGGGCTGAAACAGGGGGCGAGAAACAGAGGGCGAGAAACAGAGGGGCTGAAACAGAGGGGCTGAAACAGAGGGGCTGAAACAGAGGGCTAGAAACAGAGGGGCTGAAACTGAGGGGCTGAAACAGAGGGGCTGAAACAGAGGGCGAGAAACAGAGGGGCTGAAACAGAGGGTCTGAAACAGAGGGCGAGAAACAGAGGGGCTGAAACAGAGGGCGAGAAACTGTGGGGCTGAAACAGAGGGGCTGAAACAGAGGGCGAGAAACCGAGGGGCTGAAACAGAGGGCGAGAAACAGAGGGGCTGAAACAGAGCGGCTGAAACAGGGGGCGAGAAACAGAGGGGCTGAAACAGAGGGGCTGAAACAGAGGGGCTGAAACAGAGGGCGAGAAACAGAGAGGCCGAAACATATGGGCTGAAACAGAGGGCGAGAAACAGGGGGGCTGAAACAGAGGGCGAGAAACAGAGGGGCTGAAACAGAGGGGCTGATACAGAGGGCGAGAAACAGAGGGGCTGAAACAGTGGTCGAGAAACAGAGGGGCTGAAACAGAGGGGCTGAAACAGAGGGGCCGAAACAGAGAGGCTGAAACAGAGGGCGAGAAACAGAGGGTGAGAAACAGAGGATGAGAAACAGAGGGGCTGAAACAGAGGGCGAGAAACAGAGGGGCTGAAAGAGAGGGGCTGAAACAGCGGGCGAGAAACTGAGGGGCTGAATCAGCGGGGCTGAAACACGGGGCGAGAGACAGAGGGGCTGAAACAGAGGGCGTGAGACAGAGGGGCTGAAACAGAGGGCGAGAAACAGAGGGGCTGAAACAGTGGGGCTGAAACAGAGGGCGAGAAACTGAGGGGCTGATACAGAGGGCGAGAAACAGCGGGGCTGAAACAGAGGGGCTGAAACAGAGGGTGAGAAACAGAGGGGCTGAAACAGAGGGCGAGAAACAGAGGGGCTGAAACAGAGGGCGAGAAACAGAGGGGCTGAAACAGAGGGGCTGAAACAGAGGGCGAGAAACAGAGGGGCTGATACAGAGGGCGAGAAACAGAGGGGCTGAAACAGAGGGGCTGAAACAGAGGGGCTGAAACAGAGGGTGAGAAAAAGAGGGGCTGAAACAGAGGGCGAGAAACAGAGGGGCTGAAACAGAGGGGCTGAAACAGAGGGGCTGAAACAGAGGGGCTGAAACAGAGGGCGAGAAACAGAGGGGCTGAAACAGAGGGGCTGAAACAGAGGGGCTGAAACAGAGGGCGAGAAACAGAGGGGCTGAAACAGAGGTCATAAACAGTGGGGCTGAAACAGAGGGGCTGAAACAGAGGGGCTGAAACAGAGGGCGAGAAACAGAGGGGCTGAAACAGAGGGGCTGAAACAGAGGGGCTGAAACAGAGGGCGAGAAACCGAGGGGCTGAAAGCGAGGGGCTGAAACAGGGGGCGAGAAACAGAGGGCGAGAAACAGAGGGGCTGAAACAGAGGGGCTGAAACAGAGGGGCTGAAACAGAGGGCTAGAAACAGAGGGGCTGAAACTGAGGGGCTGAAACAGAGGGGCTGAAACAGAGGGCGAGAAACAGAGGGGCTGAAACAGAGGGACTGAAACAGAGGGCGAGAAACAGAGGGGCTGAAACAGAGGGCGAGAAACTGTGGGGCTGAGACAGAGGGGTTGAAACAGAGGGGCTGAAACAGAGGGCGAGAAACCGAGGGGCTGAAACAAAGGGCGAGAAACAGAGGGGCTGAAACAGAGCGGCTGAAACAGGGGGCGAGAAACAGAGGGGCTGAAACAGAGGGGCTGAAACAGAGGGGCTGAAACAGAGGGGCTGAAACAGAGGGCGAGAAACAGAGGGGCTGAAACAGAGGGGCTGAAACAGAGGGCGAGAAACAGAGGGCTGAAACAGAGGGGCTGAAACAGAGGGGCTGAAACAGAGGGCGAGAAACAGAGGGGCTGAAACAGAGGGCGAGAAACAGAGAGCGAGAAACAGAGGGGCTGAAACAGAGGGCGAGAAACAGAGGGGCTGAAACAGAGGGCGAGAAACCGAAGGGCTGAAACAGAGGGCGAGAAACAGTGGGGCTGAAACAGAGGGGCTGAAACAGAGGGGCTGAAACAGTGGGCGAGAAACCAAGGGGCTGAAACAGAGGGGCTGAAACAGGGGGCGAGAAACAGAGGGCGACAAACAGAGGGGCTGAAACAGAGGGGCTGAAACAGAGTGGCTGAAACAGAGGGCTATAAACAGAGTGGCTGAAACAGAGGGGCTGAAACAGAGGGGCTGAAACAGAGGGGGAGAAACAGAGGGGCTGAAACAGAGGGTGAGAAACAGAGGGGCTGAAACAGAGGGGCTGAAACAAGGGGCGAGAAACAGAGGGGCTGAAACAGAGGGGCTGAAACAGAGGGGCTGAAACAGAGGGGCTGAAACAGAGGGCGAGAAACAGAGGGGCTGAAACAGAGGGGCTGAAACAGAGGGCGAGAAACAGAGGGCTGAAACAGAGGGGCTGAAACAGAGGGGCTGAAACAGAGGGCGAGAAACAGAGGGGCTGAAACAGAGGGCGAGAAACAGAGAGCGAGAAAGAGAGGGGCTGAAACAGAGGGTGAGAAACAGAGGGGCTGAAACAGAGGGCGAGAAACCGAGGGGCTGAAACAGAGGGCGAGAAACAGTGGGGCTGAAACAGAGGGGCTGAAACAGAGGGGCTGAAACAGTGGGCGAGAAACCAAGGGGCTGAAACAGAGGGGCTGAAACAGGGGGCGAGAAACAGAGGGCGACAAACAGAGGGGCTGAAACAGAGGGGCTGAAACAGAGGGGCTGAAACAGAGGGCTATAAACAGAGGGGCTGAAACAGAGGGGCTGAAACAGAGGGGCTGAAACAGGGGGCGAGAAACAGAGGGGCTGAAACAGAGGGCGAGAAACAGAGGGGCTGAAACAGAGGGGCTGAAACAGAGTGACTGAAACACAGGGACTGAAACAGAGGGGCTGAAACAGAGGGCGAGAAACAGAGGGTCTGAAACAGAGGGCAAGAAACAGTGGGGCTGAAACAGAGGGGCTGAAACAGAGGGCGAGAAACCAAGGGGCTGAAACAGATGGGCTGAAACAGGGGGCGAGAAACAGAGGGCGACAAACAGAGGGGCTGAAACAGAGGGGCTGAAACAGATGGGCTGAAACAGAGGGCTAGAAACAGAGGGGCTGAAACAGAGGGGCTGAAACAGAGGGGCTGAAACAGAGGGCGAGAAACAGAGGGACTGAAACAGAGGGGCTGAAACAGAGGGACTGAAACACAGGGACTGAAACAGAGGGGCTGAAACAGAGGGCGAGAAACAGAGGGCGAGAAACAGAGGGCGAGAAACAGAGGGGATGAAACAGAGGGTGAGAAACAGAGGGGCTGAAACAGAGGGGCTGAAACAGGGGGCGAGAAGCAGAGGGGCTGAAACAGAGGGGCTGGAACAGGGGGCGAGAAACAGAGGGGCTGAAACAGAGGGCGAGAAACAGAGGGGCTGAAACAGAGGGGCTGAAACAGAGGGGCTGAAACAGAGGGGCTGAAACACAGGGCGAGAAACAGAGGGCGAGAAACAGAGGGCGAGAAACAGAGGGGCTGAAACAGAGGGCGAGAAACAGAGGGGCTGAAACAGAGGGGCTGAAAAAGGGCGCGAGAAACAGAGGGGCTGAATCAGAGGGGCTGAAACAGGGGGCGAGAGACAGAGGGGCTGAAACAGAGGGGCTGAAACAGAGGGGCTGAAACAGAGGGCGAGAAACAGAGGGGCTGAAACAGTGGGGCTGAAACAGAGGGCGAGAAACCGAGGGGCTGAAACAGAGGGCGAGCAACAGAGGGGCTGAAACAGAGGGGCTGAAACAGAGGGCGAGAAAGAGAGGGGCTGAAACAGAGGGCAAGAAACAGAGGGTCTGAAACAGAGGGGCTGAAACAGAGGGCGAGAAACAGAGGGCGAGAAACAGAGGGCGAGAAACAGAGGGGCTGAAAGAGAGGGCGAGAAACAGAGTGGCTGAAACAGAGGGCGAGAAACAGAGGGGCTGAAACAGAGGGGCTGAAACAGAGGGGCTGATACAGAGGGCGAGAAACAGAGGGGCTGAAACAGTGGGCGAGAAACAGAGGGGCTGAAACAGAGGGGCTGAAACAGAGGGGCCGAAACAGAGGGGCTGAAACAGAGGGCGAGAAACAGAGGGCGAGAAACAGAGGGCGAGATTCAGAGGGGCTGAAACAGAGGGCGAGAAACAGAGGGGCTGAAACAGAGGGCGAGAAACAGAGGGGCTGAAACAGAGGGGCTGAAACAGAGGGGCTGATACAGAGGGCGAGAAACAGAGGGGCTGAAACAGTGGGCGAGAAACAGAGGGGCTGAAACAGAGGGGCTGAAACAGAGGGGCCGAAACAGAGAGGCTGAAACAGAGGGCGAGAAACAGAGGGTGAGAAACAGAGGGCGAGAAACAGAGGGGCTGAAACAGAGGGCGAGAAACAGAGGGGCTGAAACAGAGGGGCTGAAACTACGGGCGAGAAACTGAGGGGCTGAATCAGCGGGGCTGAAACAGGGGGCGAGAGACAGAGGGGCTGAAACAGAGGGCGAGAGACAGAGGGGCTGAAACAGAGGGCGAGAAACAGAGGGGCTGAAACAGTGGGGCTGAAACAGAGGGCGAGAAACTGAGGGGCTGAAACAGAGGGGCTGACACAGAGGGCGAGAAACCGAGGGGCTGAAACAGAGGGCGAGAAACAGAGGGGCTGAAACAGAGGGGCTGAAACAGAGGGGCTGAAACAGTGGGGCTGAAACAGTGGGGCTGAAACAGAGGGCGAGAAAAAGAGCGGCCGGAACAGAGGGGCTGAAACAGAGGGCGAGAAACAGAGGGGCTGAAACAGTGGGGCTGAAACAGAGGGCGAGAAGCAGAGGGGCTGAAACAGTGGGTGAGAAAAAGAGGGGCTGAAACAGAGGAGCTGAAACAGAGGGGCTGAAACAGAGGGCGAGAAACAGAGGGGCTGAAAAAGAGGGCGAGAAACTGAGGGGCTGAAACAGAGGGCGAGAAACAGAGAGGCCGAAACATATGGGCTGAAACAGAGGGCGAGAAACAGGGGGGCTGAAACAGAGGGCGAGAAACAGAGGGGCTGAAACAGAGGGGCTGATACAGAGGGCGAGAAACAGAGGAGCTGAAACAGTGGTCGAGAAACAGAGGGGCTGAAACAGAGGGGCTGAAACAGAGGGGCCGAAACAGAGAGGCTGAAACAGAGGGCGAGAAACAGAGGGTGAGAAACAGAGGATGAGAAACAGAGGGGCTGAAACAGAGGGCGAGAAACAGAGGGGCTGAAAGAGAGGGGCTGAAACAGTGGGCGAGAAACTGAGGGGCTGAATCAGCGGGGCTGAAACACGGGGCGAGACACAGAGGGGCTGAAACAGAGGGCGTGAGACAGAGGGGCTGAAACAGAGGGCGAGAAACAGAGGGGCTGAAACAGTGGGGCTGAAACAGAGGGCGAGAAACTGAGGGGCTGATACAGAGGGGCTGAAACAGAGGGGCTGAAACAGTGGGCGAGAAACCAAGGGGCTGAAACAGAGGGGCTGAAACAGGGGGCGAGAAACAGAGGGCGACAAACAGAGGGGCTGAAACAGAGGGGCTGAAACAGAGGGGCTGAAACAGAGGGCTATAAACAGAGGGGCTGAAACAGAGGGGCTGAAACAGAGGGGCTGAAACAGGGGGCGAGAAACAGAGGGGCTGAAACAGAGGGCGAGAAACAGAGGGGCTGAAACAGAGGGGCTGAAACAGAGTGACTGAAACACAGGGACTGAAACAGAGGGGCTGAAACAGAGGGCGAGAAACAGAGGGTCTGAAACAGAGGGCAAGAAACAGTGGGGCTGAAACAGAGGGGCTGAAACAGAGGGCGAGAAACCAAGGGGCTGAAACAGATGGGCTGAAACAGGGGGCGAGAAACAGAGGGCGACAAACAGAGGGGCTGAAACAGAGGGGCTGAAACAGATGGGCTGAAACAGAGGGCTAGAAACAGAGGGGCTGAAACAGAGGGGCTGAAACAGAGGGGCTGAAACAGAGGGCGAGAAACAGAGGGACTGAAACAGAGGGGCTGAAACAGAGGGACTGAAACAGAGGGGCTGAAACAGAGGGGCTGAAACAGAGGGCGAGAAACAGAGGGCGAGAAACAGAGGGCGAGAAACAGAGGGGATGAAACAGAGGGTGAGAAACAGAGGGGCTGAAACAGAGGGGCTGAAACAGGGGGCGAGAAACAGAGGGCGAGAAACAGAGGGGCTGAAACAGAGGGGCTGAAACAGAGGGGCTGAAACAGAGGGCTAGAAACAGAGGGGCTGAAACTGAGGGGCTGAAACAGAGGGGCTGAAACAGAGGGCGAGAAACAGAGGGGCTGAAACAGAGGGTCTGAAACAGAGGGCGAGAAACAGAGGGGCTGAAACAGAGGGCGAGAAACTGTGGGGCTGAAACAGAGGGGCTGAAACAGAGGGCGAGAAACCGAGGGGCTGAAACAGAGGGCGAGAAACAGAGGGGCTGAAACAGAGCGGCTGAAACAGGGGGCGAGAAACAGAGGGGCTGAAACAGAGGGGCTGAAACAGAGGGGCTGAAACCGAGGGGCTGAAACAGAGGGCGAGAAACAGAGGGGCTGAAACAGAGGGGCTGAAACAGAGGGCGAGAAACAGAGGGCTGAAACAGAGGGGCTGAAACAGAGGGGCTGAAACAGAGGGCGAGAAACAGAGGGGCTGAAACAGAGGGCGAGAAACAGAGAGCGAGAAAGAGAGGGGCTGAAACAGAGGGCGAGAAACAGAGGGGCTGAAACAGAGGGCGAAAAACCGAAGGGCTGAAACAGAGGGCGAGAAACAGTGGGGCTGAAACAGAGGGGCTGAAACAGAGGGGCTGAAACAGTGGGCGAGAAACCAAGGGGCTGAAACAGAGGGGCTGAAACAGGGGGCGAGAAACAGAGGGCGACAAACAGAGGGGCTGAAACAGAGGGGCTGAAACAGAGTGGCTGAAACAGAGGGCTATAAACAGAGTGGCTGAAACAGAGGGGCTGAAACAGAGGGGCTGAAACAGGGGGCGAGAAACAGAGGGGCTGAAACAGAGGGCGAGAAACAGTGGGGCTGAAACAGAGTGGCTGAAACAGAGGGGCTGAAACAGAGGGCGAGAAACCAAGGGGCTGAAACAGATGGGCTGAAACAGGGGGCGAGAAACAGAGGGCGACAAACAGAGGGGCTGAAACAGAGGGTGAGAAACAGAGGGGCTGAAACAGAGGGGCTGAAACAGGGGGCGAGAAACAGAGGGGCTGAAACAGAGGGACTGAAACACAGGGACTGAAACAGAGGGGCTGAAACAAAGGGCGAGAAACAGAGGGGCTGAAACAGAGGGCAAGAAACAGTGGGGCTGAAACAGAGGGGCTGAAACAGAGGGGCTGAAACAGAGGGCGAGAAACAGAGGGCGAGAAACAGAGGGCGAGAAACAGAGGGGATGAAACAGAGGGTGAGAAACAGAGGGGCTGAAACAGAGGGGCTGAAACAGGGGGCGAGAAGCAGAGGGGCTGAAACAGAGGGGCTGGAACAGGGGGCGAGAAACAGAGGGGCTGAAACAGAGGGCGAGAAACAGAGGGGCTGAAACAGAGGGGCTGAAACAGAGGGGCTGAAACAGAGGGGCTGAAACACAGGGCGAGAAACAGAGGGCGAGAAACAGAGGGCGAGAAACAGAGGGGCTGAAACAGAGGGCGAGAAACAGAGGGGCTGAAACAGAGGGGCTGAAAAAGGGCGCGAGAAACAGAGGGGCTGAATCAGAGGGGCTGAAACAGGGGGCGAGAGACAGAGGGGCTGAAACAGAGGGGCTGAAACAGAGGGGCTGAAACAGAGGGGCTGATACAGAGGGCGAGAAACAGAGGGGCTGAAACAGTGGGCGAGAAACAGAGGGGCTGAAACAGAGGGGCTGAAACAGAGGGGCCGAAACAGAGAGGCTGAAACAGAGGGCGAGAAACAGAGGGGCTGAAACAGAGGGGCTGAAACAGAGTGACTGAAACACAGGGACTGAAACAGAGGGGCTGAAACAGAAGGCGAGAAACAGAGGGTCTGAAACAGAGGGCAAGAAACAGTGGGGCTGAAACAGAGGGGCTGAAACAGAGGGGCTGAAACAGAGGGCGAGAAACCAAGGGGCTGAAACAGATGGGCTGAAACAGGGGGCGAGAAACAGAGGGCGACAAACAGAGGGGCTGAAACAGAGGGGCTGAAACAGATGGGCTGAAACAGAGGGCTAGAAACAGAGGGGCTGAAACAGAGGGGCTGAAACAGAGGGGCTGAAACAGAGGGCGAGAAACAGAGGGGCTGAAACAGAGGGGCTGAAACAGAGGGACTGAAACACAGGGACTGAAACAGAGGGGCTGAAACAGAGGGCGAGAAACAGAGGGCGAGAAACAGAGGGCGAGAAACAGAGGGGATGAAACAGAGGGTGAGAAACAGAGGGGCTGAAACAGAGGGGCTGAAACAGGGGGCGAGAAGCAGAGGGGCTGAAACAGAGGGGCTGGAACAGGGGGCGAGAAACAGAGGGGCTGAAACAGAGGGCGAGAAACAGAGGGGCTGAAACAGAGGGGCTGAAACAGAGGGGCTGAAACAGAGGGGCTGAAACACAGGGCGAGAAACAGAGGGCGAGAAACAGAGGGCGAGAAACAGAGGGGCTGAAACAGAGGGCGAGAAACAGAGGGGCTGAAACAGAGGGGCTGAAAAAGGGCGCGAGAAACAGAGGGGCTGAATCAGAGGGGCTGAAACAGGGGGCGAGAGACAGAGGGGCTGAAACAGAGGGGCTGAAACAGAGGGGCTGAAACTGAGGGCGAGAAACAGAGGGGCTGAAACAGTGGGGCTGAAACAGAGGGCGAGAAACCGAGGGGCTGAAACAGAGGGCGAGCAACAGAGGGGCTGAAACAGAGGGGCTGAAACAGAGGGCGAGAAAGAGAGGGGCTGAAACAGAGGGCAAGAAACAGAGGGTCTGAAACAGAGGGGCTGAAACAGAGGGCGAGAAACAGAGGGCGAGAAACAGAGGGCGAGAAACAGAGGGGCTGAAACAGAGGGCGAGAAACAGAGGGGCTGAAACAGAGGGCGAGAAACAGAGGGGCTGAAACAGAGGGGCTGAAACAGAGGGGCTGATACAGAGGGCGAGAAACAGAGGGGCTGAAACAGTGGGCGAGAAACAGAGGGGCTGAAACAGAGGGGCTGAAACAGAGGGCGAGAAACAGAGGGGCTGAAACAGAGGGGCTGAAACAGAGGGGCTGAAACAGAGGGCGAGAAACCGAGGGGCTGAAACAGAGGGGCTGAAACAGAGGGGCTGAAACAGAGGGCGAGAAACCAAGGGGCTGAAACAGAGGGTGAGAAACAGAGGGGCTGAAACAGAGGGGCTAAAACAGAGGGCGAGAAACCGAGGGGTTGAAACAGAGGGCGAGAAACAGAGGGGCTCAAACAGAGGGGCTGAAACAGGGGGCGAGAAACAGAGGGGCTGAATCAGAGGGGCTGAAACAGGGGGCGAGAAACAGAGGGGCTGAAACAGAGGGCGAGAGACAGAGGGGCTGAAACAGAGGGGCTGAAATAAAGGGGCTGAAACAGAGGGGCTGAAACAGAGGGGCTGATACAGAGGGCGAGAAACAGAGGGGCTGAAACAGTGGGCGAGAAACAGAGGGGCTGAAACAGAGGGGCTGAAACAGAGGGGCCGAAACAGAGGGGCTGAAACAGAGGGCGAGAAACAGAGGGCGAGAAACAGAGGGCGAGATTCAGAGGGGCTGAAACAGAGGGCGAGAAACAGAGGGGCTGAAACAGAGGGCGAGAAACAGAGGGGCTGAAACAGAGGGGCTGAAACAGAGGGGCTGATACAGAGGGCGAGAAACAGAGGGGCTGAAACAGAGGGCGAGAAACAGAGGGGCTGAAACAGAGGGGCTGAAACAGAGGGGCTGATACAGAGGGCGAGAAACAGAGGGGCTGAAACAGTGGGCGAGAAACAGAGGGGCTGAAACAGAGGGGCGAGAGACAGAGGGGCTGAAACAGAGGGGCTGAAACAGAGGGGCTGAAACAGAGGGCGAGAAACAGAGGGGCTGAAACAGTGGGGCTGAAACAGAGGGCGAGAAACCGAGGGGCTGAAACAGAGGGCGAGCAACAGAGGGGCTGAAACAGAGGGGCTGAAACAGAGGGCGAGAAAGAGAGGGGCTGAAACAGAGGGCAAGAAACAGAGGGTCTGAAACAGAGGGGCTGAAACAGAGGGCGAGAAACAGAGGGCGAGAAACAGAGGGCGAGAAACAGAGGGGCTGAAACAGAGGGCGAGAAACAGAGGGGCTGAAACAGAGGGGCTGAAACAGAGGGGCTGATACAGAGGGCGAGAAACAGAGGGGCTGAAACAGTGGGCGAGAAACAGAGGGGCTGAAACAGAGGGGCTGAAACAGAGGGGCCGAAACAGAGGGGCTGAAACAGAGGGCGAGAAACAGAGGGCGAGAAACAGAGGGCGAGATTCAGAGGGGCTGAAACCGAGGGCGAGAAACAGGGGGGCTGAAACAGAGGGCGAGAAACAGAGGGGCTGAAACAGAGGGGCTGAAACAGAGGGGCTGATACAGAGGGCGAGAAACAGAGGGGCTGAAACAGTGGGCGAGAAACAGAGGGGCTGAAACAGAGGGGCTGAAACAGAGGGGCCGAAACAGAGAGGCTGAAACAGAGGGCGAGAAACAGAGGGTGAGAAACAGAGGGCGAGAAACAGAGGGGCTGAAACAGAGGGCGAGAAACAGAGGGGCTGAAACAGAGGGGCTGAAACAGCGGGCGAGAAACTGAGGGGCTGAATCAGCGGGGCTGAAACAGGGGGCGAGAGACAGAGGGGCTGAAACAGAGGGCGAGAGACAGAGGGGCTGAAACAGAGGGCGAGAAACAGAGGGGCTGAAACAGTGGGGCTGAAACAGAGGGCGAGAAACTGAGGGGCTGAAACAGAGGGGCTGACACAGAGGGCGAGAAACCGAGGGGCTGAAACAGTGGGCGAGAAACAGAGGGGCTGAAACAGAGGGGCTGAAACAGAGGGGCTGAAACAGTGGGGCTGAAACAGTGGGGCTGAAACAGAGGGCGAGAAAAAGAGCGGCCGGAACAGAGGGGCTGAAACAGAGGGCGAGAAACAGAGGGGCTGAAACAGTGGGGCTGAAACAGAGGGCGAGAAGCAGAGGGGCTGAAACAGTGGGTGAGAAAAAGAGGGGCTGAAACAGAGGAGCTGAAACAGAGGGGCTGAAACAGAGGGCGAGAAACAGAGGGGCTGAAAAAGAGGGCGAGAAACTGAGGGGCTGAAACAGAGGGCGAGAAACAGAGAGGCCGAAACATATGGGCTGAAACAGAGGGCGAGAAACAGGGGGGCTGAAACAGAGGGCGAGAAACAGAGGGGCTGAAACAGAGGGGCTGATACAGAGGGCGAGAAACAGACGGGCTGAAACAGTGGTCGAGAAACAGAGGGGCTGAAACAGAGGGGCTGAAACAGAGGGGCCGAAACAGAGAGGCTGAAACAGAGGGCGAGAAACAGAGGGTGAGAAACAGAGGATGAGAAACAGAGGGGCTGAAACAGAGGGCGAGAAACAGAGGGGCTGAAAGAGAGGGGCTGAAACAGCGGGCGAGAAACTGAGGGGCTGAATCAGCGGGGCTGAAACACGGGGCGAGAGACAGAGGGGCTGAAACAGAGGGCGTGAGACAGAGGGGCTGAAACAGAGGGCGAGAAACAGAGGGGCTGAAACAGTGGGGCTGAAACAGAGGGCGAGAAACAGAGGGGCTGATACAAAGGGCGAGAAACAGCGGGGCTGAAACAGAGGGGCTGAAACAGAGGGGCTGAAACAGAGGGTGAGAAACAGAGGGGCTGAAACAGAGGGCGAGAAACAGAGGGGCTGAAACAGAGGGCGAGAAACAGAGGGGCTGAAACAGAGGGGCTGAAACAGAGGGCGAGAAACAGAGGGGCTGATACAGAGGGCGAGAAACAGAGGGGCTGAAACAGAGGGGCTGAAACAGAGGGGCTGAAACAGAGGGTGAGAAAAAGAGGGGCTGAAACAGAGGGCGAGAAACAGAGGGGCTGAAACAGAGGGGCTGAAACAGAGGGGCTGAAACAGAGGGGCTGAAACAGAGGGCGAGAAACAGAGGGGCTGAAACAGAGGGGCTGAAACAGAGGGGCTGAAACAGAGGGCGAGAAACAGAGGGGCTGAAACAGAGGTCAAGAAACAGTGGGGCTGAAACAGAGGGGCTGAAACAGAGGGGCTGAAACAGAGGGCGAGAAACAGAGGGGCTGAAACAGAGGGGCTGAAACAGAGGGGCTGAAACAGAGGGCGAGAAACCGAGGGGCTGAAAGCGAGGGGCTGAAACAGGGGGCGAGAAACAGAGGGCGAGAAACAGAGGGGCTGAAACAGAGGGGCTGAAACAGAGGGGCTGAAACAGAGGGCTAGAAACAGGGGGGCTGAAACTGAGGGGCTGAAACAGAGGGGCTGAAACAGAGGGCGAGAAACAGAGGGGCTGAAACAGAGGGTCTGAAACAGAGGGCGAGAAACAGAGGGGCTGAAACAGAGGGCGAGAAACTGTGGGGCTGAAACAGAGGGGCTGAAACAGAGGGGCTGAAACAGAGGGCGAGAAACCGAGGGGCTGAAACAGAGGGCGAGAAACAGAGGGGCTGAAACAGAGCGGCTGAAACAGGGGGCGAGAAACAGAGGGGCTGAAACAGAGGCGCTGAAACAGAGGGGCTGAAACAGAGGGGCTGAAACAGAGGGCGAGAAACAGAGGGGCTGAAACAGAGGGGCTGAAACAGAGGGCGAGAAACAGAGGGCTGAAACAGAGGGGCTGAAACAGAGGGGCTGAAACAGAGGGCGAGAAACAGAGGGGCTGAAACAGAGGGCGAGAAACAGAGAGCGAGAAACAGAGGGGCTGAAACAGAGGGCGAGAAACAGAGGGGCTGAAACAGAGGGCGAGAAACCGAAGGGCTGAAACAGAGGGCGAGAAACAGTGGGGCTGAAACAGAGGGGCTGAAACAGAGGGGCTGAAACAGTGGGCGAGAAACCAAGGGGCTGAAACAGAGGGGCTGAAACAGGGGGCGAGAAACAGAGGGCGACAAACAGAGGGGCTGAAACAGAGGGGCTGAAACAGAGTGGCTGAAACAGAGGGCTATAAACAGAGGGGCTGAAACAGAGGGGCTGAAACAGAGGGGCTGAAACAGGGGGCGAGAAACAGAGGGGCTGAAACAGAGGGCGAGAAAAAGTGGGGCTGAAACAGAGGGGCTGAAACAGAGGGGCTGAAACAGAGGGCGAGAAACCAAGGGGCTGAAACAGATGGGCTGAAACAGGGGGCGAGAAACAGAGGGCGACAAACAGAGGGGCTGAAACAGAGGGTGAGAAACAGAGGGGCTGAAACAGAGCGGCTGAAACAGGGGGCGAGAAACAGAGGGGCTGAAACAGAGGGACTGAAACACAGGGACTGAAACAGAGGGGCTGAAACAAAGGGCGAGAAACAGAGGGGCTGAAACAGAGGGCAAGAAACAGTGGGGCTGAAACAGAGGGGCTGAAACAGAGGGGCTGAAACAGAGGGCGAGAAACAGAGGGCGAGAAACAGAGGCGAGAAACAGAGGGGATGAAACAGAGGGTGAGAAACAGAGGGGCTGAAACAGAGGGGCTGAAACAGGGGGCGAGAAGCAGAGGGGCTGAAACAGAGGGGCTGGAACAGGGGGCGAGAAACAGAGGGGCTGAAACAGAGGGCGAGAAACAGAGGGGCTGAAACAGAGGGGCTGAAACAGAGGGGCTGAAACAGAGGGGCTGAAACACAGGGCGAGAAACAGAGGGCGAGAAACAGAGGGCGAGAAACAGAGGGGCTGAAACAGAGGGCGAGAAACAGAGGGGCTGAAACAGAGGGGCTGAAAAAGGGCGCGAGAAACAGAGGGGCTGAATCAGAGGGGCTGAAACAGGGGGCGAGAGACAGAGGGGCTGAAACAGAGGGGCTGAAACAGAGGGGCTGAAACAGAGGGCGAGAAACAGAGGGGCTGATACAGTGGGGCTGAAACAGAGGGCGAGAAACCGAGGGGCTGAAACAGAGGGCGAGCAACAGAGGGGCTGAAACAGAGGGGCTGAAACAGAGGGCGAGAAAGAGAGGGGCTGAAACAGAGGGCATGAAACAGAGGGTCTGAAACAGAGGGGCTGAAACAGAGGGCGAGAAACAGAGGGCGAGAAACAGAGGGCGAGAAACAGAGGGGCTGAAACAGTGGGCGAGAAACAGAGGGGCTGAAACAGAGGGCGAGAAACAGAGGGGCTGAAACAGAGGGGCTGAAACAGAGGGGCTGATACAGAGGGCGAGAAACAGAGGGGCTGAAACAGTGGGCGAGAAACAGAGGGACTGAAACAGAGGGGCTGAAACAGAGGGGCCGAAACAGAGGGGCTGAAACAGAGGGCGAGAAACAGAGGGCGAGAAACAGAGGGCGAGATTCAGAGGGGCTGAAACAGAGGGCGAGAAACAGAGGGGCTGAAACAGAGGGCGAGAAACAGAGGGGCTGAAACAGAGGGGCTGAAACAGAGGGGCTGATACAGAGGGCGAGAAACAGAGGGGCTGAAACAGTGGGCGAGAAACAGAGGGGCTGAAACAGAGGGGCTGAAACAGAGGGGCTGAAACAGAGGGGCTGAAACAGAGGGGCTGAAACAGAGGAAGAGAAACAGAGGGGCTGAAACAGAGGGGCTGAAACAGACGGGCTGAAACAGAGGGCGAGAAACAGAGGGGCTGAAACAGAGGGCGAGAAACAGAGGGGCTGAAACAGAGGGGCTGAAACAGAAGGGCTGAAACAGAGTGGCTGAAACAGAGGGCGAGAAACAGAGGGGCTGAAACAGAGGGCGAGAAACCGAAGGGCTGAAACAGAGGGGCTGAAACAGAGGGGCTGAAACAGAGGGGCTGAAACAGAGGGCGAGAAACAGAGGGGCTGAAACAGAGGGGCTGAAACACAGGGGCTGAAACAGAGGGGCTGAAACAGGGTGCGAGAAACAGAGGGGCTGAAACAGAGGGGCTGAAACAGAGGGGCTGAAACAGAGGGCGAGAAACAGAAGGGCTGAAACAGTGGGGCTGAAACAGAGGGCGAGAAACCGAGGGGCTGAAACAGAGGGGCTGAAACAGAGGGGCTGAAACAGAGGGCGAGAAACCAAGGGGCTGAAACAGAGGGTGAGAAACAGAGGGGCTGAAACAGAGGGGCTAAAACAGAGGGCGAGAAACCGAGGGGTTGAAACAGAGGGCGAGAAACAGAGGGGCTCAAACAGAGGGGCTGAAACAGGGGGCGAGAAACAGAGGGGCTGAATCAGAGGGGCTGAAACAGGGGGCGAGAAACAGAGGGGCTGAAACAGAGGGCGAGAGACAGAGGGGCTGAAACAGAGGGGCTGAAATAAAGGGGCTGAAACAGAGGGGCTGAAACAGAGGGGCTGAAACAGAGGGGCTGATACAGAGGGCGAGAAACAGAGGGGCTGAAACAGTGGGCGAGAAACAGAGGGGCTGAAACAGAGGGGCTGAAACAGAGGGGCCGAAACAGAGGGGCTGAAACAGAGGGCGAGAAACAGAGGGCGAGAAACAGAGGGCGAGATTCAGAGGGGCTGAAACAGAGGGCGAGAAACAGAGGGGCTGAAACAGAGGGCGAGAAACAGAGGGGCTGAAACAGAGGGGCTGAAGCAGAGGGGCTGATACAGAGGGCGAGAAACAGAGGGGCTGAAACAGTGGGCGAGAAACAGAGGGGCTGAAACAGAGGGGCTGAAACAGAGGGGCCGAAACAGAGAGGCTGAAACAGAGGGCGAGAAACAGAGGGTGAGAAACAGAGGGCGAGAAACAGAGGGGCTGAAACAGAGGGCGAGAAACAGAGGGGCTGAAACAGAGGGGCTGAAACAGCGGGCGAGAAACTGAGGGGCTGAATCAGCGGGGCTGAAACAGGGGGCGAGAGACAGAGGGGCTGAAACAGAGGGCGAGAGACAGAGGGGCTGAAACAGAGGGCGAGAAACAGAGGGGCTGAAACAGTGGGGCTGAAACAGAGGGCGAGAAACTGAGGGGCTGAAACAGAGGGGCTGACACAGAGGGCGAGAAACCGAGGGGCTGAAACAGAGGGCGAGAAACAGAGGGGCTGAAACAGAGGGGCTGAAACAGAGGGGCTGAAACAGTGGGGCTGAAACAGTGGGGCTGAAACAGAGGGCGAGAAAAAGAGGGGCCGGAACAGAGGGGCTGGAACAGAGGGCGAGAAACAGAGGGGCTGAAACAGTGGGGCTGAAACAGAGGGCGAAAAGCAGAGGGGCTGAAACAGTGGGTGAGAAAAAGAGGGGCTGAAACAGAGGAGCTGAAACAGAGGGGCTGAAACAGAGGGCGAGAAACAGAGGGGCTGAAAAAGAGGGCGAGAAACTGAGGGGCTGAAACAGAGGGCGAGAAACAGAGAGGCCGAAACATATGGGCTGAAACAGAGGGCGAGAAACAGGGGGGCTGAAACAGAGGGCGAGAAACAGAGGGGCTGAAACAGAGGGGCTGATACAGAGGGCGAGAAACAGAGGGGCTGAAACAGTGGTCGAGAAACAGAGGGGCTGAAACAGAGGGGCTGAAACAGAGGGGCCGAAACAGAGAGGCTGAAACAGAGGGCGAGAAACAGAGGGTGAGAAACAGAGGATGAGAAACAGAGGGGCTGAAACAGAGGGCGAGAAACAGAGGGGCTGAAAGAGAGGGGCTGAAACAGCGGGCGAGAAACTGAGGGGCTGAATCAGCGGTGCTGAAACAGGGGGCGAGAGACAGAGGGGCTGAAACAGAGGGCGTGAGACAGAGGGGCTGAAACAGAGGGCGAGAAACAGAGGGGCTGAAACAGTGGGGCTGAAACAGAGGGCGAGAAACTGAGGGGCTGATACAGAGGGCGAGAAACAGAGGGGCTGAAACAGAGGGGCTGAAACAGAGGGTGAGAAACAGAGGGGCTGAAACAGAGGGCGAGAAACAGAGGGGTTGAAACAGAGGGCGAGAAACAGAGGGGCTGAAACAGAGGGGCTGAAACAGAGGGCGAGAAACAGAGGGGCTGATACAGAGGGCGAGAAACAGAGGGGCTGAAACAGAGGGGCTGAAACAGAGGGGCTGAAACAGAGGGTGAGAAACAGAGGGGCTGAAACAGAGGGCGAGAAACAGAGGGGCTGCAACAGAGGGGCTGAAACAGAGGGGCTGAAACAGAGGGGCTGAAACAGAGGGCGAGAAACAGAGGGGCTGAAACAGAGGGGCTGAAACAGAGGGGCTGAAACAGAGGGCGAGAAACAGAGGGGCTGAAACAGAGGTCAAGAAACAGTGGGGCTGAAACAGAGGGGCTGAAACAGAGGGGCTGAAACAGAGGGCGAGAAACAGAGGGGCTGAAACAGAGGGGCTGAAACAGAGGGGCTGAAACAGAGGGCGAGAAACCGAGGGGCTGAAAGCGAGGGGCTGAAACAGGGGGCGAGAAACAGAGGGCGAGAAACAGAGGGGCTGAAACAGAGGGGCTGAAACAGAGGGGCTGAAACAGAGGGCTAGAAACAGAGGGGCTGAAACTGAGGGGCTGAAACAGAGGGGCTGAAACAGAGGGCGAGAAACAGAGGGGCTGAAACAGAGGGTCTGAAACAGAGGGCAAGAAACAGAGGGGCTGAAACAGAGGGCGAGAAACTGTGGGGCTGAAACAGAGGGGCTGAAACAGAGGGGCTGAAACAGAGGGCGAGAAACGGAGGGGCTGAAACAGAGGGGCTGAAACAGAGCGGCTGAAACAGGGGGCGAGAAACAGAGGGGCTGAAACAGAGGGGCTGAAACAGAGGGGCTGAAACAGAGGGGCTGAAACAGAGGGCGAGAAACAGAGGGGCTGAAACAGAGGGGCTGAAACAGAGGGCGAGAAACAGAGGGCTGAAACAGAGGGGCTGAAACAGAGGGGCTGAAACAGAGGGCGAGAAACAGAGGGGCTGAAACAGAGGGCTAGAAACAGAGGGGCTGAAACAGAGGGCGAGAAACCGAAGGGCTGAAACAGAGGGCGAGAATCAGTGGGGCTGAAACAGAGGGGCTGAAACAGAGGGGCTGAAACAGAGGGCGAGAAACAGAGAGCGAGAAACAGAGGGGCTGAAACAGAGGGCTAGAAACAGAGGGGCTGAAACAGAGGGCGAGAAACCGAAGGGCTGAAACAGAGGGCGAGAATCAGTGGGGCTGAAACAGAGGGGCTGAAACAGAGGGGCTGAAACAGTGGGCGAGAAACCAAGGGGCTGAAACAGAGGGGCTGAAACAGGGGGCGAGAAACAGAGGGCGACAAACAGAGGGGCTGAAACAGAGGGGCTGAAACAGAGTGGCTGAAACAGAGGGCTATAAACAGAGGGGCTGAAACAGAGGGGCTGAAACAGAGGGGCTGAAACAGGGGGCGAGAAACAGAGGGGCTGAAACAGAGGGCGAGAAACAGTGGGGCTGAAACAGAGGGGCTGAAACAGAGGGCGAGAAACCAAGGGGCTGAAACAGATGGGCTGAAACAGGGGGCGAGAAACAGAGGGCGACAAACAGAGGGGCTGAAACAGAGGGTGAGAAACAGAGGGGCTGAAACAGAGGGGCTGAAACAGGGGGCGAGAAACAGAGGGGCTGAAACAGAGGGACTGAAACACAGGGACTGAAACAGAGGGGCTGAAACAAAGGGCGAGAAACAGAGGGGCTGAAACAGAGGGCAAGAAACAGTGGGGCTGAAACAGAGGGCGAGAAACAGAGGGGATGAAACAGAGGGTGAGAAACAGAGGGGATGAAACAGAGGGTGAGAAACAGAGGGGCTGAAACAGAGGGGCTGAAACAGGGGGCGAGAAGCAGAGGGGCTGAAACAGAGGGGCTGGAACAGGGGGCGAGAAACAGAGGGGCTGAAACAGAGGGCGAGAAACAGAGGGGCTGAAACAGAGGGGCTGAAACAGAGGGGCTGAAACAGAGGGGCTGAAACACAGGGCGAGAAACAGAGGGCGAGAAACAGAGGGGCTGAAACAGAGGGCGAGAAACAGAGGGGCTGAAACAGAGGGGCTGAAAAAGGGCGCGAGAAACAGAGGGGCTGAATCAGAGGGGCTGAAACAGGTGGCGAGAGACAGAGGGGCTGAAACAGAGGGGCTGAAACAGAGGGGCTGAATCAGAGGGCGAGAAACAGAGGGGCTGAAACAGTGGGGCTGAAACAGAGGGCGAGAAACCGAGGGGCTGAAACAGAGGGCGAGCAACAGAGGGGCTGAAACAGAGGGGCTGAAACAGAGGGCGAGAAAGAGAGGGGCTGAAACAGAGGGCAAGAAACAGAGGGTCTGAAACAGAGGGGCTGAAACAGAGGGCGAGAAACAGAGGGCGAGAAACAGAGGGCGAGAAACAGAGGGGCTGAAACAGAGGGCGAGAAACAGAGGGGCTGAAACAGAGGGCGAGAAACAGAGGGGCTGAAACAGAGGGGCTGAAACAGAGGGGCTGATACAGAGGGGCTGAAACAGTGGGCGAGAAACACAGGGGCTGAAACAGAGGGGCTGAAACAGAGGGGCCGAAACAGAGGGGCTGAAACAGAGGGCGAGAAACAGAGGGCGAGAAACAGAGGGCGAGATTCAGAGGGGCTGAAACAGAGGGCGAGAAACAGAGGGGCTGAAACAGAGGGCGAGAAACAGAGGGGCTGAAACAGAGGGGCTGAAACAGAGGGGCTGATACAGAGGGCGAGAAACAGAGGGGCTGAAACAGTGGGCGAGAAACAGAGGGGCTGAAACAGAGGGGCTGAAACAGAGGGGCCGAAACAGAGAGGCTGAAACAGAGGGCGAGAAACAGAGGGTGAGAAACAGAGGGCGAGAAACAGAGGGGCTGAAACAGAGGGCGAGAAACAGAGGGGCTGAAACAGAGGGGCTGAAACAGCGGGCGAGAAACTGAGGGGCTGAATCAGCGGGGCTGAAACAGGGGGCGAGAGACAGAGGGGCTGAAACAGAGGGCGAGAGACAGAGGGGCTGAAACAGAGGGCGAGAAACAGAGGGGCTGAAACAGTGGGGCTGAAACAGAGGGCGAGAAACTGAGGGGCTGAAACAGAGGGGCTGACACAGAGGGCGAGAAACCGAGGGGCTGAAACAGAGGGCGAGAAACAGAGGGGCTGAAACAGAGGGGCTGAAACAGAGGGGCTGAAACAGTGGGGCTGAAACAGTGGGGCTGAAACAGAGGGCGAGAAAAAGAGGGGCCGGAACAGAGGGGCTGAAACAGAGGGCGAGAAACAGAGGGGCTGAAACAGTGGGGCTGAAACAGAGGGCGAGAAACTGAGGGGCTGAAACAGAGGGGCTGACACAGAGGGCGAGAAACCGAGGGGCTGAAACAGAGGGCGAGAAACAGAGGGGCTGAAACAGAGGGGCTGAAACAGAGGTGCTGAAACAGTGGGGCTGAAACAGTGGGGCTGAAACAGAGGGCGAGAAAAAGAGCGGCCGGAACAGAGGGGCTGAAACAGAGGGCGAGAAACAGAGGGGCTGAAACAGTGGGGCTGAAACAGAGGGCGAGAAGCAGAGGGGCTGAAACAGTGGGTGAGAAAAAGAGGGGCTGAAACAGAGGAGCTGAAACAGAGGGGCTGAAACAGAGGGCGAGAAACAGAGGGGCTGAAAAAGAAGGCGAGAAACTGAGGGGCTGAAACAGAGGGCGAGAAACAGAGAGGCCGAAACATATGGGCTGAAACAGAGGGCGAGAAACAGGGGGGCTGAAACAGAGGGCGAGAAACAGAGGGGCTGAAACAGAGGGGCTGATACAGAGGGCGAGAAACAGAGGGGCTGAAACAGTGGTCGAGAAACAGAGGGGCTGAAACAGAGGGGCTGAAACAGAGGGGCCGAAACAGAGAGGCTGAAACAGAGGGCGAGAAACAGAGGGTGAGAAACAGAGGATGAGAAACAGAGGGGCTGAAACAGAGGGCGAGAAACAGAGAGGCTGAAAGAGAGGGGCTGAAACAGCGGGCGAGAAACTGAGGGGCTGAATCAGCGGGGCTGAAACAGGGGGCGAGAGACAGAGGGGCTGAAACAGAGGGCGTGAGACAGAGGGGCTGAAACAGAGGGCGAGAAACAGAGGGGCTGAAACAGTGGGGCTGAAACAGAGGGCGAGAAACTGAGGGGCTGATACAGAGATCGAGAAACAGAGGGGCTGAAACAGAGGGGCTGAAACAGAGGGGCTGAAACAGAGGGTGAGAAACAGAGGGGCTGAAACAGAGGGCGAGAAACAGAGGGGCTGAAACAGAGGGCGAGAAACAGAGGGGCTGAAACAGAGGGGCTGAAACAGAGGGCGAGAAACAGAGGGGCTGAAACAGAGGGCGAGAAACAGAGGGGCTGAAACAGAGGGGCTGAAACAGAGGGGCTGAAACAGAGGGTGAGAAACAGAGGGGCTGAAACAGAGGGCGAGAAACAGAGGGGCTGAAACAGAGGGCGAGAAACAGAGGGGCTGAAACAGAGGGGCTGAAACAGAGGGCGAGAAACAGAGGGGCTGAAACAGAGGGGCTGAAACAGAGGGGCTGAAACAGAGGGCGAGAAACAGAGGGGCTGAAACAGAGGTCAAGAAACAGTGGGGCTGAAACAGAGGGGCTGAAACAGAGGGGCTGAAACAGAGGGCGAGAAACAGAGGGGCTGAAACAGAGGGGCTGAAACAGAGGGGCTGAAACAGAGGGCGAGAAACCGAGGGGCTGAAAGTGAGGGGCTGAAACAGGGGGCGAGAAACAGAGGGCGGGAAACAGAGGGGCTGAAACAGAGGGGCTGAAACAGAGGGGCTGAAACAGAGGGCTAGAAACAGAGGGGCTGAAACTGAGGGGCTGAAACAGAGGGGCTGAAACAGAGGGCGAGAAACAGAGGGGCTGAAACAGAGGGTCTGAAACAGAGGGCGAGAAACAGAGGGGCTGAAACAGAGGGCGAGAAACTGTGGGGCTGAAACAGAGGGGCTGAAACAGAGGGGCTGAAACAGAGGGCGAGAAACCGAGGGGCTGAAACAGAGGGCGAGAAACAGAGGGGCTGAAACAGAACGGCTGAAACAGGGGGCGAGAAACAGAGGGGCTGAAACAGAGGGGCTGAAACAGAGGGGCTGAAACAGAGGGCGAGAAACAGAGGGGCTGAAACAGAGGGCGAGAAACAGAGTGCTGAAACAGAGGGGCTGAAACAGAGGGGCTGAAACAGAGGGCGAGAAACAGAGGGGCTGAAACAGAGGGCGAGAAACAGAGAGCGAGAAACAGAGGGGCTGAAACAGAGGGCGAGAAACAGAGGGGCTGAAACAGAGGGCGAGAAACCGAAGGGCTGAAACAGAGGGCGAGAAACAGTGGGGCTGAAACAGAGGGGCTGAAACAGAGGGGCTGAAACAGTGGGCGAGAAACCAAGGGGCTGAAACAGAGGGGCTGAAACAGGGGGCGAGAAACAGAGGGCGACAAACAGAGGGGCTGAAACAGAGGGGCTGAAACAGAGTGGCTGAAACAGAGGGCTATAAACAGAGGGGCTGAAACAGAGGGGCTGAAACAGGGGGCGAGAAACAGAGGGGCTGAAACAGAGGGCGAGAAACAGTGGGGCTGAAACAGAGGGGCTGAAACAGAGGGGCTGAAACAGAGGGCGAGAAACCAAGGGGCTGAAACAGATGGGCTGAAACAGGGGCCGAGAAACACAGGGCGACAAACAGAGGGGCTGAAACAGAGGGTGAGAAACAGAGGGGCTGAAACAGAGGGGCTGAAACAGGGGGCGAGAAACAGAGGGGCTGAAACAGAGGGACTGAAACACAGGGACTGAAACAGAGGGGCTGAAACAAAGGGCGAGAAACAGAGGGGCTGAAACAGAGGGCAAGAAACAGTGGGGCTGAAACAGAGGGGCTGAAACAGAGGGGCTGAAACAGAGGGCGATAAACCAAGGGGCTGAAACAGATGGGCTGAAACAGGGGGCGAGAAACAGAGGGCGACAAACAGAGGGGCTGAAACAGAGGGGCTGAAACAGATGGGCTGAAACAGAGGGCGAGAAACAGAGGGGCTGAAACAGAGGGGCTGAAACAGAGGGGCTGAAACAGAGGGCGAGAAACAGAGGGGCTGAAACAGAGGTCAAGAAACAGTGGGGCTGAAACAGAGGGGCTGAAACAGAGGGGCTGAAACAGAGGGCGAGAAACAGAGGGGCTGAAACAGAGGGGCTGAAACAGAGGGGCTGAAACAGAGGGCGAGAAACCGAGGGGCTGAAAGCGTGCGGCTGAAACAGGGGGCGAGAAACACAGGGCGAGAAACAGAGGGGCTGAAACAGAGGGGCTGAAACAGAGGGGCTGAAACAGAGGGCTAGAAACAGAGGGGCTGAAACTGAGGGGCTGAAACAGAGGGGCTGAAACAGAGGGCGAGAAACAGAGGGGCTGAAACAGAGGGTCTGAAACAGAGGGCGAGAAACAGAGTGGCTGAAACAGAGGGCGAGAAACTGTGGGGCTGAAACAGAGGGGCTGAAACAGAGGGGCTGAAACAGAGGGCGAGAAACCAAGGGGCTGAAACAGAGGGCGAGAAACAGAGGGGCTGAAACAGAGGGGCTGAAACAGGGGGCGAGAAACAGAGGGGCTGAAAGAGAGGGGCTGAAACAGAGGGGCTGAAACAGAGGGGCTGAAACAGAGGGCGAGAAACAGAGGGGCTGAAACAGAGGGCGAGAAACAGAGGGGCTGAAACAGAGGGGCTGAAAAAGGGCGCGAGAAACAGAGGGGCTGAATCAGAGGGGCTGAAACAGGTGGCGAGAGACAGAGGGGCTGAAACAGAGGGGCTGAAACAGAGGGGCTGAATCAGAGGGCGAGAAACAGAGGGGCTGAAACAGTGGGGCTGAAACAGAGGGCGAGAAACCGAGGGGCTGAAACAGAGGGCGAGCAACAGAGGGGCTGAAACAGAGGGGCTGAAACAGAGGGCGAGAAAGAGAGGGGCTGAAACAGAGGGCAAGAAACAGAGGGTCTGAAACAGAGGGGCTGAAACAGAGGGCGAGAAACAGAGGGCGAGAAACAGAGGGCGAGAAACAGAGGGGCTGAAACAGAGGGGCTGAAACAGAGGGGCTGATACAGAGGGCGAGAAACAGAGGGGCTGAAACAGTGGGCGAGAAACAGAGGGGCTGAAACCGAGGGGCTGAAACAGAGGGGCCGAAACAGAGGGGCTGAAACAGAGGGCGAGAAACAGAGGGCGAGAAACAGAGGGCGAGATTCAGAGGGGCTGAAACAGAGGGCGAGAAACAGAGGGGCTGAAACAGAGTGGCTGAAACAGAGGGCTATAAACAGAGGGGCTGAAACAGAGGGGCTGAAACAGAGGGGCTGAAACAGGGGGCGAGAAACAGAGGGGCTGAAACAGAGGGCGAGAAACAGAGGGGCTGAAACAGAGGGGCCGAAACAGAGAGGCTGAAACAGAGGGCGAGAAACAGAGGGTGAGAAACAGAGGGCGAGAAACAGAGGGGCTGAAACAGAGGGCGAGAAACAGAGGGGCTGAAACAGAGGGGCTGAAACAGCGGGCGAGAAACTGAGGGGCTGAATCAGCGGGGCTGAAACAGGGGGCGAGAGACAGAGGGGCTGAAACAGAGGGCGAGAGACAGAGGGGCTGAAACAGAGGGCGAGAAACAGAGGGGCTGAAACAGTGGGGCTGAAACAGAGGGCGAGAAACTGAGGGGCTGAAACAGAGGGGCTGACACAGAGGGCGAGAAACCGAGGGGCTGAAACAGAGGGCGAGAAACAGAGGGGCTGAAACAGAGGGGCTGAAACAGAGGGGCTGAAACAGTGGGGCTGAAACAGTGGGGCTGAAACAGAGGGCGAGAAAAAGAGGGGCCGGAACAGAGGGGCTGAAACAGAGGGCGAGAAACAGAGGGGCTGAAACAGTGGGGCTGAAACAGAGGGCGAGAAGCAGAGGGGCTGAAACAGTGGGTGAGAAAAAGAGGGGCTGAAACAGAGGAGCTGAAACAGAGGGGCTGAAACAGAGGGCGAGAAACAGAGGGGCTGAAAAAGAGGGCGAGAAACTGAGGGGCTGAAACAGAGGGCGAGAAACAGAGAGGCCGAAACATATGGGCTGAAACAGAGGGCGAGAAACAGGGGGGCTGAAACAGAGGGCGAGAAACAGAGGGGCTGAAACAGAGGGGCTGATACAGAGGGCGAGAAACAGAGGGGCTGAAACAGTGGTCGAGAAACAGAGGGGCTGAAACAGAGGGGCTGAAACAGAGGGGCCGAAACAGAGAGGCTGAAACAGAGGGCGAGAAACAGAGGGTGAGAAACAGAGGATGAGAAACAGAGGGGCTGAAACAGAGGGCGAGAAACAGAGGGGCTGAAAGAGAGGGGCTGAAACAGCGGGCGAGAAACTGAGGGGCTGAATCAGCGGGGCTGAAACAGGGGGCGAGAGACAGAGGGGCTGAAACAGAGGGCGTGAGACAGAGGGGCTGAAACAGAGGGCGAGAAACAGAGGGGCTGAAACAGTGGGGCTGAAACAGAGGGCGAGAAACTGAGGGGCTGATACAGAGATCGAGAAACAGAGGGGCTGAAACAGAGGGGCTGAAACAGAGGGTGAGAAACAGAGGGGCTGAAACAGAGGGCGAGAAACAGAGGGGCTGAAACAGAGGGCGAGAAACAGAGGGGCTGAAACAGAGGGGCTGAAACAGAGGGCGAGAAACAGAGGGGCTGAAACAGAGGGCGAGAAACAGAGGGGCTGAAACAGAGGGGCTGAAACAGAGGGGCTGAAACAGAGGGTGAGAAACAGAGGGGCTGAAACAGAGGGCGAGAAACAGAGGGGCTGAAACAGAGGGCGAGAAACAGAGGGGCTGAAACAGAGGGGCTGAAACAGAGGGCGAGAAACAGAGGGGCTGAAACAGAGGGGCTGAAACAGAGGGGCTGAAACAGAGGGCGAGAAACAGAGGGGCTGAAACAGAGGTCAAGAAACAGTGGGGCTGAAACAGAGGGGCTGAAACAGAGGGGCTGAAACAGAGGGCGAGAAACAGAGGGGCTGAAACAGAGGGGCTGAAACAGAGGGGCTGAAACAGAGGGCGAGAAACCGAGGGGCTGAAAGCGAGGGGCTGAAACAGGGGGCGAGAAACAGAGGGCGGGAAACAGAGGGGCTGAAACAGAGGGGCTGAAACAGAGGGGCTGAAACAGAGGGCTAGAAACAGAGGGGCTGAAACTGAGGGGCTGAAACAGAGGGGCTGAAACAGAGGGCGAGAAACAGAGGGGCTGAAACAGAGGGTCTGAAACAGAGGGCGAGAAACAGAGGGGCTGAAACAGAGGGCGAGAAACTGTGGGGCTGAAACAGAGGGGCTGAAACAGAGGGGCTGAAACAGAGGGCGAGAAACCGAGGGGCTGAAACAGAGGGCGAGAAACAGAGGGGCTGAAACAGAGCGGCTGAAACAGGGGGCGAGAAACAGAGGGGCTGAAACAGAGGGGCTGAAACAGAGGGGCTGAAACAGAGGGGCTGAAACAGAGGGCGAGAAACAGAGGGGCTGAAACAGAGGGCGAGAAACAGAGGGCTGAAACAGAGGGGCTGAAACAGAGGGGCTGAAACAGAGGGCGAGAAACAGAGGGGCTGAAACAGAGGGCGAGAAACAGAGAGCGAGAAACAGAGGGGCTGAAACAGAGGGCGAGAAACAGAGGGGCTGAAACAGAGGGCGAGAAACCGAAGGGCTGAAACAGAGGGCGAGAAAGAGTGGGGCTGAAACAGAGGGGCTGAAACTGAGGGGCTGAAACAGTGGGCGAGAAACAGAGGGTGAGAAACAGAGGGCGAGAAACAGAGGGGCTGAAACAGAGGGCGAGAAACAGAGGGGCTGAAACAGAGGGGCTGAAACAGCGGGCGAGAAACTGAGGGGCTGAATCAGCGGGGCTGAAACAGGGGGCGAGAGACAGAGGGGCTGAAACAGAGGGCGAGAGACAGAGGGGCTGAAACAGAGGGCGAGAAACAGAGGGGCTGAAACAGTGGGGCTGAAACAGAGGGCGAGAAACTGAGGGGCTGAAACAGAGGGGCTGACACAGAGGGCGAGAAACCGAGGGGCTGAAACAGAGGGCGAGAAACAGAGGGGCTGAAACAGAGGGGCTGAAACAGAGGGGCTGAAACAGTGGGGCTGAAACAGTGGGGCTGAAACAGAGGGCGAGAAAAAGAGGGGCCGGAACAGAGGGGCTGAAACAGAGGGCGAGAAACAGAGGGGCTGAAACAGTGGGGCTGAAACAGAGGGCGAGAAACTGAGGGGCTGAAACAGAGGGGCTGACACAGAGGGCGAGAAACCGAGGGGCTGAAACAGAGGGCGAGAAACAGAGGGGCTGAAACAGAGGGGCTGAAACAGAGGTGCTGAAACAGTGGGGCTGAAACAGTGGGGCTGAAACAGAGGGCGAGAAAAAGAGCGGCCGGAACAGAGGGGCTGAAACAGAGGGCGAGAAACAGAGGGGCTGAAACAGTGGGGCTGAAACAGAGGGCGAGAAGCAGAGGGGCTGAAACAGTGGGTGAGAAAAAGAGGGGCTGAAACAGAGGAGCTGAAACAGAGGGGCTGAAACAGAGGGCGAGAAACAGAGGGGCTGAAAAAGAAGGCGAGAAACTGAGGGGCTGAAACAGAGGGCGAGAAACAGAGAGGCCGAAACATATGGGCTGAAACAGAGGGCGAGAAACAGGGGGGCTGAAACAGAGGGCGAGAAACAGAGGGGCTGAAACAGAGGGGCTGATACAGAGGGCGAGAAACAGAGGGGCTGAAACAGTGGTCGAGAAACAGAGGGGCTGAAACAGAGGGGCTGAAACAGAGGGGCCGAAACAGAGAGGCTGAAACAGAGGGCGAGAAACAGAGGGTGAGAAACAGAGGATGAGAAACAGAGGGGCTGAAACAGAGGGCGAGAAACAGAGAGGCTGAAAGAGAGGGGCTGAAACAGCGGGCGAGAAACTGAGGGGCTGAATCAGCGGGGCTGAAACAGGGGGCGAGAGACAGAGGGGCTGAAACAGAGGGCGTGAGACAGAGGGGCTGAAACAGAGGGCGAGAAACAGAGGGGCTGAAACAGTGGGGCTGAAACAGAGGGCGAGAAACTGAGGGGCTGATACAGAGATCGAGAAACAGAGGGGCTGAAACAGAGGGGCTGAAACAGAGGGGCTGAAACAGAGGGTGAGAAACAGAGGGGCTGAAACAGAGGGCGAGAAACAGAGGGGCTGAAACAGAGGGCGAGAAACAGAGGGGCTGAAACAGAGGGGCTGAAACAGAGGGCGAGAAACAGAGGGGCTGAAACAGAGGGCGAGAAACAGAGGGGCTGAAACAGAGGGGCTGAAACAGAGGGGCTGAAACAGAGGGTGAGAAACAGAGGGGCTGAAACAGAGGGCGAGAAACAGAGGGGCTGAAACAGAGGGCGAGAAACAGAGGGGCTGAAACAGAGGGGCTGAAACAGAGGGCGAGAAACAGAGGGGCTGAAACAGAGGGGCTGAAACAGAGGGGCTGAAACAGAGGGCGAGAAACAGAGGGGCTGAAACAGAGGTCAAGAAACAGTGGGGCTGAAACAGAGGGGCTGAAACAGAGGGGCTGAAACAGAGGGCGAGAAACAGAGGGGCTGAAACAGAGGGGCTGAAACAGAGGGGCTGAAACAGAGGGCGAGAAACCGAGGGGCTGAAAGTGAGGGGCTGAAACAGGGGGCGAGAAACAGAGGGCGGGAAACAGAGGGGCTGAAACAGAGGGGCTGAAACAGAGGGGCTGAAACAGAGGGCTAGAAACAGAGGGGCTGAAACTGAGGGGCTGAAACAGAGGGGCTGAAACAGAGGGCGAGAAACAGAGGGGCTGAAACAGAGGGTCTGAAACAGAGGGCGAGAAACAGAGGGGCTGAAACAGAGGGCGAGAAACTGTGGGGCTGAAACAGAGGGGCTGAAACAGAGGGGCTGAAACAGAGGGCGAGAAACCGAGGGGCTGAAACAGAGGGCGAGAAACAGAGGGGCTGAAACAGAACGGCTGAAACAGGGGGCGAGAAACAGAGGGGCTGAAACAGAGGGGCTGAAACAGAGGGGCTGAAACAGAGGGCGAGAAACAGAGGGGCTGAAACAGAGGGCGAGAAACAGAGTGCTGAAACAGAGGGGCTGAAACAGAGGGGCTGAAACAGAGGGCGAGAAACAGAGGGGCTGAAACAGAGGGCGAGAAACAGAGAGCGAGAAACAGAGGGGCTGAAACAGAGGGCGAGAAACAGAGGGGCTGAAACAGAGGGCGAGAAACCGAAGGGCTGAAACAGAGGGCGAGAAACAGTGGGGCTGAAACAGAGGGGCTGAAACAGAGGGGCTGAAACAGTGGGCGAGAAACCAAGGGGCTGAAACAGAGGGGCTGAAACAGGGGGCGAGAAACAGAGGGCGACAAACAGAGGGGCTGAAACAGAGGGGCTGAAACAGAGTGGCTGAAACAGAGGGCTATAAACAGAGGGGCTGAAACAGAGGGGCTGAAACAGGGGGCGAGAAACAGAGGGGCTGAAACAGAGGGCGAGAAACAGTGGGGCTGAAACAGAGGGGCTGAAACAGAGGGGCTGAAACAGAGGGCGAGAAACCAAGGGGCTGAAACAGATGGGCTGAAACAGGGGCCGAGAAACACAGGGCGACAAACAGAGGGGCTGAAACAGAGGGTGAGAAACAGAGGGGCTGAAACAGAGGGGCTGAAACAGGGGGCGAGAAACAGAGGGGCTGAAACAGAGGGACTGAAACACAGGGACTGAAACAGAGGGGCTGAAACAAAGGGCGAGAAACAGAGGGGCTGAAACAGAGGGCAAGAAACAGTGGGGCTGAAACAGAGGGGCTGAAACAGAGGGGCTGAAACAGAGGGCGATAAACCAAGGGGATGAAACAGATGGGCTGAAACAGGGGGCGAGAAACAGAGGGCGACAAACAGAGGGGCTGAAACAGAGGGGCTGAAACAGATGGGCTGAAACAGAGGGCGAGAAACAGAGGGGCTGAAACAGAGGGGCTGAAACAGAGGGGCTGAAACAGAGGGCGAGAAACAGAGGGGCTGAAACAGAGGTCAAGAAACAGTGGGGCTGAAACAGAGGGGCTGAAACAGAGGGGCTGAAACAGAGGGCGAGAAACAGAGGGGCTGAAACAGAGGGGCTGAAACAGAGGGGCTGAAACAGAGGGCGAGAAACCGAGGGGCTGAAAGCGTGCGGCTGAAACAGGGGGCGAGAAACACAGGGCGAGAAACAGAGGGGCTGAAACAGAGGGGCTGAAACAGAGGGGCTGAAACAGAGGGCTAGAAACAGAGGGGCTGAAACTGAGGGGCTGAAACAGAGGGGCTGAAACAGAGGGCGAGAAACAGAGGGGCTGAAACAGAGGGTCTGAAACAGAGGGCGAGAAACAGAGTGGCTGAAACAGAGGGCGAGAAACTGTGGGGCTGAAACAGAGGGGCTGAAACAGAGGGGCTGAAACAGAGGGCGAGAAACCAAGGGGCTGAAACAGAGGGCGAGAAACAGAGGGGCTGAAACAGAGGGGCTGAAACAGGGGGCGAGAAACAGAGGGGCTGAAAGAGAGGGGCTGAAACAGAGGGGCTGAAACAGAGGGGCTGAAACAGAGGGCGAGAAACAGAGGGGCTGAAACAGAGGGCGAGAAACAGAGGGGCTGAAACAGAGGGGCTGAAAAAGGGCGCGAGAAACAGAGGGGCTGAATCAGAGGGGCTGAAACAGGTGGCGAGAGACAGAGGGGCTGAAACAGAGGGGCTGAAACAGAGGGGCTGAATCAGAGGGCGAGAAACAGAGGGGCTGAAACAGTGGGGCTGAAACAGAGGGCGAGAAACCGAGGGGCTGAAACAGAGGGCGAGCAACAGAGGGGCTGAAACAGAGGGGCTGAAACAGAGGGCGAGAAAGAGAGGGGCTGAAACAGAGGGCAAGAAACAGAGGGTCTGAAACAGAGGGGCTGAAACAGAGGGCGAGAAACAGAGGGCGAGAAACAGAGGGCGAGAAACAGAGGGGCTGAAACAGAGGGGCTGAAACAGAGGGGCTGATACAGAGGGCGAGAAACAGAGGGGCTGAAACAGTGGGCGAGAAACAGAGGGGCTGAAACCGAGGGGCTGAAACAGAGGGGCCGAAACAGAGGGGCTGAAACAGAGGGCGAGAAACAGAGGGCGAGAAACAGAGGGCGAGATTCAGAGGGGCTGAAACAGAGGGCGAGAAACAGAGGGGCTGAAACAGAGTGGCTGAAACAGAGGGCTATAAACAGAGGGGCTGAAACAGAGGGGCTGAAACAGAGGGGCTGAAACAGGGGGCGAGAAACAGAGGGGCTGAAACAGAGGGCGAGAAACAGAGGGGCTGAAACAGAGGGGCCGAAACAGGGAGGCTGAAACAGAGGGCGAGAAACAGAGGGTGAGAAACAGAGGGCGAGAAACAGAGGGGCTGAAACAGAGGGCGAGAAACAGAGGGGCTGAAACAGAGGGGCTGAAACAGCGGGCGAGAAACTGAGGGGCTGAATCAGCGGGGCTGAAACAGGGGGCGAGAGACAGAGGGGCTGAAACAGAGGGCGAGAGACAGAGGGGCTGAAACAGAGGGCGAGAAACAGAGGGGCTGAAACAGTGGGGCTGAAACAGAGGGCGAGAAACTGAGGGGCTGAAACAGAGGGGCTGACACAGAGGGCGAGAAACCGAGGGGCTGAAACAGAGGGCGAGAAACAGAGGGGCTGAAACAGAGGGGCTGAAACAGAGGGGCTGAAACAGTGGGGCTGAAACAGTGGGGCTGAAACAGAGGGCGAGAAAAAGAGGGGCCGGAACAGAGGGGCTGAAACAGAGGGCGAGAAACAGAGGGGCTGAAACAGTGGGGCTGAAACAGAGGGCGAGAAGCAGAGGGGCTGAAACAGTGGGTGAGAAAAAGAGGGGCTGAAACAGAGGAGCTGAAACAGAGGGGCTGAAACAGAGGGCGAGAAACAGAGGGGCTGAAAAAGAGGGCGAGAAACTGAGGGGCTGAAACAGAGGGCGAGAAACAGAGAGGCCGAAACATATGGGCTGAAACAGAGGGCGAGAAACAGGGGGGCTGAAACAGAGGGCGAGAAACAGAGGGGCTGAAACAGAGGGGCTGATACAGAGGGCGAGAAACAGAGGGGCTGAAACAGTGGTCGAGAAACAGAGGGGCTGAAACAGAGGGGCTGAAACAGAGGGGCCGAAACAGAGAGGCTGAAACAGAGGGCGAGAAACAGAGGGTGAGAAACAGAGGATGAGAAACAGAGGGGCTGAAACAGAGGGCGAGAAACAGAGGGGCTGAAAGAGAGGGGCTGAAACAGCGGGCGAGAAACTGAGGGGCTGAATCAGCGGGGCTGAAACAGGGGGCGAGAGACAGAGGGGCTGAAACAGAGGGCGTGAGACAGAGGGGCTGAAACAGAGGGCGAGAAACAGAGGGGCTGAAACAGTGGGGCTGAAACAGAGGGCGAGAAACTGAGGGGCTGATACAGAGATCGAGAAACAGAGGGGCTGAAACAGAGGGGCTGAAACAGAGGGTGAGAAACAGAGGGGCTGAAACAGAGGGCGAGAAACAGAGGGGCTGAAACAGAGGGCGAGAAACAGAGGGGCTGAAACAGAGGGGCTGAAACAGAGGGCGAGAAACAGAGGGGCTGAAACAGAGGGCGAGAAACAGAGGGGCTGAAACAGAGGGGCTGAAACAGAGGGGCTGAAACAGAGGGTGAGAAACAGAGGGGCTGAAACAGAGGGCGAGAAACAGAGGGGCTGAAACAGAGGGCGAGAAACAGAGGGGCTGAAACAGAGGGGCTGAAACAGAGGGCGAGAAACAGAGGGGCTGAAACAGAGGGGCTGAAACAGAGGGGCTGAAACAGAGGGCGAGAAACAGAGGGGCTGAAACAGAGGTCAAGAAACAGTGGGGCTGAAACAGAGGGGCTGAAACAGAGGGGCTGAAACAGAGGGCGAGAAACAGAGGGGCTGAAACAGAGGGGCTGAAACAGAGGGGCTGAAACAGAGGGCGAGAAACCGAGGGGCTGAAAGCGAGGGGCTGAAACAGGGGGCGAGAAACAGAGGGCGGGAAACAGAGGGGCAGAAACAGAGGGGCTGAAACAGAGGGGCTGAAACAGAGGGCTAGAAACAGAGGGGCTGAAACTGAGGGGCTGAAACAGAGGGGCTGAAACAGAGGGCGAGAAACAGAGGGGCTGAAACAGAGGGTCTGAAACAGAGGGCGAGAAACAGAGGGGCTGAAACAGAGGGCGAGAAACTGTGGGGCTGAAACAGAGGGGCTGAAACAGAGGGGCTGAAACAGAGGGCGAGAAACCGAGGGGCTGAAACAGAGGGCGAGAAACAGAGGGGCTGAAACAGAGCGGCTGAAACAGGGGGCGAGAAACAGAGGGGCTGAAACAGAGGGGCTGAAACAGAGGGGCTGAAACAGAGGGGCTGAAACAGAGGGCGAGAAACAGAGGGGCTGAAACAGAGGGCGAGAAACAGAGGGCTGAAACAGAGGGGCTGAAACAGAGGGGCTGAAACAGAGGGCGAGAAACAGAGGGGCTGAAACAGAGGGCGAGAAACAGAGAGCGAGAAACAGAGGGGCTGAAACAGAGGGCGAGAAACAGAGGGGCTGAAACAGAGGGCGAGAAACCGAAGGGCTGAAACAGAGGGCGAGAAAGAGTGGGGCTGCAACAGAGGGGCTGAAACTGAGGGGCTGAAACAGTGGGCGAGAAACCAAGGGGCTGAAACAGAGGGGCTGAAACAGGGGGCGAGAAACAGAGGGCGACAAACAGAGGGGCTGAAACAGAGGGGCTGAAACAGAGTGGCTGAAACAGAGGGCTATAAACAGAGGGGCTGAAACAGAGGGGCTGAAACAGAGGGGCTGAAACAGGGGGCGAGAAACAGAGGGGCTGAAACAGAGGGCGAGAAACAGTGGGGCTGAAACAGAGGGGCTGAAACAGAGGGGCTGAAACAGAGGGCGAGAAACCAAGGGGCTGAAACAGATGGGCTGAAACAGGGGGCGAGAAACAGAGGGCGACAAACAGAGGGGCTGAAACAGAGGGTGAGAAACAGAGGGGCTGAAACAGAGGGGCTGAAACAGGGGGCGAGAAACAGAGGGGCTGAAACAGAGGGACTGAAACACAGGGACTGAAACAGAGGGGCTGAAACAAAGGGCGAGAAACAGAGGGGCTGAAACAAAGGGCAAGAAACAGTGGGGCTGAAACAGAGGGGCTGAAACAGAGGGGCTGAAACAGGGGGCGAGAAACAGAGGGCGACAAACAGAGGGGCTGAAACAGAGGGGCTGAAACAGATGGGCTGAAACAGAGGGCGAGAAACAGAGGGGCTGAAACAGAGGGGCTGAAACAGAGGGGCTGAAACAGAGGGCGAGAAACAGAGGGGCTGAAACAGAGGTCAAGAAACAGTGGGGCTGAAACAGAGGGGCTGAAACAGAGGGGCTGAAACAGAGGGCGAGAAACAGAGGGGCTGAAACAGAGGGGCTGAAACAGAGGGGCTGAAACAGAGGGCGAGAAACCGAGGGGCTGAAAGCGTGCGGCTGAAACAGGGGGCGAGAAACAGAGGGCGAGAAACAGAGGGGCTGAAACAGAGGGGCTGAAACAGAGGGGCTGAAACAGAGGGCTAGAAACAGAGGGGCTGAAACTGAGGGGCTGAAACAGAGGGGCTGAAACAGAGGGCGAGAAACAGAGGGGCTGAAACAGAGGGTCTGAAACAGAGGGCGAGAAACAGAGGGGCTGAAACAGAGGGCGAGAAACTGTGGGGCTGAAACAGAGGGGCTGAAACAGAGGGGCTGAAACAGAGGGCGAGAAACCAAGGGGCTGAAACAGAGGGCGAGAAACAGAGGGGCTGAAACAGAGGGGCTGAAACAGGGGGCGAGAAACAGAGGGGCTGAAACAGAGGGGCTGAAACAGAGGGGCTGAAACAGAGGGGCTGAAACAGAGGGCGAGAAACAGAGGGGCTGAAACAGAGGGTCTGAAACAGAGGGCGAGAAACAGAGGGCTGAAACAGAGGGGCTGAAACAGAGGGGCTGAAACAGAGGGCGAGAAACAGAGGGGCTGAAACAGAGGGCGAGAAACAGAGAGCGAGAAACAGAGGGGCTGAAACAGAGGGCGAGAAACAGAGGGGCTGAAACAGAGGGCGAGAAACCGAAGGGCTGAAACAGAGGGCGAGAAACAGTGGGGCTGAAACAGAGGGGCTGAAACAGAGGGGCTGAAACAGTGGGCGAGAAACCAAGGGGCTGAAACAGAGGGGCTGAAACAGGGGGCGAGAAACAGAGGGCGACAAACAGAGGGGCTGAAACAGAGGGGCTGAAACAGAGTGGCTGAAACAGATGGCTATAAACAGAGGGGCTGAAACAGAGGGGCTGAAACAGTGGGGCTGAAACAGGGGGCGAGAAACAGAGGGGCTGAAACAGAGGGCGAGAAACAGTGGGGCTGAAACAGAGGGGCTGAAACAGAGGGGCTGAAACAGAGGGCGAGAAACAGAGGGCGACAAACAGAGGGGCTGAAACAGAGGGTGAGAAACAGAGGGGCTGAAACAGAGGGGCTGAAACAGGGGGCGAGAAACAGAGGGGCTGAAACAGGGGGCGAGAAACAGAGGGGCTGAAACAGAGGGCGAGAAACAGTGGGGCTGAAACAGAGGGGCTGAAACAGATGGGCTGAAACAGGGGGCGAGAAACAGAGGGCGACAAACAGAGGGGCTGAAACAGAGGGTGAGAAACAGAGGGGCTGAAACAGAGGGGCTGAAACAGGGGGCGAGAAACAGAGGGGCTGAAACAGAGGTACTGAAACACAGGGACTGAAACAGAGGGGCTGAAACAAAGGGCGAGAAACAGAGGGGCTGAAACAGAGTGGCTGAAACAGATGGCTATAAACAGAGGGGCTGAAACAGAGGGGCTGAAACAGAGGGGCTGAAACAGGGGGCGAGAAACAGAGGGGCTGAAACAGAGGGCGAGAAACAGTGGGGCTGAAACAGAGGGGCTGAAACAGAGGGGCTGAAACAGAGGGCGAGAAACAGAGGGCGACAAACAGAGGGGCTGAAACAGAGGGTGAGAAACAGAGGGGCTGAAACAGAGGGGCTGAAACAGGGGGCGAGAAACAGAGGGGCTGAAACAGGGGGCGAGAAACAGAGGGGCTGAAACAGAGGGCGAGAAACAGTGGGGCTGAAACAGAGGGGCTGAAACAGATGGGCTGAAACAGGGGGCGAGAAACAGAGGGCGACAAACAGAGGGGCTGAAACAGAGGGTGAGAAACAGAGGGGCTGAAACAGAGGGGCTGAAACAGGGGGCGAGAAACAGAGGGGCTGAAACAGAGGTACTGAAACACAGGGACTGAAACAGAGGGGCTGAAACAAAGGGCGAGAAACAGAGGGGCTGAAACAGAGGGCAAGAAACAGTGGGGCTGAAACAGAGGGGCTGAAACAGAGGGGCTGAAACAGAGGGCGAGAAACCAAGGGGCTGAAACAGATGGGCTGAAACAGGGGGCGATAAACAGAGGGCGACAAACAGAGGGGCTGAAACAGAGGGGCTGAAACAGATGGGCTGAAACAGAGGGCGAGAAACAGAGGGGCTGAAACAGATGGGCTGAAACAGAGGGGCTGAAACAGAGGGCGAGAAACAGAGGGGCTGAAACAGAGGGGCTGAAACAGAGGGACTGAAACACAGGGACTGAAACAGAGGGGCTGAAACAGAGGGCGAGAAACAGAGGGCGAGAAACAGAGGGCGAGAAACAGAGGGGCTGAAACAGAGGGTGAGAAACAGAGGGGCTGAAACAGAGGGGCTGAAACAGGGGGCGAGAAACAGAAGGGCTGAAACAGAGGGGCTGGAACAGGGGGCGAGAAACAGAGGGGCTGAAACAGAGGGGGAGAAACAGAGGGGCTGAAACAGAGGGCGAGAAACAGAGGGGCTGAAACAGAGGGGCTGAAACAAGGGGCGAGAAACAGAGGGGCTGAAACAGAGGGGCTGAAACAGAGGGGCTGAAACAGAGGGCGAGAAACAGAGGGGCTGAAACAGAGGGGCTGAAACAGAGGGCGAGAAACAGAGGGCTGAAACAGAGGGGCTGAAACAGAGGGTCTGAAACAGAGGGCGAGAAACAGAGGGGCTGAAACAGAGGGCGAGAAACAGAGAGCGAGAAACAGAGGGGCTGAAACAGAGGGCGAGAAACAGAGGGGCTGAAACAGTGGGTGAGAAACCGAGGGGCTGAAACAGAGGGCGAGAAACAGTGGGGCTGAAACAGAGGGGCTGAAACAGAGGGGCTGAAACAGTGGGCGAGAAACCAAGGGGCTGAAACAGAGTGGCTGAAACAGGGGGCGAGAAACAGAGGGCGACAAACAGAGGGGCTGAAACAGAGGGGCTGAAACAGAGTGGCTGAAACAGAGGGCTATAAACAGAGGGGCTGAAACAGAGGGGCTGAAACAGAGGGGCTGAAACAGGGGGCGAGAAACAGAGGGGCTGAAACAGAGGGCGAGAAACAGAGGGGCTGAAACAGAGGGGCTGAAACAGAGTGACTGAAACACAGGGACTGAAACAGAGGGGCTGAAACAGAGGGCGAGAAACAGAGGGTCTGAAACAGAGGACAAGAAACAGTGGGGCTGAAACAGAGGGGCTGAAACAGAGGGGCTGAAACAGAGGGCGAGAAACCAAGGGGCTGAAACAGATGGGCTGAAACAGGGGGCGAGAAACAGAGGGCGACAAACAGAGGGGCTGAAACAGAGGGGCTGAAACAGATGGGCTGAAACAGAGGGCTAGAAACAGAGGGGCTGAAACAGAGGGGCTGAAACAGAGGGGCTGAAACAGAGGGCGAGAAACAGAGGGGCTGAAACAGAGGGGCTGAAACAGAGGGACTGAAACACAGGGACTGAAACAGAGGGGCTGAAACAGAGGGCGAGAAACAGAGGGCGAGAAACAGAGGGCGAGAAACAGAGGGGATGAAACAGAGGGTGAGAAACAGAGGGGCTGAAACAGAGGGGCTGAAACAGGGGGCGAGAAGCAGAGGGGCTGAAACAGAGGGGCTGGAACAGGGGGCGAGAAACAGAGGAGCTGAAACAGAGGGCGAGAAACAGAGGGGCTGAAACAGAGGGGCTGAAACAGAGGGGCTGAAACAGAGGGGCTGAAACACAGGGCGAGAAACAGAGGGCGAGAAACAGAGGGCGAGAAACAGAGGGGCTGAAACAGAGGGCGAGAAACAGAGGGGCTGAAACAGAGGGGCTGAAAAAGGGCGCGAGAAACAGAGGGGCTGAATCAGAGGGGCTGAAACAGGGGGCGAGAGACAGAGGGGCTGAAACAGAGGGGCTGAAACAGAGGGGCTGAAACAGAGGGCGAGAAACAGAGGGGCTGAAACAGTGGGGCTGAAACAGAGGGCGAGAAACCGAGGGGCTGAAACAGAGGGCGAGCAACAGAGGGGCTGAAACAGAGGGGCTGAAACCGAGGGCGAGAAAGAGAGGGGCTGAAACAGAGGGCAAGAAACAGAGGGTCTGAAACAGAGGGGCTGAAACAGAGGGCGAGAAACAGAGGGCGAGAAACAGAGGGCGAGAAACAGAGGAGCTGAAACAGAGGGCGATAAACAGAGGGGCTGAAACAGAGGGCGAGAAACAGAGGGGCTGAAACAGAGGGGCTGAAACAGAGGGGCTGATACAGAGGGCGAGAAACAGAGGGGCTGAAACAGTGGGCGAGAAACAGAGGGGCTGAAACAGAGGGGCTGAAACAGAGGGGCCGAAACAGAGGGGCTGAAACAGAGGGCGAGAAACAGAGGGCGAGAAACAGAGGGCGAGATTCAGAGGGGCTGAAACAGAGGGCGAGAAACAGAGGGGCTGAAACAGAGGGCGAGAAACAGAGGGGCTGAAACAGAGGGGCTGAAACAGAGGGGCTGATACAGAGGGCGAGAAACAGAGGGGCTGAAACAGTGGGCGAGAAACAGAGGGGCTGAAACAGAGGGGCTGAAACAGAGAGGCCGAAACAGAGAGGCTGAAACAGAGGGCGAGAAACAGAGGGTGAGAAACAGAGGGCGAGAAACAGAGGGGCTGAAACAGAGGGCGAGAAACAGAGGGGCTGAAACAGAGGGGCTGAAACAGCGGGCGAGAAACTGAGGGGCTGAATCAGCGGGGCTGAAACAGGGGGCGAGAGACAGAGGGGCTGAAACAGAGGGCGTGGGACAGAGGGGCTGAAACAGAGGGCGAGAAACAGAGGGGCTGAAACAGTGGGGCTGACACAGAGGGCGAGAAACCGAGGGGCTGAAACAGAGGGCGAGAAACAGAGGGGCTGAAACAGAGGGGCTGAAACAGAGGGGCTGAAACAGTGGGGCTGAAACAGTGGGGCTGAAACAGAGGGCGAGAAAAAGAGGGGCCGGAACAGAGGGGCTGAAACAGAGGGCGAGAAACAGAGGGGCTGAAACAGTGGGGCTGAAACAGAGGGCGAGAAGCAGAGGGGCTGAAACAGTGGGTGAGAAAAAGAGGGGCTGAAACAGAGGAGCTGAAACAGAGGGGCTGAAACAGAGGGCGAGAAACAGAGGGGCTGAAAAAGAGGGCGAGAAACTGAGGGGCTGAAACAGAGGGCGAGAAACAGAGAGGCCGAAAAATATGGGCTGAAACAGAGGGCGAGAAACAGGGGGGCTGAAACAGAGGGCGAGAAACAGAGGGGCTGAAACAGAGGGGCTGAAACAGAGAGCGAGAAACAGAGGGGCTGAAACAGAGGGCGAGAAACAGTGGGGCTGAAACAGAGGGGCTGAAACAGAGGGGCTGAAACAGAGGGCGAGAAACCGAGGGGCTGAAACAGAGGGCGAGAAACAGAGGGGCTGAAACAGAGGGGCTGAAACAGGGGGCGAGAAACAGAGGGGCTGAAACAGAGGGGCTGAACAGAGGGGCTGAAACAGAGGGGCTGAAACAGAGGGCGAGAAACAGAGGGGCTGAAACAGAGGGGCTGAAACAGAGGGCGAGAAACAGAGGGCTGAAACAGAGGGGCTGAAACAGAGGGGCTGAAACAGAGGGCGAGAAACAGAGGGGCTGAAACAGAGGGGCTGAAACAGAGGGCGAGAAACAGAGGGCTGAAACAGAGGGGCTGAAACAGAGGGGCTGAAACAGAGGGCGAGAAACAGAGGGGCTGAAACAGAGGGCGAGAAATAGGGGGCTGAAACAGAGGGGCTGAAACAGAGGGCGAGAAATAGGGGGCTGAAACAGAGGGGCTGAAACAGAGGGGCTGAAACAGAGGGGCTAAAACAGAGGGGCTGAAACAGAGGGCTAGAAACAGAGGGGCTGAAACAGAGGGGCTGAAACAGAGGGGCTGAAACAGAGGGCGAGAAAGAGAGGGGCTGAAACAGAGGCCAAGAAACAGAGGGACTGAAACAGAGGGGCTGAAACAGAGGGCGAGAAACAGAGGGCGAGAAACAGAGGGCGAGAAACAGAGGGGCTGAAACAGAGGGCGAGAAACAGAGGGGCTGAAACAGAGGGGCTGAAACAGGGGGCGAGAAACAGAGGGGCTGAAACAGAGGGGCTGGAACAGGGGGCGAGAAACAGAGGGGCTGAAACAGAGGGGCTGAAACAGAGGGGGAGAAACAGGGGGCGAGAAACAGAGGGGCTGAAACAGAGGGGCTGAAACAGAGGGGCTGAAACAGAGGGCGAGAAACAGAGGGGCTGAAACAGAGGGCGAGAAACAGAGGGGCTGAAACAGAGGGGCTGAAACAGAGGGGCTGATACAGAGGGCGAGAAACAGAGGGGCTGAAACAGTGGTCGAGAAACAGAGGGGCTGAAACAGAGGGCCTGAAACAGAGGGGCCGAAACCGAGAGGCTGAAACGGAGGGCGAGAAACAGAGGGTGAGAAACAGAGGGCGAGAAACAGAGGGGCTGAAACAGAGGGCGAGAAACAGAGCGGCTGAAACAGAGGGGCTGAAACAGCGGGCGAGAAACTGAGGGGCTGAATCAGCGGGGCTGAAACAGGGGGCGAGAGACAGAGGGGCTGAAACAGAGGGCGAGAGAATGAGGGGCTGAAACAGAGGGCGAGAAACAGAGGGTCTGAAACAGTGGGGCTGAAACAGAGGGCGAGAAACTGAGGGGCTGAAACAGAGGGGCTGAAACAGAGGGCGAGAAACCGAGGGGCTGAAACAGAGGGCGAGAAACAGAGGGGCTGAAACAGAGGGGCTGAAACAGAGGGGCTGAAACAGTGGGGCTGAAACAGTGGGGCTGAAACAGAGGGCGAGAAAAAGAGGGGCCGGAACAGAGGGGCTGAAACAGAGGGCGAGAAACAGAGGGGCTGAAACAGTGGGGCTGAAACAGAGGGCGAGAAGCAGAGGGGCTGAAACAGTGGGTGAGAAAAAGAGGGGCTGAAACAGAGGAGCTGAAACAGAGGGGCTGAAACAGAGGGCGAGAAACAGAGGGGCTGAAAAAGAGGGCGAGAAACTGAGGGGCTGAAACAGAGGGCGAGAAACAGAGAGGCCGAAACATATGGGCTGAAACAGAGGGCGAGAAACAGGGGGGCTGAAACAGAGGGCGAGAAACAGAGGGGCTGAAACAGAGGGGCTGAAACAGAGGGCGAGAAACAGAGGGGCTGAAACAGAGGGCGAGAAACAGTGGGGCTGAAACAGAGGGGCTGAAACAGAGGGGCTGAAACAGAGGGCGAGAAACCGAGGGGCTGAAACAGAGGGCGAGAAACAGAGGGGCTGAAACAGAGGGGCTGAAACAGGGGGCGAGAAACAGAGGGGCTGAAACAGAGGGGCTGAACAGAGGGGCTGAAACAGAGGGGCTGAAACAGAGGGCGAGAAACAGAGGGGCTGAAACAGAGGGGCTGAAACAGAGGGCGAGAAACAGAGGGCTGAAACAGAGGGGCTGAAACAGAGGGGCTGAAATAGAGGGCGAGAAACAGAGGGGCTGAAACAGAGGGCGAGAAATAGGGGGCTGAAACAGAGGGGCTGAAACAGAGGGCGAGAAATAGGGGGCTGAAACAGAGGGGCTGAAACAGAGGGGCTGAAACAGAGGGGCTAAAACAGAGGGGCTGAAACAGAGGGCTAGAAACAGAGGGGCTGAAACAGAGGGGCTGAAACAGAGGGGCTGAAACAGAGGGCGAGAAAGAGAGGGGCTGAAACAGAGGCCAAGAAACAGAGGGACTGAAACAGAGGGGCTGAAACAGAGGGCGAGAAACAGAGGGCGAGAAACAGAGGGCGAGAAACAGAGGGGCTGAAACAGAGGGCGAGAAACAGAGGGGCTGAAACAGAGGGGCTGAAACAGGGGGCGAGAAACAGAGGGGCTGAAACAGAGGGGCTGGAACAGGGAGCGAGAAACAGAGGGGCTGAAACAGAGGGGCTGAAACAGAGGGGGAGAAACAGGGGGCGAGAAACAGAGGGGCTGAAACAGAGGGGCTGAAACAGAGGGGCTGAAACAGAGGGCGAGAAACAGAGGGGCTGAAACAGAGGGCGAGAAACAGAGGGGCTGAAACAGAGGGGCTGAAACAGAGGGGCTGATACAGAGGGCGAGAAACAGAGGGGCTGAAACAGTGGTCGAGAAACAGAGGGGCTGAAACAGAGGGCCTGAAACAGAGGGGCCGAAACAGAGAGGCTGAAACAGAGGGCGAGAAACAGAGGGTGAGAAACAGAGGGCGAGAAACAGAGGGGCTGAAACAGAGGGCGAGAAACAGAGCGGCTGAAACAGAGGGGCTGAAACAGCGGGCGAGAAACTGAGGGGCTGAATCAGCGGGGCTGAAACAGGGGGCGAGAGACAGAGGGCGAGAGAATGAGGGGCTGAAACAGAGGGCGAGAAACAGAGGGGCTGCAACAGTGGGGCTGAAACAGAGGGCGAGAAACGGAGGGGCTGAAACAGAGGGCGAGAAACAGAGGAGCTGAAACAGAGGGGCTGAAACAGAGGGGCTGAAACAGTGGGGCTGAAACAGTGGGGCTGAAACTGAGGGCGAGAAAAAGAGGGGCCGGAACAGAGGGGCTGAAACAGAGGGCGAGAAACAGAGGGGCTGAAACAGTGGGGCTGAAACAGAGGGCAAGAAAAAGAGGGGCTGAAACAGAGGGGCTGAAACAGAGGGGCTGAAACAGAGGGCGAGAAACAGAGGGGCTAATACAGAGGGCGAGAAACAGAGGGGCTGAAACAGAGGGGCTGAAACAGAGGGGCTGAAACAGAGGGCGAGAAACAGAGGGGCTGAAACAGAGGGCGAGAAACAGAGGGGCTGAAACAGAGGGCGAGAAACAGAGGGGCTGAAACAGAGGGGCTGAAACAGAGGGGATGAAACAGAGGGGCTGAAACAGAGGGCGAGAAACCGAGGGGCTGAAACAGAGGGCGAGAAACCGAGGGGCTGAACAGAGGGGCTGAAACAGAGGGGCTGAAACAGAGGGGCTGAAACAGAGGGCGAGAATCAGAGGGGCTGAAACAGAGGGGCTGAAACAGGGGGCGAGAAACAGAGGGGCTGAAACAGAGGGGCTGAAACAGAGGGGCTGAAACAGAGGGGCTGAAACAGAGGGCGAGAAACAGAGGGGCTGAAACAGAGGGGCTGAAACAGAGGGCGAGAAACAGAGGGCTGAAACAGAGGGGCTGAAACAGAGGGGCTGAAACAGAGGGCGAGAAACAGAGGGGCTGAAACAGAGGGCGAGAAACAGAGAGCGAGAAACAGAGGGGCTGAAACAGAGGGCGAGAAACAGAGGGGCTGAAACAGAGGGCGAGAAACCGAGGGGCTGAAACAGAGGGCGAGAAACAGTGGGGCTGAAACAGAGGGGCTGAAACATAGGGGCTGAAACAGTGGGCGAGAAACCAAGGGTCTGAAACAGAGGGGCTGAAACAGGGGCCGAGAAACAGAGGGCGACAAACAGAGGGGCTGAAACAGAGGGGCTGAAACAGAGTGGCTGAAACAGAGGGCTATAAACAGAGGGCTTGAAACAGTGGGGCTGAAACAGAGGGGCTGAAACAGAGGGCGAGAAACAGAGGTGCTGAAACAGAGGGCGAGAAACAGAGGGGCTGAAACAGAGGGGCTGAAACAGAGGGACTGAAACACAGGGACTGAAACAGAGGGGCTGAAACAGAGGGCGAGAAACAGAGGGGCTGAAACAGAGGGCCAGGAACAGTGGGGCTGAAACAGAGGGGCTGAAACAGAGGGGCTGAAACAGAGAGCGAGAAACAGAGGGGCTGAAACAGAGGGCGAGAATCAGAGGGGCTGAAACAGAGGGGCTGAAACAGAGGGCTAGAAACAGAGGGGCTGAAACAGAGGGGCTGAAACAGAGGGGCTGAAACAGAGGGCTAGAAACAGAGGGGCTGAAACAGAGGGGCTGAAACAGAGGGGCTGAAACAGAGGGCTAGAAACAGAGGGGCTGAAACAGAGGGGCTGAAACAGAGGGGCTGAAACAGAGGGCGAGAAACAGAGGGGCTGAAACAGAGGGCGAGAAACAGAGGGGCTGAAACAGAGGGGCTGAAACAGAGGGCGAGAAACAGAGGGGCTGAAACAGAGGGGCTGAAACAGAGGGCGAGAAACAGAGGGCGAGAAACAGAGGGGCTGAAACAGAGGGCGAGAAATAGGGGGCTGAAACAGAGGGGCTGAAACAGAGGGGCTGAAACAGAGGGGCTAAAACAGAGGGGCTGAAACAGAGGGCTAGAAACAGAGGGGCTGAAACAGAGGGGCTGAAACAGAGGGGCTGAAACAGAGGGCGAGAAAGAGAGGGGCTGAAACAGAGGCCAAGAAACAGAGGGGCTGAAACAGAGGGGCTGAAACAGAGGGCGAGAAACAGAGGGCGAGAAACAGAGGGCGAGAAACAGAGGGGCTGAAACAGAGGGCGAGAAACAGAGGGGCTGAAACAGAGGGGCTGAAACAGGGGGCGAGAAACAGAGAGGCTGAAACAGAGGGGCTGGAACAGGGGGCGAGAAACAGAGGGGCTGAAACAGAGGTGCTGAAACAGAGGGGGAGAAACAGGGGGCGAGAAACAGAGGGGCTGAAACAGAGGGGCTGAAACAGAGGGGCTGAAACAGAGGGCGAGAAACAGAGGGGCTGAAACAGAGGGCGAGAAACAGAGGGGCTGAAACAGAGGGGCTGAAACAGAGGGGCTGATACAGAGGGCGAGAAACAGAGGGGCTGAAACAGAGGGCGAGAAACAGAGGGGCTGAAACAGAGGGGCTGAAACAGCGTGCGAAAAACTGCGGGGCTGAATCAGCGGGGCTGAAACAGGGGGCGAGAGACAGAGGGGCTGAAACAGAGGGCGAGAGACAGAGGGGCTGAAACAGTGGGGCTGAAACAGAGGGCGAGAAACTGAGGGGCTGAAACAGAGGGGCTGAAACAGAGGGCGAGAAACCGAGGGTCTGAAACAGAGGGCGAGAAACAGAGGGGCTGAAACAGAGGGCGAGAAACAGAGGGGCTGAAACAGAGGGGCTGAAACAGGGGGCGAGAAACAGAGGGGCTGAAACAGAGGGGCTGGAACAGGGGGCGAGAAACAGAGGGGCTGAAACAGAGGGGCTGAAACAGAGGGGGAGAAACAGGGGGCGAGAAACAGAGGGGCTGAAACAGAGGGGCTGAAACAGAGGGGCTGAAACAGAGGGCGAGAAACAGAGGGGCTGAAACAGAGGGCGAGAAACAGAGGGGCTGAAACAGAGGGGCTGAAACAGAGGGGCTGATGCAGAGGGCGAGAAACAGAGGGGCTGAAACAGAGGGCGAGAAACAGAGGGGCTGAAACAGAGGGGCTGAAACAGCGTGCGAAAAACTGCGGGGCTGAATCAGCGGGGCTGAAACAGGGGGCGAGAGACAGAGGGGCTGAAACAGAGGGCGAGAGACAGAGGGGCTGAAACAGTGGGGCTGAAACAGAGGGCGAGAAACTGAGGGGCTGAAACAGAGGGGCTGAAACAGAGGGCGAGAAACCGAAGGTCTGAAACAGAGGGCGAGAAACAGAGGAGCTGAAACAGAGGGGCTGAAACAGAGGGCGAGAAAAAGAGGGGCCGGAACAGAGGGGCTGAAACAGAGGGCGAGAAACAGAGCGGCTGAAACAGAGGGGCTGAAACAGAGGGCGAGAAAAAGAGGGGCCGTAACAGAGGGGCTGAAACAGAGGGCGAGAAACAGAGGGGCTGAAACAGAGGGGCTGAAACAGAGGGGCTGAAGCAGAGGGCGAGAAAAAGAGGGGCTGAAACAGAGGGGCTGAAACAGATAGCGAGAAACAGAGGGGCTGATACAGAGGGCGAGAAACAGAGGGGCTGAAACAGAGGGGCTGAAACAGAGGGGCTGAAACAGAGGGTGAGAAACAGAGGGGCTGAAACAGAGGGCGAGAAACAGAGGGGCTGAAACAGAGGGCGAGAAACAGAGGGGCTGAAACAGAGGGGCTGAAACAGAGGGCGAGAAACAGAGGGGCTGAAACAGAGGGGCTGAAACAGAAAGGCTGAAACAGAGGGGCTGAAACAGAGGGCGAGAAACCGAGGGGCTGAAACAGAGGGCGAGAAACCGAGGGGCTGAACAGAGGGGCTGAAACAGAGGAGCTGAAACAGAGGGGCTGAAACAGAGGGCGAGAAACAGAGGGGCTGAAACAGAGGGGCTGAAACAGGGGGGCTGAAACAGAGGGCGAGAAACAGAGGGGCTGAAACAGAGGGGCTGAAACAGAGGGGCTGAAACAGAGGGCGAGAAACAGAGGGGCTGAAACAGAGGGCGAGAAACAGAGAGCGAGAAACAGAGGGGCTGAAACAGAGGGCGAGAAACAGAGGGGCTGAAACAGAGGGCGAGAAACCGAGGGGCTGAAACAGAGGGCCAGAAACAGTGGGGCTGAAACAGAGGGGCTGAAACAGAGGGGCTGAAACAGTGAGCGAGAAACCAAGGGGCTGAAACAGAGGGGCTGAAACAGGGGGCGAGAAACAGAGGGCGAGAAACAGAGGGGCTGAAACAGAGGGCGAGAAACAGAGGGGCTGAAACAGAGGGGCTGAAACAGCGGGCGAGAAACTGAGGGGCTGAATCAGCGGGGCTGAAACAGGGGGCGAGAGACAGAGGGGCTCAAACAGAGGGCGTGGGACAGAGGGGCTGAAACAGAGGGCGAGAAACAGAGGGGCTGAAACAGTGGGGCTGACACAGAGGGCGAGAAACCGAGGGGCTGAAACAGAGGGCGAGAAACAGAGGGGCTGAAACAGAGGGGCTGAAACAGAGGGGCTGAAACAGTGGGGCTGAAACAGTGGGGCTGAAACAGAGGGCGAGAAAAAGAGGGGCCGGAACAGAGGGGCTGAAACAGAGGGCGAGAAACAGAGGGGCTGAAACAGTGGGGCTGAAACAGAGGGCGAGAAGCAGAGGGGCTGAAACAGTGGGTGAGAAAAAGAGGGGCTGAAACAGAGGAGCTGAAACAGAGGGGCTGAAACAGAGGGCGAGAAACAGAGGGGCTGAAAAAGAGGGCGAGAAACTGAGGGGCTGAAACAGAGGGCGAGAAACAGAGAGGCCGAAAAATATGGGCTGAAACAGAGGGCGAGAAACAGGGGGGCTGAAACAGAGGACGAGAAACAGAGGGGCTGAAACAGAGGGGCTGAAACAGAGGGCGAGAAACAGAGGGGCTGAAACAGAGGGCGAGAAACAGTGGGGCTGAAACAGAGGGGCTGAAACAGAGGGGCTGAAACAGAGGGCGAGAAACCGAGGGGCTGAAACAGAGGGCGAGAAACAGAGGGGCTGAAACAGAGGGGCTGAAACAGGGGGCGAGAAACAGAGGGGCTGAAACAGAGGGGCTGAACAGAGGGGCTGAAACAGAGGGGCTGAAACAGAGGGCGAGAAACAGAGGGGCTGAAACAGAGGGGCTGAAACAGAGGGCGAGAAACAGAGGGCTGAAACAGAGGGGCTGAAACAGAGGGGCTGAAACAGAGGGCGAGAAACAGAGGGGCTGAAACAGAGGGCGAGAAATAGGGGGCTGAAACAGAGGGGCTGAAACAGAGGGCGAGAAATAGGGGGCTGAAACAGAGGGGCTGAAACAGAGGGGCTGAAACAGAGGGGCTAAAACATAGGGGCTGAAACAGAGGGCTAGAAACAGAGGGGCTGAAACAGAGGGGCTGAAACAGAGGGGCTGAAACAGAGGGCGAGAAAGAGAGGGGCTGAAACAGAGGCCAAGAAACAGAGGGACTGAAACAGAGGGGCTGAAACAGAGGGCGAGAAACAGAGGGCGAGAAACAGAGGGCAAGAAACAGAGGGGCTGAAACAGAGGGCGAGAAACAGAGGGGCTGAAACAGAGGGGCTGAAACAGGGGGCGAGAAACAGAGGGGCTGAAACAGAGGGGCTGGAACAGGGAGCGAGAAACAGAGGGGCTGAAACAGAGGGGCTGAAACAGAGGGGGAGAAACAGGGGGCGAGAAACAGAGGGGCTGAAACAGAGGGGCTGAAACAGAGGGGCTGAAACAGAGGGCGAGAAACAGAGGGGCTGAAACAGAGGGCGAGAAACAGAGGGGCTGAAACAGAGGGGCTGAAACAGAGGGGCTGATACAGAGGGCGAGAAACAGAGGGGCTGAAACAGTGGTCGAGAAACAGAGGGGCTGAAACAGAGGGCCTGAAACAGAGGGGCCGAAACCGAGAGGCTGAAACGGAGGGCGAGAAACAGAGGGTGAGAAACAGAGGGCGAGAAACAGAGGGGCTGAAACAGAGGGCGAGAAACAGAGCGGCTGAAAGAGAGGGGCTGAAACAGCGGGCGAGAAACTGAGGGGCTGAATCAGCGGGGCTGAAACAGGGGGCGAGAGACAGAGGGGCTGAAACAGAGGGCGAGAGAATGAGGGGCTGAAACAGAGGGCGAGAAACAGAGGGGCTGAAACAGTGGGGCTGAAACAGAGGGCGAAAAACTGAGGGGCTGAAACAGAGGGGCTGAAACAGAGGGCGAGAAACCGAGGGGCTGAAACAGAGGGCGAGAAACAGAGGGGCTGAAACAGAGGGGCTGAAACAGAGGGGCTGAAACAGTGGGGCTGAAACAGTGGGGCTGAAACAGAGGGCGAGAAAAAGAGGGGCCGGAACAGAGGGGCTGAAACAGAGGGCGAGAAACAGAGGGGCTGAAACAGTGGGGCTGAAACAGAGGGCGAGAAGCAGAGGGGCTGAAACAGTGGGTGAGAAAAAGAGGGGCTGAAACAGAGGAGCTGAAACAGAGGGGCTGAAACAGAGGGCGAGAAACAGAGGGGCTGAAAAAGAGGGCGAGAAACTGAGGGGCTGAAACAGAGGGCGAGAAACAGAGAGGCCGAAACATATGGGCTGAAACAGAGGGCGAGAAACAGGGGGGCTGAAACAGAGGGCGAGAAACAGAGGGGCTGAAACAGAGGGGCTGAAACAGAGGGCGAGAAACAGAGGGGCTGAAACAGAGGGCGAGAAACAGTGGGGCTGAAACAGAGGGGCTGAAACAGAGGGGCTGAAACAGAGGGCGAGAAACCGAGGGGCTGAAACAGAGGGCGAGAAACAGAGGGGCTGAAACAGAGGGGCTGAAACAGGGGGCGAGAAACAGAGGGGCTGAAACAGAGGGGCTGAACAGAGGGGCTGAAACAGAGGGGCTGAAACAGAGGGGCTGAAACAGAGGGGCTGAAACAGGGGGCGAGAAACAGAGGGGCTGAAACAGAGGGGCTGAACAGAGGGGCTGAAACAGAGGGGCTGAAACAGAGGGCGAGAAACAGAGGGGCTGAAACAGAGGGGCTGAAACAGAGGGCGAGAAACAGAGGGCTGAAACAGAGGGGCTGAAACAGAGGGGCTGAAACAGAGGGCGAGAAACAGAGGGGCTGAAACAGAGGGCGAGAAATAGGGGGCTGAAACAGAGGGGCTGAAACAGAGGCCGAGAAATAGGGGGCTGAAACAGAGGGGCTGAAACAGAGGGGCTGAAACAGAGGGGCTAAAACATAGGGGCTGAAACAGAGGGCTAGAAACAGAGGGGCTGAAACAGAGGGGCTGAAACAGAGGGGCTGAAACAGAGGGCGAGAAAGAGAGGGGCTGAAACAGAGGCCAAGAAACAGAGGGACTGAAACAGAGGGGCTGAAACAGAGGGCGAGAAACAGAGGGCGAGAAACAGAGGGCGAGAAACAGAGGGGCTGAAACAGAGGGCGAGAAACAGAGGGGCTGAAACAGAGGGGCTGAAACAGGGGGCGAGAAACAGAGGGGCTGAAACAGAGGGGCTGGAACAGGGAGCGAGAAACAGAGGGGCTGAAACAGAGGGGCTGAAACAGAGGGGGAGAAACAGGGGGCGAGAAACAGAGGGGCTGAAACAGAGGGGCTGAAACAGAGGGGCTGAAACAGAGGGCGAGAAACAGAGGGGCTGAAACAGAGGGCGAGAAACAGAGGGGCTGAAACAGAGGGGCTGAAACAGAGGGGCTGATACAGAGGGCGAGAAACAGAGGGGCTGAAACAGTGGTCGAGAAACAGAGGGGCTGAAACAGAGGGCCTGAAACAGAGGGGCCGAAACCGAGAGGCTGAAACGGAGGGCGAGAAACAGAGGGTGAGAAACAGAGGGCGAGAAACAGAGGGGCTGAAACAGAGGGCGAGAAACAGAGCGGCTGAAACAGAGGGGCTGAAACAGCGGGCGAGAAACTGAGGGGCTGAATCAGCGGGGCTGAAACAGGGGGCGAGAGACAGAGGGGCTGAAACAGAGGGCGAGAGAATGAGGGGCTGAAACAGAGGGCGAGAAACAGAGGGGCTGAAACAGTGGGGCTGAAACAGAGGGCGAAAAACTGAGTGGCTGAAACAGAGGGGCTGAAACAGAGGGCGAGAAACCGAGGGGCTGAAACAGAGGGCGAGAAACAGAGGGGCTGAAACAGAGGGGCTGAAACAGAGGGGCTGAAACAGTGGGGCTGAAACAGTGGGGCTGAAACAGAGGGCGAGAAAAAGAGGGGCCGGAACAGAGGGGCTGAAACAGAGGGCGAGAAACAGAGGGGCTGAAACAGTGGGGCTGAAACAGAGGGCGAGAAGCAGAGGGGCTGAAACAGTGGGTGAGAAAAAGAGGGGCTGAAACAGAGGAGCTGAAACAGAGGGGCTGAAACAGAGGGCGAGAAACAGAGGGGCTGAAAAAGAGGGCGAGAAACTGAGGGGCTGAAACAGAGGGCGAGAAACAGAGAGGCCGAAACATATGGGCTGAAACAGAGGGCGAGAAACAGGGGGGCTGAAACAGAGGGCGAGAAACAGAGGGGCTGAAACAGAGGGGCTGAAACAGAGGGCGAGAAACAGAGGGGCTGAAACAGAGGGCGAGAAACAGTGGGGCTGAAACAGAGGGGCTGAAACAGAGGGGCTGAAACAGAGGGCGAGAAACCGAGGGGCTGAAACAGAGGGCGAGAAACAGAGGGGCTGAAACAGAGGGGCTGAAACAGGGGGCGAGAAACAGAGGGGCTGAAACAGAGGGGCTGAACAGAGGGGCTGAAACAGAGGGGCTGAAACAGAGGGCGAGAAACAGAGGGGCTGAAACAGAGGGGCTGAAACAGAGGGCGAGAAACAGAGGGCTGAAACAGAGGGGCTGAAACAGAGGGGCTGAAACAGAGGGCGAGAAACAGAGGGGCTGAAACAGAGGGCGAGAAATAGGGGGCTGAAACAGAGGGGCTGAAACAGAGGGCGAGAAATAGGGGGCTGAAACAGAGGGGCTGAAACAGAGGGGCTGAAACAGAGGGGCTAAAACAGAGGGGCTGAAACAGAGGGCGAGAAACAGAGGGGCTGAAACAGAGGGGCTGAAACAGAGGGGCTGAAACAGAGGGCGAGAAAGAGAGGGGCTGAAACAGAGGCCAAGAAACAGAGGGACTGAAACAGAGGGGCTGAAACAGAGGGCGAGAAACAGAGGGCGAGAAACAGAGGGCGAGAAACAGAGGGGCTGAAACAGAGGGCGAGAAACAGAGGGGCTGAAACAGAGGGGCTGAAACAGAGGGGCTGATACAGAGGGCGAGAAACAGTGGGGCTGAAACAGAGGGGCTGAAACATAGGGGCTGAAACAGTGGGCGAGAAACCAAGGGTCTGAAACAGAGGGGCTGAAACAGGGGCCGAGAAACAGAGGGCGACAAACAGAGGGGCTGAAACAGAGGGGCTGAAACAGAGTGGCTGAAACAGAGGGCTATAAACAGAGGGCTTGAAACAGTGGGGCTGAAACAGAGGGGCTGAAACAGAGGGCGAGAAACAGAGGTGCTGAAACAGAGGGCGAGAAACAGAGGGGCTGAAACAGAGGGGCTGAAACAGAGGGACTGAAACACAGGGACTGAAACAGAGGGGCTGAAACAGAGGGCGAGAAACAGAGGGGCTGAAACAGAGGGCCAGGAACAGTGGGGCTGAAACAGAGGGGCTGAAACAGAGGGGCTGAAACAGAGAGCGAGAAACAGAGGGGCTGAAACAGAGGGCGAGAATCAGAGGGGCTGAAACAGAGGGGCTGAAACAGAGGGCTAGAAACAGAGGGGCTGAAACAGAGGGGCTGAAACAGAGGGGCTGAAACAGAGGGCTAGAAACAGAGGGGCTGAAACAGAGGGGCTGAAACAGAGGGGCTGAAACAGAGGGCTAGAAACAGAGGGGCTGAAACAGAGGGGCTGAAACAGAGGGGCTGAAACAGGGGGCGAGAAACAGAGGGGCTGAAACAGAGGGGCTGAAACAGGGGGCGAGAAACAGAGGGGCTGAAACAGAGGGGCTGGAACAGGGAGCGAGAAACAGAGGGGCTGAAACAGAGGGGCTGAAACAGAGGGGGAGAAACAGGGGGCGAGAAACAGAGGGGCTGAAACAGAGGGGCTGAAACAGAGGGGCTGAAACAGAGGGCGAGAAACAGAGGGGCTGAAACAGAGGGCGAGAAACAGAGGGGCTGAAACAGAGGGGCTGAAACAGAGGGGCTGATACAGAGGGCGAGAAACAGAGGGGCTGAAACAGTGGTCGAGAAACAGAGGGGCTGAAACAGAGGGCCTGAAACAGAGGGGCCGAAACAGAGAGGCTGAAACAGAGGGCGAGAAACAGAGGGTGAGAAACAGAGGGCGAGAAACAGAGGGGCTGAAACAGAGGGCGAGAAACAGAGCGGCTGAAACAGAGGGGCTGAAACAGCGGGCGAGAAACTGAGGGGCTGAATCAGCGGGGCTGAAACAGGGGGCGAGAGACAGAGGGCGAGAGAATGAGGGGCTGAAACAGAGGGCGAGAAACAGAGGGGCTGCAACAGTGGGGCTGAAACAGAGGGCGAGAAACGGAGGGGCTGAAACAGAGGGCGAGAAACAGAGGAGCTGAAACAGAGGGGCTGAAACAGAGGGGCTGAAACAGTGGGGCTGAAACAGTGGGGCTGAAACTGAGGGCGAGAAAAAGAGGGGCCGGAACAGAGGGGCTGAAACAGAGGGCGAGAAACAGAGGGGCTGAAACAGTGGGGCTGAAACAGAGGGCAAGAAAAAGAGGGGCTGAAACAGAGGGGCTGAAACAGAGGGGCTGAAACAGAGGGCGAGAAACAGAGGGGCTAATACAGAGGGCGAGAAACAGAGGGGCTGAAACAGAGGGGCTGAAACAGAGGGGCTGAAACAGAGGGCGAGAAACAGAGGGGCTGAAACAGAGGGCGAGAAACAGAGGGGCTGAAACAGAGGGCGAGAAACAGAGGGGCTGAAACAGAGGGGCTGAAACAGAGGGGATGAAACAGAGGGGCTGAAACAGAGGGCGAGAAACCGAGGGGCTGAAACAGAGGGCGAGAAACCGAGGGGCTGAACAGAGGGGCTGAAACAGAGGGGCTGAAACAGAGGGGCTGAAACAGAGGGCGAGAATCAGAGGGGCTGAAACAGAGGGGCTGAAACAGGGGGCGAGAAACAGAGGGGCTGAAACAGAGGGGCTGAAACAGAGGGGCTGAAACAGAGGGGCTGAAACAGAGGGCGAGAAACAGAGGGGCTGAAACAGAGGGGCTGAAACAGAGGGCGAGAAACAGAGGGCTGAAACAGAGGGGCTGAAACAGAGGGGCTGAAACAGAGGGCGAGAAACAGAGGGGCTGAAACAGAGGGCGAGAAACAGAGAGCGAGAAACAGAGGGGCTGAAACAGAGGGCGAGAAACAGAGGGGCTGAAACAGAGGGCGAGAAACCGAGGGGCTGAAACAGAGGGCGAGAAACAGTGGGGCTGAAACAGAGGGGCTGAAACATAGGGGCTGAAACAGTGGGCGAGAAACCAAGGGTCTGAAACAGAGGGGCTGAAACAGGGGCCGAGAAACAGAGGGCGACAAACAGAGGGGCTGAAACAGAGGGGCTGAAACAGAGTGGCTGAAACAGAGGGCTATAAACAGAGGGCTTGAAACAGTGGGGCTGAAACAGAGGGGCTGAAACAGAGGGCGAGAAACAGAGGTGCTGAAACAGAGGGCGAGAAACAGAGGGGCTGAAACAGAGGGGCTGAAACAGAGGGACTGAAACACAGGGACTGAAACAGAGGGGCTGAAACAGAGGGCGAGAAACAGAGGGGCTGAAACAGAGGGCCAGGAACAGTGGGGCTGAAACAGAGGGGCTGAAACAGAGGGGCTGAAACAGAGAGCGAGAAACAGAGGGGCTGAAACAGAGGGCGAGAATCAGAGGGGCTGAAACAGAGGGGCTGAAACAGAGGGCTAGAAACAGAGGGGCTGAAACAGAGGGGCTGAAACAGAGGGGCTGAAACAGAGGGCTAGAAACAGAGGGGCTGAAACAGAGGGGCTGAAACAGAGGGGCTGAAACAGAGGGCTAGAAACAGAGGGGCTGAAACAGAGGGGCTGAAACAGAGGGGCTGAAACAGAGGGCGAGAAACAGAGGGGCTGAAACAGAGGGCGAGAAACAGAGGGGCTGAAACAGAGGGGCTGAAACAGAGGGCGAGAAACAGAGGGGCTGAAACAGAGGGGCTGAAACAGAGGGCGAGAAACAGAGGGCGAGAAACAGAGGGGCTGAAACAGAGGGCGAGAAATAGGGGGCTGAAACAGAGGGGCTGAAACAGAGGGGCTGAAACAGAGGGGCTAAAACAGAGGGGCTGAAACAGAGGGCTAGAAACAGAGGGGCTGAAACAGAGGGGCTGAAACAGAGGGGCTGAAACAGAGGGCGAGAAAGAGAGGGGCTGAAACAGAGGCCAAGAAACAGAGGGGCTGAAACAGAGGGGCTGAAACAGAGGGCGAGAAACAGAGGGCGAGAAACAGAGGGCGAGAAACAGAGGGGCTGAAACAGAGGGCGAGAAACAGAGGGGCTGAAACAGAGGGGCTGAAACAGGGGGCGAGAAACAGAGAGGCTGAAACAGAGGGGCTGGAACAGGGGGCGAGAAACAGAGGGGCTGAAACAGAGGTGCTGAAACAGAGGGGGAGAAACAGGGGGCGAGAAACAGAGGGGCTGAAACAGAGGGGCTGAAACAGAGGGGCTGAAACAGAGGGCGAGAAACAGAGGGGCTGAAACAGAGGGCGAGAAACAGAGGGGCTGAAACAGAGGGGCTGAAACAGAGGGGCTGATACAGAGGGCGAGAAACAGAGGGGCTGAAACAGAGGGCGAGAAACAGAGGGGCTGAAACAGAGGGGCTGAAACAGCGTGCGAAAAACTGCGGGGCTGAATCAGCGGGGCTGAAACAGGGGGCGAGAGACAGAGGGGCTGAAACAGAGGGCGAGAGACAGAGGGGCTGAAACAGTGGGGCTGAAACAGAGGGCGAGAAACTGAGGGGCTGAAACAGAGGGGCTGAAACAGAGGGCGAGAAACCGAGGGTCTGAAACAGAGGGCGAGAAACAGAGGGGCTGAAACAGAGGGCGAGAAACAGAGGGGCTGAAACAGAGGGGCTGAAACAGGGGGCGAGAAACAGAGGGGCTGAAACAGAGGGGCTGGAACAGGGGGCGAGAAACAGAGGGGCTGAAACAGAGGGGCTGAAACAGAGGGGGAGAAACAGGGGGCGAGAAACAGAGGGGCTGAAACAGAGGGGCTGAAACAGAGGGGCTGAAACAGAGGGCGAGAAACAGAGGGGCTGAAACAGAGGGCGAGAAACAGAGGGGCTGAAACAGAGGGGCTGATACAGAGGGCGAGAAACAGAGGGGCTGAAACAGAGGGCGAGAAACAGAGGGGCTGAAACAGAGGGGCTGAAACAGCGTGCGAAAAACTGCGGGGCTGAATCAGCGGGGCTGAAACAGGGGGCGAGAGACAGAGGGGCTGAAACAGAGGGCGAGAGACAGAGGGGCTGAAACAGTGGGGCTGAAACAGAGGGCGAGAAACTGAGGGGCTGAAACAGAGGGGCTGAAACAGAGGGCGAGAAACCGAAGGTCTGAAACAGAGGGCGAGAAACAGAGGAGCTGAAACAGAGGGGCTGAAACAGAGGGCGAGAAAAAGAGGGGCCGGAACAGAGGGGCTGAAACAGAGGGCGAGAAACAGAGCGGCTGAAACAGAGGGGCTGAAACAGAGGGCGAGAAAAAGAGGGGCCGTAACAGAGGGGCTGAAACAGAGGGCGAGAAACAGAGGGGCTGAAACAGAGGGGCTGAAACAGAGGGGCTGAAGCAGAGGGCGAGAAAAAGAGGGGCTGAAACAGAGGGGCTGAAACAGATAGCGAGAAACAGAGGGGCTGATACAGAGGGCGAGAAACAGAGGGGCTGAAACAGAGGGGCTGAAACAGAGGGGCTGAAACAGAGGGTGAGAAACAGAGGGGCTGAAACAGAGGGCGAGAAACAGAGGGGCTGAAACAGAGGGCGAGAAACAGAGGGGCTGAAACAGAGGGGCTGAAACAGAGGGCGAGAAACAGAGGGGCTGAAACAGAGGGGCTGAAACAGAAAGGCTGAAACAGAGGGGCTGAAACAGAGGGCGAGAAACCGAGGGGCTGAAACAGAGGGCGAGAAACCGAGGGGCTGAACAGAGGGGCTGAAACAGAGGGGCTGAAACAGAGGGGCTGAAACAGAGGGCGAGAAACAGAGGGGCTGAAACAGAGGGGCTGAAACAGGGGGGCTGAAACAGAGGGCGAGAAACAGAGGGGCTGAAACAGAGGGGCTGAAACAGAGGGGCTGAAACAGAGGGCGAGAAACAGAGGGGCTGAAACAGAGGGCGAGAAACAGAGAGCGAGAAACAGAGGGGCTGAAACAGAGGGCGAGAAACAGAGGGGCTGAAACAGAGGGCGAGAAACCGAGGGGCTGAAACAGAGGGCCAGAAACAGTGGGGCTGAAACAGAGGGGCTGAAACAGAGGGGCTGAAACAGTGAGCGAGAAACCAAGGGGCTGAAACAGAGGGGCTGAAACAGGGGGCGAGAAACAGAGGGCGAGAAACAGAGGGGCTGAAACAGAGGGCGAGAAACAGAGGGGCTGAAACAGAGGGGCTGAAACAGCGGGCGAGAAACTGAGGGGCTGAATCAGCGGGGCTGAAACAGGGGGCGAGAGACAGAGGGGCTCAAACAGAGGGCGTGGGACAGAGGGGCTGAAACAGAGGGCGAGAAACAGAGGGGCTGAAACAGTGGGGCTGACACAGAGGGCGAGAAACCGAGGGGCTGAAACAGAGGGCGAGAAACAGAGGGGCTGAAACAGAGGGGCTGAAACAGAGGGGCTGAAACAGTGGGGCTGAAACAGTGGGGCTGAAACAGAGGGCGAGAAAAAGAGGGGCCGGAACAGAGGGGCTGAAACAGAGGGCGAGAAACAGAGGGGCTGAAACAGTGGGGCTGAAACAGAGGGCGAGAAGCAGAGGGGCTGAAACAGTGGGTGAGAAAAAGAGGGGCTGAAACAGAGGAGCTGAAACAGAGGGGCTGAAACAGAGGGCGAGAAACAGAGGGGCTGAAAAAGAGGGCGAGAAACTGAGGGGCTGAAACAGAGGGCGAGAAACAGAGAGGCCGAAAAATATGGGCTGAAACAGAGGGCGAGAAACAGGGGGGCTGAAACAGAGGACGAGAAACAGAGGGGCTGAAACAGAGGGGCTGAAACAGAGGGCGAGAAACAGAGGGGCTGAAACAGAGGGCGAGAAACAGTGGGGCTGAAACAGAGGGGCTGAAACAGAGGGGCTGAAACAGAGGGCGAGAAACCGAGGGGCTGAAACAGAGGGCGAGAAACAGAGGGGCTGAAACAGAGGGGCTGAAACAGGGGGCGAGAAACAGAGGGGCTGAAACAGAGGGGCTGAACAGAGGGGCTGAAACAGAGGGGCTGAAACAGAGGGCGAGAAACAGAGGGGCTGAAACAGAGGGGCTGAAACAGAGGGCGAGAAACAGAGGGCTGAAACAGAGGGGCTGAAACAGAGGGGCTGAAACAGAGGGCGAGAAACAGAGGGGCTGAAACAGAGGGCGAGAAATAGGGGGCTGAAACAGAGGGGCTGAAACAGAGGGCGAGAAATAGGGGGCTGAAACAGAGGGGCTGAAACAGAGGGGCTGAAACAGAGGGGCTAAAACATAGGGGCTGAAACAGAGGGCTAGAAACAGAGGGGCTGAAACAGAGGGGCTGAAACAGAGGGGCTGAAACAGAGGGCGAGAAAGAGAGGGGCTGAAACAGAGGCCAAGAAACAGAGGGACTGAAACAGAGGGGCTGAAACAGAGGGCGAGAAACAGAGGGCGAGAAACAGAGGGCGAGAAACAGAGGGGCTGAAACAGAGGGCGAGAAACAGAGGGGCTGAAACAGAGGGGCTGAAACAGGGGGCGAGAAACAGAGGGGCTGAAACAGAGGGGCTGGAACAGGGAGCGAGAAACAGAGGGGCTGAAACAGAGGGGCTGAAACAGAGGGGGAGAAACAGGGGGCGAGAAACAGAGGGGCTGAAACAGAGGGGCTGAAACAGAGGGGCTGAAACAGAGGGCGAGAAACAGAGGGGCTGAAACAGAGGGCGAGAAACAGAGGGGCTGAAACAGAGGGGCTGAAACAGAGGGGCTGATACAGAGGGCGAGAAACAGAGGGGCTGAAACAGTGGTCGAGAAACAGAGGGGCTGAAACAGAGGGCCTGAAACAGAGGGGCCGAAACCGAGAGGCTGAAACGGAGGGCGAGAAACAGAGGGTGAGAAACAGAGGGCGAGAAACAGAGGGGCTGAAACAGAGGGCGAGAAACAGAGCGGCTGAAAGAGAGGGGCTGAAACAGCGGGCGAGAAACTGAGGGGCTGAATCAGCGGGGCTGAAACAGGGGGCGAGAGACAGAGGGGCTGAAACAGAGGGCGAGAGAATGAGGGGCTGAAACAGAGGGCGAGAAACAGAGGGTCTGAAACAGTGGGGCTGAAACAGAGGGCGAGAAACTGAGGGGCTGAAACAGAGGGGCTGAAACAGAGGGCGAGAAACCGAGGGGCTGAAACAGAGGGCGAGAAACAGAGGGGCTGAAACAGAGGGGCTGAAACAGAGGGGCTGAAACAGTGGGGCTGAAACAGTGGGGCTGAAACAGAGGGCGAGAAAAAGAGGGGCCGGAACAGAGGGGCTGAAACAGAGGGCGAGAAACAGAGGGGCTGAAACAGTGGGGCTGAAACAGAGGGCGAGAAGCAGAGGGGCTGAAACAGTGGGTGAGAAAAAGAGGGGCTGAAACAGAGGAGCTGAAACAGAGGGGCTGAAACAGAGGGCGAGAAACAGAGGGGCTGAAAAAGAGGGCGAGAAACTGAGGGGCTGAAACAGAGGGCGAGAAACAGAGAGGCCGAAACATATGGGCTGAAACAGAGGGCGAGAAACAGGGGGGCTGAAACAGAGGGCGAGAAACAGAGGGGCTGAAACAGAGGGGCTGAAACAGAGGGCGAGAAACAGAGGGGCTGAAACAGAGGGCGAGAAACAGTGGGGCTGAAACAGAGGGGCTGAAACAGAGGGGCTGAAACAGAGGGCGAGAAACCGAGGGGCTGAAACAGAGGGCGAGAAACAGAGGGGCTGAAACAGAGGGGCTGAAACAGGGGGCGAGAAACAGAGGGGCTGAAACAGAGGGGCTGAACAGAGGGGCTGAAACAGAGGGGCTGAAACAGAGGGCGAGAAACAGAGGGGCTGAAACAGAGGGGCTGAAACAGAGGGCGAGAAACAGAGGGCTGAAACAGAGGGGCTGAAACAGAGGGGCTGAAACAGAGGGCGAGAAACAGAGGGGCTGAAACAGAGGGCGAGAAATAGGGGGCTGAAACAGAGGGGCTGAAACAGAGGGCGAGAAATAGGGGGCTGAAACAGAGGGGCTGAAACAGAGGGGCTGAAACAGAGGGGCTAAAACAGAGGGGCTGAAACAGAGGGCGAGAAACAGAGGGGCTGAAACAGAGGGGCTGAAACAGAGGGGCTGAAACAGAGGGCGAGAAAGAGAGGGGCTGAAACAGAGGCCAAGAAACAGAGGGACTGAAACAGAGGGGCTGAAACAGAGGGCGAGAAACAGAGGGCGAGAAACAGAGGGCGAGAAACAGAGGGGCTGAAACAGAGGGCGAGAAACAGAGGGGCTGAAACAGAGGGGCTGAAACAGGGGGCGAGAAACAGAGGGGCTGAAACAGAGGGGCTGGAACAGGGAGCGAGAAACAGAGGGCCTGAAACAGAGGGGCTGAAACAGAGGGGGAGAAACAGGGGGCGAGAAACAGAGGGGCTGAAACAGAGGGGCTGAAACAGAGGGGCTGAAACAGAGGGCGAGAAACAGAGGGGCTGAAACAGAGGGCGAGAAACAGAGGGGCTGAAACAGAGGGGCTGAAACAGAGGGGCTGATACAGAGGGCGAGAAACAGAGGGGCTGAAACAGTGGTCGAGAAACAGACGGGCTGAAACAGAGGGCCTGAAACAGAGGGGCCGACACAGAGAGGCTGAAACAGAGGGCGAGAAACAGAGGGTGAGAAACAGAGGGCGAGAAACAGAGGGGCTGAAACAGAGGGCGAGAAACAGAGCGGCTGAAACAGAGGGGCTGAAACAGCGGGCGAGAAACTGAGGGGCTGAATCAGCGGGGCTGAAACAGGGGGCGAGAGACAGAGGGGCTGAAACAGAGGGCGAGAGAATGAGGGGCTGAAACAGAGGGCGAGAAACAGAGGGGCTGAAACAGTGGGGCTGAAACAGAGGGCGAGAAACGGAGGGGCTGAAACAGAGGGCGAGAAACAGAGGAGCTGAAACAGAGGGGCTGAAACAGAGGGGCTGAAACAGTGGGGCTGAAACAGTGGGGCTGAAACAGAGGGCGAGAAAAAGAGGGGCTGAAACAGTGGGGCTGAAACAGAGGGCAAGAAAAAGAGGGGCTGAAACAGAGGGGCTGAAACAGAGGGGCTGAAACAGAGGGCGAGAAACAGAGGGGCTAATACAGAGGGCGAGAAACAGAGGGGCTGAAACAGAGGGGCTGAAACAGAGGGGCTGAAACAGAGGGCGAGAAACAGAGGGGCTGAAACAGAGGGCGAGAAACAGAGGGGCTGAAACAGAGGGCGAGAAACAGAGGGGCTGAAACAGAGGGGCTGAAACAGAGGGGATGAAACAGAGGGGCTGAAACAGAGGGCGAGAAACCGAGGGGCTGAAACAGAGGGCGAGAAACCGAGGGGCTGAACAGAGGGGCTGAAACAGAGGGGCTGAAACAGAGGGGCTGAAACAGAGGGCGAGAATCAGAGGGGCTGAAACAGAGGGGCTGAAACAGGGGGCGAGAAACAGAGGGGCTGAAACAGAGGGGCTGAAACAGAGGGGCTGAAACAGAGGGGCTGAAACAGAGGGCGAGAAACAGAGGGGCTGAAACAGAGGGGCTGAAACAGAGGGCGAGAAACAGAGGGCTGAAACAGAGGGGCTGAAACAGAGGGGCTGAAACAGAGGGCGAGAAACAGAGGGGCTGAAACAGAGGGCGAGAAACAGAGAGCGAGAAACAGAGGGGCTGAAACAGAGGGCGAGAAACAGAGGGGCTGAAACAGAGGGCGAGAAACCGAGGGGGTGAAACAGAGGGCGAGAAACAGTGGGGCTGAAACAGAGGGGCTGAAACATAGGGGCTGAAACAGTGGGCGAGAAACCAAGGGTCTAAAACAGAGGGGCTGAAACAGGGGCCGAGAAACAGAGGGCGACAAACAGAGGGGCTGAAACAGAGGGGCTGAAACAGAGTGGCTGAAACAGAGGGCTATAAACAGAGGGCTTGAAACAGTGGGGCTGGAACAGGGGGCGAGAAACAGAGGGGCTGAAACAGAGGGGCTGAAACAGAGGGGGAGAAACAGGGGGCGAGAAACAGAGGGGCTGAAACAGAGGGGCTGAAACAGAGGGGCTGAAACAGAGGGCGAGAAACAGAGGGGCTGAAACAGAGGGCGAGAAACAGAGGGGCTGAAACAGAGGGGCTGAAACAGAGGGGCTGATACAGAGGGCGAGAAACAGAGGGGCTGAAACAGTGGGCGAGAAACAGAGGGGCTGAAACAGAGGGCCTGAAACAGAGGGGCCGAAACAGAGAGGCTGAAACAGAGGGCGAGAAACAGAGGGTGAGAAACAGAGGGCGAGAAACAGAGGGGCTGAAACAGAGGGCGAGAAACAGAGGGGCTGAAACAGAGGGGCTGAAACAGCGTGCGAAAAACTGCGGGGCTGAATCAGCGGGGCTGAAACAGGGGGCGAGAGACAGAGGGGCTGAAACAGAGGGCGAGAGACAGAGGGGCTGAAACAGTGGGGCTGAAACAGAGGGCGAGAAACTGAGGGGCTGAAACAGAGGGGCTGAAACAGAGGGCGAGAAACCGAGGGTCTGAAACAGAGGGCGAGAAACAGAGGAGCTGAAACAGAGGGGCTGAAACAGAGGGCGAGAAAAAGAGGGGCCGGAACAGAGGGGCTGAAACAGAGGGCGAGAAACAGAGCGGCTGAAACAGAGGGGCTGAAACAGAGGGCGAGAAAAAGAGGGGCCGGAACAGAGGGGCTGAAACAGAGGGCGAGAAACAGAGGGGCTGAAACAGAGGGGCTGAAACAGAGGGGCTGAAGCAGAGGGCGAGAAAAAGAGGGGCTGAAACAGAGGGGCTGAAACAGATAGCGAGAAACAGAGGGGCTGATACAGAGGGCGAGAAACAGAGGGGCTGAAACAGAGGGGCTGAAACAGAGGGGCTGAAACAGAGGGGCTGAAACATAGGGGCTGAAACAGAGGGCGACAAACAGAGGGGCTGAAACAGAGGGCGAGAAACAGAGGGGCTGAAACAGAGGGGCTGAAACAGAGGGCGAGAAACAGAGGGGCTGAAACAGAGGGGCTGAAACAGAAGACTGAAACAGAGGGGCTGAAACAGAGGGCGAGAAACCGAGGGGCTGAAACAGAGGGCGAGAAACCGAGGGGCTGAACAGAGGGGCTGAAACAGAGGGGCTGAAACAGAGGGGCTGAAACAGAGGGCGAGAAACAGAGGGGCTGAAACAGAGGGGCTGAAACAGGGGGGCTGAAACAGAGGGCGAGAAACAGAGGGGCTGAAACAGAGGGGCTGAAACAGAGGGGCTGAAACAGAGGGCGAGAAACAGAGGGGCTGAAACAGAGGGCGAGAAACAGAGAGCGAGAAACAGAGGGGCTGAAACAGAGGGCGAGAAACAGAGGGGCTGAAACAGAGGGCGAGAAACCGAGGGGCTGAAACAGAGGGCCAGAAACAGTGGGGCTGAAACAGAGGGGCTGAAACAGAGGGTCTGAAACAGTGAGCGAGAAACCAAGGGGCTGAAACAGAGGGGCTGAAACAGGGGGCGAGAAACAGAGGGCGACAAACAGAGGGGCTGAAACAGAGGGGCTGAAACAGAGTGGCTGAAACAGAGGGCTATAAACAGAGGGGCTGAAACAGTGGGGCTGAAACAGAGGGGCTGAAACAGAGGGCGAGAAACAGAGGGGCTGAAACAGAGGGGCTGAAACAGAGGGACTGAAACACAGGGACTGAAACAGAGGGCTGAAACAGAGGGCGAGAAACAGAGGGGCTGAAACAGAGGGCAAGAAACAGTGGGGCTGAAACAGAGGGGCTGAAACAGAGGGGCTGAAACAGAGGGCGAGAAACAGAGGGGCTGATACAGAGGGCGAGAAACAGAGGGGCTGAAACAGAGGGGCTGAAACAGAGGGCTAGAAACAGAGGGGCTGAAACAGAGGGGCTGAAACAGAGGGGCTGAAACAGAGGGCTAGAAACAGAGGGGCTGAAACAGAGGGCCAGAAACAGTGGGGCTGAAACAGAGGGCGAGAAACCGAGGGGCTGAAACAGAGGGCCAGAAACAGTGGGGCTGAAACAGAGGGGCTGAAACAGAGGGGCTGAAACAGTGAGCGAGAAACCAAGGGGCTGAAACAGAGGGGCTGAAACAGGGGGCGAGAAACAGAGGGCGACAAACAGAGGGGCTGAAACAGAGGGGCTGAAACAGAGTGGCTGAAACAGAGGGCTATAAACAGAGGGGCTGAAACAGTGGGGCTGAAACAGAGGGGCTGAAACAGAGGGCGAGAAACAGAGGGGCTGAAACAGAGGGGCTGAAACAGAGGGACTGAAACACAGGGACTGAAACAGGGGGCTGAAACAGAGGGCGAGAAACAGAGGGGCTGAAACAGAGGGCAAGAAACAGTGGGGCTGAAACAGAGGGGCTGAAACAGAGGGGCTGAAACAGAGGGCGAGAAAGAGAGGGGCTGATACAGAGGGCGAGAAACAGAGGGGCTGAAACAGAGGGGCTGAAACAGAGGGCTAGAAACAGAGGGGCTGAAACAGAGGGGCTGAAACAGAGGGGCTGAAACAGAGGGCTAGAAACAGAGGGGCTGAAACAGAGGGGCTGAAACAGAGGGGCTGAAACACAGGGACTGAAACAGAGGGGTTGAAACAGAGGGCGAGAAACAGAGGGCGAGAAACAGAGGGCGAGAAACAGAGGGCGAGAAACAGTGGGGCTGAAACAGAGGGGCTGAAACAGAGGGGCTGAAACAGAGGGGCTGGAACAGGGGGCGAGAAACAGATGGGCTGAAACAGGGGGCGAGAAACAGAGGGCGACAAACAGAGGGGCTGAAACAGAGCGGCTGAAACAGAGGGGCTGAAACAGAAATCGAGAAACAGAGGGGCTGAAACAGAGGGGCTGAAACAGAGGGGCTGAAACAGAGGGTGTGAAACAGTGGGGCTGAAACAGAGGGCGAGAAACCGAGGGGCTGAAACAGAGGGGCTGAAACAGAGGGGCTGAAACAGAGGGCGAGAAACCGAGGGGCTGAAACAGAGGGCGAGAAACAGAGGGGCTGAAACAGAGGGGCTGAAACAGAGGGGCTGATACAGAGGGCGAGAAACAGAGGGGCTGAAACAGTGGTCGAGAAACAGAGGGGCTGAAACAGAGGGGCTGAAACAGAGGGGCCGAAACAGAGAGGCTGAAACAGAGGGCGAGAAACAGAGGGTGAGAAACAGAGGATGAGAAACAGAGGGGCTGAAACAGAGGGCGAGAAACACAGGGGCTGAAAGAGAGGGGCTGAAACAGCGGGCGAGAAACTGAGGGGCTGAATCAGCGTGGCTGAAACAGGGGGCGAGAGACAGAGGGGCTGAAACAGAGGGCGTGAGACAGAGGGGCTGAAACAGAGGGCGAGAAACAGAGGGGCTGAAACAGAGGGGCTGAAACAGAGGGCGAGAAACTGAGGGGCTGATACAGAGGGCGAGAAACAGAGGGGCTGAAACAGAGGGGCTGAAACAGAGGGTGAGAAACAGAGGGGCTGAAACAGAGGGCGAGAAACAGAGGGGCTGAAACAGAGGGCGAGAAACAGAGGGGCTGAAACAGAGGGGCTGAAACAGAGGGCGAGAAACAGGGGGGCTGATACAGAGGGCGAGAAACAGAGGGGCTAAAACAGAGGGGCTGAAACAGAGGGGCTGAAACAGAGGGTGAGAAACAGAGGGGCTGAAACAGAGGGCGAGAAACAGAGGGGCTGAAACAGAGGGCGAGAAACAGAGGGGCTGAAACAGAGGGGCTGAAACAGAGGGCGAGAAACAGAGGGGCTGAAACAGAGGGTCTGAAACAGAGGGGCTGAAACAGAGGGCGAGAAACAGAGGGGCTGAAACAGAGGTCAAGAAACAGTGGGGCTGAAACAGAGGGGCTGAAACAGAGGGGCTGAAACAGAGGGCGAGAAACAGAGGGTTCTGAAACAGAGGGGCTGAAACAGAGGGGCTGAAACAGAGGGCAAGAAAGCGAGGGGCTGAAAGCGAGGGGCTGAAACAGGGGGCGAGAAACAGAGGGCGAGAAACAGAGGGGCTGAAACAGAGGGGCTGAAACAGAGGGGCTGAAACAGAGGGCTAGAAACAGAGGGGCTGAAACTGAGGGGCTGAAACAGAGGGGCTGAAACAGAGGGCGAGAAACAGAGGGGCTGAAACAGAGGGTCTGAAACAGAGGGCGAGAAACAGAGGGGCTGAAACAGAGGGCGAGAAACTGTGGGGCTGAAACAGAGGGGCTGAAACAGAGAAGCTGAAACAGAGGGCGAGAAACCGAGGGGCTGAAACAGAGGGCGAGAAACAGAGGGCGAGAAACTGAGGGGCTGAAACAGAGGGCGAGAAACAGAGAGGCTGAAACAGAGGGGCTGAAACAGAGTGGCTGAAACAGAGGGCTATAAACAGAGGGGCTGAAACAGAGGGTCTGAAACAGAGGGGCTGAAACAGGGGGCGAGAAACAGAGGGGCTGAAACAGAGGGCGAGAAACAGTGGGGCTGAAACAGAGGGGCTGAAACAGAGGGGCTGAAACAGAGGGCGAGAAACCAAGGGGCTGAAACAGATGGGCTGAAACAGGGGGCGAGAAACAGAGGGCGACAAACAGAGGGGCTGAAACAGAGGGGCTGAAACAGAGTGGCTGAAACAGTGGGGCTGAAACAGAGGGGCTGAAACAGAGGGGCTGAAACAGAGGGCGAGAAACAGAGGGGCTGATACAGAGGGCGAGAAACAGAGGGGCTGAAACAGAGGGGCTGAAACAGAGGGCTAGAAACAGAGGGGCTGAAACAGAGGGGCTGAAACAGAGGGGCTGAAACAGAGGGCTAGAAACAGAGGGGCTGAAACAGAGGGCCAGAAACAGTGGGGCTGAAACAGAGGGCGAGAAACCGAGGGGCTGAAACAGAGGGCCAGAAACAGTGGGGCTGAAACAGAGGGGCTGAAACAGAGGGGCTGAAACAGTGAGCGAGAAACCAAGGGGCTGAAACAGAGGGGCTGAAACAGGGGGCGAGAAACAGAGGGCGACAAACAGAGGGGCTGAAACAGAGGGGCTGAAACAGAGTGGCTGAAACAGAGGGCTATAAACAGAGGGGCTGAAACAGTGGGGCTGAAACAGAGGGGCTGAAACAGAGGGCGAGAAACAGAGGGGCTGAAACAGAGGGGCTGAAACAGAGGGACTGAAACACAGGGACTGAAACAGGGGGCTGAAACAGAGGGCGAGAAACAGAGGGGCTGAAACAGAGGGCAAGAAACAGTGGGGCTGAAACAGAGGGGCTGAAACAGAGGGGCTGAAACAGAGGGCGAGAAAGAGAGGGGCTGATACAGAGGGCGAGAAACAGAGGGGCTGAAACAGAGGGGCTGAAACAGAGGGCTAGAAACAGAGGGGCTGAAACAGAGGGGCTGAAACAGAGGGGCTGAAACAGAGGGCTAGAAACAGAGGGGCTGAAACAGAGGGGCTGAAACAGAGGGGCTGAAACACAGGGACTGAAACAGAGGGGTTGAAACAGAGGGCGAGAAACAGAGGGCGAGAAACAGAGGGCGAGAAACAGAGGGCGAGAAACAGTGGGGCTGAAACAGAGGGGCTGAAACAGAGGGGCTGAAACAGAGGGGCTGGAACAGGGGGCGAGAAACACATGGGCTGAAACAGGGGGCGAGAAACAGAGGGCGACAAACAGAGGGGCTGAAACAGAGCGGCTGAAACAGAGGGGCTGAAACAGAAATCGAGAAACAGAGGGGCTGAAACAGAGGGGCTGAAACAGAGGGGCTGAAACAGAGGGTGTGAAACAGTGGGGCTGAAACAGAGGGCGAGAAACCGAGGGGCTGAAACAGAGGGGCTGAAACAGAGGGGCTGAAACAGAGGGCGAGAAACCGAGGGGCTGAAACAGAGGGCGAGAAACAGAGGGGCTGAAACAGAGGGGCTGAAACAGAGGGGCTGATACAGAGGGCGAGAAACAGAGGGGCTGAAACAGTGGTCGAGAAACAGAGGGGCTGAAACAGAGGGGCTGAAACAGAGGGGCCGAAACAGAGAGGCTGAAACAGAGGGCGAGAAACAGAGGGTGAGAAACAGAGGATGAGAAACAGAGGGGCTGAAACAGAGGGCGAGAAACACAGGGGCTGAAAGAGAGGGGCTGAAACAGCGGGCGAGAAACTGAGGGGCTGAATCAGCGTGGCTGAAACAGGGGGCGAGAGACAGAGGGGCTGAAACAGAGGGCGTGAGACAGAGGGGCTGAAACAGAGGGCGAGAAACAGAGGGGCTGAAACAGAGGGGCTGAAACAGAGGGCGAGAAACTGAGGGGCTGATACAGAGGGCGAGAAACAGAGGGGCTGAAACAGAGGGGCTGAAACAGAGGGGCTGAAACAGAGGGTGAGAAACAGAGGGGCTGAAACAGAGGGCGAGAAACAGAGGGGCTGAAACAGAGGGCGAGAAACAGAGGGGCTGAAACAGAGGGGCTGAAACAGAGGGCGAGAAACAGGGGGGCTGATACAGAGGGCGAGAAACAGAGGGGCTGAAACAGAGGGGCTGAAACAGAGGGGCTGAAACAGAGGGTGAGAAACAGAGGGGCTGAAACAGAGGGCGAGAAACAGAGGGGCTGAAACAGAGGGCGAGAAACAGAGGGGCTGAAACAGAGGGGCTGAAACAGAGGGCGAGAAACAGAGGGGCTGAAACAGAGGGGCTGAAACAGAGGGGCTGAAACAGAGGGCGAGAAACAGAGGGGCTGAAACAGAGGTCAAGAAACAGTGGGGCTGAAACAGAGGGGCTGAAACAGAGGGGCTGAAACAGAGGGCGAGAAACAGAGGGGCTGAAACAGAGGGGCTGAAACAGAGGGGCTGAAACAGAGGGCAAGAAAGCGAGGGGCTGAAAGCGAGGGGCTGAAACAGGGGGCGAGAAACAGAGGGCGAGAAACAGAGGGGCTGAAACAGAGGGGCTGAAACAGAGGGGCTGAAACAGAGGGCTAGAAACAGAGGGGCTGAAACTGAGGGGCTGAAACAGAGGGGCTGAAACAGAGGGCGAGAAACAGAGGGGCTGAAACAGAGGGTCTGAAACAGAGGGCGAGAAACAGAGGGGCTGAAACAGAGGGCGAGAAACTGTGGGGCTGAAACAGAGGGGCTGAAACAGAGAAGCTGAAACAGAGGGCGAGAAACCGAGGGGCTGAAACAGAGGGCGAGAAACAGAGGGCGAGAAACTGAGGGGCTGAAACAGAGGGCGAGAAACAGAGAGGCTGAAACAGAGGGGCTGAAACAGAGTGGCTGAAACAGAGGGCTATAAACAGAGGGGCTGAAACAGAGGGTCTGAAACAGAGGGGCTGAAACAGGGGGCGAGAAACAGAGGGGCTGAAACAGAGGGCGAGAAACAGTGGGGCTGAAACAGAGGGGCTGAAACAGAGGGGCTGAAACAGAGGGCGAGAAACCAAGGGGCTGAAACAGATGGGCTGAAACAGGGGGCGAGAAACAGAGGGCGACAAACAGAGGGGCTGAAACAGAGGGTGAGAAACAGAGGGGCTGAAACAGAGGGGCTGAAACAGGGGGCGAGAAACAGAGGGGCTGAAACAGAGGGACTGAAACACAGGGACTGAAACAGAGGGGCTGAAACAAAGGGCGAGAAACAGAGGGGCTGAAACAGAGGGCAAGAAGCAGTGGGGCTGAAACAGAGGGGCTGAAACAGATGGGCTGAAACAGAGGGCGAGAAACAGAGGGGCTGAAACAGAGGGGCTGAAACAGAGGGGCTGAAACAGAGGGGCTGAAACAGAGGGCGAGAAACCGAGGGGCTGAAACAGAGGGCGAGAAACAGAGGGGCTGAAACAGAGGGGCTGAAACATAGGGGCTGATACAGAGGGCGAGAAACAGAGGGGCTGAAACAGTGGTCGAGAAACAGAGGGGCTGAAACAGAGGGGCTGAAACAGAGGGGCCGAAACAGAGAGGCTGAAACAGAGGGCGAGAAACAGAGGGTGAGAAACAGAGGATGAGAAACAGAGGGGCTGAAACAGAGGGCGAGAAACACAGGGGCTGAAAGAGAGGGGCTGAAACAGCGGGCGAGAAACTGAGGGGCTGAATCAGCGTGGCTGAAACAGGGGGCGAGAGACAGAGGGGCTGAAACAGAGGGCGTGAGACAGAGGGGCTGAAACAGAGGGCGAGAAACAGAGGGGCTGAAACAGAGGGGCTGAAACAGAGGGCGAGAAACTGAGGGGCTGATACAGAGGGCGAGAAACAGAGGGGCTGAAACAGAGGGGCTGAAACAGAGGGGCTGAAACAGAGGGTGAGAAACAGAGGGGCTGAAACAGAGGGCGAGAAACAGAGGGGCTGAAACAGAGGGCGAGAAACAGAGGGGCTGAAACAGAGGGGCTGAAACAGAGGGCGAGAAACAGGGGGGCTGATACAGAGGGCGAGAAACAGAGGGGCTGAAACAGAGGGGCTGAAACAGAGGGGCTGAAACAGAGGGTGAGAAACAGAGGGGCTGAAACAGAGGGCGAGAAACAGAGGGGCTGAAACAGAGGGCGAGAAACAGAGGGGCTGAAACAGAGGGGCTGAAACAGAGGGCGAGAAACAGAGGGGCTGAAACAGAGGGGCTGAAACAGAGGGGCTGAAACAGAGGGCGAGAAACAGAGGGGCTGAAACAGAGGTCAAGAAACAGTGGGGCTGAAACAGAGGGGCTGAAACAGAGGGGCTGAAACAGAGGGCGAGAAACAGAGGGGCTGAAACAGAGGGGCTGAAACAGAGGGGCTGAAACAGAGGGCAAGAAAGCGAGGGGCTGAAAGCGAGGGGCTGAAACAGGGGGCGAGAAACAGAGGGCGAGAAACAGAGGGGCTGAAACAGAGGGGCTGAAACAGAGGGGCTGAAACAGAGGGCTAGAAACAGAGGGGCTGAAACTGAGGGGCTGAAACAGAGGGGCTGAAACAGAGGGCGAGAAACAGAGGGGCTGAAACAGAGGGTCTGAAACAGAGGGCGAGAAACAGAGGGGCTGAAACAGAGGGCGAGAAACTGTGGGGCTGAAACAGAGGGGCTGAAACAGAGAAGCTGAAACAGAGGGCGAGAAACCGAGGGGCTGAAACAGAGGGCGAGAAACAGAGGGCGAGAAACTGAGGGGCTGAAACAGAGGGCGAGAAACAGAGAGGCTGAAACAGAGGGGCTGAAACAGAGTGGCTGAAACAGAGGGCTATAAACAGAGGGGCTGAAACAGAGGGTCTGAAACAGAGGGGCTTAAACAGGGGGCGAGAAACAGAGGGGCTGAAACAGAGGGCGAGAAACAGTGGGGCTGAAACAGAGGGGCTGAAACAGAGGGGCTGAAACAGAGGGCGAGAAACCAAGGGGCTGAAACAGATGGGCTGAAACAGGGGGCGAGAAACAGAGGGCGACAAACAGAGGGGCTGAAACAGAGGGTGGGAAACAGAGGGGCTGAAACAGAGGGGCTGAAACAGGGGGCGAGAAACAGAGGGGCTGAAACAGAGGGACTGAAACACAGGGACTGAAACAGAGGGGCTGAAACAAAGGGCGAGAAACAGAGGGGCTGAAACAGAGGGCAAGAAGCAGTGGGGCTGAAACAGAGGGGCTGAAACAGATGGGCTGAAACAGAGGGCGAGAAACAGAGGGGCTGAAACAGAGGGGCTGAAACAGAGGGGCTGAAACAGAGGGCGAGAAACAGAGGGGCTGAAACAGAGGTCAAGAAACAGTGGGGCTGAAACAGAGGGGCTGAAACAGAGGGGCTGAAACAGAGGGCGAGAAACAGAGGGGCTGAAACAGAGGGGCTGAAACAGAGGGGCTGAAACAGAGGGCGAGAAACCGAGGGGCTGAAAGCGTGCGGCTGAAACAGGGGGCGAGAAACAGAGGGCGAGAAACAGAGGGGCTGAAACAGAGGGGCTGAAACAGAGGGGCTGAAACAGAGGGCTAGAAACAGAGGGGCTGAAACTGAGGGGCTGAAACAGAGGGGCTGAAACAGAGGGCGAGAAACAGAGGGGCTGAAACAGAGGGTCTGAAACAGAGGGCGAGAAACAGAGGGGCTGAAACAGAGGGCGAGAAACTGTGGGGCTGAAACAGAGGGGCTGAAACAGAGGGGCTGAAACAGAGGGCGAGAAACCGAGGGGCTGAAACAGAGGGCGAGAAACAGAGGGGCTGAAACAGAGGGGCTGAAACAGGGGGCGAGAAACAGAGGGGCTGAAACAGAGGGGCTGAAACAGAGAGGCTGAAACAGAGGGGCTGAAACAGAGGGCGAGAAACAGAGGGGCTGAAACAGAGGGGCTGAAACAGAGGGCGAGAAACAGAGGGCTGAAACAGAGGGGCTGAAACAGAGGGGCTGAAAGAGAGGGCGAGAAACAGAGGGGCTGAAACAGAGGGCGAGAAACAGAGAGCGAGAAACAGAGGGGCTGAAACAGAGGGCGAGAAACAGAGGGGCTGAAACAGAGGGCGAGAAACCGAAGGGCTGAAACAGAGGGCGAGAAACAGTGGGGCTGAAACAGAGGGGCTGAAACAGAGGGGCTGAAACAGTGGGCGAGAAACCAAGGGGCTGAAACAGAGGGGCTGAAACAGGGGTCGAGAAACAGAGGGCGACAAACAGAGGGGCTGAAACAGAGCGGCTGAAACAGAGGGGCTGAAACAGAAAGCGAGAAACAGAGGGGCTGAAACAGAGGGTCTGAAACAGAGGGGCTGAAACAGAGGGTGTGAAACAGTGGGGCTGAAACAGAGGGGCTGAAAAGAAGGCGAGAAGCAGAGGGGCTGAAACAGTGGGTGAGAAAAAGAGGGGCTGAAACAGAGGAGCTGAAACAGAGGGGCTGAAACAGAGGGCGAGAAACAGAGGGCGAGAAACTGAGGGGCTGAAACAGAGGGCGAGAAACAGAGAGGCTGAAACATAGGGGCTGAAACCGAGGGCGAGAAACAGGGAGGCTGAAACAGAGGGCGAGAAACAGAGGGGCTGAAACAGAGGGGCTGAAACAGAGGGCGAGAAACAGAGGGGCTGAAACAGAGGGCGAGAAACAGAGGGGCTGAAACAGAGGGGCTGAAACAGGGGGCGAGAAACAGAGGGGCTGAAACAGAGGGGCTGGAACAGGGGGCGAGAAACAGAGGGGCTGAAACAGAGGGGCTGAAACAGAGGGGGAGAAACAGGGGGCGAGAAACAGAGGGGCTGAAACAGAGGGGCTGAAACAGAGGGGCTGAAACAGAGGGCGAGAAACCGAGGGTCTGAAACAGAGGGCGAGAAACAGAGGGGCTGAAACAGAGGGGCTGAAACAGAGGGGCTGATACAGAGGGCGAGAAACAGAGGGGCTGAAACAGTGGTCGAGAAACAGAGGGGCTGAAACAGAGGGGCTGAAACAGAGGGGCCGAAACAGAGAGGCTGAAACAGAGGGCGAGAAACAGAGGGTGAGAAACAGAGGATGAGAAACAGAGGGGCTGAAACAGAGGGCGAGAAACACAGGGGCTGAAAGAGAGGGGCTGAAACAGCGGGCGAGAAACTGAGGGGCTGAATCAGCGTGGCTGAAACAGGGGGCGAGAGACAGAGGGGCTGAAACAGAGGGCGTGAGACAGAGGGGCTGAAACAGAGGGCGAGAAACAGAGGGGCTGAAACAGAGGGGCTGAAACAAAGGGCGAGAAACTGAGGGGCTGATACAGAGGGCGAGAAACAGAGGGGCTGAAACAGAGGGGCTGAAACAGAGGGGCTGAAACAGAGGGTGAGAAACAGAGGGGCTGAAACAGAGGGCGAGAAACAGAGGGGCTGAAACAGAGGGCGAGAAACAGAGGGGCTGAAAGAGAGGGGCTGAAACAGAGGGCGAGAAACGGGGGGTCTGATACAGAGGGCGAGAAACAGAGGGGCTGAAACAGAGGGGCTGAAACAGAGGGGCTGAAACAGAGGGTGAGAAACAGAGGGGCTGAAACAGAGGGCGAGAAACAGAGGGGCTGAAACAGAGGGCGAGAAACAGAGGGGCTGAAACAGAGGGGCTGAAACAGATGGGCTGAAACAGGGGGCGAGAAACAGAGGGCGACAAACAGAGGGGCTGAAACAGAGGGTGAGAAACAGAGGGGCTGAAACAGAGGGGCTGAAACAGGGGGCGAGAAACAGAGGGGCTGAAACAGAGGGACTGAAACACAGGGACTGAAACAGAGGGGCTGAAACAAAGGGCGAGAAACAGAGGGGCTGAAACAGAGGGCAAGAAGCAGTGGGGCTGAAACAGAGGGGCTGAAACAGAGGGGCTGAAACAGAGGGCGAGAAACCAAGGGGCTGAAACAGAGGGGCTGAAACAGGGGGCGAGAAACAGAGGGCGACAAACAGAGGGGCTGAAACAGAGGGGCTGAAACAGATGGGCTGAAACAGAGGGCGAGAAACAGAGGGGCTGAAACAGAGGGGCTGAAACAGAGGGGCTGAAACAGAGGGCGAGAAACAGAGGGGCTGAAACAGAGGTCAAGAAACAGTGGGGCTGAAACAGAGGGGCTGAAACAGAGGGGCTGAAACAGAGGGCGAGAAACAGAGGGGCTGAAACAGAGGGGCTGAAACAGAGGGGCTGAAACAGAGGGCGAGAAACCGAGGGGCTGAAAGCGTGCGGCTGAAACAGGGGGCGAGAAACAGAGGGCGAGAAACAGAGGGGCTGAAACAGAGGGGCTGAAACAGAGGGGCTGAAACAGAGGGCTAGAAACAGAGGGGCTGAAACTGAGGGGCTGAAACAGAGGGGCTGAAACAGAGGGCGAGAAACAGAGGGGCTGAAACAGAGGGTCTGAAACAGAGGGCGAGAAACAGAGGGGCTGAAACAGAGGGCGAGAAACTGTGGGGCTGAAACAGAGGGGCTGAAACAGAGGGGCTGAAACAGAGGGCGAGAAACCGAGGGGCTGAAACAGAGGGCGAGAAACAGAGGGGCTGAAACAGAGGGGCTGAAACAGGGGGCGAGAAACAGAGGGGCTGAAACAGAGGGGCTGAAACAGAGGGGCTGAAACAGAGGGGCTGAAACAGAGGGCGAGAAACAGAGGGGCTGAAACAGAGGGGCTGAAACAGAGGGCGAGAAACAGAGGGCTGAAACAGAGGGGCTGAAACAGAGGGGCTGAAACAGAGGGCGAGAAACAGAGGGGCTGAAACAGAGGGCGAGAAACAGAGAGCGAGAAACAGAGGGGCTGAAACAGAGGGCGAGAAACAGAGGGGCTGAAACAGAGGGCGAGAAACCGAAGGGCTGAAACAGAGGGCGAGAAACAGTGGGGCTGAAACAGAGGGGCTGAAACAGAGGGGCTGAAACAGTGGGCGAGAAACCAAGGGGCTGAAACAGAGGGGCTGAAACAGGGGGCGAGAAACAGAGGGCGACAAACAGAGGGGCTGAAACAGAGGGGCTGAAACAGAGTGGCTGAAACAGAGGGCTATAAACAGAGGGGCTGAAACAGAGGGGCTGAAACAGAGGGGCTGAAACAGGGGGCGAGAAACAGAGGGGCTGAAACAGAGGGCGAGAAACAGTGGGGCTGAAACAGAGGGGCTGAAACAGAGGGCGAGAAACCAAGGGGCTGAAACAGATGGGCTGAAACAGGGGGCGAGAAACAGAGGGCGACAAACAGAGGGGCTGAAACAGAGGGTGAGAAACAGAGGGGCTGAAACAGAGGGGCTGAAACAGGGGGCGAGAAACAGAGGGGCTGAAACAGAGGTACTGAAACACAGGGACTGAAACAGAGGGGCTGAAACAAAGGGCGAGAAACAGAGGGGCTGAAACAGAGGGCAAGAAACAGTGGGGCTGAAACAGAGGGGCTGAAACAGAGGGGCTGAAACAGAGGGCGAGAAACCAAGGGGCTGAAACAGATGGGCTGAAACAGGGGGCGAGAAACAGAGGGCGACAAACAGAGGGGCTGAAACAGAGAAGCTGAAACAGATGGGCTGAAACAGAGGGCGAGAAACAGAGAGGCTGAAACAGAGGGGCTGAAACAGAGGGGCTGAAACAGAGGGCGAGAAACAGAGGGGCTGAAACAGAGGGGCTGAAACAGAGGGACTGAAACACAGGGACTGAAACAGAGGGGCTGAAACAGAGGGCGAGAAACAGAGGGCGAGAAACAGAGGGCGAGAAACAGAGGGGCTGAAACAGAGGGTGGGAAACAGAAGGGCTGAAACAGAGGGGCTGGAACAGAGGGTGAGAAACAGAGGGGCTGAAACAGAGGGCGAGAAACAGAGGGGCTGAAACAGAGGGCGAGAAACAGAGGGGCTGAAACAGAGGGGCTGAAACAGAGGGCGAGAAACAGAGGGGCTGAAACATAGGGGCTGAAACAGAGGGGCTGAAACAGAGGGCGAGAAACAGAGGGGCTGAAACAGAGGGGCTGAAACAGAGGGGCTGAAACAGAGGGCGAGAAACAGAGGGGCTGAAACAGAGGTCAAGAAACAGTGGGGCTGAAACAGAGGGGCTGAAACAGAGGGGCTGAAACAGAGGGCGAGAAACAGAGGGGCTGAAACAGAGGGGCTGAAACAGAGGGGCTGAAACAGAGGGCTATAAACAGAGGGGCTGAAACAGAGGGGCTGAAACAGAGCGGCTGAAACAGAGGGCGAGAAACAGAGGGGCTGAAACAGAGGGCGAGAAACAGTGGGGCTGAAACAGAGGGGCTGAAACAGAGGGGCTGAAACAGAGGGCGAGAAACCAAGGGGCTGAAACAGATGGGCTGAAACAGGGGGCGAGAAACAGAGGGCGACAAACAGAGGGGCTGAAACAGAGCGGCTGAAACAGAGGGGCTGAAACAGAAAGCGAGAAACAGAGGGGCTGAAACAGAGGGGCTGAAACAGAGGGTGTGAAACAGTGGGGCTGAAACAGAGGGGCTGAAAAGAAGGCGAGAAGCAGAGGGGCTGAAACAGTGGGTGAGAAAAAGAGGGGCTGAAACAGAGGAGCTGAAACAGAGGGGCTGAAACAGAGGGCGAGAAACAGAGGGCGAGAAACTGAGGGGCTGAAACAGAGGGCGAGAAACAGAGAGGCTGAAACATAGGGGCTGAAACCGAGGGCGAGAAACAGGGAGGCTGAAACAGAGGGCGAGAAACAGAGGGGCTGAAACAGAGGGGCTGAAACAGAGGGCGAGAAACAGAGGGGCTGAAACAGAGGGCGAGAAACAGAGGGGCTGAAACAGAGGGGCTGAAACAGGGGGCGAGAAACAGAGGGGCTGAAACAGAGGGGCTGGAACAGGGGGCGAGAAACAGAGGGGCTGAAACAGAGGGGCTGAAACAGAGGGGGAGAAACAGGGGGCGAGAAACAGAGGGGCTGAAACAGAGGGGCTGAAACAGAGGGGCTGAAACAGAGGGCGAGAAACCGAGGGGCTGAAACAGAGGGCGAGAAACAGAGGGGCTGAAACAGAGGGGCTGAAACAGAGGGGCTGATACAGAGGGCGAGAAACAGAGGGGCTGAAACAGTGGTCGAGAAACAGAGGGGCTGAAACAGAGGGGCTGAAACAGAGGGGCCGAAACAGAGAGGCTGAAACAGAAGGCGAGAAACAGAGGGTGAGAAACAGAGGATGAGAAACAGAGGGGCTGAAACAGAGGGCGAGAAACACAGGGGCTGAAAGAGAGGGGCTGAAACAGCGGGCGAGAAACTGAGGGGCTGAATCAGCGTGGCTGAAACAGGGGGCGAGAGACAGAGGGGCTGAAACAGAGGGCGTGAGACAGAGGGGCTGAAACAGAGGGCGAGAAACAGAGGGGCTGAAACAGAGGGGCTGAAACAAAGGGCGAGAAACTGAGGGGCTGATACAGAGGGCGAGAAACAGAGGGGCTGAAACAGAGGGGCTGAAACAGAGGGGCTGAAACAGAGGGTGAGAAACAGAGGGGCTGAAACAGAGGGCGAGAAACAGAGGGGCTGAAACAGAGGGCGAGAAACAGAGGGGCTGAAACAGAGGGGCTGAAACAGAGGGCGAGAAACAGGGGGGCTGATACAGAGGGCGAGAAACAGAGGGGCTGAAACAGAGGGGCTGAAACAGAGGGGCTGAAACAGAGGGTGAGAAACAGAGGGGCTGAAACAGAGGGCGAGAAACAGAGGGGCTGAAACAGAGGGCGAGAAACAGAGGGGCTGAAACAGAGGGGCTGAAACAGAGGGCGAGAAACAGAGGGGCTGAAACAGAGGGGCTGAAACAGAGGGGCTGAAACAGGGGGCGAGAAACAGAGGGGCTGAAACAGAGGTCAAGAAACAGTGTGGCTGAAACAGAGGGGCTGAAACAGAGGGGCTGAAACAGAGGGCGAGAAACAGAGGGGCTGAAACAGAGGGCGAGAAACCGAAGGGCTGAAACAGAGGGCAAGAAAGCGAGGGGCTGAAAGCGAGGGGCTGAAACAGGGGGCGAGAAACAGAGGGCGAGAAACAGAGGGGCTGAAACAGAGGGGCTGAAACAGAGGGGCTGAAACAGAGGGCTAGAAACAGAGGGGCTGAAACTGAGGGGCTGAAACAGAGGGGCTGAAACAGAGGGCGAGAAACAGAGGGGCTGAAACAGAGGGTCTGAAACAGAGGGCGAGAAACAGAGGGGCTGAAACAGAGCGGCTGAAACAGGGGGCGAGAAACAGAGGGGCTGAAACAGAGGGGCTGAAACAGAGGGGCTGAAACAGAGGGGCTGAAACAGAGGGCGAGAAACAGAGGGGCTGAAACAGAGGGGCTGAAACAGAGGGCGAGAAACAGAGGGGCTGAAACAGAGGGGCTGAAAGAGAGGGGCTGAAACAGAGGGGCTGAAACAGAGGGCGAGAAACAGAGGGGCTGAAACAGAGGGGCTGAAACAGAGGGCGAGAAACAGAGGGGCTGAAACAGAGGGGCTGAAACAGAGGGGCTGAAACAGAGGGCGAGAAACAGAGGGGCTGAAACAGAGGGCGAGAAACAGAGAGCGAGAAACAGAGGGGCTGAAACAGAGGGCGAGAAACAGAGGGGCTGAAACAGAGGGCGAGAAACCGAAGGGCTGAAACAGAGGGCGAGAAACAGTGGGGCTGAAACAGAGGGGCTGAAACAGAGGGGCTGAAACAGTGGGCGAGAAACCAAGGGGCTGAAACAGAGGGGCTGAAACAGGGGGCGAGAAACAGAGGGCTAGAAACAGAGGGGCTGAAACAGAGGGGCTGAAACAGAGTGGCTGAAACAGAGGGCTATAAACAGAGGGGCTGAAACAGAGGGGCTGAAACAGAGCGGCTGAAACAGAGGGCGAGAAACAGAGGGGCTGAAACAGAGGGCGAGAAACAGTGGGGCTGAAACAGAGGGGCTGAAACAGAGGGGCTGAAACAGAGGGCGAGAAACCAAGGGGCTGAAACAGATGGGCTGAAACAGGGGGCGAGAAACAGAGGGCGACAAACAGAGGGGCTGAAACAGAGCGGCTGAAACAGAGGGGCTGAAACAGAAAGCGAGAAACAGAGGGGCTGAAACAGAGGGGCTGAAACAGAGGGGCTGAAACAGAGGGCTATAAACAGAGGGGCTGAAACAGAGGGGCTGAAACAGGGGGCGAGAAACAGAGGGGCTGAAACAGAGGGCGAGAAACAGTGGGGCTGAAACAGAGGGGCTGAAACAGAGGGCGAGAAACCAAGGGGCTGAAACAGATGGGCTAAAACAGGGGGCGAGAAACAGAGGGCGACAAACAGAGGGGCTGAAACAGAGGGTGAGAAACAGAGGGGCTGAAACAGAGGGGCTGAAACAGGGGGCGAGAAACAGAGGGGCTGAAACAGAGGGACTGAAACACAGGGACTGAAACAGAGGGGCTGAAACAAAGGGCGAGAAACAGAGGGGCTGAAACAGAGGGCAAGAAACAGTGGGGCTGAAACAGAGGGGCTGAAACAGAGGGGCTGAAACAGAGGGCGAGAAACCAAGGGGCTGAAACAGATGGGCTGAAACAGGGGGCGAGAAACAGAGGGCGACAAACAGAGGGGCTGAAACAGAGAAGCTGAAACAGATGGGCTGAAACAGAGGGCGAGAAACAGAGAGGCTGAAACAGAGGGGCTGAAACAGAGGGGCTGAAACAGAGGGCGAGAAACAGAGGGGCTGAAACAGAGGGGCTGAAACAGAGGGACTGAAACACAGGGACTGAAACAGAGGGGCTGAAACAGAGGGCGAGAAACAGAGGGCGAGAAACAGAGGGCGAGAAACAGAGGGGCTGAAACAGAGGGTGGGAAACAGAAGGGCTGAAACAGAGGGGCTGGAACAGAGGGTGAGAAACAGAGGGGCTGAAACAGAGGGCGAGAAACAGAGGGGCTGAAACAGAGGGCGAGAAACAGAGGGGCTGAAACAGAGGGGCTGAAACAGAGGGCGAGAAACAGAGGGGCTGAAACATAGGGGCTGAAACAGAGGAGCTGAAACAGAGGGCGAGAAACAGAGGGGCTGAAACAGAGGGGCTGAAACAGAGGGGCTGAAACAGAGGGCGAGAAACAGAGGGGCTGAAACAGAGGTCAAGAAACAGTGGGGCTGAAACAGAGGGGCTGAAACAGAGGGGCTGAAACAGAGGGCGAGAAACAGAGGGGCTGAAACAGAGGGGCTGAAACAGAGGGGCTGAAACAGAGGGCTATAAACAGAGGGGCTGAAACAGAGGGGCTGAAACAGAGCGGCTGAAACAGAGGGCGAGAAACAGAGGGGCTGAAACAGAGGGCGAGAAACAGTGGGGCTGAAACAGAGGGGCTGAAACAGAGGGGCTGAAACAGAGGGCGAGAAACCAAGGGGCTGAAACAGATGGGCTGAAACAGGGGGCGAGAAACAGAGGGCGACAAACAGAGGGGCTGAAACAGAGCGGCTGAAACAGAGGGGCTGAAACAGAAAGCGAGAAACAGAGGGGCTGAAACAGAGGGGCTGAAACAGAGGGGCTGAAACAGAGGGTGTGAAACAGTGGGGCTGAAACAGAGGGGCTGAAAAGAAGGCGAGAAGCAGAGGGGCTGAAACAGTGGGTGAGAAAAAGAGGGGCTGAAACAGAGGAGCTGAAACAGAGGGGCTGAAACAGAGGGCGAGAAACAGAGGGCGAGAAACTGAGGGGCTGAAACAGAGGGCGAGAAACAGAGAGGCTGAAACATAGGGGCTGAAACCGAGGGCGAGAAACAGGGAGGCTGAAACAGAGGGCGAGAAACAGAGGGGCTGAAACAGAGGGGCTGAAACAGAGGGCGAGAAACAGAGGGGCTGAAACAGAGGGCGAGAAACAGAGGGGCTGAAACAGAGGGGCTGAAACAGGGGGCGAGAAACAGAGGGGCTGAAACAGAGGGGCTGGAACAGGGGGCGAGAAACAGAGGGGCTGAAACAGAGGGGCTGAAACAGAGGGGGAGAAACAGGGGGCGAGAAACAGAGGGGCTGAAACAGAGGGGCTGAAACAGAGGGGCTGAAACAGAGGGCGAGAAACCGAGGGGCTGAAGCAGAGGGCGAGAAACAGAGGGGCTGAAACAGAGGGGCTGAAACAGAGGGGCTGATACAGAGGGCGAGAAACAGAGGGGCTGAAACAGTGGTCGAGAAACAGAGGGGCTGAAACAGAGGGGCTGAAACAGAGGGGCCGAAACAGAGAGGCTGAAACAGAAGGCGAGAAACAGAGGGTGAGAAACAGAGGATGAGAAACAGAGGGGCTGAAACAGAGGGCGAGAAACACAGGGGCTGAAAGAGAGGGGCTGAAACAGCGGGCGAGAAACTGAGGGGCTGAATCAGCGTGGCTGAAACAGGGGGCGAGAGACAGAGGGGCTGAAACAGAGGGCGTGAGACAGAGGGGCTGAAACAGAGGGCGAGAAACAGAGGGGCTGAAACAGAGGGGCTGAAACAAAGGGCGAGAAACTGAGGGGCTGATACAGAGGGCGAGAAACAGAGGGGCTGAAACAGAGGGGCTGAAACAGAGGGGCTGAAACAGAGGGTGAGAAACAGAGGGGCTGAAACAGAGGGCGAGAAACAGAGGGGCTGAAACAGAGGGCGAGAAACAGAGGGGCTGAAACAGAGGGGCTGAAACAGAGGGCGAGAAACAGGGGGGCTGATACAGAGGGCGAGAAACAGAGGGGCTGAAACAGAGGGGCTGAAACAGAGGGGCTGAAACAGAGGGTGAGAAACAGAGGGGCTGAAACAGAGGGCGAGAAACAGAGGGGCTGAAACAGAGGGCGAGAAACAGAGGGGCTGAAACAGAGGGGCTGAAACAGAGGGCGAGAAACAGAGGGGCTGAAACAGAGGGGCTGAAACAGAGGGGCTGAAACAGAGGGCGAGAAACAGAGCGGCTGAAACAGAGGTCAAGAAACAGTGTGGCTGAAACAGAGGGGCTGAAACAGAGGGGCTGAAACAGAGGGCGAGAAACAGAGGGGCTGAAACAGAGGGGCTGAAACAGAGGGGCTGAAACAGAGGGCAAGAAAGCGAGGGGCTGAAAGCGAGGGGCTGAAACAGGGGGCGAGAAACAGAGGGCGAGAAACAGAGGGGCTGAAACAGAGGGGCTGAAACAGAGGGGCTGAAACAGAGGGCTAGAAACAGAGGGGCTGAAACTGAGGGGCTGAAACAGAGGGGCTGAAACAGAGGGCGAGAAACAGAGGGGCTGAAACAGAGGGTCTGAAACAGAGGGCGAGAAACAGAGGGGCTGAAACAGAGGGCGAGAAACTGTGGGGCTGAAACAGAGGGGCTGAAACAGAGGGGCTGAAACAGAGGGCGAGAAACCGAGGGGCTGAAACAGAGGGCGAGAAACAGAGGGGCTGAAACAGAGCGGCTGAAACAGGGGGCGAGAAACAGAGGGGCTGAAACAGAGGGGCTGAAACAGAGGGGCTGAAACAGAGGGGCTGAAACAGAGGGCGAGAAACAGAGGGGCTGAAACAGAGGGGCTGAAACAGAGGGCGAGAAACAGAGGGCTGAAACAGAGGGGCTGAAACAGAGGGGCTGAAACAGAGGGCGAGAAACAGAGGGGCTGAAACAGAGGGCGAGAAACAGAGAGCGAGAAACAGAGGGGCTGAAACAGAGGGCGAGAAACAGAGGGGCTGAAACAGAGGGCGAGAAACCGAAGGGCTGAAACAGAGGGCGAGAAACAGTGGGGCTGAAACAGAGGGGCTGAAACAGAGGGGCTGAAACAGTGGGCGAGAAACCAAGGGGCTGAAACAGAGGGGCTGAAACAGGGGGCGAGAAACAGAGGGCGAGAAACAGAGGGGCTGAAACAGAGGGGCTGAAACAGAGTGGCTGAAACAGAGGGCTATAAACAGAGGGGCTGAAACAGAGGGTCTGAAACAGAGGGGCTGAAACAGGGGGCGAGAAACAGAGGGGCTGAAACAGAGGGCGAGAAACAGTGGGGCTGAAACAGAGGGGCTGAAACAGAGGGGCTGAAACAGAGGGCGAGAAACCAAGGGGCTGAAACAGATGGGCTGAAACAGGGGGCGAGAAACAGAGGGCGACAAACAGAGGGGCTGAAACAGAGGGTGAGAAACAGAGGGGCTGAAACAGAGGGGCTGAAACAGGGGGCGAGAAACAGAGGGGCTGAAACAGAGGGCAAGAAGCAGTAGGGCTGAAACAGAGGGGCTGAAACAGAGGGGCTGAAACAGAGGGCGAGAAACCAAGGGGCTGAAACAGATGGGCTGAAACAGGGGGCGAGAAACAGAGGGCGACAAACAGAGGGGCTGAAACAGAGGGGCTGAAACAGATGGGCTGAAACAGAGGGCGAGAAACAGAGGGGCTGAAACAGAGGGGCTGAAACAGAGGGGCTGAAACAGAGGGCGAGAAACAGAGGGGCTGAAACAGAGGTCAAGAAACAGTGGGGCTGAAACAGAGGGGCTGAAACAGAGGGGCTGAAACAGAGGGCGAGAAACAGAGGGGCTGAAACAGAGGGGCTGGAACAGAGGGGCTGAAACAGAGGGCGAGAAACCGAGGGGCTGAAAGCGTGCGGCTGAAACAGGGGGCGAGAAACAGAGGGCGAGAAACAGAGGGGCTGAAACAGAGGGGCTGAAACAGAGGGGCTGAAACAGAGGGCTAGAAACAGAGGGGCTGAAACTGAGGGGCTGAAACAGAGGGGCTGAAACAGAGGGCGAGAAACAGAGGGGCTGAAACAGAGGGTCTGAAACAGAGGGCGAGAAACAGAGGGGCTGAAACAGAGGGCGAGAAACTGTGGGGCTGAAACAGAGGGGCTGAAACAGAGGGGCTGAAACAGAGGGCGAGAAACCGAGGGGCTGAAACAGAGGGCGAGAAACAGAGGGGCTGAAACAGAGGGGCTGAAACAGGGGGCGAGAAACAGAGGGGCTGAAACAGAGGGGCTGAAACAGAGAGGCTGAAACAGAGGGGCTGAAACAGAGGGCGAGAAACAGAGGGGCTGAAACAGAGGGGCTGAAACAGAGGGCGAGAAACAGAGGGCTGAAACAGAGGGGCTGAAACAGAGGGGCTGAAAGAGAGGGCGAGAAACAGAGGGGCTGAAACAGAGGGCGAGAAACAGAGAGCGAGAAACAGAGGGGCTGAAACAGAGGGCGAGAAACAGAGGGGCTGAAACAGAGGGCGAGAAACCGAAGGGCTGAAACAGAGGGCGAGAAACAGTGGGGCTGAAACAGAGGGGCTGAAACAGAGGGGCTGAAACAGTGGGCGAGAAACCAAGGGGCTGAAACAGAGGGGCTGAAACAGGGGGCGAGAAACAGAGGGCGACAAACAGAGGGGCTGAAACAGAGGGGCTGAAACAGAGTGGCTGAAACAGAGGGCTATAAACAGAGGGGCTGAAACAGAGGGGCTGAAACAGAGGGGCTGAAACAGGGGGCGAGAAACAGAGGGGCTGAAACAGAGGGCGAGAAACAGTGGGGCTGAAACAGAGGGGCTGAAACAGAGGGCGAGAAACCAAGGGGCGGAAACAGATGGGCTGAAACAGGGGGCGAGAAACAGAGGGCGACAAACAGAGGGGCTGAAACAGAGGGTGAGAAACAGAGGGGCTGAAACAGAGGGGCTGAAACAGGGGGCGAGAAACAGAGGGGCTGAAACAGAGGGACTGAAACACAGGGACTGAAACAGAGGGGCTGAAACAAAGGGCGAGAAACAGAGGGGCTGAAACAGAGGGCGAGAAACAGAGGGGCTGAAACAGAGGGGCTGAAACAGAGGGCGAGAAAGAGAGGGGCTGAAACAGGGGGGCTGAAAAGAAGGCGAGAAGCAGAGGGGCTGAAACAGTGGGTGAGAAAAAGAGGGGCTGAAACAGAGGAGCTGAAACAGAGGGGCTGAAACAGAGGGCGAGAAACAGAGGGCGAGAAACTGAGGGGCTGAAACAGAGGGCGAGAAACAGAGAGGCTGAAACATAGGGGCTGAAACCGAGGGCGAGAAACAGGGAGGCTGAAACAGAGGGCGAGAAACAGAGGGGCTGAAACAGAGGGGCTGAAACAGAGGGCGAGAAACAGAGGGGCTGAAACAGAGGGCGAGAAACAGAGGGGCTGAAACAGAGGGGCTGAAACAGGGGGCGAGAAACAGAGGGGCTGAAACAGAGGGGCTGGAACAGGGGGCGAGAAACAGAGGGGCTGAAACAGAGGGGCTGAAACAGAGGGGGAGAAACAGGGGGCGAGAAACAGAGGGGCTGAAACAGAGGGGCTGAAACAGAGGGGCTGAAACAGAGGGCGAGAAACCGAGGGGCTGAAACAGAGGGCGAGAAACAGAGGGGCTGAAACAGAGGGGCTGAAACAGAGGGGCTGATACAGAGGGCGAGAAACAGAGGGGCTGAAACAGTGGTCGAGAAACAGAGGGGCTGAAACAGAGGGGCTGAAACAGAGGGGCCGAAACAGAGAGGCTGAAACAGAAGGCGAGAAACAGAGGGTGAGAAACAGAGGATGAGAAACAGAGGGGCTGAAACAGAGGGCGAGAAACACAGGGGCTGAAAGAGAGGGGCTGAAACAGCGGGCGAGAAACTGAGGGGCTGAATCAGCGTGGCTGAAACAGGGGGCGAGAGACAGAGGGGCTGAAACAGAGGGCGTGAGACAGAGGGGCTGAAACAGAGGGCGAGAAACAGAGGGGCTGAAACAGAGGGGCTGAAACAAAGGGCGAGAAACTGAGGGGCTGATACAGAGGGCGAGAAACAGAGGGGCTGAAACAGAGGGGCTGAAACAGAGGGGCTGAAACAGAGGGTGAGAAACAGAGGGGCTGAAACAGAGGGCGAGAAACAGAGGGGCTGAAACAGAGGGCGAGAAACAGAGGGGCTGAAACAGAGGGGCTGAAACAGAGGGCGAGAAACAGGGGGGCTGATACAGAGGGCGAGAAACAGAGGGGCTGAAACAGAGGGGCTGAAACAGAGGGGCTGAAACAGAGGGTGAGAAACAGAGGGGCTGAAACAGAGGGCGAGAAACAGAGGGGCTGAAACAGAGGGCGAGAAACAGAGGGGCTGAAACAGAGGGGCTGAAACAGAGGGCGAGAAACAGAGGGGCTGAAACAGAGGGGCTGAAACAGAGGGGCTGAAACAGGGGGCGAGAAACAGAGGGGCTGAAACAGAGGTCAAGAAACAGTGTGGCTGAAACAGAGGGGCTGAAACAGAGGGGCTGAAACAGAGGGCGAGAAACAGAGGGGCTGAAACAGAGGGGCTGAAACAGAGGAGCTGAAACAGAGGGCAAGAAAGCGAGGGGCTGAAAGCGAGGGGCTGAAACAGGGGGCGAGAAACAGAGGGCGAGAAACAGAGGGGCTGAAACAGAGGGGCTGAAACAGAGGGGCTGAAACAGAGGGCTAGAAACAGAGGGGCTGAAACTGAGGGGCTGAAACAGAGGGGCTGAAACAGAGGGCGAGAAACAGAGGGGCTGAAACAGAGGGTCTGAAACAGAGGGCGAGAAACAGAGGGGCTGAAACAGAGCGGCTGAAACAGGGGGCGAGAAACAGAGGGGCTGAAACAGAGGGGCTGAAACAGAGGGGCTGAAACAGAGGGGCTGAAACAGAGGGCGAGAAACAGAGGGGCTGAAACAGAGGGGCTGAAACAGAGGGCGAGAAACAGAGGGGCTGAAACAGAGGGGCAGAAACAGAGGGGCTGAAACAGAGGGGCTGAAACAGAGGGCGAGAAACAGAGGGGCTGAAACAGAGGGGCTGAAACAGAGGGCGAGAAACAGAGGGGCTGAAACAGAGGGGCTGAAACAGAGGGGCTGAAACAGAGGGCGAGAAACAGAGGGGCTGAAACAGAGGGCGAGAAACAGAGAGCGAGAAACAGAGGGGCTGAAACAGAGGGCGAGAAACAGAGGGGCTGAAACAGAGGGCGAGAAACCGAAGGGCTGAAACAGAGGGCGAGAAACAGTGGGGCTGAAACAGAGGGGCTGAAACAGAGGGGCTGAAACAGTGGGCGAGAAACCAAGGGGCTGAAACAGAGGGGCTGAAACAGGGGGCGAGAAACAGAGGGCTAGAAACAGAGGGGCTGAAACAGAGGGGCTGAAACAGAGTGGCTGAAACAGAGGGCTATAAACAGAGGGGCTGAAACAGAGGGGCTGAAACAGAGCGGCTGAAACAGAGGGCGAGAAACAGAGGGGCTGAAACAGAGGGCGAGAAACAGTGGGGCTGAAACAGAGGGGCTGAAACAGAGGGGCTGAAACAGAGGGCGAGAAACCAAGGGGCTGAAACAGATGGGCTGAAACAGGGGGCGAGAAACAGAGGGCGACAAACAGAGGGGCTGAAACAGAGCGGCTGAAACAGAGGGGCTGAAACAGAAAGCGAGAAACAGAGGGGCTGAAACAGAGGGGCTGAAACAGAGGGGCTGAAACAGAGGGTGTGAAACAGTGGGGCTGAAACAGAGGGGCTGAAAAGAAGGCGAGAAGCAGAGGGGCTGAAACAGTGGGTGAGAAAAAGAGTGGCTGAAACAGAGGAGCTGAAACAGAGGGGCTGAAACAGAGGGCGAGAAACAGAGGGCGAGAAACTGAGGGGCTGAAACAGAGGGCGAGAAACAGAGAGGCTGAAACATAGGGGCTGAAACCGAGGGCGAGAAACAGGGAGGCTGAAACAGAGGGCGAGAAACAGAGGGGCTGAAACAGAGGGGCTGAAACAGAGGGCGAGAAACAGAGGGGCTGAAACAGAGGGCGAGAAACAGAGGGGCTGAAACAGAGGGGCTGAAACAGGGGGCGAGAAACAGAGGGGCTGAAACAGAGGGGCTGGAACAGGGGGCGAGAAACAGAGGGGCTGAAACAGAGGGGCTGAAACAGAGGGGGAGAAACAGGGGGCGAGAAACAGAGGGGCTGAAACAGAGGGGCTGAAACAGAGGGGCTGAAACAGAGGGCGAGAAACCGAGGGGCTGAAACAGAGGGCGAGAAACAGAGGGGCTGAAACAGAGGGGCTGAAACAGAGGGGCTGATACAGAGGGCGAGAAACAGAGGGGCTGAAACAGTGGTCGAGAAACAGAGGGGCTGAAACAGAGGGGCTGAAACAGAGGGGCCGAAACAGAGAGGCTGAAACAGAGGGCGAGAAACAGAGGGTGAGAAACAGAGGATGAGAAACAGAGGGGCTGAAACAGAGGGCGAGAAACACAGGGGCTGAAAGAGAGGGGCTGAAACAGCGGGCGAGAAACTGAGGGGCTGAATCAGCGTGGCTGAAACAGGGGGCGAGAGACAGAGGGGCTGAAACAGAGGGCGTGAGACAGAGGGGCTGAAACAGAGGGCGAGAAACAGAGGGGCTGAAACAGAGGGGCTGAAACAAAGGGCGAGAAACTGAGGGGCTGATACAGAGGGCGAGAAACAGAGGGGCTGAAACAGAGGGGCTGAAACAGAGGGGCTGAAACAGAGGGTGAGAAACAGAGGGGCTGAAACAGAGGGCGAGAAACAGAGGGGCTGAAACAGAGGGCGAGAAACAGAGGGGCTGAAAGAGAGGGGCTGAAACAGAGGGCGAGAAACAGGGGGTCTGATACAGAGGGCGAGAAACAGAGGGGCTGAAACAGAGGGGCTGAAACAGAGGGGCTGAAACAGAGGGTGAGAAACAGAGGGGCTGAAACAGAGGGCGAGAAACAGAGGGGCTGAAACAGAGGGCGAGAAACAGAGGGGCTGAAACAGAGGGGCTGAAACAGATGGGCTGAAACAGGGGGCGAGAAACAGAGGGCGACAAACAGAGGGGCTGAAACAGAGGGTGAGAAACAGAGGGGCTGAAACAGAGGGGCTGAAACAGGGGGCGAGAAACAGAGGGGCTGAAACAGAGGGACTGAAACACAGGGACTGAAACAGAGGGGCTGAAACAAAGGGCGAGAAACAGAGGGGCTGAAACAGAGGGCAAGAAGCAGTGGGGCTGAAACAGAGGGGCTGAAACAGAGGGGCTGAAACAGAGGGCGAGAAACCAAGGGGCTGAAACAGAGGGGCTGAAACAGGGGGCGAGAAACAGAGGGCGACAAACAGAGGGGCTGAAACAGAGGGGCTGAAACAGATGGGCTGAAACAGAGGGCGAGAAACAGAGGGGCTGAAACAGAGGGGCTGAAACAGAGGGGCTGAAACAGAGGGCGAGAAACAGAGGGGCTGAAACAGAGGTCAAGAAACAGTGGGGCTGAAACAGAGGGGCTGAAACAGAGGGGCTGAAACAGAGGGCGAGAAACAGAGGGGCTGAAACAGAGGGGCTGAAACAGAGGGGCTGAAACAGAGGGCGAGAAACCGAGGGGCTGAAAGCGTGCGGCTGAAACAGGGGGCGAGAAACAGAGGGCGAGAAACAGAGGGGCTGAAACAGAGGGGCTGAAACAGAGGGGCTGAAACAGAGGGCTAGAAACAGAGGGGCTGAAACTGAGGGGCTGAAACAGAGGGGCTGAAACAGAGGGCGAGAAACAGAGGGGCTGAAACAGAGGGTCTGAAACAGAGGGCGAGAAACAGAGGGGCTGAAACAGAGGGCGAGAAACTGTGGGGCTGAAACAAAGGGGCTGAAACAGAGGGGCTGAAACAGAGGGCGAGAAACCGAGGGGCTGAAACAGAGGGCGAGAAACAGAGGGGCTGAAACAGAGGGGCTGAAACAGGGGGCGAGAAACAGAGGGGCTGAAACAGAGGGGCTGAAACAGAGGGGCTGAAACAGAGGGGCTGAAACAGAGGGCGAGAAACAGAGGGGCTGAAACAGAGGGGCTGAAACAGAGGGCGAGAAACAGAGGGCTGAAACAGAGGGGCTGAAACAGAGGGGCTGAAAGAGAGGGCGAGAAACAGAGGGGCTGAAACAGAGGGCGAGAAACAGAGAGCGAGAAACAGAGGGGCTGAAACAGAGGGCGAGAAACAGAGGGGCTGAAACAGAGGGCGAGAAACCGAAGGGCTGAAACAGAGGGCGAGAAACAGTGGGGCTGAAACAGAGGGGCTGAAACAGAGGGGCTGAAACAGTGGGCGAGAAACCAAGGGGCTGAAACAGAGGGGCTGAAACAGGGGGCGAGAAACAGAGGGCGACAAACAGAGGGGCTGAAACAGAGGGGCTGAAACAGAGTGGCTGAAACAGAGGGCTATAAACAGAGGGGCTGAAACAGAGGGGCTGAAACAGAGGGGCTGAAACAGGGGGCGAGAAACAGAGGGGCTGAAACAGAGGGCGAGAAACAGTGGGGCTGAAACAGAGGGGCTGAAACAGAGGGCGAGAAACCAAGGGGCTGAAACAGATGGGCTGAAACAGGGGGCGAGAAACAGAGGGCGACAAACAGAGGGGCTGAAACAGAGGGTGAGAAACAGAGGGGCTGAAACAGAGGGGCTGAAACAGGGGGCGAGAAACAGAGGGGCTGAAACAGAGGGACTGAAACACAGGGACTGAAACAGAGGGGCTGAAACAAAGGGCGAGAAACAGAGGGGCTGAAACAGAGGGCAAGAAACAGTGGGGCTGAAACAGAGGGGCTGAAACAGAGGGGCTGAAACAGAGGGCGAGAAACCAAGGGGCTGAAACAGATGGGCTGAAACAGGGGGCGAGAAACAGAGGGCGACAAACAGAGGGGCTGAAACAGAGAAGCTGAAACAGATGGGCTGAAACAGAGGGCGAGAAACAGAGAGGCTGAAACAGAGGGGCTGAAACAGAGGGGCTGAAACAGAGGGCGAGAAACAGAGGGGCTGAAACAGAGGGGCTGAAACAGAGGGACTGAAACACAGGGACTGAAACAGAGGGGCTGAAACAGAGGGCGAGAAACAGAGGGCGAGAAACAGAGGGCGAGAAACAGAGGGGCTGAAACAGAGGGTGGGAAACAGAAGGGCTGAAACAGAGGGGCTGGAACAGAGGGTGAGAAACAGAGGGGCTGAAACAGTGGGCGAGAAACAGAGGGGCTGAAACAGAGGGCGAGAAACAGAGGGGCTGAAACAGAGGGGCTGAAACAGAGGGCGAGAAACAGAGGGGCTGAAACATAGGGGCTGAAACAGAGGGGCTGAAACAGAGGGCGAGAAACAGAGGGGCTGAAACAGAGGGGCTGAAACAGAGGGGCTGAAACAGAGGGCGAGAAACAGAGGGGCTGAAACAGAGGTCAAGAAACAGTGGGGCTGAAACAGAGGGGCTGAAACAGAGGGGCTGAAACAGAGGGCGAGAAACAGAGGGGCTGAAACAGAGGGGCTGAAACAGAGGGGCTGAAACAGAGGGCTATAAACAGAGGGGCTGAAACAGAGGGGCTGAAACAGAGCGGCTGAAACAGAGGGCGAGAAACAGAGGGGCTGAAACAGAGGGCGAGAAACAGTGGGGCTGAAACAGAGGGGCTGAAACAGAGGGGCTGAAACAGAGGGCGAGAAACCAAGGGGCTGAAACAGATGGGCTGAAACAGGGGGCGAGAAACAGAGGGCGACAAACAGAGGGGCTGAAACAGAGCGGCTGAAACAGAGGGGCTGAAACAGAAAGCGAGAAACAGAGGGGCTGAAACAGAGGGGCTGAAACAGAGGGGCTGAAACAGAGGGTGTGAAACAGTGGGGCTGAAACAGAGGGGCTGAAAAGAAGGCGAGAAGCAGAGGGGCTGAAACAGTGGGTGAGAAAAAGAGGGGCTGAAACAGAGGAGCTGAAACAGAGGGGCTGAAACAGAGGGCGAGAAACAGAGGGCGAGAAACTGAGGGGCTGAAACAGAGGGCGAGAAACAGAGAGGCTGAAACATAGGGGCTGAAACCGAGGGCGAGAAACAGGGAGGCTGAAACAGAGGGCGAGAAACAGAGGGGCTGAAACAGAGGGGCTGAAACAGAGGGCGAGAAACAGAGGGGCTGAAACAGAGGGCGAGAAACAGAGGGGCTGAAACAGAGGGGCTGAAACAGGGGGCGAGAAACAGAGGGGCTGAAACAGAGGGGCTGGAACAGGGGGCGAGAAACAGAGGGGCTGAAACAGAGGGGCTGAAACAGAGGGGGAGAAACAGGGGGCGAGAAACAGAGGGGCTGAAACAGAGGGGCTGAAACAGAGGGGCTGAAACAGAGGGCGAGAAACCGAGGGGCTGAAACAGAGGGCGAGAAACAGAGGGGCTGAAACAGAGGGGCTGAAACAGAGGGGCTGATACAGAGGGCGAGAAACAGAGGGGCTGAAACAGTGGTCGAGAAACAGAGGGGCTGAAACAGAGGGGCTGAAACAGAGGGGCCGAAACAGAGAGGCTGAAACAGAAGGCGAGAAACAGAGGGTGAGAAACAGAGGATGAGAAACAGAGGGGCTGAAACAGAGGGCGAGAAACACAGGGGCTGAAAGAGAGGGGCTGAAACAGCGGGCGAGAAACTGAGGGGCTGAATCAGCGTGGCTGAAACAGGGGGCGAGAGACAGAGGGGCTGAAACAGAGGGCGTGAGACAGAGGGGCTGAAACAGAGGGCGAGAAACAGAGGGGCTGAAATAGAGGGGCTGAAACAAAGGGCGAGAAACTGAGGGGCTGATACAGAGGGCGAGAAACAGAGGGGCTGAAACAGAGGGGCTGAAACAGAGGGGCTGAAACAGAGGGTGAGAAACAGAGGGGCTGAAACAGAGGGCGAGAAACAGAGGGGCTGAAACAGAGGGCGAGAAACAGAGGGGCTGAAAGAGAGGGGCTGAAACAGAGGGCGAGAAACAGGGGGTCTGATACAGAGGGCGAGAAACAGAGGGGCTGAAACAGAGGGGCTGAAACAGAGGGGCTGAAACAGAGGGTGAGAAACAGAGGGGCTGAAACAGAGGGCGAGAAACAGAGGGGCTGAAACAGAGGGCGAGAAACAGAGGGGCTGAAACAGAGGGGCTGAAACAGAGGGCGAGAAACAGAGGGGCTGAAACAGAGGGGCTGAAACAGAGGGGCTGAAACAGAGGGCGAGAAACAGAGGGGCTGAAACAGAGGTCAAGAAACAGTGTGGCTGAAACAGAGGGGCTGAAACAGAGGGGCTGAAACAGAGGGCGAGAAACAGAGGGGCTGAAACAGAGGGGCTGAAACAGAGGGGCTGAAACAGAGGGCAAGAAAGCGAGGGGCTGAAAGCGAGGGGCTGAAACAGGGGGCGAGAAACAGAGGGCGAGAAACAGAGGGGCTGAAACAGAGGGGCTGAAACAGAGGGGCTGAAACAGAGGGCTAGAAACAGAGGGGCTGAAACTGAGGGGCTGAAACAGAGGGGCTGAAACAGAGGGCGAGAAACAGAGGGGCTGAAACAGAGGGTCTGAAACAGAGGGCGAGAAACAGAGGGGCTGAAACAGAGGGCGAGAAACTGTGGGGCTGAAACAGAGGGGCTGAAACAGAGGGGCTGAAACAGAGGGCGAGAAACCGAGGGGCTGAAACAGAGGGCGAGAAACAGAGGGGCTGAAACAGAGCGGCTGAAACAGGGGGCGAGAAACAGAGGGGCTGAAACAGAGGGGCTGAAACAGAGGGGCTGAAACAGAGGGGCTGAAACAGAGGGCGAGAAACAGAGGGGCTGAAACAGAGGGGCTGAAACAGAGGGCGAGAAACAGAGGGCTGAAACAGAGGGGCTGAAACAGAGGGGCTGAAACAGAGGGCGAGAAACAGAGGGGCTGAAACAGAGGGCGAGAAACAGAGAGCGAGAAACAGAGGGGCTGAAACAGAGGGCGAGAAACAGAGGGGCTGAAACAGAGGGCGAGAAACCGAAGGGCTGAAACAGAGGGCGAGAAACAGTGGGGCTGAAACAGAGGGGCTGAAACAGAGGGGCTGAAACAGTGGGCGAGAAACCAAGGGGCTGAAACAGAGGGGCTGAAACAGGGGGCGAGAAACAGAGGGCGAGAAACAGAGGGGCTGAAACAGAGGGGCTGAAACAGAGTGGCTGAAACAGAGGGCTATAAACAGAGGGGCTGAAACAGAGGGTCTGAAACAGAGGGGCTGAAACAGGGGGCGAGAAACAGAGGGGCTGAAACAGAGGGCGAGAAACAGTGGGGCTGAAACAGAGGGGCTGAAACAGAGGGGCTGAAACAGAGGGCGAGAAACCAAGGGGCTGAAACAGATGGGCTGAAACAGGGGGCGAGAAACAGAGGGCGACAAACAGAGGGGCTGAAACAGAGGGTGAGAAACAGAGGGGCTGAAACAGAGGGGCTGAAACAGGGGGCGAGAAACAGAGGGGCTGAAACAGAGGGCAAGAAGCAGTGGGGCTGAAACAGAGGGGCTGAAACAGAGGGGCTGAAACAGAGGGCGAGAAACCAAGGGGCTGAAACAGATGGGCTGAAACAGGGGGCGAGAAACAGAGGGCGACAAACAGAGGGGCTGAAACAGAGGGGCTGAAACAGATGGGCTGAAACAGAGGGCGAGAAACAGAGGGGCTGAAACAGAGGGGCTGAAACAGAGGGGCTGAAACAGAGGGCGAGAAACAGAGGGGCTGAAACAGAGGTCAAGAAACAGTGGGGCTGAAACAGAGGGGCTGAAACAGAGGGGCTGAAACAGAGGGCGAGAAACAGAGGGGCTGAAACAGAGGGGCTGAAACAGAGGGGCTGAAACAGAGGGCGAGAAACCGAGGGGCTGAAAGCGTGCGGCTGAAACAGGGGGCGAGAAACAGAGGGCGAGAAACAGAGGGGCTGAAACAGAGGGGCTGAAACAGAGGGGCTGAAACAGAGGGCTAGAAACAGAGGGGCTGAAACTGAGGGGCTGAAACAGAGGGGCTGAAACAGAGGGCGAGAAACAGAGGGGCTGAAACAGAGGGTCTGAAACAGAGGGCGAGAAACAGAGGGGCTGAAACAGAGGGCGAGAAACTGTGGGGCTGAAACAGAGGGGCTGAAACAGAGGGGCTGAAACAGAGGGCGAGAAACCGAGGGGCTGAAACAGAGGGCGAGAAACAGAGGGGCTGAAACAGAGGGGCTGAAACAGGGGGCGAGAAACAGAGGGGCTGAAACAGAGGGGCTGAAACAGAGAGGCTGAAACAGAGGGGCTGAAACAGAGGGCGAGAAACAGAGGGGCTGAAACAGAGGGGCTGAAACAGAGGGCGAGAAACAGAGGGCTGAAACAGAGGGGCTGAAACAGAGGGGCTGAAAGAGAGGGCGAGAAACAGAGGGGCTGAAACAGAGGGCGAGAAACAGAGAGCGAGAAACAGAGGGGCTGAAACAGAGGGCGAGAAACAGAGGGGCTGAAACAGAGGGCGAGAAACCGAAGGGCTGAAACAGAGGGCGAGAAACAGTGGGGCTGAAACAGAGGGGCTGAAACATAGGGGCTGAAACAGTGGGCGAGAAACCAAGGGGCTGAAACAGAGGGGCTGAAACAGGGGGCGAGAAACAGAGGGCGACAAACAGAGGGGCTGAAACAGAGGGGCTGAAACAGAGTGGCTGAAACAGAGGGCTATAAACAGAGGGGCTGAAACAGAGGGGCTGAAACAGAGGGGCTGAAACAGGGGGCGAGAAACAGAGGGGCTGAAACAGAGGGCGAGAAACAGTGGGGCTGAAACAGAGGGGCTGAAACAGAGGGCGAGAAACCAAGGGGCTGAAACAGATGGGCTGAAACAGGGGGCGAGAAACAGAGGGCGACAAACAGAGGGGCTGAAACAGAGGGTGAGAAACAGAGGGGCTGAAACAGAGGGGCTGTAACAGGGGGCGAGAAACAGAGGGGCTGAAACAGAGGGACTGAAACACAGGGACTGAAACAGAGGGGCTGAAACAAAGGGCGAGAAACAGAGGGGCTGAAACAGAGGGCGAGAAACAGAGGGGCTGAAACAGAGGGGCTGAAACAGAGGGCGAGAAACAGAGGGCTGAAACAGAGGGGCTGAAACAGAGGGGCTGAAACAGAGGGCGAGAAACCAAGGGGCTGAAACAGATGGGCTGAAACAGGGGGCGAGAAACAGAGGGCGACAAACAGAGGGGCTGAAACAGAGAAGCTGAAACAGATGGGCTGAAACAGAGGGCGAGAAACAGAGAGGCTGAAACAGAGGGGCTGAAACAGAGGGGCTGAAACAGAGGGCGAGAAACAGAGGGGCTGAAACAGAGGGCGAGAAACAGAGAGCGAGAAACAGAGGGGCTGAAACAGAGGGCGAGAAACAGAGGGGCTGAAACAGAGGGCGAGAAACCGAAGGGCTGAAACAGAGGGCGAGAAACAGTGGGGCTGAAACAGAGGGGCTGAAACAGAGGGGCTGAAACAGTGGGCGAGAAACCAAGGGGCTGAAACAGAGGGGCTGAAACAGGGGGCGAGAAACAGAGGGCGAGAAACAGAGGGGCTGAAACAGAGGGGCTGAAACAGAGTGGCTGAAACAGAGGGCTATAAACAGAGGGGCTGAAACAGAGGGTCTGAAACAGAGGGGCTGAAACAGGGGGCGAGAAACAGAGGGGCTGAAACAGAGGGCGAGAAACAGTGGGGCTGAAACAGAGGGGCTGAAACAGAGGGGCTGAAACAGAGGGCGAGAAACCAAGGGGCTGAAACAGATGGGCTGAAACAGGGGGCGAGAAACAGAGGGCGACAAACAGAGGGGCTGAAACAGAGGGTGAGAAACAGAGGGGCTGAAACAGAGGGGCTGAAACAGGGGGCGAGAAACAGAGGGGCTGAAACAGAGGGACTGAAACACAGGGACTGAAACAGAGGGGCTGAAACAAAGGGCGAGAAACAGAGGGGCTGAAACAGAGGGCAAGAAGCAGTGGGGCTGAAACAGAGGGGCTGAAACAGAGGGGCTGAAACAGAGGGCGAGAAACCAAGGGGCTGAAACAGATGGGCTGAAACAGGGGGCGAGAAACAGAGGGCGACAAACAGAGGGGCTGAAACAGAGGGGCTGAAACAGATGGGCTGAAACAGAGGGCGAGAAACAGAGGGGCTGAAACAGAGGGGCTGAAACAGAGGGGCTGAAACAGAGGGCGAGAAACAGAGGGGCTGAAACAGAGGTCAAGAAACAGTGGGGCTGAAACAGAGGGGCTGAAACAGAGGGGCTGAAACAGAGGGCGAGAAACAGAGGGGCTGAAACAGAGGGGCTGAAACAGAGGGGCTGAAACAGAGGGCGAGAAACCGAGGGGCTGAAAGCGTGCGGCTGAAACAGGGGGCGAGAAACAGAGGGCGAGAAACAGAGGGGCTGAAACAGAGGGGCTGAAACAGAGGGGCTGAAACAGAGGGCTAGAAACAGAGGGGCTGAAACTGAGGGGCTGAAACAGAGGGGCTGAAACAGAGGGCGAGAAACAGAGGGGCTGAAACAGAGGGTCTGAAACAGAGGGCGAGAAACAGAGGGGCTGAAACAGAGGGCGAGAAACTGTGGGGCTGAAACAGAGGGGCTGAAACAGAGGGGCTGAAACAGAGGGCGAGAAACCGAGGGGCTGAAACAGAGGGCGAGAAACAGAGGGGCTGAAACAGAGGGGCTGAAACAGGGGGCGAGAAACAGAGGGGCTGAAACAGAGGGGCTGAAACAGAGAGGCTGAAACAGAGGGGCTGAAACAGAGGGCGAGAAACAGAGGGGCTGAAACAGAGGGGCTGAAACAGAGGGCGAGAAACAGAGGGCTGAAACAGAGGGGCTGAAACAGAGGGGCTGAAAGAGAGGGCGAGAAACAGAGGGGCTGAAACAGAGGGCGAGAAACAGAGAGCGAGAAACAGAGGAGCTGAAACAGAGGGCGAGAAACAGAGGGGCTGAAACAGAGGGCGAGAAACCGAAGGGCAGAAACAGAGGGCGAGAAACAGTGGGGCTGAAACAGAGGGGCTGAAACAGAGGGGCTGAAACAGTGGGCGAGAAACCAAGGGGCTGAAACAGAGGGGCTGAAACAGGGGGCGAGAAACAGAGGGCGACAAACAGAGGGGCTGAAACAGAGGGGCTGAAACAGAGTGGCTGAAACAGAGGGCTATAAACAGAGGGGCTGAAACAGAGGGGCTGAAACAGAGGGGCTGAAACAGGGGGCGAGAAACAGAGGGGCTGAAACAGAGGGCGAGAAACAGTGGGGCTGAAACAGAGGGGCTGAAACAGAGGGCGAGAAACCAAGGGGCTGAAACAGATGGGCTGAAACAGGGGGCGAGAAACAGAGGGCGACAAACAGAGGGGCTGAAACAGAGGGTGAGAAACAGAGGGGCTGAAACAGAGGGGCTGAAACAGGGGGCGAGAAACAGAGGGGCTGAAACAGAGGGACTGAAACACAGGGACTGAAACAGAGGGGCTGAAACAAAGGGCGAGAAACAGAGGGGCTGAAACAGAGGGCAAGAAACAGTGGGGCTGAAACAGAGGGGCTGAAACAGAGGGGCTGAAACAGAGGGCGAGAAACCAAGGGGCTGAAACAGATGGGCTGAAACAGGGGGCGAGAAACAGAGGGCGACAAACAGAGGGGCTGAAACAGAGAAGCTGAAACAGATGGGCTGAAACAGAGGGCGAGAAACAGAGAGGCTGAAACAGAGGGGCTGAAACAGAGGGGCTGAAACAGAGGGCGAGAAACAGAGGGGCTGAAACAGAGGGGCTGAAACAGAGGGACTGAAACACAGGGACTGAAACAGAGGGGCTGAAACAGAGGGCGAGAAACAGAGGGCGAGAAACAGAGGGCGAGAAACAGAGGGGCTGAAACAGAGGGTGGGAAACAGAGGGGCTGAAACAGAGGGGCTGAAACAGGGGGCGAGAAACAGAAGGGCTGAAACAGAGGGGCTGGAACAGGGGGCGAGAAACAGAGGGGCTGAAACAGAGGGGGAGAAACAGAGGGGCTGAAACAGAGGGCGAGAAACAGAGGGGCTGAAACAGAGGGGCTGAAACAAGGGGCGAGAAACAGAGGGGCTGAAACAGAGGGGCTGAAACAGAGGGGCTGAAACAGAGGGGCTGAAACAGAGGTCGAGAAACAGAGGGGCTGAAACAGAGGGGCTGAAACAGAGGGCGAGAAACAGAGGGCTGAAACAGAGGGGCTGAAACAGAGGGGCTGAAACAGAGGGCGAGAAACAGAGGGGCTGAAACAGAGGGCGAGAAACAGAGAGCGAGAAACAGAGGGGCTGAAACAGAGGGCGAGAAACAGAGGGGCTGAAACAGAGGGCGAGAAACGGAGGGGCTGAAACAGAGGGCGAGAAACAGTGGGGCTGAAACAGAGGGGCTGAAACAGAGGGGCTGAAACAGTGGGCGAGAAACCAAGGGGCTGAAACAGAGGGGCTGAAACAGGGGGCGAGAAACAGAGGGCGACAAACAGAGGGGCTGAAACAGAGGTGCTGAAACAGAGTGGCTGAAACAGAGGGCTATAAACAGAGGGGCTGAAACAGAGGGGCTGAAACAGGGGGCGAGAAACAGAGGGGCTGAAACAGAGGGCGAGAAACAGAGGGGCTGAAACAGAGGGGCTGAAACAGAGTGACTGAAACACAGGGACTGAAACAGAGGGGCTGAAACAGAGGGCGAGAAACAGAGGGGCTGAAACAGAGGGCAAGAAACAGTGGGGCTGAAACAGAGGGGCTGAAACAGAGGGGCTGAAACAGAGGGCGAGAAACCAAGGGGCTGAAACAGATGGGCTGAAACAGGGGGCGAGAAACAGAGGGCGACAAACAGAGGGGCTGAAACAGAGGGGCTGAAACAGATGGGCTGAAACAGAGGGCTAGAAACAGAGGGGCTGAAACAGAGGGGCTGAAACAGAGGGGCTGAAACAGAGGGCGAGAAACAGTGTGGCTGAAACAGAGGGGCTGAAACAGAGGGACTGAAACACAGGGACTGAAACAGAGGGGCTGAAACAGAGGGCGAGAAACAGAGGGCGAGAAACAGAGGGCGAAAAACAGAGGGGCTGAAACAGAGGGTGAGAAACAGAGGGGCTGAAACAGAGGGGCTGAAACAGGGGGCGAGAAGCAGAGGGGCTGAAACAGAGGGGCTGGAACAGGGGGCGAGAAACAGAGGGGCTGAAACAGAGGGCGAGAAACAGAGGGGCTGAAACAGAGGGGCTGAAACAGAGGGGCTGAAACACAGGGCGAGAAACAGAGGGCGAGAAACAGAGGGGCTGAAACAGAGGGCGAGAAACAGAGGGGCTGAAACAGAGGGGCTGAAAAAGGGCGCGAGAAACAGAGGGGCTGAATCAGAGGGGCTGAAACAGGGGGCGAGAGACAGAGGGGCTGAAACAGAGGGGCTCAAACAGAGGGGCTGAAACAGAGGGCGAGAAACAGAGGGGCTGAAACAGTGGGGCTGAAACAGAGGGCGAGAAACCGAGGGGCTGAAACAGAGGGCGAGCAACAGAGGGGCTGAAACAGAGGGGCTGAAACAGAGGGCGAGAAACAGAGGGGCTGAAACAGCGGGCAAGAAACAGAGGGGCTGAAACAGAGGGGCTGAAACAGAGGGGCTGAAACAGAGGGCGAGCAACCAAGGGGCTGAAACAGAGGGGCTGAAACAGGGTGGGAGAAACAGAGGGCGAGAAACAGAGGGGCTGAAACAGAGGGGCTGAAACAGAGGGCGTGAAACCGAGGGGCTGAAACAGAGGGCGAGCAACAGAGGGGCTGAAACAGAGGGGCTGAAACAGAGGGCGAGAAACAGAGGGGCTGAAACAGAGGGCAAGAAACAGAGGGGCTGAAACAGAGGGGCAGAAACAGAGGGGCTGAAACAGAGGGCGAGCAACCAAGGGGCTGAAACAGAGGGGCTGAAACAGGGGGGGAGAAACAGAGGGCGAGAAACAGAGGGGCTGAAACAGAGGGGCTGAAACAGAGGGGCTGAAACGAGGGGCTGAAACAGAGGGCAAGAAACAGAGGGGCTGAAACAGAGGGGCTGAAAGAGAGGGGCTGAAACAGAGGGCGAGAAACAGAGGGGCTGAAACAGAGGGCGAGAAACAGAGGGGCTGAAACAGAGGGGCTGAAACAGAGGGCGAGAAACAGAGGGCGAGAAACAGAGTGCGAGAAACAGAGGGGCTGAAACATAGGGCGAGAAACAGAGGGGCTGAAACAGAGGGGCTGAAACAGGGGGCGAGAAACAGAGGGGCTGAAACAGAGGGGATGGAACAGGGGGCGAGAAACAGAGGGGCTGAAACAGAGGGGCTGAAACAGGGGGCGAGAAACAGGGGGCGAGAAACAGAGGGGCTGAAACAGAGGGGCTGAAACAGAGGGGCTGAAACAGAGGGCGAGAAACAGAGGGGCTGAAACAGAGGGCGAGAAACAGAGGGGCTGAAACAAAGGGGCTGAAACAGAGGGGCTGAAACAGAGGGCGAGAAACAGAGGGGCTGGAGCAGAGGGCGAGAAACAGAGGGGATGAAACAGAGGGGCTGAAACAGAGGGGCTGAAACAGAGGGCGAGAAACAGAGGGTGAGAAACAGAGGGCGAGAAACAGAGTGTTTGAAACAGAGGGCGAGAAACAGAGGGGCTGAAACAGAGGGGCTGAAACAGGGGGCGAGAAACAGAGGGGCTGAATCAGCGGGGCTGAAACATGGGGCGAGAGACAGAGTGGCTGAAACAGGGGGCGAGAGACAGAGGGGCTGAAACAGAGGGCGAGAAACAGAGGGGCTGAAACAGTGGGGCTGAGACAGAGGGCGAGAAACCGAGGGGCTGAAACAGAGGGGTGAAACAGGGGGCGAGAAACCGAGGGGCTGAAACAGAGGGTGAGAAACAGAGGGGCTGAAACAGAGGGGCTGAAACAGTGGGGCTGAAACAGTGGGGCTGAAACAGAGGGCGAGAAAAAGAGGGGCTGAAACAGAGGGGCTGAAACAGAGGGCGAGAAACTGAGGGGCTGAAACAGTGGGGCTGAAACAGAGAGCGAGAAAAAGAGGGGCTGAAACAGAAGGGGCTGAAAGAGAGGTTCTGAAACAGAGGGGCTGAAAGAGAGGGCGAGAAACAGAGGGGCTGAAACAGAGGGGCTGAAACAGAGGGGCTGAAACAGAGGGCGAGAGACAGAGGGCGAGAAACAGCGGGGCTGAAACAGAGGGGCTGAAACAGAGGGCGAGAAGCAGAGGGGCTGAAACAGTGGGTGAGAAAAAGAGGGGCTGACACAGAGGAGCTGAAACAGAGGGGCTGAAACAGAGGGCGAGAAACCGAGGGGCTGAAACAGAGGGCGAGCAACAGAGGGGCTGAAACAGAGGGGCTGAAACAGAGGGCGAGAAACAGAGGGGCTGAAACAGAGGGGCTGAAACAGAGTGGCTGAAACAGAGGGCTATAAACAGAGGGGCTGAAACAGAGGGGCTGAAACAGAGGGGCTGAAACAGGGGGCGAGAAACAGAGGGGCTGAAACAGAGGGCGAGAAACAGAGGGGCTGAAACAGAGGGGCTGAAACAGAGGGACTGAAACACAGGGACTGAAACAGAGGGGCTGAAACAGAGGGCGAGAAACAGAGGGGCTGAAACAGAGGGCAAGAAACAGTGGGGCTGAAACAGAGGGGCTGAAACAGAGGGGCTGAAACAGAGGGCGAGAAACCAAGGGGCTGAAACAGATGGGCTGAAACAGGGGGCGAGAAACAGAGGGCGACAAACAGAGGGGCTGAAACAGAGGGGCTGAAACAGATGGGCTGAAACAGAGGGCTAGAAACAGAGGGGCTGAAACAGAGGGGCTGAAACAGAGGGGCTGAAACAGAGGGCGAGAAACAGAGGGGCTGAAACAGAGGGGCTGAAACAGAGGGACTGAAACACAGGGACTGAAACAGAGGGGCTGAAACAGAGGGCGAGAAACAGAGGGCGAGAAACAGAGGGCGAGAAACAGAGGGGCTGAAAGAGAGGGTGAGAAACAGAGGGGCTGAAACAGAGGGGCTGGAACAGGGGGCGAGAAGCAGAGGGGCTGAAACAGAGGGGATGGAACAGGGGTCGAGAAACAGAGGGGCTGAAACAGAGGGCGAGAAACAGAGGGGCTGAAACAGAGGGGCTGAAACACAGGGCGAGAAACAGAGGGCGAGAAACAGAGGGCGAGAAACAGAGGGGCTGAAACAGAGGGCGAGAAACAGAGGGGCTGAAACAGAGGGGCTGAAAAAGGGCGCGAGAAACAGAGGGGCAGAATCAGAGGGGCGGAAACAGGGGGCGATAGACAGAGGGGCTGAAACAGAGGGGCTGAAACAGAGGGGCTGAAACAGAGGGCGAGAAACAGAGGGGCTGAAACAGTGGGGCTGAAACAGAGGGCGAGAAACCGAGGGGCTGAAACAGAGGGCGAGCAACAGAGGGGCTGAAACAGAGGGGCTGAAACAGAGGGCGAGAAACAGAGGGCTGAAACAGAGGGCAAGAAACAGAGGGGCTGAAACAGAGGGGCTGAAACAGAGGGGCTGAAACAGAGGGCGAGCAACCAAGGGGCTGAAACAGAGGGGCTGAAACAGGGTGGGAGAAACAGAGGGCGAGAAACAGAGGGGCTGAAACAGAGGGGCTGAAACAGAGGGCGAGAAACCGTGGGGCTGAAACAGAGGGCGAGCAACAGAGGGGCTGAAACAGAGGGGCTGAAACAGAGGGCGAGATACAGAGGGGCTGAAACAGAGGGCAAGAAACAGAGGGGCTGAAACAGAGGGGCAGAAACAGAGGGGCTGAAACAGAGGGCGAGCAACCAAGGGGCTGAAACAGAGCGGCTGAAACAGGTGGGGAGAAACAGAGGGCGAGAAACAGAGGGGCTGAAACAGAGGGGCTGAAACAGAGGGGCTGAAACGAGGGGCTGAAACAGAGGGCAAGAAACAGAGGGGCTGAAACAGAGGGGCTGAAACAGAGGGAGCGAAACAGAGGGCGAGAAACAGAGGGGCTGAAACAGAGGGCGAGAAACAGAGGGGCTGAAACAGAGGGGCTGAAACAGAGGGCGAGAAACAGAGGGCGAGAAACAGAGGGCGAGAAACAGAGGGGCTGAAACAGAGGGGCTGAAACAGGGGGCGAGAAACAGAGGGGCTGAAACAGAGGGGATGGAACAGGGGGCGAGAAACAGAGGGGCTGAAACAGAGGGGCTGAAACAGAGGGGCTGAAACAGGGGGCGAGAAACAGGGGGCGAGAAACAGAGGGGCTGAAACAGAGTGGCTGAAACAGAGGGGCTGAAACAGAGGGCGAGAAACAGAGGGGCTGAAACAGAGGGGCTGAATCAGAGGGGCTGAAACAAAGGGGCTGAAACAGAGGGGCTGAAACAGAGGGCGAGAAACAGAGGGGCTGGAGCAGAGGGCGAGAAACAGGGGGGGAGAAACAGAGGGGCTGAAACAGAGGGGCTGAAACACAGGGCGAGAAACAGAGGGTGAGAAACAGAGAGCGAGAAACAGAGGGGCTGAAACAGAGGGCGAGAAACAGAGGGGCTGAAACAGAGGGGCTGAAACAGGGGGCGAGAAACAGAGGGGCTGAATCAGCGGGGCTGAAACATGGGGCGAGAGACAGAGGGGCTGAAACAGAGGGCGAGAGACAGAGGGGCTGAAACAGAGGGCGAGAAACAGAGGGGCTGAAACAGTGGGGCTGAGACAGAGGGCGTGAAACCGAGGGGCTGAAACAGAGGGGCTGAAACATGGGCGAGAAACCGAGGGGCTGAAACAGAGGGCGAGAAACAGAGGGGCTGAAACAGAGGGGCTGAAACAGTGGGGCTGAAACAGTGGGGCTGAAACAGAGGGCGAGAAAAAGAGGGGCTGAAACAGAGGGGCTGAAACAGAGGGCGAGAAACTGAGGGGCTGAAACAGTGGGGCTGAAACAGAGAGCGAGAAAAAGAGGGGCTGAAACAGAAGGGGCTGAAAGAGAGGTTCTGAAACAGAGGGGCTGAAAGAGAGGGCGAGAAACAGAGGGGCTGAAACAGAGGGGCTGAAACAGAGGGGCTGAAACAGAGGGCGAGAGACAGAGGGCGAGAAACAGAGGGGCTGAAACAGAGGGCGAGAAGCAGAGGGGCTCAAACAGTGGGTGAGAAAAAGAGGGGCTGAAACAGAGCAGCTGAAACAGAGGGGCTGAAACAGAGGGCGAGAAACAGAGGGGCTGAAACAGAGGGGCTGAAACAGAGGGCGAGAAACAGAGGGGCTGAAACAGAGGGGCTGAAACAGAGGGGCTGAAACAGAGGGCGAGAAACCAAGGGGCTGAAACAGAGGGTGAGAAACCGAGGGGCTGAACAGAGGGGCTGAAACAGAGGGGCTGAAACAGAGGGACTGAAACAGAGGGCGAGAAACCGAGGGGCTGAAACCGAGGGGCTGAAACAGGGGGTGAGAAACAGAGGGGCTGAAACAGAGGGGCTGAAACAGATGTGCTGAAACAGCGGGGCTGAAACAGAGGGCTAGAAACAGAAGGGCTGAAACAGAGGGGCTGAAACAGAGGGGCTGAAACAGAGGGCGAGAAACAGAGGGGCTGAAACAGAGGGGATGAAACAGAGGGGCTGAAACAGAGGGGCTGAAACAGAGGGCGAGAAACAGAGGGGCTGAAACAGAGGGCGAGAAACAGAGAGCGAGAAACAGAGGGGCTGAAACAGAGGGCGAGAAACAGAGGGGCTGAAACAGAGGGCGAGAAACGGAGGGGCTGAAACAGAGGGCGAGAAACAGTGGGGCTGAAACAGAGGGGCTGAAACAGAGGGGCTGAAACAGTGGGCGAGAAACCAAGGGGCTGAAACAGAGGGGCTGAAACAGGGGGCGAGAAACAGAGGGCGACAAACAGAGGGGCTGAAACAGAGGTGCTGAAACAGAGTGGCTGAAACAGAGGGCTATAAACAGAGGGGCTGAAACAGAGGGGCTGAAACAGGGGGCGAGAAACAGAGGGGCTGAAACAGAGGGCGAGAAACAGAGGGGCTGAAACAGAGGGGCTGAAACAGAGTGACTGAAACACAGGGACTGAAACAGAGGGGCTGAAACAGAGGGCGAGAAACAGAGGGGCTGAAACAGAGGGCAAGAAACAGTGGGGCTGAAACAGAGGGGCTGAAACAGAGGGGCTGAAACAGAGGGCGAGAAACCAAGGGGCTGAAACAGATGGGCTGAAACAGGGGGCGAGAAACAGAGGGCGACAAACAGAGGGGCTGAAACAGAGGGGCTGAAACAGATGGGCTGAAACAGAGGGCTAGAAACAGAGGGGCTGAAACAGAGGGGCTGAAACAGAGGGGCTGAAACAGAGGGCGAGAAACAGTGTGGCTGAAACAGAGGGGCTGAAACAGAGGGACTGAAACACAGGGACTGAAACAGAGGGGCTGAAACAGAGGGCGAGAAACAGAGGGCGAGAAACAGAGGGCGAAAAACAGAGGGGCTGAAACAGAGGGTGAGAAACAGAGGGGCTGAAACAGAGGGGCTGAAACAGGGGGCGAGAAGCAGAGGGGCTGAAACAGAGGGGCTGGAACAGGGGGCGAGAAACAGAGGGGCTGAAACAGAGGGCGAGAAACAGAGGGGCTGAAACAGAGGGGCTGAAACAGAGGGGCTGAAACACAGGGCGAGAAACAGAGGGCGAGAAACAGAGGGGCTGAAACAGAGGGCGAGAAACAGAGGGGCTGAAACAGAGGGGCTGAAAAAGGGCGCGAGAAACAGAGGGGCTGAATCAGAGGGGCTGAAACAGGGGGCGAGAGACAGAGGGGCTGAAACAGAGGGGCTCAAACAGAGGGGCTGAAACAGAGGGCGAGAAACAGAGGGGCTGAAACAGTGGGGCTGAAACAGAGGGCGAGAAACCGAGGGGCTGAAACAGAGGGCGAGCAACAGAGGGGCTGAAACAGAGGGGCTGAAACAGAGGGCGAGAAACAGAGGGGCTGAAACAGCGGGCAAGAAACAGAGGGGCTGAAACAGAGGGGCTGAAACAGAGGGGCTGAAACAGAGGGCGAGCAACCAAGGGGCTGAAACAGAGGGGCTGAAACAGGGTGGGAGAAACAGAGGGCGAGAAACAGAGGGGCTGAAACAGAGGGGCTGAAACAGAGGGCGTGAAACCGAGGGGCTGAAACAGAGGGCGAGCAACAGAGGGGCTGAAACAGAGGGGCTGAAACAGAGGGCGAGAAACAGAGGGGCTGAAACAGAGGGCAAGAAACAGAGGGGCTGAAACAGAGGGGCAGAAACAGAGGGGCTGAAACAGAGGGCGAGCAACCAAGGGGCTGAAACAGAGGGGCTGAAACAGGGGGGGAGAAACAGAGGGCGAGAAACAGAGGGGCTGAAACAGAGGGGCTGAAACAGAGGGGCTGAAACGAGGGGCTGAAACAGAGGGCAAGAAACAGAGGGGCTGAAACAGAGGGGCTGAAAGAGAGGGGCTGAAACAGAGGGCGAGAAACAGAGGGGCTGAAACAGAGGGCGAGAAACAGAGGGGCTGAAACAGAGGGGCTGAAACAGAGGGCGAGAAACAGAGGGCGAGAAACAGAGTGCGAGAAACAGAGGGGCTGAAACATAGGGCGAGAAACAGAGGGGCTGAAACAGAGGGGCTGAAACAGGGGGCGAGAAACAGAGGGGCTGAAACAGAGGGGATGGAACAGGGGGCGAGAAACAGAGGGGCTGAAACAGAGGGGCTGAAACAGGGGGCGAGAAACAGGGGGCGAGAAACAGAGGGGCTGAAACAGAGGGGCTGAAACAGAGGGGCTGAAACAGAGGGCGAGAAACAGAGGGGCTGAAACAGAGGGCGAGAAACAGAGGGGCTGAAACAAAGGGGCTGAAACAGAGGGGCTGAAACAGAGGGCGAGAAACAGAGGGGCTGGAGCAGAGGGCGAGAAACAGAGGGGATGAAACAGAGGGGCTGAAACAGAGGGGCTGAAACAGAGGGCGAGAAACAGAGGGTGAGAAACAGAGGGCGAGAAACAGAGTGTTTGAAACAGAGGGCGAGAAACAGAGGGGCTGAAACAGAGGGGCTGAAACAGGGGGCGAGAAACAGAGGGGCTGAATCAGCGGGGCTGAAACATGGGGCGAGAGACAGAGTGGCTGAAACAGGGGGCGAGAGACAGAGGGGCTGAAACAGAGGGCGAGAAACAGAGGGGCTGAAACAGTGGGGCTGAGACAGAGGGCGAGAAACCGAGGGGCTGAAACAGAGGGGTGAAACAGGGGGCGAGAAACCGAGGGGCTGAAACAGAGGGTGAGAAACAGAGGGGCTGAAACAGAGGGGCTGAAACAGTGGGGCTGAAACAGTGGGGCTGAAACAGAGGGCGAGAAAAAGAGGGGCTGAAACAGAGGGGCTGAAACAGAGGGCGAGAAACTGAGGGGCTGAAACAGTGGGGCTGAAACAGAGAGCGAGAAAAAGAGGGGCTGAAACAGAAGGGGCTGAAAGAGAGGTTCTGAAACAGAGGGGCTGAAAGAGAGGGCGAGAAACAGAGGGGCTGAAACAGAGGGGCTGAAACAGAGGGGCTGAAACAGAGGGCGAGAGACAGAGGGCGAGAAACAGCGGGGCTGAAACAGAGGGGCTGAAACAGAGGGCGAGAAGCAGAGGGGCTGAAACAGTGGGTGAGAAAAAGAGGGGCTGACACAGAGGAGCTGAAACAGAGGGGCTGAAACAGAGGGCGAGAAACCGAGGGGCTGAAACAGAGGGCGAGCAACAGAGGGGCTGAAACAGAGGGGCTGAAACAGAGGGCGAGAAACAGAGGGGCTGAAACAGAGGGGCTGAAACAGAGTGGCTGAAACAGAGGGCTATAAACAGAGGGGCTGAAACAGAGGGGCTGAAACAGAGGGGCTGAAACAGGGGGCGAGAAACAGAGGGGCTGAAACAGAGGGCGAGAAACAGAGGGGCTGAAACAGAGGGGCTGAAACAGAGGGACTGAAACACAGGGACTGAAACAGAGGGGCTGAAACAGAGGGCGAGAAACAGAGGGGCTGAAACAGAGGGCAAGAAACAGTGGGGCTGAAACAGAGGGGCTGAAACAGAGGGGCTGAAACAGAGGGCGAGAAACCAAGGGGCTGAAACAGATGGGCTGAAACAGGGGGCGAGAAACAGAGGGCGACAAACAGAGGGGCTGAAACAGAGGGGCTGAAACAGATGGGCTGAAACAGAGGGCTAGAAACAGAGGGGCTGAAACAGAGGGGCTGAAACAGAGGGGCTGAAACAGAGGGCGAGAAACAGAGGGGCTGAAACAGAGGGGCTGAAACAGAGGGACTGAAACACAGGGACTGAAACAGAGGGGCTGAAACAGAGGGCGAGAAACAGAGGGCGAGAAACAGAGGGGCTGAAAGAGAGGGTGAGAAACAGAGGGGCTGAAACAGAGGGGCTGGAACAGGGGGCGAGAAGCAGAGGGGCTGAAACAGAGGGGATGGAACAGGGGTCGAGAAACAGAGGGGCTGAAACAGAGGGCGAGAAACAGAGGGGCTGAAACAGAGGGGCTGAAACACAGGGCGAGAAACAGAGGGCGAGAAACAGAGGGCGAGAAACAGAGGGGCTGAAACAGAGGGCGAGAAACAGAGGGGCTGAAACAGAGGGGCTGAAAAAGGGCGCGAGAAACAGAGGGGCAGAATCAGAGGGGCGGAAACAGGGGGCGATAGACAGAGGGGCTGAAACAGAGGGGCTGAAACAGAGGGGCTGAAACAGAGGGCGAGAAACAGAGGGGCTGAAACAGTGGGGCTGAAACAGAGGGCGAGAAACCGAGGGGCTGAAACAGAGGGCGAGCAACAGAGGGGCTGAAACAGAGGGGCTGAAACAGAGGGCGAGAAACAGAGGGCTGAAACAGAGGGCAAGAAACAGAGGGGCTGAAACAGAGGTGCTGAAACAGAGGTGCTGAAACAGAGGGCGAGCAACCAAGGGGCTGAAACAGAGGGGCTGAAACAGGGTGGGAGAAACAGAGGGCGAGAAACAGAGGGGCTGAAACAGAGGGGCTGAAACAGAGGGCGAGAAACCGTGGGGCTGAAACAGAGGGCGAGCAACAGAGGGGCTGAAACAGAGGGGCTGAAACAGAGGGCGAGATACAGAGGGGCTGAAACAGAGGGCAAGAAACAGAGGGGCTGAAACAGAGGGGCAGAAACAGAGGGGCTGAAACAGAGGGCGAGCAACCAAGGGGCTGAAACAGAGCGGCTGAAACAGGTGGGGAGAAACAGAGGGCGAGAAACAGAGGGGCTGAAACAGAGGGGCTGAAACAGAGGGGCTGAAACGAGGGGCTGAAACAGAGGGCAAGAAACAGAGGGGCTGAAACAGAGGGGCTGAAACAGAGGGAGCGAAACAGAGGGCGAGAAACAGAGGGGCTGAAACAGAGGGCGAGAAACAGAGGGGCTGAAACAGAGGGGCTGAAACAGAGGGCGAGAAACAGAGGGCGAGAAACAGAGGGCGAGAAACAGAGGGGCTGAAACATAGGGCGAGAAACAGAGGGGCTGAAACAGAGGGGCTGAAACAGGGGGCGAGAAACAGAGGGGCTGAAACAGAGGGGATGGAACAGGGGGCGAGAAACAGAGGGGCTGAAACAGAGGGGCTGAAACAGAGGGGCTGAAACAGGGGGCGAGAAACAGGGGGCGAGAAACAGAGGGGCTGAAACAGAGTGGCTGAAACAGAGGGGCTGAAACAGAGGGCGAGAAACAGAGGGGCTGAAACAGAGGGGCTGAATCAGAGGGGCTGAAACAAAGGGGCTGAAACAGAGGGGCTGAAACAGAGGGCGAGAAACAGAGGGGCTGGAGCAGAGGGCGAGAAACAGGGGGGGAGAAACAGAGGGGCTGAAACAGAGGGGCTGAAACAGAGGGCGAGAAACAGAGGGTGAGAAACAGAGGGCGAGAAACAGAGGGGCTGAAACAGAGGGCGAGAAACAGAGGGGCTGAAACAGAGGGGCTGAAACAGGGGGCGAGAAACAGAGGGGCTGAATCAGCGGGGCTGAAACATGGGGCGAGAGACAGAGGGGCTGAAACAGAGGGCGAGAGACAGAGGGGCTGAAACAGAGGGCGAGAAACAGAGGGGCTGAAACAGTGGGGCTGAGACAGAGGGCGTGAAACCGAGGGGCTGAAACAGAGGGGCTGAAACATGGGCGAGAAACCGAGGGGCTGAAACAGAGGGCGAGAAACAGAGGGGCTGAAACAGAGGGGCTGAAACAGTGGGGCTGAAACAGTGGGGCTGAAACAGAGGGCGAGAAAAAGAGGGGCTGAAACAGAGGGGCTGAAACAGAGGGCGAGAAACTGAGGGGCTGAAACAGTGGGGCTGAAACAGAGAGCGAGAAAAAGAGGGGCTGAAACAGAAGGGGCTGAAAGAGAGGTTCTGAAACAGAGGGGCTGAAAGAGAGGGCGAGAAACAGAGGGGCTGAAACAGAGGGGCTGAAACAGAGGGGCTGAAACAGAGGGCGAGAGACAGAGGGCGAGAAACAGAGGGGCTGAAACAGAGGGCGAGAAGCAGAGGGGCTCAAACAGTGGGTGAGAAAAAGAGGGGCTGAAACAGAGCAGCTGAAACAGAGGGGCTGAAACAGAGGGCGAGAAACAGAGGGGCTGAAACAGAGGGGCTGAAACAGAGGGCGAGAAACAGAGGGGCTGAAACAGAGGGGCTGAAACAGAGGGGCTGAAACAGAGGGCGAGAAACCAAGGGGCTGAAACAGAGGGTGAGAAACCGAGGGGCTGAACAGAGGGGCTGAAACAGAGGGGCTGAAACAGAGGGACTGAAACAGAGGGCGAGAAACCGAGGGGCTGAAACCGAGGGGCTGAAACAGGGGGTGAGAAACAGAGGGGCTGAAACAGAGGGGCTGAAACAGATGTGCTGAAACAGCGGGGCTGAAACAGAGGGCTAGAAACAGAAGGGCTGAAACAGAGGGGCTGAAACAGAGGGGCTGAAACAGAGGGCGAGAAACAGAGGGGCTGAAACAGAGGGGATGAAACAGAGGGGCTGAAACAGAGGGGGAGAAACAGAGGGCGAGAAACAGAGGGGCTGAAACAGAGGGGCTGAAACAGGGGGCGAGAAACAGAGCGTCTGAAACAGAGGGGCTGAAACAGAGGGCGAGAAACAGAGAGCGAGAAACAGAGGGGCTGAAACAGAGGGGCTGAAACAGAGGGCGAGAAACAGAGGGGCGGAATAATGGGGCGAGAAACAGAGGGCGAGAAACAGAGCGGCTGAAACAGAGGGACTGAAACAGAGGGGCTGAAACAGAGGGCGAGAAACCAAGGGGCTGAAACGGAGGGGCTGAAACAGGGGGCGAGAAACAGAGAGCGGCAAACAGAGGGGCTGAAACAGAGGGGCTGAAACAGAGGGGCTGAAAAAGGGGGCGAGAAACAGAGTGGCTGAATCAGAGGTGCTGAAACAGGGGGCGAGAGACAGAGGGGCTGAAACAGAGGGCGAGAGACAGAGGGGCTGAAACAGAGGGGCTGAAACAGAGGGCGAGAAACAGAGGGGCTGAAACAGAGGGGCTGAAACAGAGGGCGATAAACCGAGTGGCTGAACAGAGGGGCTGAAACAGAGGGGCTGAAACAGAGGGGCTGAAACAGAGGGGGAGAAACAGAAGGGCAGAAATAGAGGGCGAGAAACAGAGGGGCTGAAACAGAGGGGCTGAAACAGAGGGGCTGAAACAGAGGGCGAGAAACCGAGGCGCTGAAACAGAGGGGCTGAAACAGGGGGCGAGAAACAGAGGGAAAGAAACAGAGGGGCTGAAACAGAGGGGCTGAAACAGAGGGGCTGAAACAGAGGGCTAGAAACAGAGGGGCTGAAACAGAGGGGCTGAAACAGAGGGGCTGAAACAGAGGGCTGAAACAGAGGGCGAGAAACAGAGGGGCTGAAACAGAGGGGCTGAAACAGAGGTGCTGAAACAGAGGGCGAGAAACAGAGGGGCTGAAACAGAGGGCGAGAAACAGAGGGGCTGAAACAGAGGGGCTGAAACAGGGGGCGAGAAAGAGAGGGGCTGAAACAGAGGAGCGGAAAAAGGGGGCGAGAAACAGAGGGGCTGAAACAGAGGGGCTGAAACAGGGGGCGAGAAACAGCGGGCGAGAAACAGGGGGCCTGAAACAGAGGGGCTGAAACAGAGGGGCTGAAACAGAGGGGCTGAAACAGAGGGCGAGAAACAGAGGGGCTGAAACAGAGGGCGAGAAACAGAGGGGCTGAAACAGAGGGGCTGAAACAGAGGGCGAGAAACCGAGGGGCTGAAACAGAGGGCGAGAAACAGAGGGGCTGAAACAGAGGGCGAGAAACCGAGGGGCTGAAACAGAGGGGCTGATACAGAGGTGCTGAAACAGAGGGGCTGAAACAGAAGGCGAGAAACAGAGGGCGAGAAACAGAGGGCCTGAAACAGAGGGGCTGAAACAAAAGGGCTGAAACAGAGGGGCTGAAACAGAGGGCGAGAAACAGAGGGGCTGAAACAGAGGGCGAGAAACCGAGGGGCTGAAACAGAGGGGCTGAAACAGAGGGGCTGAAACAGAGGGCGAGAAACAGAGGGGCTGAATAATGGGGGGAGAAACATAGGGGCTGAAACAGAGGAGCTGAAACAGAGGGGCTGAAACAGAGGGCGAGAAACAGTGGGGCTGAAACAGTGGGGCTCAAACAGAGGGGCTGAAACAGAGGGCGAGAACCAGAGGGGCTGAATAATAGGGCGAGAAACAGAGGGGCTGAAACAGAGGGGCTGAAACAGAGGGCGAGAAACCGAGGGGCTGAAACAGAGGGCGAGAAACAGAGGGGCTGAAACAGAGTAGCTGAAACAGATGGGCTGAAACAGAGGGCGAGAAAAAAGGGGCTGAAACAGAGGGGCTGAAACAGAGGGCGAGAAACAGAGGGCGAGAAACAGAGGGGCTGAAACAGAGGGCGAGAAACAGAGGGGCTGAAACAGAGGGGCTGAAACAGGGGGCGAGAAACAGAGGGGCTGAAACAGAGGGGCTGAAACAGGGGACGAGTAACAGAGGGGCTGAAACAGAGTGGCTGAAACAGGGGGCGAGAAACAGCGGGCGAGAAACAGGGGGGCTGAAACAGAGGGGCTGAAACAGAGGGGCTGAAACAGAGGGGCTGAAACAGAGGGCGAGAAACAGAGGGGCTGAAACAGAGGGCGATAAACAGAGGGGCTGAAACAGAGGGGCTGAAACAGAGGGGCTGAAACAGAGGGCGAGAAACCGAGGGGCTGAAACAGAAGGGCTGAAACAGAGGGAGAGAAACAGAGGGGCTGAAACAGAGGGCGAGAAACCGAGGGGCTGAAACAGAGGGGCTGAAACAGAAGGCGAGAAACAGAGGGCGAGAAACAGAGGGGCTGAAACAGAAGGGCTGAAACAGAGGGGCTGAAACAGAGGGCGAGAAACAGAGGGGCTGAAACAGAGGGCGAGAAACCGAGGGGCTGAAACAGAGGGGCTGAAACAGAGGGGCTGAAACAGAGGGCGAGAAACAGAGGGGCTGAATAATGGGGCGAGAAACAGAGGGCGAGAAACAGAGGGGCTGAATCAGAGGCCGAGAAACAGAGGGGCTGAAACAGAGGGGCTCAAACAGAGGGGCTGAAACAGAGGGCGAGAAACAGAGGGTCTGAATAATGGGGCGAGAAACAGAGGGCGAGAAACAGAGGGGCTGAAACAGAGGCCGAGAAACAGAGGGGCTGAAACAGAGGGGCTGAAACAGAGGCCGAGAAACAGAGGGGCTGAAACAGAGGGGCTGAAACAGAGGGGCTGAAACAGAAGGTGAGAAACAGAGGGGCTGAAACAGAGGGGCTGAAACAGAGGGTGAGAAGCAGAGGGGCTGAAACAGTGGGTGAGAAAAAGAGGGTCTGAAACAGAGGAGCTGAAACAGAGGGCCTGAAACAGAGGGGCTGAAACAGAAGGCGAGAAACAGAGGGCGAGAAACAGAGGGGCTGAAACAGAAGGGCTGAAACAGAGGGGCTGAAACAGAGGGCGAGAAACAGAGGGGCTGAAACAGGGGGCGAGAAACAGAGGGGCTGAAACACAGGGGCTGAAACAGAGGGGCTGAAACAGAGGGGCTGAAACAGAGGGCGAGAAACAGAGGGGCTGAAACAGAGGGGCTGAAACAGAGGGCGAGAAACAGAGGGCTGAAACAGAGGGGCTGAAACAGAGGGGCTGAAACAGAGGGCGAGAAACAGAGGGGCTGAAACAGAGGGCGAGAAACAGAGAGCGAGAAACAGAGGGGCTGAAACAGAGGGCGAGAAACAGAGGGGCTGAAACAGAGGGCGAGAAACCGAAGGGCTGAAACAGAGGGCGAGAAACAATGGGGCTGAAACAGAGGGGCTGAAACAGAGGGGCTGAAACAGTGGGCGAGAAACCAAGGGGCTGAAACAGTGGGGCTGAAACAGGGGGCGAGAAACAGAGGGCGACAAACAGAGGGGCTGAAACAGAGGGGCTGAAACAGAGTGGCTGAAACAGAGGGCTATAAACAGAGGGGCTGAAACAGAGGGGCTGAAACAGTGGGGCTGAAACAGGGGGCGAGAAACAGAGGGGCTGAAACAGAGGGCGAGAAACAGTGGGGCTGAAACAGAGGGGCTGAAACAGAGGGCGAGAAACCAAGGGGCTGAAACAGATGGGCTGAAACAGGGGGCGAGAAACAGAGGGCGACAAACAGAGGGGCTGAAACAGAGGGTGAGAAACAGAGGGGCTGAAACAGAGGGGCTGAAACAGAGGGCGATAAACCGAGTGGCTGAACAGAGGGGCTGAAACAGAGGGGCTGAAACAGAGGGGCTGAAACAGAGGGGGAGAAACAGAAGGGCAGAAATAGAGGGCGAGAAACAGAGGGGCTGAAACAGAGGGGCTGAAACAGAGGGGCTGAAACAGAGGGCGAGAAACCGAGGCGCTGAAACAGAGGGGCTGAAACAGGGGGCGAGAAACAGAGGGAAAGAAACAGAGGGGCTGAAACAGAGGGGCTGAAACAGAGGGGCTGAAACAGAGGGCTAGAAACAGAGGGGCTGAAACAGAGGGGCTGAAACAGAGGGGCTGAAACAGAGGGCTGAAACAGAGGGCGAGAAACAGAGGGGCTGAAACAGAGGGGCTGAAACAGAGGTGCTGAAACAGAGGGCGAGAAACAGAGGGGCTGAAACAGAGGGCGAGAAACAGAGGGGCTGAAACAGAGGGGCTGAAACAGGGGGCGAGAAAGAGAGGGGCTGAAACAGAGGAGCGGAAAAAGGGGGCGAGAAACAGAGGGGCTGAAACAGAGGGGCTGAAACAGGGGGCGAGAAACAGCGGGCGAGAAACAGGGGGCCTGAAACAGAGGGGCTGAAACAGAGGGGCTGAAACAGAGGGGCTGAAACAGAGGGCGAGAAACAGAGGGGCTGAAACAGAGGGCGAGAAACAGAGGGGCTGAAACAGAGGGGCTGAAACAGAGGGGCTGAAACAGAGGGCGAGAAACCGAGGGGCTGAAACAGAGGGGCTGAAACAGAGGGCGAGAAACAGAGGGGCTGAAACAGAGGGCGAGAAACCGAGGGGCTGAAACAGAGGGGCTGATACAGAGGTGCTGAAACAGAGGGGCTGAAACAGAAGGCGAGAAACAGAGGGCGAGAAACAGAGGGGCTGAAACAGAGGGGCTGAAACAAAAGGGCTGAAACAGAGGGGCTGAAACAGAGGGCGAGAAACAGAGGGGCTGAAACAGAGGGCGAGAAACCGAGGGGCTGAAACAGAGGGGCTGAAACAGAGGGGCTGAAACAGAGGGCGAGAAACAGAGGGGCTGAATAATGGGGGGAGAAACATAGGGGCTGAAACAGAGGAGCTGAAACAGAGGGGCTGAAACAGAGGGCGAGAAACAGTGGGGCTGAAACAGTGGGGCTCAAACAGAGGGGCTGAAACAGAGGGCGAGAACCAGAGGGGCTGAATAATAGGGCGAGAAACAGAGGGGCTGAAACAGAGTAGCTGAAACAGAGGGGCTGAAACAGAGGGCGAGAAACCGAGGGGCTGAAACAGAGGGCGAGAAACAGAGGGGCTGAAACAGAGTAGCTGAAACAGATGGGCTGAAACAGAGGGCGAGAAAAAAGGGGCTGAAACAGAGGGGCTGAAACAGAGGGCGAGAAACAGAGGGCGAGAAACAGAGGGGCTGAAACAGAGGGCGAGAAACAGAGGGGCTGAAACAGAGGGGCTGAAACAGGGGGCGAGAAACAGAGGGGCTGAAACAGAGGGGCTGAAACAGGGGACGAGTAACAGAGGGGCTGAAACAGAGTGGCTGAAACAGGGGGCGAGAAACAGCGGGCGAGAAACAGGGGGGCTGAAACAGAGGGGCTGAAACAGAGGGGCTGAAACAGAGGGGCTGAAACAGAGGGCGAGAAACAGAGGGGCTGAAACAGAGGGCGATAAACAGAGGGGCTGAAACAGAGGGGCTGAAACAGAGGGGCTGAAACAGAGGGCGAGAAACCGAGGGGCTGAAACAGAAGGGCTGAAACAGAGGGAGAGAAACAGAGGGGCTGAAACAGAGGGCGAGAAACCGAGGGGCTGAAACAGAGGGGCTGAAACAGAAGGCGAGAAACAGAGGGCGAGAAACAGAGGGGCTGAAACAGAAGGGCTGAAACAGAGGGGCTGAAACAGAGGGCGAGAAACAGAGGGGCTGAAACAGAGGGCGAGAAACCGAGGGGCTGAAACAGAGGGGCTGAAACAGAGGGGCTGAAACAGAGGGCGAGAAACAGAGGGGCTGAATAATGGGGCGAGAAACAGAGGGCGAGAAACAGAGGGGCTGAATCAGAGGCCGAGAAACAGAGGGGCTGAAACAGAGGGGCTCAAACAGAGGGGCTGAAACAGAGGGCGAGAAACAGAGGGTCTGAATAATGGGGCGAGAAACAGAGGGCGAGAAACAGAGGGGCTGAAACAGAGGCCGAGAAACAGAGGGGCTGAAACAGAGGGGCTGAAACAGAGGCCGAGAAACAGAGGGGCTGAAACAGAGGGGCTGAAACAGAGGGGCTGAAACAGAAGGTGAGAAACAGAGGGGCTGAAACAGAGGGGCTGAAACAGAGGGTGAGAAGCAGAGGGGCTGAAACAGTGGGTGAGAAAAAGAGGGTCTGAAACAGAGGAGCTGAAACAGAGGGGCTGAAACAGAGGGGCTGAAACAGAAGGCGAGAAACAGAGGGCGAGAAACAGAGGGGCTGAAACAGAAGGGCTGAAACAGAGGGGCTGAAACAGAGGGCGAGAAACAGAGGGGCTGAAACAGGGGGCGAGAAACAGAGGGGCTGAAACAGAGGGGCTGAAACAGAGGGGCTGAAACAGAGGGGCTGAAACAGAGGGCGAGAAACAGAGGGGCTGAAACAGAGGGGCTGAAACAGAGGGCGAGAAACAGAGGGCTGAAACAGAGGGGCTGAAACAGAGGGGCTGAAACAGAGGGCGAGAAACAGAGGGGCTGAAACAGAGGGCGAGAAACAGAGAGCGAGAAACAGAGGGGCTGAAACAGAGGGCGAGAAACAGAGGGGCTGAAACAGAGGGCGAGAAACCGAAGGGCTGAAACAGAGGGCGAGAAACAATGGGGCTGAAACAGAGGGGCTGAAACAGAGGGGCTGAAACAGTGGGCGAGAAACCAAGGGGCTGAAACAGTGGGGCTGAAACAGGGGGCGAGAAACAGAGGGCGACAAACAGAGGGGCTGAAACAGAGGGGCTGAAACAGAGTGGCTGAAACAGAGGGCTATAAACAGAGGGGCTGAAACAGAGGGGCTGAAACAGTGGGGCTGAAACAGGGGGCGAGAAACAGAGGGGCTGAAACAGAGGGCGAGAAACAGTGGGGCTGAAACAGAGGGGCTGAAACAGAGGGCGAGAAACCAAGGGGCTGAAACAGATGGGCTGAAACAGGGGGCGAGAAACAGAGGGCGACAAACAGAGGGGCTGAAACAGAGGGTGAGAAACAGAGGGGCTGAAACAGAGGGGCTGAAACAGGGGGCGAGAAACAGAGGGGCTGAAACAGAGGGACTGAAACACAGGGACTGAAACAGAGGGGCTGAAACAAAGGGCGAGAAACAGAGGGGCTGAAACAGAGGGCAAGAAACAGTGGGGCTGAAACAGAGGGGCTGAAACAGAGGGGCTGAAACAGAGGGCGAGAAACCAAGGGGCTGAAACAGAGGGGCTGGAACAGATGGGCTGAAACAGAGGGCGAGAAACAGAGGGGCTGAAACAGAGGGGCTGAAACAGAGGGACTGAAACACAGGGACTGAAACAGAGGGGCTGAAACAGAGGGCGAGAAACAGAGGGCGAGAAACAGAGGGCGAGAAACAGAGGGGCTGAAACAGAGGGTGAGAAACAGAGGGGCTGAAACAGAGGGGCTGAAACAGGGGGCGAGAAACAGAAGGGCTGAAACAGAGGGGCTGGAACAGGGGGCGAGAAACAGAGGGGCTGAAACAGAGGGGGAGAAACAGAGGGGCTGAAACAGAGGGCGAGAAACAGAGGGTGAGAAACAGAGGATGAGAAACAGAGGGGCTGAAACAGAGGGCGAGAAACACAGGGGCTGAAAGAGAGGGGCTGAAACAGCGGGCGAGAAACTGAGGGGCTGAATCAGCGTGGCTGAAACAGGGGGCGAGAGACAGAGGGGCTGAAACAGAGGGCGTGAGACAGAGGGGCTGAAACAGAGGGCGAGAAACAGAGGGGCTGAAACAGAGGGGCTGAAACAGAGGGCGAGAAACTGAGGGGCTGATACAGAGGGCGAGAAACAGAGGGGCTGAAACAGAGGGGCTGAAACAGAGGGGCTGAAACAGAGGGTGAGAAACAGAGGGGCTGAAACAGAGGGCGAGAAACAGAGGGGCTGAAACAGAGGGCGAGAAACAGAGGGGCTGAAACAGAGGGGCTGAAACAGAGGGCGAGAATCAGGGGGGCTGATACAGAGGGCGAGAAACAGAGGGGCTGAAACAGAGGGGCTGAAACAGAGGGGCTGAAACAGAGGGTGAGAAACAGTGGGGCTGAAACAGAGGGCGAGAAACAGAGGGGCTGAAACAGAGGGCGAGAAACAGAGGGGCTGAAACAGAGGGGCTGAAACAGAGGGCGAGAAACAGAGGGGCTGAAACAGAGGGGCTGAAACAGAGGGGCTGAAACAGAGGGCGAGAAACAGAGGGGCTGAAACAGAGGTCAAGAAACAGTGGGGCTGAAACAGAGGGGCTGAAACAGAGGGGCTGAAACAGAGGGCGAGAAACAGAGGGGCTGAAACAGAGGGGCTGAAACAGAGGGGCTGAAACAGAGGGCAAGAAAGCGAGGGGCTGAAAGCGAGGGGCTGAAACAGGGGGCGAGAAACAGAGGGCGAGAAACAGAGGGGCTGAAACAGAGGGGCTGAAACAGAGGGGCTGAAACAGAGGGCTAGAAACAGAGGGGCTGAAACTGAGGGGCTGAAACAGAGGGGCTGAAACAGAGGGCGAGAAACAGAGGGGCTGAAACAGAGGGTCTGAAACAGAGGGCGAGAAACAGAGGGGCTGAAACAGAGGGCGAGAAACTGTGGGGCTGAAACAGAGGGGCTGAAACAGAGGGGCTGAAACAGAGGGCGAGAAACCGAGGGGCTGAAACAGAGGGCGAGAAACAGAGGGGCTGAAACAGAGCGGCTGAAACAGGGGGCGAGAAACAGAGGGGCTGAAACAGAGGGGCTGAAACAGAGGGGCTGAAACAGAGGGCGAGAAACAGAGGGGCTGAAACAGAGGGGCTGAAACAGAGGGCGAGAAACAGAGGGCTGAAACAGAGGGGCTGAAACAGAGGGGCTGAAACAGAGGGCGAGAAACAGAGGGGCTGAAACAGAGGGCGAGAAACAGAGAGCGAGAAACAGAGGGGCTGAAACAGAGGGCGAGAAACAGAGGGGCTGAAACAGAGGGCGAGAAACCGAAGGGCTGAAACAGAGGGCGAGAAACAGTGGGGCTGAAACAGAGGGGCTGAAACAGAGGGGCTGAAACAGTGGGCGAGAAACCAAGGGGCTGAAACAGAGGGGCTGAAACAGGGGGCGAGAAACAGAGGGCGAGAAACAGAGGGGCTGAAACAGAGGGGCTGAAACAGAGTGGCTGAAACAGAGGGCGAGAAACAGAGGGGCTGAAACAGAGGGGCTGAAACAGTGGGGCTGAAACAGAGGGTGTGAAACAGTGGGGCTGAAACAGAGGGGCTGAAAAGAAGGCGAGAAGCAGAGGGGCTGAAACAGTGGGTGAGAAAAAGAGGGGCTGAAACAGAGGAGCTGAAACAGAGGGGCTGAAACAGAGGGCGAGAAACAGAGGGCGAGAAACTGAGGGGCTGAAACAGAGGGCGAGAAACAGAGAGGCTGAAACATAGGGGCTGAAACCGAGGGCGAGAAACAGGGAGGCTGAAACAGAGGGCGAGAAACAGAGGGGCTGAAACAGAGGGCGAGAAACAGAGGGGCTGAAACAGAGGGCGAGAAACAGAGGGGCTGAAACAGAGGGGCTGAAACAGGGGGCGAGAAACAGAGGGGCTGAAACAGAGGGGCTGGAACAGGGGGCGAGAAACAGAGGGGCTGAAACAGAGGGGCTGAAACAGAGGGGGAGAAACAGGGGGCGAGAAACAGAGGGGCTGAAACAGAGGGGCTGAAACAGAGGGGCTGAAACAGAGGGCGAGAAACCGAGGGGCTGAAACAGAGGGCGAGAAACAGAGGGGCTGAAACAGAGGGGCTGAAACAGAGGGGCTGATACAGAGGGCGAGAAACAGGCGGGCTGAAACAGTGGTCGAGAAACAGAGGGGCTGAAACAGAGGGGCTGAAACAGAGGGGCCGAAACAGAGAGGCTGAAACAGAGGGCGAGAAACAGAGGGTGAGAAACAGAGGATGAGAAACAGAGGGGCTGAAACAGAGGGCGAGAAACACAGGGGCTGAAAGAGAGGGGCTGAAACAGCGGGCGAGAAACTGAGGGGCTGAATCAGCGTGGCTGAAACAGGGGGCGAGAGACAGAGGGGCTGAAACAGAGGGCGTGAGACAGAGGGGCTGAAACAGAGGGCGAGAAACAGAGGGGCTGAAACAGAGGGGCTGAAACAGAGGGCGAGAAACTGAGGGGCTGATACAGAGGGCGAGAAACAGAGGGGCTGAAACAGAGGGGCTGAAACAGAGGGGCTGAAACAGAGGGTGAGAAACAGAGGGGCTGAAACAGAGGGCGAGAAACAGAGGGGCTGAAACAGAGGGCGAGAAACAGAGGGGCTGAAACAGAGGGGCTGAAACAGAGGGCGAGAATCAGGGGGGCTGATACAGAGGGCGAGAAACAGAGGGGCTGAAACAGAGGGGCTGAAACAGAGGGGCTGAAACAGAGGGTGAGAAACAGAGGGGCTGAAACAGAGGGCGAGAAACAGAGGGGCTGAAACAGAGGGCGAGAAACAGAGGGGCTGAAACAGAGGGGCTGAAACAGAGGGCGAGAAACAGAGGGGCTGAAACAGAGGGGCTGAAACAGAGGGGCTGAAACAGAGGACGAGAAACAGAGGGGCTGAAACAGAGGTCAAGAAACAGTGGGGCTGAAACAGAGGGGCTGAAACAGAGGGGCTGAAACAGAGGGCGAGAAACAGAGGGGCTGAAACAGAGGGGCTGAAACAGAGGGCAAGAAAGCGAGGGGCTGAGAGCGAGGGGCTGAAACAGGGGGCGAGAAACAGAGGGCGAGAAACAGAGGGGCTGAAACAGTGGGTCTGAAACAGAGGGGCTGAAACAGAGGGCTAGAAACAGAGGGGCTGAAACTGAGGGGCTGAAACAGAGGGGCTGAAACAGAGGGCGAGAAACAGAGGGGCTGAAACAGAGGGTCTGAAACAGAGGGCGAGAAACAGAGGGGCTGAAACAGAGGGCGAGAAACTGTGGGGCTGAAACAGAGGGGCTGAAACAGAGTGGCTGAAACAGAGGGCGAGAAACCGAGGGGCTGAAACAGAGGGCGAGAAACAGAGGGGCTGAAACAGAGCGGCTGAAACAGGGGGTGAGAAACAGAGGGGCTGAAACAGAGGGGCTGAAACAGAGGGGCTGAAACAGAGGGGCTGAAACAGAGGGCGAGAAACAGAGGGGCTGAAACAGAGGGGCTGAAACAGAGGGCGAGAAACAGAGGGCTGAAACAGAGGGGCTGAAACAGAGGGGCTGAAACAGAGGGCGAGAAACAGAGGGGCTGAAACAGAGGGCGAGAAACAGAGAGCGAGAAACAGAGGGGCTGAAACAGAGGGCGAGAAACAGAGGGGCTGAAACAGAGGGCGAGAAACCGAAGGGCTGAAACAGAGGGCGAGAAACAGTGGGGCTGAAACAGAGGGGCTGAAACAGAGGGGCTGAAACAGTGGGCGAGAAACCAAGGGGCTGAAACAGAGGGGCTGAAACAGGGGGCGAGAAACAGAGGGCGAGAAACAGAGGGGCTGAAACAGAGGGGCTGAAACAGAGTGGCTGAAACAGAGGGCTATAAACAGAGGGGCTGAAACAGAGGGGCTGAAACAGAGGGGCTGAAACAGGGGGCGAGAAACAGAGGGGCTGAAACAGAGGGCGAGAAACAGTGGGGCTGAAACAGAGGGGCTGAAACAGAGGGGCTGAAACAGAGGGCGAGAAACCAAGGGGCTGAAACAGATGGGCTGAAACAGGGGGCGAGAAACAGAGGGCGACAAACAGAGGGGCTGAAACAGAGAGTGAGAAACAGAGGGGCTGAAACAGAGGGGCTGAAACAGGGGGCGAGAAACAGAGGGGCTGAAACAGAGGGACTGAAACACAGGGACTGAAACAGAGGGGCTGAAACAAAGGGCGAGAAACAGAGGGGCTGAAACAGAGGGCAAGAAGCAGTGGGGCTGAAACAGAGGGGCTGAAACAGAGGGGCTGAAACAGAGGGCGAGAAACCAAGGGGCTGAAACAGATGGGCTGAAACAGGGGGCGAGAAACAGAGGGCGACAAACAGAGGGGCTGAAACAGAGGGGCTGAAACAGATGGGCTGAAACAGAGGGCGAGAAACAGAGGGGCTGAAACAGAGGGGCTGAAACAGAGGGGCTGAAACAGAGGGCGAGAAACAGAGGGGCTGAAACAGAGGTCAAGAAACAGTGGGGCTGAAACAGAGGGGCTGAAACAGAGGGGCTGAAACAGAGGGCGAGAAACAGAGGGGCTGAAACAGAGGGGCTGAAACAGAGGGGCTGAAACAGAGGGCGAGAAAACGAGGGGCTGAAAGCGTGCGGCTGAAACAGGGGGCGAGAAACAGAGGGCGAGAAACAGAGGGGCTGAAACAGAGGGGCTGAAACAGAGGGGCTGAAACAGAGGGCTAGAAACAGAGGGGCTGAAACTGAGGGGCTGAAACAGAGGGGCTGAAACAGAGGGCGAGAAACAGAGGGGCTGAAACAGAGGGTCTGAAACAGAGGGCGAGAAACAGAGGGGCTGAAACAGAGGGCGAGAAACTGTGGGGCTGAAACAGAGGGGCTGAAACAGAGGGGCTGAAACAGGGCGAGAAACCGAGGGGCTGAAACAGAGGGCGAGAAACAGAGGGGCTGAAACAGAGGGGCTGAAACAGGGGGCGAGAAACAGAGGGGCTGAAACAGAGGGGCTGAAACAGAGGGGCTGAAACAGAGGGGCTGAAACAGAGGGCGAGAAACAGAGGGGCTGAAACAGAGGGGCTGAAACAGAGGGCGAGAAACAGAGGGCTGAAACAGAGGGGCTGAAACAGAGGGGCTGAAAGAGAGGGCGAGAAACAGAGGGGCTGAAACAGAGGGCGAGAAACAGAGAGCGAGAAACAGAGGGCGAGAAACAGAGGGGCTGAAACAGAGGGCGAGAAACCGAAGGGCTGAAACTGAGGGCGAGAAACAGTGGGGCTGAAACAGAGGGGCTGAAACAGAGGGGCTGAAACAGTGGGCGAGAAACCAAGGGGCTGAAACAGAGGGGCTGAAACAGGGGGCGAGAAACAGAGGGCGACAAACAGAGGGGCTGAAACAGAGGGGCTGAAACAGAGTGGCTGAAACAGAGGGCTATAAACAGAGGGGCTGAAACAGAGGGGCTGAAACAGAGGGGCTGAAACAGGGGGCGAGAAACAGAGGGGCTGAAACAGAGGGCGAGAAACAGTGGGGCTGAAACAGAGGGGCTGAAACAGAGGGCGAGAAACCAAGGGGCTGAAACAGATGGGCTGAAACAGGGGGCGAGAAACAGAGGGCGACAAACAGAGGGGCTGAAACAGAGGGTGAGAAACAGAGGGGCTGAAACAGAGGGGCTGAAACAGGGGGCGAGAAACAGAGGGGCTGAAACAGAGGGACTGAAACACAGGGACTGAAACAGAGGGGCTGAAACAAAGGGCGAGAAACAGAGGGGCTGAAACAGAGGGCAAGAAACAGTGGGGCTGAAACAGAGGGGCTGAAACAGAGGGGCTGAAACAGAGGGCGAGAAACCAAGGGGCTGAAACAGATGGGCTGAAACAGGGGGCGAGAAACAGAGGGCGACAAACAGAGGGGCTGAAACAGAGAAGCTGAAACAGATGGGCTGAAACAGAGGGCGAGAAACAGAGAGGCTGAAACAGAGCGGCTGAAACAGAGGGGCTGAAACAGAGGGCGAGAAACAGAGGGGCTGAAACAGAGGGGCTGAAACAGAGGGACTGAAACACAGGGACTGAAACAGAGGGGCTGAAACAGAGGGCGAGAAACAGAGGGCGAGAAACAGAGGGCGAGAAACAGAGGGGCTGAAACAGAGGGTGGGAAACAGAGGGGCTGAAACAGAGGGGCTGAAACAGGGGGCGAGAAACAGAAGGGCTGAAACAGAGGGGCTGGAACAGGGGGCGAGAAACAGAGGGGCTGAAACAGAGGGGGAGAAACAGAGGGGCTGAAACAGAGGGCGAGAAACAGAGGGGCTGAAACAGAGGGGCTGAAACAAGGGGCGAGAAACAGAGGGGCTGAAACACAGGGGCTGAAACAGAGGGGCTGAAACAGAGGGGCTGAAACAGAGGGCGAGAAACAGAGGGGCTGAAACAGAGGGGCTGAAACAGAGGGCGAGAAACAGAGGGCTGAAACAGAGGGGCTGAAACAGAGGGGCTGAAACAGAGGGCGAGAAACAGAGGGGCTGAAACAGAGGGCGAGAAACAGAGAGCGAGAAACAGAGGGGCTGAAACAGAGGGCGAGAAACAGAGGGGCTGAAACAGAGGGCGAGAAACGGAGGGGCTGAAACAGAGGGCGAGAAACAGTGGGGCTGAAACAGAGGGGCTGAAACAGAGGGGCTGAAACAGTGGGCGAGAAACCAAGGGGCTGAAACAGAGGGGCTGAAACAGGGGGCGAGAAACAGAGGGCGACAAACAGAGGGGCTGAAACAGAGGTGCTGAAACAGAGTGGCTGAAAAAGAGGGCTATAAACAGAGGGGCTGAAACAGAGGGGCTGAAACAGAGGGGCTGAAACAGGGGGCGAGAAACAGAGGGGCTGAAACAGAGGGCGAGAAACAGAGGGGCTGAAACAGAGGGGCTGAAACAGAGTGACTGAAACACAGGGACTGAAACAGAGGGGCTGAAACAGAGGGCGAGAAACAGAGGGGCTGAAACAGAGGGCAAGAAACAGTGGGGCTGAAACAGAGGGGCTGAAACAGAGGGGCTGAAACAGAGGGCGAGAAACCATGGGGCTGAAACAGAGGGGCTGAAACAGGGGGCGAGAAACAGAGGGCGACAAACAGAGGGGCTGAAACAGAGGGGCTGAAACAGATGGGCTGAAACAGAGGGCTAGAAACAGAGGGGCTGAAACAGAGGGGCTGAAACAGAGGGGCTGAAACAGAGGGCGAGAAACAGAGGGGCTGAAACAGAGGGTGAGAAACAGAGGGGCTGAAACAGAGGGGCTGAAACAGGGGGCGAGAAGCAGAGGGGCTGAAACAGAGGTGCTGGAACAGGGGGCGAGAAACAGAGGGGCTGAAACAGAGGGCGAGAAACAGAGGGGCTGAAACAGAGGGGCTGAAACAGAGGGGCTGAAACAGAGGGGCTGAAACACAGGGCGAGAAACAGAGGGCGAGAAACAGAGGGGCTGAAACAGAGGGCGAGAAACAGAGGGGCTGAAACAGAGGGGCTGAAAAAGGGCGCGAGAAACAGAGGGGCTGAATCAGAGGGGCTGAAACAGGGGGCGAGAGACAGAGGGGCTGAAACAGAGGGGCTCAAACAGAGGGGCTGAAACAGAGGGCGAGAAACAGAGGGGCTGAAACAGTGGGGCTGAAACAGAGGGCGAGAAACCGAGGGGCTGAAACAGAGGGCGAGCAACAGAGGGGCTGAAACAGAGGGGCTGAAACAGAGGGGCTGAAACAGAGGGCGAGCAACCAAGGGGCTGAAACAGAGGGGCTGAAACAGGGTGGGAGAAACAGAGGGCGAGAAACAGAGGGGCTGAAACAGAGGGGCTGAAACAGAGGGCGAGAAACCGAGGGGCTGAAACAGAGGGCGAGCAACAGAGGGGCTGAAACAGAGGGCGAGAAACAGAGGGGCTGAAACAGAGGGCAAGAAACAGAGGGGCTGAAACAGAGGGGCAGAAACAGAGGGGCTGAAACAGAGGGCGAGCAACCAAGGGGCTGAAACAGAGGGGCTGAAACAGGGGGGGGGAAACAGAGGGCGAGAAACAGAGGGGCTGAAACAGAGGGGCTGAAACAGAGGGGCTGAAACGAGGGGCTGAAACAGAGGGCAAGAAACAGAGGGGCTGAAACAGAGGTGCTGAAACAGAGGGGCTGAAACAGAGGGCGAGAAACAGAGGGGCTGAAACAGAGGGCGAGAAACAGAGGGGCTGAAACAGAGGGGCTGAAACAGAGGGCGAGAAACAGAGGGCGAGAAACAGAGGGCGAGAAACAGAGGGGCTGAAACATAGGGCGAGAAAAAGAGGGGCTGAAACAGAGGGGCTGAAACAGGGGGCGAGAAACAGAGGGGCTGAAACAGAGGGGATGGAACAGGGGGCGAGAAACAGAGGGGCTGAAACAGAGGGGCTGAAACAGAGGGGCTGAAACAGGGGGCGAGAAACAGGGGGCGAGAAACAGAGGGGCTGAAACAGAGGGGCTGAAACAGAGGGGCTGAAACAGAGGGCGAGAAACAGAGGGGCTGAAACAGAGGGCGAGAAACAGAGGGGCTGAAACAAAGGGGCTGAAACAGAGGGGCTGAAACAGAGGGCGAGAAACAGAGGGGCTGGAGCAGAGGGCGAGAAACAGAGGGGATGAAACAGAGGGGCTGAAACAGAGGGGCTGAAACAGAGGGCGAGAAACAGAGGGTGAGAAACAGAGGGCGAGAAACAGAGTGTTTGAAACAGAGGGCGAGAAACAGAGGGGCTGAAACAGAGGGGCTGAAACAGGGGGCGAGAAACAGAGGGGCTGAATCAGCGGGGCTGAAACATGGGGCGAGAGACAGAGTGGCTGAAACAGGGGGCGAGAGACAGAGGGGCTGAAACAGAGGGCGAGAAACAGAGGGGCTGAAACAGTGGGGCTGAGACAGAGGGCGTGAAACCGAGGGGCTGAAACAGAGGGGTGAAACAGGGGGCGAGAAACCGAGGGGCTGAAACAGAGGGCGAGAAACAGAGGGGCTGAAACAGAGGGGCTGAAACAGTGGGGCTGAAACAGTGGGGCTGAAACAGAGGGCGAGAAAAAGAGGGGCTGAAACAGAGGGGCTGAAACAGAGGGCGAGAAACTGAGGGGCTGAAACAGTGGGGCTGAAACAGAGAGCGAGAAAAAGAGGGGCTGAAACAGAAGGGGCTGAAAGAGAGGTTCTGAAACAGAGGGGCTGAAAGAGAGGGCGAGAAACAGAGGGGCTGAAACAGAGGGGCTGAAACAGAGGGGCTGAAACAGAGGGCGAGAGACAGAGGGCGAGAAACAGCGGGGCTGAAACAGAGGGGCTGAAACAGAGGGCGAGAAGCAGAGGGGCTGAAACAGTGGGTGAGAAAAAGAGGGGCTGACACAGAGGAGCTGAAACAGAGGGGCTGAAACAGAGGGCGAGAAACCGAGGGGCTGAAACAGAGGGCGAGCAACAGAGGGGCTGAAACAGAGGGGCTGAAACAGAGGGCGAGAAACAGAGGGGCTGAAACAGAGGGGCTGAAACAGAGTGGCTGAAACAGAGGGCTATAAACAGAGGGGCTGAAACAGAGGGGCTGAAACAGAGGGGCTGAAACAGGGGGCGAGAAACAGAGGGGCTGAAACAGAGGGCGAGAAACAGAGGGGCTGAAACAGAGGGGCTGAAACAGAGGGACTGAAACACAGGGACTGAAACAGAGGGGCTGAAACAGAGGGCGAGAAACAGAGGGGCTGAAACAGAGGGCAAGAAACAGTGGGGCTGAAACAGAGGGGCTGAAACAGAGGGGCTGAAACAGAGGGCGAGAAACCAAGGGGCTGAAACAGATGGGCTGAAACAGGGGGCGAGAAACAGAGGGCGACAAACAGAGGGGCTGAAACAGAGGGGCTGAAACAGATGGGCTGAAACAGAGGGCTAGAAACAGAGGGGCTGAAACAGAGGGGTTGAAACAGAGGGGCTGAAACAGAGGGCGAGAAACAGAGGGGCTGAAACAGAGGGGCTGAAACAGAGGGACTGAAACACAGGGACTGAAACAGAGGGGCTGAAACAGAGGGCGAGAAACAGAGGGCGAGAAACAGAGGGCGAGAAACAGAGGGGCTGAAACAGAGGGTGAGAAACAGAGGGGCTGAAACAGAGGGGCTGGAACAGGGGGCGAGAAGCAGAGGGGCTGAAACAGAGGGGATGGAACAGGGGTCGAGAAACAGAGGGGCTGAAACAGAGGGCGAGAAACAGAGGGGCTGAAACAGAGGGGCTGAAACACAGGGCGAGAAACAGAGGGCGAGAAACAGAGGGCGAGAAACAGAGGGGCTGAAACAGAGGGCGAGAAACAGAGGGGCTGAAACAGAGGGGCTGAAAAAGGGCGCGAGAAACAGAGGGGCAGAATCAGAGGGGCGGAAACAGGGGGCGATAGACAGAGGGGCTGAAACAGAGGGGCTGAAACAGAGGGGCTGAAACAGAGGGCGAGAAACAGAGGGGCTGAAACAGTGGGGCTGAAACAGAGGGCGAGAAACCGAGGGGCTGAAACAGAGGGCGAGCAACAGAGGGGCTGAAACAGAGGGGCTGAAACAGAGGGCGAGAAACAGAGGGCTGAAACAGAGGGCAAGAAACAGAGGGGCTGAAACAGAGGGGCTGAAACAGAGGGGCTGAAACAGAGGGCGAGCAACCAAGGGGCTGAAACAGAGGGGCTGAAACAGGGTGGGAGAAACAGAGGGCGAGAAACAGAGGGGCTGAAACAGAGGGGCTGAAACAGAGGGCGAGAAACCGAGGGGCTGAAACAGAGGGCGAGCAACAGAGGGGCTGAAACAGAGGGGCTGAAACAGAGGGCGAGATACAGAGGGGCTGAAACAGAGGGCAAGAAACAGAGGGGCTGAAACAGAGGGGCAGAAACAGAGGGGCTGAAACAGAGGGCGAGCAACCAAGGGGCTGAAACAGAGCGGCTGAAACAGGCGGGGAGAAACAGAGGGCGAGAAACAGAGGGGCTGAAACAGAGGGGCTGAAACAGAGGGGCTGAAACGAGGGGCTGAAACAGAGGGCAAGAAACAGCGGGGCTGAAACAGAGGGGCTGAAACAGAGGGAGCGAAACAGAGGTCGAGAAACAGAGGGGCTGAAACAGAGGGCGAGAAACAGAGGGGCTGAAACAGAGGGGCTGAAACAGAGGGCGAGAAACAGAGGGCGAGAAACAGAGGGCGAGAAACAGAGGGGCTGAAACATAGGGCGATAAACAGAGGGGCTGAAACAGAGGGGCTGAAACAGGGGGCGAGAAACAGAGGTGCTGAAACAGAGGGGATGGAACAGGGGGCGAGAAACAGAGGGGCTGAAACAGAGGGGCTGAAACAGAGGGGCTGAAACAGGGGGCGAGAAACAGGGGGCGAGAAACAGAGGGGCTGAAACAGAGGGGCTGAAACAGAGGGGCTGAAACAGAGGGCGAGAAACAGAGGGGCTGAAACAGAGGGGCTGAATCAGAGGGGCTGAAACAAAGGGGCTGAAACAGAGGGGCTGAAACAGAGGGCGAGAAACAGAGGGGCTGGAGCAGAGGGCGAGAAACAGGGGGGGAGAAACAGAGGGGCTGAAACAGAGGGGCTGAAACAGAGGGCGAGAAACAGAGGGTGAGAAACTGAGGGCGAGAAACAGAGGGGCTGAAACAGAGGGCGAGAAACAGAGGGGCTGAAACAGAGGGGCTGAAACAGGGGGCGAGAAACAGAGGGGCTGAATCAGCGGGGCTGAAACATGGGGCGAGAGACAGAGGGGCTGAAACAGAGGGCGAGAGACAGAGGGGCTGAAACAGAGGGCGAGAAACAGAGGGGCTGAAACAGTGGGGCTGAGACAGAGGGCGTGAAACCGAGGGGCTGAAACAGAGGGGCTGAAACATGGGCGAGAAACCGAGGGGCTGAAACAGAGGGCGAGAAACAGAGGGGCTGAAACAGAGGGGCTGAAACAGTGGGGCTGAAACAGTGGGGCTGAAACAGAGGGCGAGAAAAAGAGGGGCTGAAACAGAGGGGCTGAAACAGAGGGCGAGAAACTGAGGGGCTGAAACAGTGGGGCTGAAACAGAGAGCGAGAAAAAGAGGGGCTGAAACAGAAGGGGCTGAAAGAGAGGTTCTGAAACAGAGGGGCTGAAAGAGAGGGCGAGAAACAGAGGGGCTGAAACAGAGGGGCTGAAACAGAGGGGCTGAAACAGAGGGCGAGAGACAGAGGGCGAGAAACAGAGGGGCTGAAACAGAGGGCGAGAAGCAGAGGGGCTGAAACAGTGGGTGAGAAAAAGAGGGGCTGAAACAGAGCAGCTGAAACAGAGGGGCTGAAACAGAGGGCGAGAAACAGAGGGGCTGAAACAGAGGGGCTGAAACAGAGGGCGAGAAACAGAGGGGCTGAAACAGAGGGGCTGAAACAGAGGGGCTGAAACAGAGGGCGAGAAACCAAGGGGCTGAAACAGAGGGTGAGAAACCGAGGGGCTGAACAGAGGGGCTGAAACAGAGGGGCTGAAACAGAGGGACTGAAACAGAGGGCGAGAAACCGAGGGGCTGAAACCGAGGGGCTGAAACAGGGGGTGAGAAACAGAGGGGCTGAAACAGAGGGGCTGAAACAGATGTGCTGAAACAGCGGGGCTGAAACAGAGGGCTAGAAACAGAAGGGCTGAAACAGAGTGGCTGAAACAGAGGGGCTGAAACAGAGGGCGAGAAACAGAGGGGCTGAAACAGAGGGGATGAAACAGAGGGGCTGAAACAGAGGGGGAGAAACAGAGGGCGAGAAACAGAGGGGCTGAAACAGAGGGGCTGAAACAGGGGGCGAGAAACAGAGCGTCTGAAACAGAGGGCTGAAACAGAGGGCGAGAAACCGAGGGGCTGAAACAGAGGGGCTGAAACAGAGGGGCTGAAACAGAGGGCGAGAAACAGAGGGGCTGAATAATGGGGCGAGAAACAGAGGGCGAGAAACAGAGCGGCTGAAACAGAGGGGCTGAAACAGAGGGGCTGAAACAGAGGGCGAGAAACCAAGGGGCTGAAACGGAGGGGCTGAAACAGGGGGCGAGAAACAGAGAGCGGCAAACAGAGGGGCTGAAACAGAGGGGCTGAAACAGAGGGGCTGAAAAAGGGGGCGAGAAACAGAGTGGCTGAATCAGAGGTGCTGAAACAGGGGGCGAGAGACAGAGGGGCTGAAACAGAGGGCGAGAGACAGAGGGGCTGAAACAGAGGGGCTGAAACAGAGGGCGAGAAACAGAGGGGCTGAAACAGAGGGGCTGAAACAGAGGGCGATAAACAGAGTGGCTGAACAGAGGGGCTGAAACAGAGGGGCTGAAACAGAGGGGCTGAAACAGAGGGGGAGAAACAGAGGGGCAGAAATAGAGGGCGAGAAACAGAGGGGCTGAAACAGAGGGGCTGAAACAGAGGGGCTGAAACAGAGGGCGAGAAACCGAGGCGCTGAAACAGAGGGGCTGAAACAGGGGGCGAGAAACAGAGGGAAAGAAACAGAGGGGCTGAAACAGAGGGGCTGAAACAGAGGGGCTGAAACAGAGGGCTAGAAACAGAGGGGCTGAAACAGAGGGGCTGAAACAGAGGGGCTGAAACAGAGGGCTGAAACAGAGGGCGAGAAACAGAGGGGCTGAAACAGAGGGGCTGAAACAGAGGTGCTGAAACAGAGGGCGAGAAACAGAGGGGCTGAAACAGAGGGCGAGAAACAGAGGGGCTGAAACAGAGGGGCTGAAACAGGGGGCGAGAAAGAGAGGGGCTGAAACAGAGGAGCGGAAAAAGGGGCGAGAAACAGAGGGGCTGAAACAGAGGGGCTGAAACAGGGGGCGAGAAACAGCGGGCGAGAAACAGGGGGCCTGAAACAGAGGGGCTGAAACAGAGGGGCTGAAACAGAGGGGCTGAAACAGAGGGCGAGAAACGGAGGGGCTGAAACAGAGGGCGAGAAACAGAGGGGCTGAAACAGAGGGGCTGAAACAGAGGGGCTGAAACAGAGGGCGAGAAACCGAGGGGCTGAAACAGAGGGGCTGAAACAGAGGGCGAGAAACAGAGGGGCTGAAACAGAGGGCGAGAAACCGAGGGGCTGAAACAGAGGGGCTGATACAGAGGTGCTGAAACAGAGGGGCTGAAACAGAAGGCGAGAAACAGACGGCGAGAAACAGAGGGGCTGAAACAGAGGGGCTGAAACAAAAGGGCTGAAACAGAGGGGCTGAAACAGAGGGCGAGAAACAGAGGGGCTGAAACAGAGGGCGAGAAACCGAGGGGCTGAAACAGAGGGGCTGAAACAGAGGGCGAGAAACAGAGGGGCTGAATAATGGGGGGAGAAACAGAGGGGCTGAAACAGAGGAGCTGAAACAGAGGGGCTGAAACAGAGGGCGAGAAACAGTGGGGCTGAAACAGAGGGGCTCAAACAGAGGGGCTGAAACAGAGGGCGAGAACCAGAGGGGCTGAATAATAGGGCCAGAAACAGAGGGGCTGAAACAGAGTAGCTGAAACAGAGGGGCTGAAACATAGGGCGAGAAACCGAGGGGCTGAAACAGAGTAGCTGAAACAGAGGGGCTGAAACAGAGGGCGAGAAAAAAGGGGCTGAAACAGAGGGGCTGAAACAGAGGGCGAGAAACAGAGGGCGAGAAACAGAGGGGCTGAAACAGAGGGCGAGAAACAGAGGGGCTGAAACAGAGGGGCTGAAACAGGGGGCGAGAAACAGAGGGGCTGAAACAGAGGGGCTGAAACAGGGGACGAGTAACAGAGGGGCTGAAACAGAGTGGCTGAAACAGGGGGCGAGAAACAGCGGGCGAGAAACAGGGGGGCTGAAACAGAGGGGCTGAAACAGAGGGGCTGAAACAGAGGGGCTGAAACAGAGGGCGAGAAACAGAGGGGCTGAAACAGAGGGCGATAAACAGAGGGGCTGAAACAGAGGGGCTGAAACAGAGGGGCTGAAACAGAGGGCGAGAAACCGAGGGGCTGAAACAGAAGGGCTGAAACAGAGGGAGAGAAACAGAGGGGCTGAAACAGAGGGCGAGAAACCGAGGGGCTGAAACAGAGGGGCTGAAACAGAAGGCGAGAAACAGAGGGCGAGAAACAGAGGGGCTGAAACAGAAGGGCTGAAATAGAGGGGCTGAAACAGAGGGCGAGAAACAGAGGGGCTGAAACAGAGGGCGAGAAACCGAGGGGCTGAAACAGAGGGGCTGAAACAGAGGGGCTGAAACAGAGGGCGAGAAACAGAGGGGCTGAATAATGGGGCGAGAAACAGAGGGCGAGAAACAGAGGGGCTGAATCAGAGGCCGAGAAACAGAGGGGCTGAAACAGAGGGGCTCAAACAGAGGGGCTGAAACAGAGGGCGAGAAACAGAGGGTCTGAATAATGGGGCGAGAAACAGAGGGCGAGAAACAGAGGGGCTGAAACAGAGGCCGAGAAACAGAGGGGCTGAAACAGAGGGGCTGAAACAGAGGCCGAGAAACAGAGGGGCTGAAACAGAGGGGCTGAAACAGAGGGGCTGAAACAGAAGGTGAGAAACAGAGGGGCTGAAACAGAGGGGCTGAAACAGAGGGTGAGAAGCAGAGGGGCTGAAACAGTGGGTGAGAAAAAGAGGGTCTGAAACAGAGGAGCTGAAACAGAGGGGCTGAAACAGAGGGGCTGAAACAGAAGGCGAGAAACAGAGGGCGAGAAACAGAGGGGCTGAAACAGAAGGGCTGAAACAGAGGGGCTGAAACAGAGGGCGAGAAACAGAGGGGCTGAAACAGGGGGCGAGAAACAGAGGGGCTGAAACAGAGGGGCTGAAACAGAGGGGCTGAAACAGAGGGGCTGAAACAGAGGGCGAGAAACAGAGGGGCTGAAACAGAGGGGCTGAAACAGAGGGCGAGAAACAGAGGGCTGAAACAGAGGGGCTGAAACAGAGGGGCTGAAACAGAGGGCGAGAAACAGAGGGGCTGAAACAGAGGGCGAGAAACAGAGAGCGAGAAACAGAGGGGCTGAAACAGAGGGCGAGAAACAGAGGGGCTGAAACAGAGGGCGAGAAACCGAAGGGCTGAAACAGAGGGCGAGAAACAGTGGGGCTGAAACAGAGGGGCTGAAACAGAGGGGCTGAAACAGTGGGCGAGAAACCAAGGGGCTGAAACAGTGGGGCTGAAACAGGGGGCGAGAAACAGAGGGCGACAAACAGAGGGGCTGAAACAGAGGGGCTGAAACAGAGTGGCTGAAACAGAGGGCTATAAACAGAGGGGCTGAAACAGAGGGGCTGAAACAGAGGGGCTGAAACAGGGGGCGAGAAACAGAGGGGCTGAAACAGAGGGCGAGAAACAGTGGGGCTGAAACAGAGGGGCTGAAACAGAGGGCGAGAAACCAAGGGGCTGAAACAGATGGGCTGAAACAGGAGGTGAGAAACAGAGGGCGACAAACAGAGGGGCTGAAACAGAGGGCGAGAAACAGAGGGGCTGAAACAAAGGGGCTGAAACAGAGGGGCTGAAACAGAGGGCGAGAAACAGAGGGGCTGGAGCAGAGGGCGAGAAACAGAGGGGATGAAACAGAGGGGCTGAAACAGAGGGGCTGAAACAGAGGGCGAGAAACAGAGGGTGAGAAACAGAGGGCGAGAAACAGAGGGTTTGAAACAGAGGGCGAGAAACAGAGGGGCTGAAACAGAGGGGCTGAAACAGGGGGCGAGAAACAGAGGGGCTGAATCAGCGGGGCTGAAACATGGGGCGAGAGACAGAGTGGCTGAAACAGGGGGCGAGAGACAGAGGGGCTGAAACAGAGGGCGAGAAACAGAGGGGCTGAAACAGAGGGGCTGAAACAGAGGGCGAGAAACAGAGGGCTGAAACAGAGGGGCTGAAACAGAGGGCGAGAAACAGTGGGGCTGAAACAGAGGGGCTGAAACAGAGGGGCTGAAACAGTGGGCGAGAAACCAAGGGGCTGAAACAGTGGGGCTGAAACAGGGGGCGAGAAACAGAGTGCGACAAACAGAGGGGCTGAAACAGAGGGGCTGAAACAGAGTGGCTGAAACAGAGGGCTATAAACAGAGGGGCTGAAACAGAGGGGCTGAAACAGAGGGGCTGAAACAGGGGGCGAGAAACAGAGGGGCTGAAACAGAGGGCGAGAAACAGTGGGGCTGAAACAGAGGGGCTGAAACAGAGGGCGAGAAACCAAGGGGCTGAAACAGATGGGCTGAAACAGGGGGCGAGAAACAGAGGGCGACAAACAGAGGGGCTGAAACAGAGGGTGAGAAACAGAGGGGCTGAAACAGAGGGGCTGAAACAGGGGGCGAGAAACAGAGGGGCTGAAACAGAGGGACTGAAACACAGGGACTGAAACAGAGGGGCTGAAACAAAGGGCGAGAAACAGAGGGGCTGAAACAGAGGGCAAGAAACAGTGGGGCTGAAGCAGAGGGGCTGAAACAGAGGGGCTGAAACAGAGGGCGAGAAACCAAGGGGCTGAAACAGAGGGGCTGGAACAGATGGGCTGAAACAGAGGGCGAGAAACAGAGGGGCTGAAACAGAGGGGCTGAAACAGAGGGGCTGAAACAGAGGGCGAGAAACAGAGGGGCTGAAACAGAGGGGCTGAAACAGAGGGACTGAAACACAGGGACTGAAACAGAGGGGCTGAAACAGAGGGCGAGAAACAGAGGGCGAGAAACAGAGGGCGAGAAACAGAGGGGCTGAAACAGAGGGTGAGAAACAGAGGGGCTGAAACAGAGGGGCTGAAACAGGGGGCGAGAAACAGAAGGGCTGAAACAGAGGGGCTGGAACAGGGGGCGAGAAACAGAGGGGCTGAAACAGAGGGGGAGAAACAGAGGGGCTGAAACAGAGGGCGAGAAACAGAGGGGCTGAAACAGAGGGGCTGAAACAAGGGGCGAGAAACAGAGGGGCTGAAACAGAGGGGCTGAAACAGAGGGGCTGAAACAGAGGGGCTGAAACAGAGGGCGAGAAACAGAGGGGCTGAAACAGAGGGGCTGAAACAGAGGGCGAGAAACAGAGGGCTGAAACAGAGGGGCTGAAACAGAGGGGCTAAAACAGAGGGCGAGAAACAGAGGGGCTGAAACAGAGGGCGAGAAACAGAGAGCGAGAAACAGAGGGGCTGAAACAGAGGGCGAGAAACAGAGGGGCTGAAACAGAGGGCGAGAAACGGAGGGGCTGAAACAGAGGGCGAGAAAAAGTGGGGCTGAAACAGAGGGGCTGAAACAGAGGGGCTGAAACAGTGGGCGAGAAACCAAGGGGCTGAAACAGAGGGGCTGAAACAGGGGGCGAGAAACAGAGGGCGACAAACAGAGGGGCTGAAACAGAGGGGCTGAAACTGAGTGGCTGAAACAGAGGGGCTGAAACAGGGGGCGAGAAACAGAGGGGCTGAAACAGAGGGCGAGAAACAGAGGGGCTGAAACAGAGGGGCTGAAACAGAGTGACTGAAACACAGGGACTGAAACAGAGGGGCTGAAACAGAGGGCGAGAAACAGAGGGGCTGAAACAGAGGGCAAGAAACAGTGGGGCTGAAATAGAGGGGCTGAAACAGAGGGGCTGAAACAGAGGGCGAGAAACCAAGGGGCTGAAACAGATGGGCTGAAACAGGGGGCGAGAAACAGAGGGCGACAAACAGAGGGGCTGAAACAGAGGGGCTGAAACAGATGGGCTGAAACAGAGGGCTAGAAACAGAGGGGCTGAAACAGAGGGGCTGAAACAGAGGGGCTGAAACAGAGGGCGAGAAACAGAGGGGCTGAAACAGAGGGGCTGAAACAGAGGGACTGAAACACAGGGACTGAAACAGAGGGGCTGAAACAGAGGGCGAGAAACAGAGGGCGAGAAACAGAGGGCGAGAAACAGAGGGGCTGAAACAGAGGGTGAGAAACAGAGGGGCTGAAACAGAGGGGCTGAAACAGGGGGCGAGAAGCAGAGGGGCTGAAACAGAGGGGCTGGAACAGGGGGCGAGAAACAGAGGGGCTGAAACAGAGGGCGAGAAACAGAGGGGCTGAAACAGAGGGGCTGAAACACAGGGCGAGAAACAGAGGGCGAGAAACAGAGGGCAAGAAACAGAGGGGCTGAAACAGAGGGCGAGAAACAGAGGGGCTGAAACAGAGGGGCTGAAAAAGGGCGCGAGAAACAGAGGGGCTGAATCAGAGGGGCTGAAACAGGGGGCGAGAGACAGAGGGGCTGAAACAGAGGGGCTGAAACAGAGGGGCTGAAACAGATGGCGAGAAACAGAGGTGCTGAAACAGTGGGGCTGAAACAGAGGGCGAGAAATCGAGGGGCTGAAACAGAGGGCGAGCAACAGAGGGGCTGAAACAGAGGGGCTGAAACAGAGGGCGAGAAACAGAGGGGCTGAAACAGAGGGCAAGAAACAGAGGGGCTGAAACAGAGGGGCTGAAACAGAGGGGATGAAACAGAGGGCGAGCAACTAAGGGGCTGAAACAGAGGGGCTGAAACAGGGTGGGAGAAACAGAGGGCGAGAAACAGAGGGGCTGAAACAGAGGGGCTGAAACAGAGGGCGAGAAACCGAGGGGCTGAAACAGAGGGCGAGCAACAGAGGGGCTGAAACAGAGGGGCTGAAACAGAGGGCGAGAAACAGAGGGGCTGAAACAGAGGGCACGAAACAGAGGGGCTGAAACAGAGGGGCAGAAACAGAGGGGCTGAAACAGAGGGCGAGCAACCAAGGGGCTGAAACAGAGGGGCTGAAACAGGGGGGGAGAAACAGAGGGCGAGAAACAGAGGGGCTGAAACAGAGGGGCTGAAACAGAGGGGCTGAAACGAGGGGCTGAAACAGAGGGCAAGAAACAGAGGGGCTGAAACAGAGGGGCTGAAACAGAGGGGCTGAAACAGAGGGCGAGAAACAGAGGGGCTGAAACAGAGGGCGAGAAACAGAGGGGCTGAAACAGAGGGGCTGAAACAGAGGGCGAGAAACAGAGGGCGAGAAACAGAGGGCGAGAAACAGAGGGGCTGAAACATAGGGCGAGAAAGAGAGGGGCTGAAACAGAGGGGCTGAAACAGAGGGGCTGAAACAGGGTCGAGAAACAGGGGGCGAGAAACAGAGGGGCTGAAACAGAGGGGCTGAAACAGAGGGGCTGAAACAGAGGGCGAGAAACAGAGGGGCTGAAACAGAGGGCGAGAAACAGAGGGGCTGAAACAAAGGGGCTGAAACAGAGGGGCTGAAACAGAGGGCGAGAAACAGAGGGGCTGGAGCAGAGGGCGAGAAACAGAGGGGATGAAACAGAGGGGCTGAAACAGAGGGGCTGAAACAGAGGGCGAGAAACAGAGGGTGAGAAACAGAGGGCGAGAAACAGAGGGTTTGAAACAGAGGGCGAGAAACAGAGAGGCTGAAACAGAGGGGCTGAAACAGGGGGCGAGAAACAGAGGGGCTGAATCAGCGGGGCTGAAACATGGGGCGAGAGACAGAGTGGCTGAAACAGGGGGCGAGAGACAGAGGGGCTGAAACAGAGGGCGAGAAACAGAGGGGCTGAAACAGAGGGGCTGAAACAGAGGGCGAGAAACAGAGGGCTGAAACAGAGGGGCTGAAACAGAGGGCGAGAAACAGTGGGGCTGAAACAGAGGGGCTGAAACAGAGGGGCTGAAACAGTGGGCGAGAAACCAAGGGGCTGAAACAGTGGGGCTGAAACAGGGGGCGAGAAACAGAGGGCGACAAACAGAGGGGCTGAAACAGAGGGGCTGAAACAGAGTGGCTGAAACAGAGGGCTATAAACAGAGGGGCTGAAACAGAGGGGCTGAAACAGAGGGGCTGAAACAGGGGGCGAGAAACAGAGGGGCTGAAACAGAGGGGCTGAAACAGAGGGCGAGAAACAGAGGGCTGAAACAGAGGGGCTGAAACAGAGGGGCTAAAACAGAGGGCGAGAAACAGAGGGGCTGAAACAGAGGGCGAGAAACAGAGAGCGAGAAACAGAGGGGCTGAAACAGAGGGCGAGAAACAGAGGGGCTGAAACAGAGGGCGAGAAACGGAGGGGCTGAAACAGAGGGCGAGAAACAGTGGGGCTGAAACAGAGGGGCTGAAACAGAGGGGCTGAAACAGTGGGCGAGAAACCAAGGGGCTGAAACAGAGGGGCTGAAACAGGGGGCGAGAAACAGAGGGCGACAAACAGAGGGGCTGAAACAGAGGGGCTGAAACTGAGTGGCTGAAACAGAGGGGCTGAAACAGGGGGCGAGAAACAGAGGGGCTGAAACAGAGGGCGAGAAACAGAGGGGCTGAAACAGAGGGGCTGAAACAGAGTGACTGAAACACAGGGACTGAAACAGAGGGGCTGAAACAGAGGGCGAGAAACAGAGGGGCTGAAACAGAGGGCAAGAAACAGTGGGGCTGAAACAGAGGGGCTGAAACAGAGGGGCTGAAACAGAGGGCGAGAAACCAAGGGGCTGAAACAGATGGGCTGAAACAGGGGGCGAGAAACAGAGGGCGACAAACAGAGGGGCTGAAACAGAGGGGCTGAAACAGATGGGCTGAAACAGAGGGCTAGAAACAGAGGGGCTGAAACAGAGGGGCTGAAACAGAGGGGCTGAAACAGAGGGCGAGAAACAGAGGGGCTGAAACAGAGGGGCTGAAACAGAGGGACTGAAACACAGGGACTGAAACAGAGGGGCTGAAACAGAGGGCGAGAAACAGAGGGCGAGAAACAGAGGGCGAGAAACAGAGGGGCTGAAACAGAGGGTGAGAAACAGAGGGGCTGAAACAGAGGGGCTGAAACAGGGGGCGAGAAGCAGAGGGGCTGAAACAGAGGGGCTGGAACAGGGGGCGAGAAACAGAGGGGCTGAAACAGAGGGCGAGAAACAGAGGGGCTGAAACAGAGGGGCTGAAACAGAGGGGCTGAAACAGAGGGGCTGAAACACAGGGCGAGAAACAGAGGGCGAGAAACAGAGGGCAAGAAACAGAGGGGCTGAAACAGAGGGCGAGAAACAGAGGGGCTGAAACAGAGGGGCTGAAAAAGGGCGCGAGAAACAGAGGGGCTGAATCAGAGGGGCTGAAACAGGGGGCGAGAGACAGAGGGGCTGAAACAGAGGGGCTGAAACAGAGGGGCTGAAACAGATGGCGAGAAACAGAGGTGCTGAAACAGTGGGGCTGAAACAGAGGGCGAGAAATCGAGGGGCTGAAACAGAGGGCGAGCAACAGAGGGGCTGAAACAGAGGGGCTGAAACAGAGGGCGAGAAACAGAGGGGCTGAAACAGAGGGCAAGAAACAGAGGGGCTGAAACAGAGGGGCTGAAACAGAGGGGATGAAACAGAGGGCGAGCAACTAAGGGGCTGAAACAGAGGGGCTGAAACAGGGTGGGAGAAACAGAGGGCGAGAAACAGAGGGGCTGAAACAGAGGGGCTGAAACAGAGGGCGAGAAACCGAGGGGCTGAAACAGAGGGCGAGCAACAGAGGGGCTGAAACAGAGGGGCTGAAACAGAGGGCGAGAAACAGAGGGGCTGAAACAGAGGGCACGAAACAGAGGGGCTGAAACAGAGGGGCAGAAACAGAGGGGCTGAAACAGAGGGCGAGCAACCAAGGGGCTGAAACAGAGGGGCTGAAACAGGGGGGGAGAAACAGAGGGCGAGAAACAGAGGGGCTGAAACAGAGGGGCTGAAACAGAGGGGCTGAAACGAGGGGCTGAAACAGAGGGCAAGAAACAGAGGGGCTGAAACAGAGGGGCTGAAACAGAGGGGCTGAAACAGAGGGCGAGAAACAGAGGGGCTGAAACAGAGGGCGAGAAACAGAGGGGCTGAAACAGAGGGGCTGAAACAGAGGGCGAGAAACAGAGGGCGAGAAACAGAGGGCGAGAAACAGAGGGGCTGAAACATAGGGCGAGAAACAGAGGGGCTGAAACAGAGGGGCTGAAACAGGGGGCGAGAAACAGAGGGGCTGAAACAGAGGGGATGGAACAGGGGGCGAGAAAGAGAGGGGCTGAAACAGAGGGGCTGAAACAGAGGGGCTGAAACAGGGTCGAGAAACAGGGGGCGAGAAACAGAGGGGCTGAAACAGAGGGGCTGAAACAGAGGGGCTGAAACAGAGGGCGAGAAACAGAGGGGCTGAAACAGAGGGCGAGAAACAGAGGGGCTGAAACAAAGGGGCTGAAACAGAGGGGCTGAAACAGAGGGCGAGAAACAGAGGGGCTGGAGCAGAGGGCGAGAAACAGAGGGGATGAAACAGAGGGGCTGAAACAGAGGGGCTGAAACAGAGGGCGAGAAACAGAGGGTGAGAAACAGAGGGCGAGAAACAGAGGGTTTGAAACAGAGGGCGAGAAACAGAGAGGCTGAAACAGAGGGGCTGAAACAGGGGGCGAGAAACAGAGGGGCTGAATCAGCGGGGCTGAAACATGGGGCGAGAGACAGAGTGGCTGAAACAGGGGGCGAGAGACAGAGGGGCTGAAACAGAGGGCGAGAAACAGAGTGGCTGAAACAGAGGGGCTGAAACAGAGGGCGAGAAACAGAGGGCTGAAACAGAGGGGCTGAAACAGAGGGCGAGAAACAGTGGGGCTGAAACAGAGGGGCTGAAACAGAGGGGCTGAAACAGTGGGCGAGAAACCAAGGGGCTGAAACAGTGGGGCTGAAACAGGGGGCGAGAAACAGAGGGCGACAAACAGAGGGGCTGAAACAGAGGGGCTGAAACAGAGTGGCTGAAACAGAGGGCTATAAACAGAGGGGCTGAAACAGAGGGGCTGAAACAGAGGGGCTGAAACAGGGGGCGAGAAACAGAGGGGCTGAAACAGAGGGCGAGAAACTGTGGGGCTGAAACAGAGGGGCTGAAACAGAGGGCGAGAAACCAAGGGGCTGAAACAGATGGGCTGAAACAGGGGGCGAGAAACAGAGGGCGACAAACAGAGGGGCTGAAACAGAGGGTGAGAAACAGAGGGGCTGAAACAGAGGGGCTGAAACAGGGGGCGAGAAACAGAGGGGCTGAAACAGAGGGACTGAAACACAGGGACTGAAACAGAGGGGCTGAAACAAAGGGCGAGAAACAGAGGGGCTGAAACAGAGGGCAAGAAACAGTGGGGCTGAAGCAGCGGGGCTGAAACAGAGGGGCTGAAACAGAGGGCGAGAAACCAAGGGGCTGAAACAGAGGGGCTGGAAGAGATGGGCTGAAACAGAGGGCGAGAAACAGAGGGGCTGAAACAGAGGGGCTGAAACAGAGGGGCTGAAACAGAGGGCGAGAAACAGAGGGGCTGAAACAGAGGGGCTGAAACAGAGGGACTGAAACACAGGGACTGAAACAGAGGGGCTGAAACAGAGGGCGAGAAACAGAGGGCGAGAAACAGAGGGCGAGAAACAGAGGGGCTGAAACAGAGGGTGAGAAACAGAGGGGCTGAAACAGAGGGGCTGAAACAGGGGGCGAGAAACAGAAGGACTGAAACAGAGGGGCTGGAACAGGGGGCGAGAAACAGAGGGGCTGAAACAGAGGGGGAGAAACAGAGGGGCTGAAACAGAGGGCGAGAAACAGAGGGGCTGAAACAGAGGGGCTGAAACAAGGGGCGAGAAACAGAGGGGCTGAAACAGAGGGGCTGAAACAGAGGGGCTGAAACAGAGGGGCTGAAACAGAGGGCGAGAAACAGAGGGGCTGAAACAGAGGGGCTGAAACAGAGGGCGAGAAACAGAGGGCTGAAACAGAGGGGCTGAAACAGAGGGGCTGAAACAGAGGGCGAGAAACAGAGGGGCTGAAACAGAGGGCGAGAAACAGAGAGCGAGAAACAGAGGGGCTGAAACAGAGGGCGAGAAACAGAGGGGCTGAAACAGAGGGCGAGAAACGGAGGGGCTGAAACAGAGGGCGAGAAACAGTGGGGCTGAAACAGAGGGGCTGAAACAGAGGGGCTGAAACAGTGGGCGAGAAACCAAGGGGCTGAAACAGAGGGGCTGAAACAGGGGGCGAGAAACAGAGGGCGACAAACAGAGGGGCTGAAACAGAGGGGCTGAAACTGAGTGGCTGAAACAGAGGGGCTGAAACAGGGGGCGAGAAACAGAGGGGCTGAAACAGAGGGCGAGAAACAGAGGGGCTGAAACAGAGGGGCTGAAACAGAGTGACTGAAACACAGGGACTGAAACAGAGGGGCTGAAACAGAGGGCGAGAAACAGAGGGGCTGAAACAGAGGGGAAGAAACAGTGGGGCTGAAACAGAGGGGCTGAAACAGAGGGGCTGAAACAGAGGGCGAGAAACCAAGGGGCTGAAACAGATGGGCTGAAACAGGGGGCGAGAAACAGAGGGCGACAAACAGAGGGGCTGAAACAGAGGGGCTGAAACAGATGGGCTGAAACAGAGGGCTAGAAACAGAGGGGCTGAAACAGAGGGGCTGAAACAGAGGGGCTGAAACAGAGGGCGAGAAACAGAGGGGCTGAAACAGAGGGGCTGAAACAGAGGGACTGAAACACAGGGACTGAAACAGAGGGGCTGAAACAGAGGGCGAGAAACAGAGGGCGAGAAACAGAGGGCGAGAAACAGAGGGGCTGAAACAGAGGGTGAGAAACAGAGGGGCTGAAACAGAGGGGCTGAAACAGGGGCGAGAAGCAGAGGGGCTGAAACAGAGGGGCTGGAACAGGGGGCGAGAAACAGAGGGGCTGAAACAGAGGGCGAGAAACAGAGGGGCTGAAACAGAGGGGCTGAAACAGAGGGGCTGAAACAGAGGGGCTGAAACACAGGGCGAGAAACAGAGGGCGAGAAACAGAGGGCAAGAAACAGAGGGGCTGAAACAGAGGGCGAGAAACAGAGGGGCTGAAACAGAGGGGCTGAAAAAGGGCGCGAGAAACAGAGGGGCTGAATCAGAGGGGCTGAAACAGGGGGCGAGAGACAGAGGGGCTGAAACAGAGGGGCTGAAACAGAGGGGCTGAAACAGATGGCGAGAAACAGAGGTGCTGAAACAGTGGGGCTGAAACAGAGGGCGAGAAATCGAGGGGCTGAAACAGAGGGCGAGCAACAGAGGGGCTGAAACAGAGGGGCTGAAACAGAGGGCGAGAAACAGAGGGGCTGAAACAGAGGGCAAGAAACAGAGGGGCTGAAACAGAGGGGCTGAAACAGAGGGGATGAAACAGAGGGCGAGCAACTAATGGGCTGAAACAGAGGGGCTGAAACAGGGTGGGAGAAACAGAGGGCGAGAAACAGAGGGGCTGAAACAGAGGGGCTGAAACAGAGGGCGAGAAACCGAGGGGCTGAAACAGAGGGCGAGCAACAGAGGGGCTGAAACAGAGGGGCTGAAACAGAGGGCGAGAAACAGAGGGGCTGAAACAGAGGGCACGAAACAGAGGGGCTGAAACAGAGGGGCAGAAACAGAGGGGCTGAAACAGAGGGCGAGCAACCAAGGGGCTGAAACAGAGGGGCTGAAACAGGGGGGGAGAAACAGAGGGCGAGAAACAGAGGGGCTGAAACAGAGGGGCTGAAACAGAGGGGCTGAAACGAGGGGCTGAAACAGAGGGCAAGAAACAGAGGGGCTGAAACAGAGGGGCTGAAACAGAGGGGCTGAAACAGAGGGCGAGAAACAGAGGGGCTGAAACAGAGGGCGAGAAACAGAGGGGCTGAAACAGAGGGGCTGAAACAGAGGGCGAGAAACAGAGGGCGAGAAACAGAGGGCGAGAAACAGAGGGGCTGAAACATAGGGCGAGAAACAGAGGGGCTGAAACAGAGGGGCTGAAACAGGGGGCGAGAAACAGAGGGGCTGAAACAGAGGGGATGGAACAGGGGGCGAGAAAGAGAGGGGCTGAAACAGAGGGGCTGAAACAGAGGGGCTGAAACAGGGGGCGAGAAACAGGGGGCGAGAAACAGAGGGGCTGAAACAGAGGGGCTGAAACAGAGGGGCTGAAACAGAGGGCGAGAAACAGAGGGGCTGAAACAGAGGGCGAGAAACAGAGGGGCTGAAACAAAGGGGCTGAAACAGAGGGGCTGAAACAGAGGGGATGGAACAGGGGGCGAGAAAGAGAGGGGCTGAAACAGAGGGGCTGAAACAGAGGGGCTGAAACAGGGTCGAGAAACAGGGGGCGAGAAACAGAGGGGCTGAAACAGAGGGGCTGAAACAGAGGGGCTGAAACAGAGGGCGAGAAACAGAGGGGCTGAAACAGAGGGCGAGAAACAGAGGGGCTGAAACAAAGGGGCTGAAACAGAGGGGCTGAAACAGAGGGCGAGAAACAGAGGGGCTGGAGCAGAGGGCGAGAAACAGAGGGGATGAAACAGAGGGGCTGAAACAGAGGGGCTGAAACAGAGGGCGAGAAACAGAGGGTGAGAAACAGAGGGCGAGAAACAGAGGGTTTGAAACAGAGGGCGAGAAACAGAGAGGCTGAAACAGAGGGGCTGAAACAGGGGGCGAGAAACAGAGGGGCTGAATCAGCGGGGCTGAAACATGGGGCGAGAGACAGAGTGGCTGAAACAGGGGGCGAGAGACAGAGGGGCTGAAACAGAGGGCGAGAAACAGAGTGGCTGAAACAGAGGGGCTGAAACAGAGGGCGAGAAACAGAGGGCTGAAACAGAGGGGCTGAAACAGAGGGCGAGAAACAGTGGGGCTGAAACAGAGGGGCTGAAACAGAGGGGCTGAAACAGTGGGCGAGAAACCAAGGGGCTGAAACAGTGGGGCTGAAACAGGGGGCGAGAAACAGAGGGCGACAAACAGAGGGGCTGAAACAGAGGGGCTGAAACAGAGTGGCTGAAACAGAGGGCTATAAACAGAGGGGCTGAAACAGAGGGGCTGAAACAGAGGGGCTGAAACAGGGGGCGAGAAACAGAGGGGCTGAAACAGAGGGCGAGAAACTGTGGGGCTGAAACAGAGGGGCTGAAACAGAGGGCGAGAAACCAAGGGGCTGAAACAGATGGGCTGAAACAGGGGGCGAGAAACAGAGGGCGACAAACAGAGGGGCTGAAACAGAGGGTGAGAAACAGAGGGGCTGAAACAGAGGGGCTGAAACAGGGGGCGAGAAACAGAGGGGCTGAAACAGAGGGACTGAAACACAGGGACTGAAACAGAGGGGCTGAAACAAAGGGCGAGAAACAGAGGGGCTGAAACAGAGGGCAAGAAACAGTGGGGCTGAAGCAGCGGGGCTGAAACAGAGGGGCTGAAACAGAGGGCGAGAAACCAAGGGGCTGAAACAGAGGGGCTGGAAGAGATGGGCTGAAACAGAGGGCGAGAAACAGAGGGGCTGAAACAGAGGGGCTGAAACAGAGGGGCTGAAACAGAGGGCGAGAAACAGAGGGGCTGAAACAGAGGGGCTGAAACAGAGGGACTGAAACACAGGGACTGAAACAGAGGGGCTGAAACAGAGGGCGAGAAACAGAGGGCGAGAAACAGAGGGCGAGAAACAGAGGGGCTGAAACAGAGGGTGAGAAACAGAGGGGCTGAAACAGAGGGGCTGAAACAGGGGGCGAGAAACAGAAGGGCTGAAACAGAGGGGCTGGAACAGGGGGCGAGAAACAGAGGGGCTGAAACAGAGGGGGAGAAACAGAGGGGCTGAAACAGAGGGCGAGAAACAGAGGGGCTGAAACAGAGGGGCTGAAACAAGGGGCGAGAAACAGAGGGGCTGAAACAGAGGGGCTGAAACAGAGGGGCTGAAACAGAGGGGCTGAAACAGAGGGCGAGAAACAGAGGGGCTGAAACAGAGGGGCTGAAACAGAGGGCGAGAAACAGAGGGCTGAAACAGAGGGGCTGAAACAGAGGGGCTGAAACAGAGGGCGAGAAACAGAGGGGCTGAAACAGAGGGCGAGAAACAGAGAGCGAGAAACAGAGGGGCTGAAACAGAGGGCGAGAAACAGAGGGGCTGAAACAGAGGGCGAGAAACGGAGGGGCTGAAACAGAGGGCGAGAAACAGTGGGGCTGAAACAGAGGGGCTGAAACAGAGGGGCTGAAACAGTGGGCGAGAAACCAAGGGGCTGAAACAGAGGGGCTGAAACAGGGGGCGAGAAACAGAGGGCGACAAACAGAGGGGCTGAAACAGAGGGGCTGAAACTGAGTGGCTGAAACAGAGGGGCTGAAACAGGGGGCGAGAAACAGAGGGGCTGAAACAGAGGGCGAGAAACAGAGGGGCTGAAACAGAGGGGCTGAAACAGAGTGACTGAAACACAGGGACTGAAACAGAGGGGCTGAAACAGAGGGCGAGAAACAGAGGGGCTGAAACAGAGGGGAAGAAACAGTGGGGCTGAAACAGAGGGGCTGAAACAGAGGGGCTGAAACAGAGGGCGAGAAACCAAGGGGCTGAAACAGATGGGCTGAAACAGGGGGCGAGAAACAGAGGGCGACAAACAGAGGGGCTGAAACAGAGGGGCTGAAACAGATGGGCTGAAACAGAGGGCTAGAAACAGAGGGGCTGAAACAGAGGGGCTGAAACAGAGGGGCTGAAACAGAGGGCGAGAAACAGAGGGGCTGAAACAGAGGGGCTGAAACAGAGGGACTGAAACACAGGGACTGAAACAGAGGGGCTGAAACAGAGGGCGAGAAACAGAGGGCGAGAAACAGAGGGCGAGAAACAGAGGGGCTGAAACAGAGGGTGAGAAACAGAGGGGCTGAAACAGAGGGGCTGAAACAGGGGCGAGAAGCAGAGGGGCTGAAACAGAGGGGCTGGAACAGGGGGCGAGAAACAGAGGGGCTGAAACAGAGGGCGAGAAACAGAGGGGCTGAAACAGAGGGGCTGAAACAGAGGGGCTGAAACAGAGGGGCTGAAACACAGGGCGAGAAACAGAGGGCGAGAAACAGAGGGCAAGAAACAGAGGGGCTGAAACAGAGGGCGAGAAACAGAGGGGCTGAAACAGAGGGGCTGAAAAAGGGCGCGAGAAACAGAGGGGCTGAATCAGAGGGGCTGAAACAGGGGGCGAGAGACAGAGGGGCTGAAACAGAGGGGCTGAAACAGAGGGGCTGAAACAGATGGCGAGAAACAGAGGTGCTGAAACAGTGGGGCTGAAACAGAGGGCGAGAAATCGAGGGGCTGAAACAGAGGGCGAGCAACAGAGGGGCTGAAACAGAGGGGCTGAAACAGAGGGCGAGAAACAGAGGGGCTGAAACAGAGGGCAAGAAACAGAGGGGCTGAAACAGAGGGGCTGAAACAGAGGGGATGAAACAGAGGGCGAGCAACTAATGGGCTGAAACAGAGGGGCTGAAACAGGGTGGGAGAAACAGAGGGCGAGAAACAGAGGGGCTGAAACAGAGGGGCTGAAACAGAGGGCGAGAAACCGAGGGGCTGAAACAGAGGGCGAGCAACAGAGGGGCTGAAACAGAGGGGCTGAAACAGAGGGCGAGAAACAGAGGGGCTGAAACAGAGGGCACGAAACAGAGGGGCTGAAACAGAGGGGCAGAAACAGAGGGGCTGAAACAGAGGGCGAGCAACCAAGGGGCTGAAACAGAGGGGCTGAAACAGGGGGGGAGAAACAGAGGGCGAGAAACAGAGGGGCTGAAACAGAGGGGCTGAAACAGAGGGGCTGAAACGAGGGGCTGAAACAGAGGGCAAGAAACAGAGGGGCTGAAACAGAGGGGCTGAAACAGAGGGGCTGAAACAGAGGGCGAGAAACAGAGGGGCTGAAACAGAGGGCGAGAAACAGAGGGGCTGAAACAGAGGGGCTGAAACAGAGGGCGAGAAACAGAGGGCGAGAAACAGAGGGCGAGAAACAGAGGGGCTGAAACATAGGGCGAGAAACAGAGGGGCTGAAACAGAGGGGCTGAAACAGGGGGCGAGAAACAGAGGGGCTGAAACAGAGGGGATGGAACAGGGGGCGAGAAAGAGAGGGGCTGAAACAGAGGGGCTGAAACAGAGGGGCTGAAACAGGGGGCGAGAAACAGGGGGCGAGAAACAGAGGGGCTGAAACAGAGGGGCTGAAACAGAGGGGCTGAAACAGAGGGCGAGAAACAGAGGGGCTGAAACAGAGGGCGAGAAACAGAGGGGCTGAAACAAAGGGGCTGAAACAGAGGGGCTGAAACAGAGGGCGAGAAACAGAGGGGCTGGAGCAGAGGGCGAGAAACAGAGGGGATGAAACAGAGGGGCTGAAACAGAGGGGCTGAAACAGAGGGCGAGAAACAGAGGGTGAGAAACAGAGGGCGAGAAACAGAGGGTTTGAAACAGAGGGCGAGAAACAGAGGGGCTGAAACAGAGGGGCTGAAACAGGGGGCGAGAAACAGAGGGGCTGAATCAGCGGGGCTGAAACATGGGGCGAGAGACAGAGTGGCTGAAACAGGGGGCGAGAGACAGAGGGGCTGAAACAGAGGGCGAGAAACAGAGGGGCTGAAACAGTGGGGCTGAGACAGAGGGCGAGAAACCGAGGGGCTGAAACAGAGGGGTGAAACAGTGGGCGAGAAACCGAGGGGCTGAAACAGAGGGCGAGAAACAGAGGGGCTGAAACAGAGGGGCTGAAACAGTGGGGCTGAAACAGTGGGGCTGAAACAGAGGGCGAGAAAAAGAGGGGCTGAAACAGAGGGCGAGAAACTGAGGGGCTGAAACAGTGGGGCTGAAACAGAGAGCGAGAAAAAGAGGGGCTGAAACAGAAGGGGCTGAAAGAGAGGTTCTGAAACAGAGGGGCTGAAAGAGAGGGCGAGAAACAGAGGGGCTGAAACAGAGGGGCTGAAACAGAGGGGCTGAAACAGAGGGCGAGAGACAGAGGGCGAGAAACAGAGGGGCTGAAACAGAGGGGCTGAAACAGAGGGCGAGAAGCAGAGGGGCTGAAACAGTGGGTGAGAAAAAGAGTGGCTGAAACAGAGGAGCTGAAACAGAGGGGCTGAAACAGAGGGCGAGAAACCGAGGGGCTGAAACAGAGGGCGAGCAACAGAGGGGCTGAAACAGAGGGGCTCAAACAGAGGGCGAGAAACAGAGGGGCTGAAACAGAGGGCAAGAAACAGAGGGGCTGAAACAGAGGGGCAGAAACAGAGGGGCTGAAACAGAGGGCGAGCAACCAAGGGGCTGAAACAGAGGGGCTGAAACAGGGGGGGAGAAACAGAGGGCGAGAAACAGAGGGGCTGAAACAGAGGGGCTGAAACAGAGGGGCTGAAACGAGGGGCTGAAACAGAGGGCAAGAAACTGTGGGGCTGAAACAGAGGGGCTGAAACAGAGGGGCTGAAACAGAGGGCGAGAAACAGAGGGGCTGAAACAGAGGGCGAGAAACAGAGGGGCTGAAACAGAGGGGCTGAAACAGGAGGCGAGAAACAGAGGGGCTGAAACAGAGGGGCTGAAACAGAGGGGCTGAAACAGAGGGGCTGAAACAGAGGGCGAGAAACAGAGGGGCTGAAACAGAGGGGCTGAAACAGAGGGCGAGAAACAGAGGGCTGAAACAGAGGGGCTGAAACAGAGGGGCTGAAACAGAGGGCGAGAAACAGAGGGGCTGAAACAGAGGGCGAGAAACAGAGAGCGAGAAACAGAGGGGCTGAAACAGAGGGCGAGAAACAGAGGGGCTGAAACAGAGGGCGAGAAACCGAGGGGCTGAAACAGAAGGCGAGAAACAGTGGGGCTGAAACAGAGGGGCTGAAACAGAGGGGCTGAAACAGTGGGCGAGAAACCAAGGGGCTGAAACAGAGAGGCTGAAACAAGGGGCGAGAAACAGAGGGGCTGAAACAGTGGGGCTGAGACAGAGGGCGAGAAACCGAGGGGCTGAAACAGAGGGGTGAAACAGTGGGCGAGAAACCGAGGGGCTGAAACAGAGGGCGAGAAACAGAGGGGCTGAAACAGAGGGGCTGAAACAGTGGGGCTGAAACAGTGGGGCTGAAACAGAGGGCGAGAAAAAGAGGGGCTGAAACAGAGGGCGAGAAACTGAGGGGCTGAAACAGTGGGGCTGAAACAGAGAGCGAGAAAAAGAGGGGCTGAAACAGAAGGGGCTGAAAGAGAGGTTCTGAAACAGAGGGGCTGAAAGAGAGGGCGAGAAACAGAGGGGCTGAAACAGAGGGGCTGAAACAGAGGGGCTGAAACAGAGGGCGAGAGACAGAGGGCGAGAAACAGAGGGGCTGAAACAGAGGGGCTGAAACAGAGGGCGAGAAGCAGAGGGGCTGAAACAGTGGGTGAGAAAAAGAGGGGCTGAAACAGAGGAGCTGAAACAGAGGGGCTGAAACAGAGGGCGAGAAACCGAGGGGCTGAAACAGAGGGCGAGCAACAGAGGGGCTGAAACAGAGGGGCTCAAACAGAGGGCGAGAAACAGAGGGGCTGAAACAGAGGGCAAGAAACAGAGGGGCTGAAACAGAGGGGCAGAAACAGAGGGGCTGAAACAGAGGGCGAGCAACCAAGGGGCTGAAACAGAGGGGCTGAAACAGGGGGGGAGAAACAGAGGGCGAGAAACAGAGGGGCTGAAACAGAGGGGCTGAAACAGAGGGGCTGAAACGAGGGGCTGAAACAGAGGGCAAGAAACTGTGGGGCTGAAACAGAGGGGCTGAAACAGAGGGGCTGAAACAGAGGGCGAGAAACAGAGGGGCTGAAACAGAGGGCGAGAAACAGAGGGGCTGAAACAGAGGGGCTGAAACAGGAGGCGAGAAACAGAGGGGCTGAAACAGAGGGGCTGAAACAGAGGGGCTGAAACAGAGGGGCTGAAACAGAGGGCGAGAAACAGAGGGGCTGAAACAGAGGGGCTGAAACAGAGGGCGAGAAACAGAGGGCTGAAACAGAGGGGCTGAAACAGAGGGGCTGAAACAGAGGGCGAGAAACAGAGGGGCTGAAACAGAGGGCGAGAAACAGAGAGCGAGAAACAGAGGGGCTGAAACAGAGGGCGAGAAACAGAGGGGCTGAAACAGAGGGCGAGAAACCGAGGGGCTGAAACAGAAGGCGAGAAACAGTGGGGCTGAAACAGAGGGGCTGAAACAGAGGGGCTGAAACAGTGGGCGAGAAACCAAGGGGCTGAAACAGAGAGGCTGAAACAAGGGGCGAGAAACAGAGGGCGACAAACAGAGGGGCTGAAACAGAGGGGCTGAAACAGAGTGGCTGAAACAGAGGGCTATAAACAGAGGGGCTGGAACAGAGGGGCTGAAACAGAGGGGCTGAAACAGGGGGTGAGAAACAGAGGGGCTGAAACAGAGGGCGAGAAACAGAGGGGCTGAAACAGAGGGGCTGAAACAGAGGGACTGAAACACAGGGACTGAAACAGAGGGGCTGAAACAGAGGGCGAGAAACAGAGGGGCTGAAGCAGAGGGCAAGAAACAGTGGGGCTGAAACAGAGGGGCTGGAACAGAGGGGCTGAAACAGAGGGCGAGAAACCAAGGTGCTGAAACAGATGGGCTGAAACAGGGTGCGAGAAACCGAGGGCGACAAACAGAGGGGCTGAAACAGAGGGGCTGAAACAGATGGGCTGAAACAGAGGGCTAGAAACAGAGGGGCTGAAACAGAGGGGCTGAAACAGAGGGGCTGAAACAGAGGGCGAGAAACAGAGGGGCTGAAACAGAGGGGCTGAAACAGAGGGACTGAAACACAGGGACTGAAACAGAGGGGCTGAAACAGAGGGCGAGAAACAGAGGGCGAGAAACAGAGGGGCTGAAACAGAGGGTGAGAAACAGAGGGGCTGAAACAGAGGGGCTGAAACAGGGGGCGAGAAGCAGAGGGGCTGAAACAGAGGGGCTGGAACAGGGGGCGAGAAACAGAGGCGCTGAAACAGAGGGCGAGAAACAGAGGGGCTGAAACAGAGGGGCTGAAACAGAGGGGCTGAAACAGAGGGGCTGAAACACAGGGCGAGAAACAGAGGGCGAGAAACAGAGGGCGAGAAACAGAGGGGCTGAAACAGAGGGCGAGAAACAGAGGGGCTGAAACAGAGGGGCTGAAAAAGGGCGCGAGAAACAGAGGGGCAGAATCAGAGGGGCGGAAACAGGGGACGATAGACAGAGGCACTGAAACAGAGGGGCTGAAACAGAGGGGCTGAAACAGAGGGCGAGAAACAGAGGGGCTGAAACAGTGGGGCTGAAACAGAGGGCGAGAAACCGAGGGGCTGAAACAGAGGGCGAGCAACAGAGGGGCTGAAACAGAGGGGCTGAAACAGAGGGCGAGAAACAGAGGGGCTGAAACAGTGGGCAAGAAACAGAGGGGCTGAAACAGAGGGGCTGAAACAGAGGGGCTGAAACAGAGGGCGAGCAACCAAGGGGCTGAAACAGAGGGGCTGAAACAGGGTGGGAGAAACAGAGGGCGAGAAACAGAGGGGCTGAAACAGAGGGGCTGAAACAGAGGGCGAGAAACCGAGGGGCTGAAACAGAGGGCGAGCAACAGAGGGGCTGAAACAGAGGGGCTGAAACAGAGGGCGAGATACAGAGGGGCTGAAACAGAGGGCAAGAAACAGAGGGGCTGAATCAGCGGGGCTGAAACATGGGGCGAGAGACAGAGTGGCTGAAACAGGGGGCGAGAGACAGAGGGGCTGAAACAGAGGGCGAGAAACAGAGGGGCTGAAACAGTGGGGCTGAGACAGAGGGCGAGAAACCGAGGGGCTGAAACAGAGGGGTGAAACAGTGGGCGAGAAACCGAGGGGCTGAAACAGAGGGCGAGAAACAGAGGGGCTGAAACAGAGGGGCTGAAACAGTGGGGCTGAAACAGTGGGGCTGAAACAGAGGGCGAGAAAAAGAGGGGCTGAAACAGAGGGCGAGAAACTGAGGGGCTGAAACAGTGGGGCTGAAACAGAGAGCGAGAAAAAGAGGGGCTGAAACAGAAGGGGCTGAAAGAGAGGTTCTGAAACAGAGGGGCTGAAAGAGAGGGCGAGAAACAGAGGGGCTGAAACAGAGGGGCTGAAACAGAGGGCTAGAGACAGAGGGCGAGAAACAGAGGGGCTGAAACAGAGGGGCTGAAACAGAGGGCGAGAAGCAGAGGGGCTGAAACAGTGGGTGAGAAAAAGAGGGGCTGAAACAGAGGAGCTGAAACAGAGGGGCTGAAACAGAGGGCGAGAAACCGAGGGGCTGAAACAGAGGGCGAGCAACAGAGGGGCTGAAGCAGAGGGGCTGAAACAGAGGGCGAGAAACAGAGGGGCTGAAACAGAGGGCAAGAAACGGAGGGGCTGAAACAGAGGGGCAGAAACAGAGGGGCTGAAACAGAGGGCGAGCAACCAAGGGGCTGAAACAGAGGGGCTGAAACAGGGGGGGAGAAACAGAGGGCGAGAAACAGAGGGGCTGAAACAGAGGGGCTGAAACAGAGGGGCTGACACGAGGGGCTGTAACAGAGGGCAAGAAACTGTGGGGCTGAAACAGAGGGGCTGAAACAGAGGGGCTGAAACAGAGGGCGAGAAACAGAGGGGCTGAAACAGAGGGCGAGAAACAGAGGGGCTGAAACAGAGGGGCTGAAACAGGAGGCGAGAAACAGAGGAGCTGAAACAGAGGGGCTGAAACAGAGGGGCTGAAACAGAGGGCGAGAAACAGAGGGGCTGAAACAGAGGGCGAGAAACCGAGGGGCTGAAACAGAAGGCGAGAAACAGTGGGGCTGAAACAGAGGGGCTGAAACAGAGGGGCTGAAACAGTGGGCGAGAAACCAAGGGGCTGAAACAGAGAGGCTGAAACAAGGGGCGAGAAACAGAGGGCGACAAACAGAGGGGCTGAAACAGAGGGGCTGAAACAGAGTGGCTGAAACAGAGGGCTATAAACAGAGGGGCTGGAACAGAGGGGCTGAAACAGAGGGGCTGAAACAGGGGGTGAGATACAGAGGGGCTGAAACAGAGGGCGAGAAACAGAGGGGCTGAAACAGAGGGGCTGAAACAGAGGGACTGAAACACAGGGACTGAAACAGAGGGGCTGAAACAGAGGGCGAGAAACAGAGGGGCTGAAGCAGAGGGCAAGAAACAGTGGGGCTGAAACAGAGGGGCTGGAACAGAGGGGCTGAAACAGAGGGCGAGAAACCAAGGTGCTGAAACAGATGGGCTGAAACAGGGTGCGAGAAACAGAGGGCGACAAACAGAGGGGCTGAAACAGAGGGGCTGAAACAGATGGGCTGAAACAGAGAGCTAGAAACAGAGGGGCTGAAACAGAGGGGCTGAAACAGAGGGGCTGAAACAGAGGGCGAGAAACAGAGGGGCTGAAACAGAGGGGCTGAAACAGAGGGACTGAAACACAGGGACTGAAACAGAGGGGCTGAAACAGAGGGCGAGAAACAGAGGGCGAGAAACAGAGGGGCTGAAACAGAGGGTGAGAAACAGAGGGGCTGAAACAGAGGGGCTGAAACAGGGGGCGAGAAGCAGAGGGGCTGAAACAGAGGGGCTGGAACAGGGGGCGAGAAACAGAGGCGCTGAAACAGAGGGCGAGAAACAGAGGGGCTGAAACAGAGGGGCTGAAACAGAGGGGCTGAAACAGAGGGGCTGAAACACAGGGCGAGAAACAGAGGGCGAGAAACAGAGGGCGAGAAACAGAGGGGCTGAAACAGAGGGCGAGAAACAGAGGGGCTGAAACAGAGGGGCTGAAAAAGGGCGCGAGAAACAGAGGGGCAGAATCAGAGGGGCGGAAACAGGGGACGATAGACAGAGGCACTGAAACAGAGGGGCTGAAACAGAGGGGCTGAAACAGAGGGCGAGAAACAGAGGGGCTGAAACAGTGGGGCTGAAACAGAGGGCGAGAAACCGAGGGGCTGAAACAGAGGGCGAGCAACAGAGGGGCTGAAACAGAGGGGCTGAAACAGAGGGCGAGAAACAGAGGGGCTGAAACAGTGGGCAAGAAACAGAGGGGCTGAAACAGAGGGGCTGAAACAGAGGGGCTGAAACAGAGGGCGAGCAACCAAGGGGCTGAAACAGAGGGGCTGAAACAGGGTGGGAGAAACAGAGGGCGAGAAACAGAGGGGCTGAAACAGAGGGGCTGAAACAGAGGGCGAGAACCGAGGGGCTGAAACAGAGGGCGAGCAACAGAGGGGCTGAAACAGAGGGGCTGAAACAGAGGGCGAGATACAGAGGGGCTGAAACAGAGGGCAAGAAACAGAGGGGCTGAATCAGCGGGGCTGAAACATGGGGCGAGAGACAGAGTGGCTGAAACAGGGGGCGAGAGACAGAGGGGCTGAAATAGAGGGCGAGAAACAGAGGGGCTGAAACAGTGGGGCTGAGACAGAGGGCGAGAAACCGAGGGGCTGAAACAGAGGGGTGAAACAGTGGGCGAGAAACCGAGGGGCTGAAACAGAGGGCGAGAAACAGAGGGGCTGAAACAGAGGGGCTGAAACAGTGGGGCTGAAACAGTGGGGCTGAAACAGAGGGCGAGAAAAAGAGGGGCTGAAACAGAGGGCGAGAAACTGAGGGGCTGAAACAGTGGGGCTGAAACAGAGAGCGAGAAAAAGAGGGGCTGAAACAGAAGGGGCTGAAAGAGAGGTTCTGAAACAGAGGGGCTGAAAGAGAGGGCGAGAAACAGAGGGGCTGAAACAGAGGGGCTGAAACAGAGGGCTAGAGACAGAGGGCGAGAAACAGAGGGGCTGAAACAGAGGGGCTGAAACAGAGGGCGAGAAGCAGAGGGGCTGAAACAGTGGGTGAGAAAAAGAGGGGCTGAAACAGAGGAGCTGAAACAGAGGGGCTGAAACAGAGGGCGAGAAACCGAGGGGCTGAAACAGAGGGCGAGCAACAGAGGGGCTGAAGCAGAGGGGCTGAAACAGAGGGCGAGAAACAGAGGGGCTGAAACAGAGGGCAAGAAACGGAGGGGCTGAAACAGAGGGGCAGAAACAGAGGGGCTGAAACAGAGGGCGAGCAACCAAGGGGCTGAAACAGAGGGGCTGAAACAGGGGGGGAGAAACAGAGGGCGAGAAACAGAGGGGCTGAAACAGAGGGGCTGAAACAGAGGGGCTGACACGAGGGGCTGAAACAGAGGGCAAGAAACTGTGGGGCTGAAACAGAGGGGCTGAAACAGAGGGGCTGAAACAGAGGGCGAGAAACAGAGGGGCTGAAACAGAGGGCGAGAAACAGAGGGGCTGAAACAGAGGGGCTGAAACAGGAGGCGAGAAACAGAGGAGCTGAAACAGAGGGGCTGAAACAGAGGGGCTGAAACAGAGGGGCTGAAACAGAGGGCGAGAAACAGAGGGGCTGAAACAGAGGGGCTGAAACAGAGGGCGAGAAACAGAGGGCTGAAACAGAGGGGCTGAAACAGAGGGGCTGAAACAGAGGGCGAGAAACAGAGGGGCTGAAACAGAGGGCGAGAAACAGAGAGCGAGAAACAGAGGGGCTGAAACAGAGGGCGAGAAACAGAGGGGCTGAAACAGAGGGCGAGAAACCGAGGGGCTGAAACAGAGGGCGAGAAACAGTGGGGCTGAAACAGAGGGGCTGAAACAGAGGGGCTGAAACAGTGGGCGAGAAACCAAGGGGCTGAAACAGAGAGGCTGAAACAAGGGGCGAGAAACAGAGGGCGACAAACAGAGGGGCTGAAACAGAGGGGCTGAAACAGAGTGGCTGAAACAGAGGGCTATAAACAGAGTGGCTGAAACAGAGGGGCTGAAACAGAGGGGCTGAAACAGGGGGCGAGAAACAGAGGGGCTGAAACAGAGGGCGAGAAACAGAGGGGCTGAAACAGAGGGGCTGAAACAGAGGGACTGAAACACAGGGACTGAAACAGAGGGGCTGAAACAGAGGGCGAGAAACAGAGGGGCTGAAACAGAGGGCAAGAAACAGTGGGGCTGAAGCAGAGGGGCTGAAACAGAGGGGCTGAAACAGAGGGCGAGAAACCAAGGGGCTGAAACAGATGGGCTGAAACAGGGGGCGAGAAACAGAGGGCGACAAACAGAGGGGCTGAAACAGAGGGGCTGAAACAGATGGGCTGAAACAGAGGGCTAGAAACAGAGGGGCTGAAACAGAGGGGCTGAAACAGAGGGGCTGAAACAGAGGGCGAGAAACAGAGGGGCTGAAACAGAGGGGCTGTAACAGAGGGACTGAAACACAGGGACTGAAACAGAGGGGCTGAAACAGAGGGCGAGAAACAGAGGGCGAGAAACAGAGGGCGAGAAACAGAGGGGCTGAAACAGAGGGTGAGAAACAGAGGGGCTGAAACAGAGGGGCTGAAACAGGGGGCGAGAAGCAGAGGGGCTGAAACAGAGGGGCTGGAACAGGGGGCGAGAAACAGAGGGGCTGAAACAGAGGGCGAGAAACAGAGGGGCTGAAACAGAGGGGCTGAAACAGAGGGGCTGAAACAGAGGGGCTGAAACAGAGGGGCTGAAACAGAGGGCGAGAAACAGAGGGCGAGAAACAGAGGGGCTGAAACAGAGGGCGAGAAACAGAGGGGCTGAAACAGAGGGGCTGAAAAAGGGCGCGAGAAACAGAGGGGCAGAATCAGAGGGGCGGAAACAGGGGGCGATAGACAGAGGCACTGAAACAGAGGGGCTGAAACAGAGGGGCTGAAACAGAGGGCGAGAAACAGAGGGGCTGAAACAGTGGGGCTGAAACAGAGGGCGAGAAACCGAGGGGCTGAAACAGAGGGCGAGCAACAGAGGGGCTGAAACAGAGGGGCTGAAACAGAGGGCGAGAAACAGAGGGGCTGAAACAGAGGGCAAGAAACAGAGGGGCTGAAACAGAGGGGCTGAAACAGAGGGGCTGAAACAGAGGGCGAGCAACCAAGGGGCTGAAACAGAGGGGCTGAAACAGGGTGGGAGAAACAGAGGGCGAGAAACAGAGGGGCTGAAACAGAGGGGCTGAAACAGAGGGCGAGAAACCGAGGGGCTGAAACAGAGGGCGAGCAACAGAGGGGCTGAAACAGAGAGGCTGAAACAGAGGAGCTGAAACAGAGGGCGAGAAACAGAGAGGCTGAAACAGAGGGCGAGAAACAGAGTGGCTGAAACAGAGGGCAAGAAACAGAGGGGCTGAAACAGAGGGCGAGAAACAGAGGGGCTGAAACAGAGGGCGAGAAACAGATGGGCTGAAACAGAGGGCAAGAAACAGAGGGGCTGAAACAGAGGGGCAGAAACAGAGGGGCTGAAACAGATGGCGAGCAACCAAGGGGCTGAAACAGAGCGGCTGAAACAGGGGGGGAGATACAGAGGGCGAGAAACAGAGGGGCTGAAACAGAGGGGCTGAAACAGAGGGGCTGAAACGAGGGGCTGAAACAGAGGGCAAGAAACAGAGGGGCTGAAACAGAGGGGCTGAAACAGAGGGAGCGAAACAGAGGGCGAGAAACAGAGGGGCTGAAACAGAGGGCGAGAAACAGAGGGGCTGAAACAGAGGGGCTGAAACAGAGGGCGAGAAACAGAGGGCGAGAAACAGAGGGCGAGAAACAGAGGGGCTGAAACATAGGGCGAGAAACAGAGGGGCTGAAACAGAGAGGCTGAAACAGGGGGCGAGAAACAGAGGGGCTGAAACAGAGGGGATGGAACAGGGGGCGAGAAACAGAGGGGCTGAAACAGAGGGGCTGAAACAGAGGGGCTGAAACAGGGGGCGAGAAACAGGGGGCGAGAAACAGAGAGGCTGAAACAGAGGGGCTGAAACAGAGGGGCTGAAACAGAGGGCGAGAAACAGAGGGGCTGAAACAGAGGGCGAGAAACAGAGGGGCTGAAACAAAGGGGCTGAAACAGAGGGGCTGAAACAGAGGGCGAGAAACAGAGGGGCTGGAGCAGAGGGCGAGAAACAGAGGGGATGAAACAGAGGGGCTGAAACAGAGGGGCTGAAACAGAGGGCGAGAAACAGAGGGTGAGAAACAGAGGGCGAGAAACAGAGGGGCTGAAACAGAGGGCGAGAAACAGAGGGGCTGAAACAGGGGGCGAGAAACAGAGGGGATGAATCAGCGGGGCTGAAACATGGGGCGAGAGACAGAGGGGCTGAAACAGAGGGCGAGAGACAGAGGGGCTGAAACAGAGGGCGAGAAACAGAGGGGCTGAAACAGTGGGGCTGAGACAGAGGGCGTGAAACCGAGTGGCTGAAACAGAGGGGCTGAAACAGTGGGCGAGAAACCGAGGGGCTGAAACAGAGGGCGAGAAACAGAGGGGCTGAAACAGAGGGGCTGAAACAGTGGGGCTGAAACAGTGGGGCTGAAACAGAGGGCGAGAAAAAGAGGGGCTGAAACAGAGGGGCTGAAACGGAGGGCGAGAAACTGAGGGGCTGAAACAGTGGGGCTGAAACAGAGAGCGAGAAAAAGAGGGGCTGAAACAGAAGGGGCTGAAAGAGAGGTTCTGAAACAGAGGGGCTGAAAGAGAGGGCGAGAAACAGAGGGGCTGAAACAGAGGGGCTGAAACAGAGGGGCTGAAACAGAGGGCTAGAGACAGAGGGCGAGAAACAGAGGGGCTGAAACAGAGGGCGAGAAGCAGAGGGGCTGAAACAGTGGGTGAGAAAAAGAGGGGCTGAAACAGAGCAGCTGAAACAGAGGGGCTGAAACAGAGGGCGAGAAACAGAGGGGCTGAAACAGAGGGGCTGAAACAGAGGGCGAGAAACAGAGGGGCTGAAACAGTGGGGCTGAAACAGAGGGGCTGAAACAGAGGGCGAGAAACCAAGGGGCTGAAACAGAGGGTGAGAAACCGAGGGGCTGAACAGAGGGGCTGAAACAGAGGGGCTGAAACAGAGGGACTGAAACAGAGGGCGAGAAACCGAGGGGCTGAAACCGAGGGGCTGAAACAGGGGGTGAGAAACAGAGGGGCTGAAACAGAGGGGCTGAAACAGATGTGCTGAAACAGCGGGGCTGAAACAGAGGGCTAGAAACAGAAGGGCTGAAACAGAGGGGCTGAAACAGAGGGGCTGAAACAGAGGGCGAGAAACAGAGGGGCTGAAACAGAGGGGATGAAACAGAGGGGCTGAAACAGAGGGGGAGAAACAGAGGGCGAGAAACAGAGGGGCTGAAACAGAGGGGCTGAAACAGGGGGCGAGAAACAGAGCGTCTGAAACAGAGGGGCTGAAACAGAGGGCGAGAAACCGAGGGGCTGAAACAGAGGGGCTGAAACAGAGGGGCTGAAACAGAGGGCGAGAAACAGAGGGGCTGAATAATGGGGCGAGAAACAGAGGGCGAGAAACAGAGGGGCTGAAACAGAGGCCGAGAAACAGAGGGGCTGAAATAGAGGGGCTGAAACAGAGGGCGAGAAACAGAGGGGCTGAAACAGAGGGCAAGAAACAGAGCGGCTGAAACAGAGGGGCTGAAAGAGAGGGGCTGAAACAGAGGGCGAGAAACCAAGGGGCTGAAACGGAGGGGCTGAAACAGGGGGCGAGAAACAGAGAGCTGCAAACAGAGGGGCTGAAACAGAGGGGCTGAAACAGAGGGGCTGAAAAAGGGGGCGAGAAACAGAGAGCGGCAAAAAGAGGGGCTGAAACAGAAGGGGCTGAAAGAGAGGTTCTGAAACAGAGGGGCTGAAAGAGAGGGCGAGAAACAGAGGGGCTGAAACAGAGGGGCTGAAACAGAGGGGCTGAAACAGAGGGCTAGAGACAGAGGGCGAGAAACAGAGGGGCTGAAACAGAGGGCGAGAAGCAGAGGGGCTGAAACAGTGGGTGCGAAACAGAGGGGCTGAAACAGAGGGGCTGAAACAGATGTGCTGAAACAGCGGGGCTGAAACAGAGGGCTAGAAACAGAAGGGCTGAAACAGAGGGGCTGAAACAGAGGGGCTGAAACAGAGGGCGAGAAACAGAGGGGCTGAAACAGAGGGGATGAAACAGAGGGGCTGAAACAGAGGGGGAGAAACAGAGGGCGAGAAACAGAGGGGCTGAAACAGAGGGGCTGAAACAGGGGGCGAGAAACAGAGCGTCTGAAACAGAGGGGCTGAAACAGAGGGCGAGAAACCGAGGGGCTGAAACAGAGGGGCTGAAACAGAGGGGCTGAAACAGAGGGCGAGAAACAGAGGGGCTGAAACAGAGGCCGAGAAACAGAGGGGCTGAAATAGAGGGGCTGAAACAGAGGGCGAGAAACAGAGGGGCTGAAACAGAGGGCAAGAAACAGAGCGGCTGAAACAGAGGGGCTGAAACAGAGGGGCTGAAACAGAGGGCGAGAAACCAAGGGGCTGAAACGGAGGGGCTGAAATAGGGGGCGAGAAACAGAGAGCGGCAAACATAGGGGCTGAAACAGAGGGGCTGAAACAGAGGGGCTGAAAAAGGGGGCGAGAAACAGAGTGGCTGAATAAGAGGTGCTGAAACAGGGGGCGAGAGACAGAGGGGCTGAAACAGAGGGCGAGAGACAGAGGGGCTGAAACAGAGGGGCTGAAACAGAGTGCGAGAAACAGAGGGGCTGAAACAGAGGGTCTGAAACAGAGGGCGATAAACCGAGGGGCTGAACAGAGGGGCTGAAACAGAGGGGCTGAAACAGAGGGGCTGAAACAGAGGGGGAGAAACAGAGGGGCAGAAACAGAGGGCGAGAAACAGAGGGGCTGAAACAGAGGGGCTGAAACAGAGGGGCTGAAACAGAGGGCGAGAAACCGAGGCGCTGAAACAGAGGGGCTGAAACAGGGGGCGAGAAACAGAGGGAAAGAAACAGAGGGGCTGAAACAGTGGGGCTGAAACAGAGGGGCTGAAACAGAGGGCTAGAAACAGAGGGGCTGAAACAGAGGGGCTGAAACAGAGGGGCTGAAACAGAGGGCTGAAACAGAGGGCGAGAAACAGAGGGGCTGAAACAGAGGGGCTGAAACAGAGGGCGAGAAACAGAGGGCGAGAAACAGAGGGGCTGAAACAGAGGGCGAGAAACAGAGCGGCTGAAACAGAGGGGCTGAAACATGGGGCGAGAAAGAGAGGGGCTGAAACAGAGGAGCTGAAAAAGGGGGCGAGAAACAGAGGGGCTGAAACAGAGGGGCTGAAACAGGGGGCGAGAAACAGCGGGCGAGAAACAGGCTGGCTGAAACAGAGGGGCTGAAACAGAGGGGCTGAAACAGAGGGGCTGAAACAGAGGGCGAGAAACAGAGGGGCTGAAACAGAGGGCGAGAAACAGAGGGGCTGAAACAGAGGGGCTGAAACAGAGGGGCTGAAACAGAGGGCGAGAAACCGAGGGGCTGAAACAGAGGGGCTGAAACAGAGGGCGAGAAACAGAGGGGCTGAAACAGAGGGCGAGAAACCGAGGGGCTGAAACAGAGGGGCTGATACAGAGGTGCTGAAACAGAGGGGCTGAAACAGAAGGCGAGAAACAGAGGGCGAGAAACAGAGGGGCTGAAACAGAGGGGCTGAAACAAAAGGGCTGAAACAGAGGGGCTGAAACAGAGGGCGAGAAACAGAGGGGCTGAAACAGAGGGCGAGAAACAGAGGGGCTGAAACAGAGGGGCTGAAACAGAGGGGCTGAAACAGAGGGGCTGAAACAGATGGGCTGAAACAGAGAGCTAGAAACAGAGGGGCTGAAACAGAGGGGCTGAAACAGAGGGGCTGAAACAGAGGGCGAGAAACAGAGGGGCTGAAACAGAGGGGCTGAAACAGAGGGACTGAAACACAGGGACTGAAACAGAGGGGCTGAAACAGAGGGCGAGAAACAGAGGGCGAGAAACAGAGGGGCTGAAACAGAGGGTGAGAAACAGAGGGGCTGAAACAGAGGGGCTGAAACAGGGGGCGAGAAGCAGAGGGGCTGAAACAGAGGGGCTGGAACAGGGGGCGAGAAACAGAGGCGCTGAAACAGAGGGCGAGAAACAGAGGGGCTGAAACAGAGGGGCTGAAACAGAGGGGCTGAAACAGAGGGGCTGAAACACAGGGCGAGAAACAGAGGGCGAGAAACAGAGGGCGAGAAACAGAGGGGCTGAAACAGAGGGCGAGAAACAGAGGGGCTGAAACAGAGGGGCTGAAAAAGGGCGCGAGAAACAGAGGGGCAGAATCAGAGGGGCGGAAACAGGGGACGATAGACAGAGGCACTGAAACAGAGGGGCTGAAACAGAGGGGCTGAAACAGAGGGCGAGAAACAGAGGGGCTGAAACAGTGGGGCTGAAACAGAGGGCGAGAAACCGAGGGGCTGAAACAGAGGGCGAGCAACAGAGGGGCTGAAACAGAGGGGCTGAAACAGAGGGCGAGAAACAGAGGGGCTGAAACAGTGGGCAAGAAACAGAGGGGCTGAAACAGAGGGGCTGAAACAGAGGGGCTGAAACAGAGGGCGAGCAACCAAGGGGCTGAAACAGAGGGGCTGAAACAGGGTGGGAGAAACAGAGGGCGAGAAACAGAGGGGCTGAAACAGAGGGGCTGAAACAGAGGGCGAGAAACCGAGGGGCTGAAACAGAGGGCGAGCAACAGAGGGGCTGAAACAGAGGGGCTGAAACAGAGGGCGAGATACAGAGGGGCTGAAACAGAGGGCAAGAAACAGAGGGGCTGAATCAGCGGGGCTGAAACATGGGGCGAGAGACAGAGTGGCTGAAACAGGGGGCGAGAGACAGAGGGGCTGAAACAGAGGGCGAGAAACAGAGGGGCTGAAACAGTGGGGCTGAGACAGAGGGCGAGAAACCGAGGGGCTGAAACAGAGGGGTGAAACAGTGGGCGAGAAACCGAGGGGCTGAAACAGAGGGCGAGAAACAGAGGGGCTGAAACAGAGGGGCTGAAACAGTGGGGCTGAAACAGTGGGGCTGAAACAGAGGGCGAGAAAAAGAGGGGCTGAAACAGAGGGCGAGAAACTGAGGGGCTGAAACAGTGGGGCTGAAACAGAGAGCGAGAAAAAGAGGGGCTGAAACAGAAGGGGCTGAAAGAGAGGTTCTGAAACAGAGGGGCTGAAAGAGAGGGCGAGAAACAGAGGGGCTGAAACAGAGGGGCTGAAACAGAGGGCTAGAGACAGAGGGCGAGAAACAGAGGGGCTGAAACAGAGGGGCTGAAACAGAGGGCGAGAAGCAGAGGGGCTGAAACAGTGGGTGAGAAAAAGAGGGGCTGAAACAGAGGAGCTGAAACAGAGGGGCTGAAACAGAGGGCGAGAAACCGAGGGGCTGAAACAGAGGGCGAGCAACAGAGGGGCTGAAGCAGAGGGGCTGAAACAGAGGGCGAGAAACAGAGGGGCTGAAACAGAGGGCAAGAAACGGAGGGGCTGAAACAGAGGGGCAGAAACAGAGGGGCTGAAACAGAGGGCGAGCAACCAAGGGGCTGAAACAGAGGGGCTGAAACAGGGGGGGAGAAACAGAGGGCGAGAAACAGAGGGGCTGAAACAGAGGGGCTGAAACAGAGGGGCTGACACGAGGGGCTGAAACAGAGGGCAAGAAACTGTGGGGCTGAAACAGAGGGGCTGAAACAGAGGGGCTGAAACAGAGGGCGAGAAACAGAGGGGCTGAAACAGAGGGCGAGAAACAGAGGGGCTGAAACAGAGGGGCTGAAACAGGAGGCGAGAAACAGAGGAGCTGAAACAGAGGGGCTGAAACAGAGGGGCTGAAACAGAGGGGCTGAAACAGAGGGCGAGAAACAGAGGGGCTGAAACAGAGGGGCTGAAACAGAGGGCGAGAAACAGAGGGCTGAAACAGAGGGGCTGAAACAGAGGGGCTGAAACAGAGGGCGAGAAACAGAGGGGCTGAAACAGAGGGCGAGAAACAGAGAGCGAGAAACAGAGGGGCTGAAACAGAGGGCGAGAAACAGAGGGGCTGAAACAGAGGGCGAGAAACCGAGGGGCTGAAACAGAGGGCGAGAAACAGTGGGGCTGAAACAGAGGGGCTGAAACAGAGGGGCTGAAACAGTGGGCGAGAAACCAAGGGGCTGAAACAGAGAGGCTGAAACAAGGGGCGAGAAACAGAGGGCGACAAACAGAGGGGCTGAAACAGAGGGGCTGAAACAGAGTGGCTGAAACAGAGGGCTATAAACAGAGTGGCTGAAACAGAGGGGCTGAAACAGAGGGGCTGAAACAGGGGGCGAGAAACAGAGGGGCTGAAACAGAGGGCGAGAAACAGAGGGGCTGAAACAGAGGGGCTGAAACAGAGGGACTGAAACACAGGGACTGAAACAGAGGGGCTGAAACAGAGGGCGAGAAACAGAGGGGCTGAAACAGAGGGCAAGAAACAGTGGGGCTGAAGCAGAGGGGCTGAAACAGAGGGGCTGAAACAGAGGGCGAGAAACCAAGGGGCTGAAACAGATGGGCTGAAACAGGGGGCGAGAAACAGAGGGCGACAAACAGAGGGGCTGAAACAGAGGGGCTGAAACAGATGGGCTGAAACAGAGGGCTAGAAACAGAGGGGCTGAAACAGAGGGGCTGAAACAGAGGGGCTGAAACAGAGGGCGAGAAACAGAGGGGCTGAAACAGAGGGGCTGTAACAGAGGGACTGAAACACAGGGACTGAAACAGAGGGGCTGAAACAGAGGGCGAGAAACAGAGGGCGAGAAACAGAGGGCGAGAAACAGAGGGGCTGAAACAGAGGGTGAGAAACAGAGGGGCTGAAACAGAGGGGCTGAAACAGGGGGCGAGAAGCAGAGGGGCTGAAACAGAGGGGCTGGAACAGGGGGCGAGAAACAGAGGGGCTGAAACAGAGGGCGAGAAACAGAGGGGCTGAAACAGAGGGGCTGAAACAGAGGGGCTGAAACAGAGGGGCTGAAACAGAGGGGCTGAAACAGAGGGCGAGAAACAGAGGGCGAGAAACAGAGGGGCTGAAACAGAGGGCGAGAAACAGAGGGGCTGAAACAGAGGGGCTGAAAAAGGGCGCGAGAAACAGAGGGGCAGAATCAGAGGGGCGGAAACAGGGGGCGATAGACAGAGGCACTGAAACAGAGGGGCTGAAACAGAGGGGCTGAAACAGAGGGCGAGAAACAGAGGGGCTGAAACAGTGGGGCTGAAACAGAGGGCGAGAAACCGAGGGGCTGAAACAGAGGGCGAGCAACAGAGGGGCTGAAACAGAGGGGCTGAAACAGAGGGCGAGAAACAGAGGGGCTGAAACAGAGGGCAAGAAACAGAGGGGCTGAAACAGAGGGGCTGAAACAGAGGGGCTGAAACAGAGGGCGAGCAACCAAGGGGCTGAAACAGAGGGGCTGAAACAGGGTGGGAGAAACAGAGGGCGAGAAACAGAGGGGCTGAAACAGAGGGGCTGAAACAGAGGGCGAGAAACCGAGGGGCTGAAACAGAGGGCGAGCAACAGAGGGGCTGAAACAGAGAGGCTGAAACAGAGGAGCTGAAACAGAGGGCGAGAAACAGAGAGGCTGAAACAGAGGGCGAGAAACAGAGTGGCTGAAACAGAGGGCAAGAAACAGAGGGGCTGAAACAGAGGGCGAGAAACAGAGGGGCTGAAACAGAGGGCGAGAAACAGATGGGCTGAAACAGAGGGCAAGAAACAGAGGGGCTGAAACAGAGGGGCAGAAACAGAGGGGCTGAAACAGATGGCGAGCAACCAAGGGGCTGAAACAGAGCGGCTGAAACAGGGGGGGAGATACAGAGGGCGAGAAACAGAGGGGCTGAAACAGAGGGGCTGAAACAGAGGGGCTGAAACGAGGGGCTGAAACAGAGGGCAAGAAACAGAGGGGCTGAAACAGAGGGGCTGAAACAGAGGGAGCGAAACAGAGGGCGAGAAACAGAGGGGCTGAAACAGAGGGCGAGAAACAGAGGGGCTGAAACAGAGGGGCTGAAACAGAGGGCGAGAAACAGAGGGCGAGAAACAGAGGGCGAGAAACAGAGGGGCTGAAACATAGGGCGAGAAACAGAGGGGCTGAAACAGAGAGGCTGAAACAGGGGGCGAGAAACAGAGGGGCTGAAACAGAGGGGATGGAACAGGGGGCGAGAAACAGAGGGGCTGAAACAGAGGGGCTGAAACAGAGGGGCTGAAACAGGGGGCGAGAAACAGGGGGCGAGAAACAGAGAGGCTGAAACAGAGGGGCTGAAACAGAGGGGCTGAAACAGAGGGCGAGAAACAGAGGGGCTGAAACAGAGGGCGAGAAACAGAGGGGCTGAAACAAAGGGGCTGAAACAGAGGGGCTGAAACAGAGGGCGAGAAACAGAGGGGCTGGAGCAGAGGGCGAGAAACAGAGGGGATGAAACAGAGGGGCTGAAACAGAGGGGCTGAAACAGAGGGCGAGAAACAGAGGGTGAGAAACAGAGGGCGAGAAACAGAGGGGCTGAAACAGAGGGCGAGAAACAGAGGGGCTGAAACAGGGGGCGAGAAACAGAGGGGATGAATCAGCGGGGCTGAAACATGGGGCGAGAGACAGAGGGGCTGAAACAGAGGGCGAGAGACAGAGGGGCTGAAACAGAGGGCGAGAAACAGAGGGGCTGAAACAGTGGGGCTGAGACAGAGGGCGTGAAACCGAGTGGCTGAAACAGAGGGGCTGAAACAGTGGGCGAGAAACCGAGGGGCTGAAACAGAGGGCGAGAAACAGAGGGGCTGAAACAGAGGGGCTGAAACAGTGGGGCTGAAACAGTGGGGCTGAAACAGAGGGCGAGAAAAAGAGGGGCTGAAACAGAGGGGCTGAAACGGAGGGCGAGAAACTGAGGGGCTGAAACAGTGGGGCTGAAACAGAGAGCGAGAAAAAGAGGGGCTGAAACAGAAGGGGCTGAAAGAGAGGTTCTGAAACAGAGGGGCTGAAAGAGAGGGCGAGAAACAGAGGGGCTGAAACAGAGGGGCTGAAACAGAGGGGCTGAAACAGAGGGCTAGAGACAGAGGGCGAGAAACAGAGGGGCTGAAACAGAGGGCGAGAAGCAGAGGGGCTGAAACAGTGGGTGAGAAAAAGAGGGGCTGAAACAGAGCAGCTGAAACAGAGGGGCTGAAACAGAGGGCGAGAAACAGAGGGGCTGAAACAGAGGGGCTGAAACAGAGGGCGAGAAACAGAGGGGCTGAAACAGTGGGGCTGAAACAGAGGGGCTGAAACAGAGGGCGAGAAACCAAGGGGCTGAAACAGAGGGTGAGAAACCGAGGGGCTGAACAGAGGGGCTGAAACAGAGGGGCTGAAACAGAGGGACTGAAACAGAGGGCGAGAAACCGAGGGGCTGAAACCGAGGGGCTGAAACAGGGGGTGAGAAACAGAGGGGCTGAAACAGAGGGGCTGAAACAGATGTGCTGAAACAGCGGGGCTGAAACAGAGGGCTAGAAACAGAAGGGCTGAAACAGAGGGGCTGAAACAGAGGGGCTGAAACAGAGGGCGAGAAACAGAGGGGCTGAAACAGAGGGGATGAAACAGAGGGGCTGAAACAGAGGGGGAGAAACAGAGGGCGAGAAACAGAGGGGCTGAAACAGAGGGGCTGAAACAGGGGGCGAGAAACAGAGCGTCTGAAACAGAGGGGCTGAAACAGAGGGCGAGAAACCGAGGGGCTGAAACAGAGGGGCTGAAACAGAGGGGCTGAAACAGAGGGCGAGAAACAGAGGGGCTGAATAATGGGGCGAGAAACAGAGGGCGACAAACAGAGGGGCTGAAACAGAGGCCGAGAAACAGAGGGGCTGAAATAGAGGGGCTGAAACAGAGGGCGAGAAACAGAGGGGCTGAAACAGAGGGCAAGAAACAGAGCGGCTGAAACAGAGGGGCTGAAAGAGAGGGGCTGAAACAGAGGGCGAGAAACCAAGGGGCTGAAACGGAGGGGCTGAAACAGGGGGCGAGAAACAGAGAGCTGCAAACAGAGGGGCTGAAACAGAGGGGCTGAAACAGAGGGGCTGAAAAAGGGGGCGAGAAACAGAGAGCGGCAAAAAGAGGGGCTGAAACAGAAGGGGCTGAAAGAGAGGTTCTGAAACAGAGGGGCTGAAAGAGAGGGCGAGAAACAGAGGGGCTGAAACAGAGGGGCTGAAACAGAGGGGCTGAAACAGAGGGCTAGAGACAGAGGGCGAGAAACAGAGGGGCTGAAACAGAGGGCGAGAAGCAGAGGGGCTGAAACAGTGGGTGCGAAACAGAGGGGCTGAAACAGAGGGGCTGAAACAGATGTGCTGAAACAGCGGGGCTGAAACAGAGGGCTAGAAACAGAAGGGCTGAAACAGAGGGGCTGAAACAGAGGGGCTGAAACAGAGGGCGAGAAACAGAGGGGCTGAAACAGAGGGGATGAAACAGAGGGGCTGAAACAGAGGGGGAGAAACAGAGGGCGAGAAACAGAGGGGCTGAAACAGAGGGGCTGAAACAGGGGGCGAGAAACAGAGCGTCTGAAACAGAGGGGCTGAAACAGAGGGCGAGAAACCGAGGGGCTGAAACAGAGGGGCTGAAACAGAGGGGCTGAAACAGAGGGCGAGAAACAGAGGGGCTGAAACAGAGGCCGAGAAACAGAGGGGCTGAAATAGAGGGGCTGAAACAGAGGGCGAGAAACAGAGGGGCTGAAACAGAGGGCAAGAAACAGAGCGGCTGAAACAGAGGGGCTGAAACAGAGGGGCTGAAACAGAGGGCGAGAAACCAAGGGGCTGAAACGGAGGGGCTGAAATAGGGGGCGAGAAACAGAGAGCGGCAAACATAGGGGCTGAAACAGAGGGGCTGAAACAGAGGGGCTGAAAAAGGGGGCGAGAAACAGAGTGGCTGAATAAGAGGTGCTGAAACAGGGGGCGAGAGACAGAGGGGCTGAAACAGAGGGCGAGAGACAGAGGGGCTGAAACAGAGGGGCTGAAACAGAGTGCGAGAAACAGAGGGGCTGAAACAGAGGGTCTGAAACAGAGGGCGATAAACCGAGGGGCTGAACAGAGGGGCTGAAACAGAGGGGCTGAAACAGAGGGGCTGAAACAGAGGGGGAGAAACAGAGGGGCAGAAACAGAGGGCGAGAAACAGAGGGGCTGAAACAGAGGGGCTGAAACAGAGGGGCTGAAACAGAGGGCGAGAAACCGAGGCGCTGAAACAGAGGGGCTGAAACAGGGGGCGAGAAACAGAGGGAAAGAAACAGAGGGGCTGAAACAGTGGGGCTGAAACAGAGGGGCTGAAACAGAGGGCTAGAAACAGAGGGGCTGAAACAGAGGGGCTGAAACAGAGGGGCTGAAACAGAGGGCTGAAACAGAGGGCGAGAAACAGAGGGGCTGAAACAGAGGGGCTGAAACAGAGGGCGAGAAACAGAGGGCGAGAAACAGAGGGGCTGAAACAGAGGGCGAGAAACAGAGCGGCTGAAACAGAGGGGCTGAAACATGGGGCGAGAAAGAGAGGGGCTGAAACAGAGGAGCTGAAAAAGGGGGCGAGAAACAGAGGGGCTGAAACAGAGGGGCTGAAACAGGGGGCGAGAAACAGCGGGCGAGAAACAGGCTGGCTGAAACAGAGGGGCTGAAACAGAGGGGCTGAAACAGAGGGGCTGAAACAGAGGGCGAGAAACAGAGGGGCTGAAACAGAGGGCGAGAAACAGAGGGGCTGAAACAGAGGGGCTGAAACAGAGGGGCTGAAACAGAGGGCGAGAAACCGAGGGGCTGAAACAGAGGGGCTGAAACAGAGGGCGAGAAACAGAGGGGCTGAAACAGAGGGCGAGAAACCGAGGGGCTGAAACAGAGGGGCTGATACAGAGGTGCTGAAACAGAGGGGCTGAAACAGAAGGCGAGAAACAGAGGGCGAGAAACAGAGGGGCTGAAACAGAGGGGCTGAAACAAAAGGGCTGAAACAGAGGGGCTGAAACAGAGGGCGAGAAACAGAGGGGCTGAAACAGAGGGCGAGAAACCGAGGGGCTGAAACAGAGGGGCTGAAACAGAGGGGCTGAAACAGAGGGCGAGAAACAGAGGGGCTGAATAATGGGGGGAGAAACAGAGGGGCTGAAACAGAGAAGCTGAAACAGAGGGGCTGAAACAGAGGGCGAGAAACAGTGGGGCTGAAACAGAGGGGCTCAAACAGAGGGGCTGAAACAGAGGGCGAGAACCAGAGGGGCTGAATAATAGGGCGAGAAACAGAGGGGCTGAAACAGAGTAGCTGAAACAGAGGGGCTGAAACAGAGGGCGAGAAACCGAGGGGCTGAAACAGAGGGCGAGAAACAGAGGGGCTGAAACAGAGTAGCCGAAACAGAGGGGCTGAAACAGAGGGCGAGAAATAGAGGGGCTGAAACAGAGGGGCTGAAACAGAGGGCGAGAAACAGAGGGCGAGAAACAGAGGGGCTGAAACAGAGGGCGAGAAACAGAGGGGCTGAAACAGAGGGGCTGAAACAGGGGGCGAGAAACAGAGGGGCTGAAACAGAGGGGCTGAAACAGGGGACGAGTAACAGAGGGGCTGAAACAGAGTGGCTGAAACAGGGGGCTAGAAACAGCGGGCGAGAAACAGGGGGGCTGAAACAGAGGGGCTGAAACAGAGGGGCTGAAACAGAGGGGCTGAAACAGAGGGCGAGAAACAGAGGGGCTGAAACAGAGGGCGATAAACAGAGGGGCTGAAACAGAGGGGCTGAAACAGAGGGGCTGAAACAGAGGGCGAGAAACCGAGGGGCTGAAACAGAAGGGCTGAAACAGAGGGCGAGAAACAGAGGGGCTGAAACAGAGGGCGAGAAACCGAGGGGCTGAAACAGAGGGGCTGAAACAGAGGTGCTGAAACAGAGGGGCTGAAACAGAAGGCGAGAAACAGAGGGCGAGAAACAGAGGGGCTGAAACAGAAGGGCTGAAACAGAGGGGCTGAAACAGAGGGCGAGAAACAGAGGGGCTGAAACAGAGGGCGAGAAACCGAGGGGCTGAAACAGAGGGGCTGAAACAGAGGGGCTGAAACAGAGGGCGAGAAACAGAGGGGCTGAATAATGGGGCGAGAAACAGAGGGCGAGAAACAGAGGGGCTGAAACAGAGGCCGAGAAACAGAGGGGCTGAAACAGAGGGGCTGAAACAGAGGGGCTGAAACAGGGGGCGAGAAACAGAGGGGCTGAATAATGGGGCGAGAAACAGAGGGCGAGAAACAGAGGGGCTGAAACAGAGGCCGAGAAACAGAGGGGCTGAAACAGAGGGGCTGAAACAGAGGCCGAGAAACAGAGGGGCTGAAACAGAGGGGCTGAAACAGAAGGTGAGAAACAGAGGGGCTGAAACAGAGGGGCTGAAACAGAGGGTGAGAAGCAGAGGGGCTGAAACAGTGGGTGAGAAAAAGAGGGTCTGAAACAGAGGAGCTGAAACAGAGGGGCTGAAACAGAGGGGCTGAAACAGAAGGCGAGAAAGAGAGGGCGAGAAACAGAGGGGCTGAAACAGAAGGGCTGAAACAGAGGGGCTGAAACAGAGGGCGAGAAACAGAGGGGCTGAAACAGAGGGCGAGAAACCGAGGGGCTGAAACAGAGGGGCTGAAACAGAGGGCGAGAAACAGAGGGGCTGAATAATGGGGCGAGAAACAGAGGGCGAGAAACAGAGGGGCTGAAACAGAGGCCGAGAAACAGAGGGGCTGAAACAGAGGGGCTCAAACAGAGGGGCTGAAACAGAGGGCGAGAAACAGAGGGGCTGAAACAGAGGGGCTGAAACAGAGGGGCTGAAACAGAGGGTGAGAAACAGAGGGGCTGAAACAGAGGGGCTGAAACAGAGAGTGAGAAGCAGAGGGGCTGAAACAGTGGGTGAGAAAAAGAGGGTCTGAAACAGAGGAGCTGAAACAGAGAGGCTGAAACAGAGGGCGAGAAACAGAGGGGCTGAAACAGATGGCGAGAAACCGAGGGGCTGAAACAGAGGGCGAGAAACAGAGGGGCTGAAACAGAGGCGCTAAAACAGAGGGCGAGAAACAGGGGGGCTGAAACAGTGGGCGAGAAACAGAGGGGCTGAAACAGAGGGGCTGAAACAGAGGGCGAGAACCAGAGGGGCTGAAACAGAGGGCGAGAACCAGAGGGGCTGAAACAGAGGGCGAGAAACCGAGGGGCTGAAACAGAGGGCGAGAAACAGAGGGGCTGAAACAGAGGGCGAGAAACAGAGGGGCTGAAACAGAGGGGCTGAAACAGGGGGCGAGAAACAGAGGGGCTGAAACAGAGGGCTGAAACAGAGGGGCTGAAACAGAGGGCGAGAAACAGAGGGGCTGAAACAGAGGGGCTGAAACAGAGGGCGTGAAACAGAGGGCTGAAACAGAGGGGCTGAAACAGAGGGGCTGAAACAGAGGGCGAGAAACAGAGGGGCTGAAACAGAGGGCGAGAAACAGAGAGCGAGAAACAGTGGGGCTGAAACAGAAGGGCTGAAACAGAGGGGCTGAAACAGAGTGCGAGAAACAGAGGTGCTGAAACAGAGGGCGAGAAACTGAGGGGCTGAAACAGAGGGGTTGAAACAGAGGGGCTGAAACAGAGGGGCTGAAACAGAGGGGCTGAAACAGAGGGCGAGAAACCGAGGGGCTGAAACAGAGGGCGAGAAACAGAGGGGCTGAAATAGAGGGGCTGAAACAGAGGTCGCGAACCAGAGGGGCTGAAACAGAGGGCAAGAAACAGAGGGCGAGAAACCGAGGGGCTGAAACAGAGGGCGAGAAACAGAGGGGCTGAAATAGAGGGGCTGAAACAAAGGGCGAGAACCAGAGGGGCTGAAACAGAGGGCGAGAAACTGAGGGGCTGAAACAGAGGGGTTGAAACAGAGGGGCAGAAACAGAGGGGCTGAAACAGAGGGGCTGAAACAGAGGGCGAGAAACCGAGGGGCTGAAACAGAGGGCGAGAAACAAAGGGACTGAAATAGAGGGGCTGAAACAGAGGGCGAGAAACAGAGGGGCTGAAACAGAGGGCAAGAAACAGAGGGGCTGAAACAGAGGGGCTGAAACAGAGGGGCTGAAACAGAGGGCGAGAAACCAAGGGGCTGAAACAGAGGGGCTGAAACAGGGGGCGAGAAACAGAGAGCGGCAAACAGAGGGGCTGAAACAGAGGGGCTGAAACAGAGGGGCTGAAAAAGGGGGCGAGAAACAGAGTGGCTGAATCAGAGGTGCTGAAACAGGGGGCGAGAGACAGAGGGTCTGAAACAGAGGGGCTGAAACAGAGGGCGAGAAACGGAGGGGCTGAAACAGAGGGCGAGAAACAGAGGGGCTGAAATAGAGGGGCTGAAACAGAGGGCGAGAACCAGAGGGGCTGAAACAGAGGGCGAGAAACTGAGGGGCTGAAACAGAGGGGTTGAAACAGAGGGGCAGAAACAGAGGGGCTGAAACCGAGGGGCTGAAACAGAGGGCGAGAAACCGAGGGGCTGAAACAGAGGGCGAGAAACAGAGGGGCTGAAATAGAGGGGCTGAAACAGAGGGCGAGAAACAGAGGGGCTGAAACAGAGGGCAAGAAACAGAGGGGCTGAAACAGAGGGGCTGAAACAGAGGGGCTGAAACAGAGGGCGAGAAACCAAGGGGCTGAAACAGAGGGGCTGAAACAGGGGGCGAGAAACAGAGAGCGGCAAACAGAGGGGCTGAAACAGAGGGGCTGAAACAGAGGGGCTGAAAAAGGGGGCGAGAAACAGAGTGGCTGAATCAGAGGTGCTGAAACAGGGGGCGAGAGACAGAGGGGCTGAAACAGAGGGCGAGAGACAGAGGGGCTGAAACAGAGGGGCTGAAACAGAGGGCGAGAAACAGAGGGGCTGAAACAGAGGGGCTGAAACAGAGGGCGATAAACCGAGGGGCTGAACAGAGGGGCTGAAACAGAGGGGCTGAAACAGAGGGGCTGAAACAGAGGGGGAGAAACAGAGGGGCAGAAACAGAGGGCGAGAAACAGAGGGGCTGAAACAGAGGGGCTGAAACAGAGGGGCTGAAACAGAGGGCGAGAAACCGAGGCGCTGAAACAGAGGGGCTGAAACAGGGGGCGAGAAACAGAGGGAAAGAAACAGAGGGGCTGAAACAGAGGGGCTGAAACATAGGGGCTGAAACAGAGGGCTAGAAACAGAGGGGCTGAAACAGAGGGGCTGAAACAGAGGGGCTGAAACAGAGGGGCTGAAACAGAGGGCGAGAAACAGAGGGGCTGAAACAGAGGGGCTGAAACAGAGGGCGAGAAACAGAGGGCGAGAAACAGAGGGGCTGAAACAGAGGGCGAGAAACAGAGGGGCTGAAACAGAGGGGCTGAAACAGGGGGCGAGAAAGAGAGGGGCTGAAACAGAGGAGCTGAAAAAGGGGGCGAGAAACAGAGGGGCTGAAACAGAGGGGCTGAAACAGGGGGCGAGAAACAGCGGGCGAGAAACAGGGGGGCTGAAACAGAGGGGCTGAAACAGAGGGGCTGAAACAGAGGGGCTGAAACAGAGGGCGAGAAACAGAGGGGCTGAAACAGAGGGCGAGAAACATAGGGGCTGAAACAGAGGGGCTGAAACAGAGGGGCTTAAACAGAGGGCGAGAAACCGAGGGGCTGAAACAGAGGGGCTGAAACAGAGGGCGAGAAACAGAGGGGCTGAAACAGAGGGCGAGAAACCGAGGGGCTGAAACAGAGGGGCTGATACAGAGGTGCTGAAACAGAGGGGCTGAAACAGAAGGCGAGAAATAGAGGGCGAGAAACAGAGGGGCTGAAACAGAGGGGCTGAAACAAAAGTGCTGAAACAGAGGGGCTGAAACAGAGGGCGAGAAACAGAGGGGCTGAAACAGAGGGCGAGAAATCAAGGGGCTGAAACAGAGGGGCTGAAACAGAGGGGCTGAAACAGAGGGCGAGAAACAGAGGGGCTGAATAATGGGGGGAGAAACAGAGGGGCTGAAACAGAGGAGCTGAAACAGAGGGGCTGAAACAGAGGGCAAGAAACAGTGGCGCTGAAACAGAGGGGCTCAAACAGAGGGGCTGAAACAGAGGGCGAGAAACAGAGGGGCTGAATAATAGGGCGAGAATCCGAGGGGCTGAAACAGAGGGCGATAAACAGAGGGGCTGAAACAGAGGGGCTGAAACAGAGGGCCTGAAACAGAGGGTGAGAAACAGAGGGGCGGAAACAGAGGGCGAGAAGCAGAGGGGCTGAAACAGTGGGTGAGAAAAAGAGGGGCTGAAACAGAGGAGCTGAAACAGAGGGGCAGAAACAGAGGGCGAGAAACAGAGGGGCTGAAACAGAGGGCGAGAAACCGAGGGGCTGAAAGAGAGGGGCTGAAACAGAGGGCGAGAAGCAGGGGGGCTGAAACAGAGGGCGAGAAACAGAGGGGCTGAAACAGAGGGCGAGAACCAGAGTGGCTGAAACAGAGGGCGAGAAACAGTGGGGCTGAAACAGAGGGGCTGAAACAGACGGGCTGAAACAGAGGGCGAGAAACCGAGGTGCTGAAACAGAGGGCGAGAAACAGAGGGGCTGAAACAGAGGGGCTGAAACAGGGGGCGAGAAACAGAGGGGCTGAAACAGAGGGGCTGAAACAGAGGGGCTGAAACAGAGGGGCTGAAACAGAGGGCGAGAAACAGAGGGGTGAAACAGAGGGGCTGAAACAGAGGGCGAGAAACAGTGGGGCTGAAACAGAGGGGCTGAAACAGAGGGGCTGAAACAGAGGGCGAGAAACCGAGGGGCTGAAACATGGGGCGAGAAACAGAGGGGCTGAAATAGAGGGGCTGAAACAGAGGGGCTGAAACAGAGGGCGAGAAACAGTGGGGCTGAAACAGAGGGCGAGAAACAGAGGGGCTGAAACAGAGGGGCTGAAACAGAGGGCGAGAAACAGTGGGGCTGAAACAGAGGGGCTGAAACAGAGGGGCTGAAACAGAGGGCGAGAAACCGAGGGGCTGAAACAGAGGGCGAGCAACAGAGGGGCTGAAACAGAGGGGCTGAAACAGAGGGCGAGAAACAGAGGGGCTGAAACAGAGGGCAAGAAACAGAGGGGCTGAAACAGAGGGGCAGAAACAGAGGGGCTGAAACAGAGGGCGAGCAACCAAGGGGCTGAAACAGAGGGGCTGAAACAGGGGGGGAGAAACAGAGGGCGAGAAACAGAGGGGCTGAAACAGAGGAGCTGATACAGAGGGGCTGTAACAGAGGGCGAGAAACCGAGGGGCTGAAACAGAGGGGCTGAAACAGGGGGGGAGAAACAGAGGGCGAGAAACAGAGAGCGAGAAACAGAGGGGCTGAAACAGAGGGCGAGAAACAGAGGGGCTGAAACAGAGGGCGAGAAACAGAGGAGCTGAAACAGAGGGGCTGAAACAGAGTGCGAGAAACAGGGGGCTGAAACAGAGGGTCTGAAACAGAGGATGAGAAACAGTGGGGCTGAAACAGAGGGGCTGAAACAGAGGGGCTGAAACAGAGGGCGAGAAACCGAGGGGCTGAAATAGAGGGCGAGAAACAGAGGGGCTGAAATAGAGGGGCTGAAACAGAGGGCGAGAAACAGAGGGGCTGAAACAGAGGGCAAGAAACAGAGGGGCTGAAACAGAGGGGCTGAAACAGAGGGGCTGAAACAGAGGGCGAGAAACCAAGGGGCTGAAACAGAGGGGCTGAAACAGGGGGCGAGAAACAGAGGGCGACAAACAGAGGGGCTGAAACAGAGGGGCTGAAACAGAGGGGCTGAAACAGAGGGCTAGAAACAGAGGGGCTGAAACAGAGGGGCTGAAACAGAGGGGCTGAAGCAGAGGGCGAGAAACAGAGGGGCTGAAACAGAGAGCGAGAAACAGTGGGGCTGAAACAGAGGGGCTGAAACAGAGGGACTGAAACACAGGGACTGAAACAGAGGGGCTGAAACAGAGGGCGAGAAACAGAGGGCGAGATAAAGAGGGGCTGAAACAGACGGCGAGAAACAGAGGGGTTGAAACAGAGGGGCTGGAACAGGGGGCGAGAAACAGAGGGGCTGAAACAGAGGGGCTGAAACAGAGGGGCTGAAACAGGTGGCGACAAACAGGGGGCGAGAAACAGAGGGGCTGAAACAGATGGGCTGAAACAGAGGGGCTGAAACAGAGGGCGAGAAACAGAGGGGCTGAAACAGAGGGCGAGAAACAGAGGGGCTGAAGCAGAGGGGCTGAAACAGAGGGGCTGAAACAGAGGGCGAGAAACAGAGGGGCTGAAACAGTGGGGCTGAAACAGAGGGGCTGAAACACAGGGCGAGAAACAGAGGGGCTGAAACAGAGGGGCTGAAAAAGGGGGCGAGAAACAGAGTGGCTGAATCAGAGGTGCTGAAACAGGGGGCGAGAGACAGAGGGTCTGAAACAGAGGGGCTGAAACAGAGGGCGAGAAACGGAGGGGCTGAAACAGAGGGCGAGAAACAGAGGGGCTGAAATAGAGGGGCTGAAACAGAGGGCGAGAACCAGAGGGGCTGAAACAGAGGGCGAGAAACTGAGGGGCTGAAACAGAGGGGTTGAAACAGAGGGGCAGAAACAGAGGGGCTGAAACCGAGGGGCTGAAACAGAGGGCGAGAAACCGAGGGGCTGAAACAGAGGGCGAGAAACAGAGGGGCTGAAATAGAGGGGCTGAAACAGAGGGCGAGAAACAGAGGGGCTGAAACAGAGGGCAAGAAACAGAGGGGCTGAAACAGAGGGGCTGAAACAGAGGGGCTGAAACAGAGGGCGAGAAACCAAGGGGCTGAAACAGAGGGGCTGAAACAGGGGGCGAGAAACAGAGAGCGGCAAACAGAGGGGCTGAAACAGAGGGGCTGAAACAGAGGGGCTGAAAAAGGGGGCGAGAAACAGAGTGGCTGAATCAGAGGTGCTGAAACAGGGGGCGAGAGACAGAGGGGCTGAAACAGAGGGCGAGAGACAGAGGGGCTGAAACAGAGGGGCTGAAACAGAGGGCGAGAAACAGAGGGGCTGAAACAGAGGGGCTGAAACAGAGGGCGATAAACCGAGGGGCTGAACAGAGGGGCTGAAACAGAGGGGCTGAAACAGAGGGGCTGAAACAGAGGGGGAGAAACAGAGGGGCAGAAACAGAGGGCGAGAAACAGAGGGGCTGAAACAGAGGGGCTGAAACAGAGGGGCTGAAACAGAGGGCGAGAAACCGAGGCGCTGAAACAGAGGGGCTGAAACAGGGGGCGAGAAACAGAGGGAAAGAAACAGAGGGGCTGAAACAGAGGGGCTGAAACATAGGGGCTGAAACAGAGGGCTAGAAACAGAGGGGCTGAAACAGAGGGGCTGAAACAGAGGGGCTGAAACAGAGGGGCTGAAACAGAGGGCGAGAAACAGAGGGGCTGAAACAGAGGGGCTGAAACAGAGGGCGAGAAACAGAGGGCGAGAAACAGAGGGGCTGAAACAGAGGGCGAGAAACAGAGGGGCTGAAACAGAGGGGCTGAAACAGGGGGCGAGAAAGAGAGGGGCTGAAACAGAGGAGCTGAAAAAGGGGGCGAGAAACAGAGGGGCTGAAACAGAGGGGCTGAAACAGGGGGCGAGAAACAGCGGGCGAGAAACAGGGGGGCTGAAACAGAGGGGCTGAAACAGAGGGGCTGAAACAGAGGGGCTGAAACAGAGGGCGAGAAACAGAGGGGCTGAAACAGAGGGCGAGAAACATAGGGGCTGAAACAGAGGGGCTGAAACAGAGGGGCTTAAACAGAGGGCGAGAAACCGAGGGGCTGAAACAGAGGGGCTGAAACAGAGGGCGAGAAACAGAGGGGCTGAAACAGAGGGCGAGAAACCGAGGGGCTGAAACAGAGGGGCTGATACAGAGGTGCTGAAACAGAGGGGCTGAAACAGAAGGCGAGAAATAGAGGGCGAGAAACAGAGGGGCTGAAACAGAGGGGCTGAAACAAAAGTGCTGAAACAGAGGGGCTGAAACAGAGGGCGAGAAACAGAGGGGCTGAAACAGAGGGCGAGAAATCAAGGGGCTGAAACAGAGGGGCTGAAACAGAGGGGCTGAAACAGAGGGCGAGAAACAGAGGGGCTGAATAATGGGGGGAGAAACAGAGGGGCTGAAACAGAGGAGCTGAAACAGAGGGGCTGAAACAGAGGGCAAGAAACAGTGGCGCTGAAACAGAGGGGCTCAAACAGAGGGGCTGAAACAGAGGGCGAGAAACAGAGGGGCTGAATAATAGGGCGAGAAACCGAGGGGCTGAAACAGAGGGCGATAAACAGAGGGGCTGAAACAGAGGGGCTGAAACAGAGGGCCTGAAACAGAGGGTGAGAAACAGAGGGGCGGAAACAGAGGGCGAGAAGCAGAGGGGCTGAAACAGTGGGTGAGAAAAAGAGGGGCTGAAACAGAGGAGCTGAAACAGAGGGGCAGAAACAGAGGGCGAGAAACAGAGGGGCTGAAACAGAGGGCGAGAAACCGAGGGGCTGAAAGAGAGGGGCTGAAACAGAGGGCGAGAAGCAGGGGGGCTGAAACAGAGGGCGAGAAACAGAGGGGCTGAAACAGAGGGCGAGAACCAGAGTGGCTGAAACAGAGGGCGAGAAACAGTGGGGCTGAAACAGAGGGGCTGAAACAGACGGGCTGAAACAGAGGGCGAGAAACCGAGGTGCTGAAACTGAGGGCGAGAAACAGAGGGGCTGAAACAGAGGGGCTGAAACAGGGGGCGAGAAACAGAGGGGCTGAAACAGAGGGGCTGAAACAGAGGGGCTGAAACAGAGGGGCTGAAACAGAGGGCGAGAAACAGAGGGGTGAAACAGAGGGGCTGAAACAGAGGGCGAGAAACAGTGGGGCTGAAACAGAGGGGCTGAAACAGAGGGGCTGAAACAGAGGGCGAGAAACCGAGGGGCTGAAACATGGGGCGAGAAACAGAGGGGCTGAAATAGAGGGGCTGAAACAGAGGGGCTGAAACAGAGGGCGAGAAACAGTGGGGCTGAAACAGAGGGCGAGAAACAGAGGGGCTGAAACAGAGGGGCTGAAACAGAGGGCGAGAAACAGTGGGGCTGAAACAGAGGGGCTGAAACAGAGGGGCTGAAACAGAGGGCGAGAAACCGAGGGGCTGAAACAGAGGGCGAGCAACAGAGGGGCTGAAACAGAGGGGCTGAAACAGAGGGCGAGAAACAGAGGGGCTGAAACAGAGGGCAAGAAACAGAGGGGCTGAAACAGAGGGGCAGAAACAGAGGGGCTGAAACAGAGGGCGAGCAACCAAGGGGCTGAAACAGAGGGGCTGAAACAGGGGGGGAGAAACAGAGGGCGAGAAACAGAGGGGCTGAAACAGAGGAGCTGATACAGAGGGGCTGTAACAGAGGGCGAGAAACCGAGGGGCTGAAACAGAGGGGCTGAAACAGGGGGGGAGAAACAGAGGGCGAGAAACAGAGAGCGAGAAACAGAGGGGCTGAAACAGAGGGCGAGAAACAGAGGGGCTGAAACAGAGGGCGAGAAACAGAGGAGCTGAAACAGAGGGGCTGAAACAGAGTGCGAGAAACAGGGGGCTGAAACAGAGGGTCTGAAACAGAGGATGAGAAACAGTGGGGCTGAAACAGAGGGGCTGAAACAGAGGGGCTGAAACAGAGGGCGAGAAACCGAGGGGCTGAAATAGAGGGCGAGAAACAGAGGGGCTGAAATAGAGGGGCTGAAACAGAGGGCGAGAAACAGAGGGGCTGAAACAGAGGGCAAGAAACAGAGGGGCTGAAACAGAGGGGCTGAAACAGAGGGGCTGAAACAGAGGGCGAGAAACCAAGGGGCTGAAACAGAGGGGCTGAAACAGGGGGCGAGAAACAGAGGGCGACAAACAGAGGGGCTGAAACAGAGGGGCTGAAACAGAGGGGCTGAAACAGAGGGCTAGAAACAGAGGGGCTGAAACAGAGGGGCTGAAACAGAGGGGCTGAAGCAGAGGGCGAGAAACAGAGGGGCTGAAACAGAGAGCGAGAAACAGTGGGGCTGAAACAGAGGGGCTGAAACAGAGGGACTGAAACACAGGGACTGAAACAGAGGGGCTGAAACAGAGGGCGAGAAACAGAGGGCGAGATAAAGAGGGGCTGAAACAGACGGCGAGAAACAGAGGGGTTGAAACAGAGGGGCTGGAACAGGGGGCGAGAAACAGAGGGGCTGAAACAGAGGGGCTGAAACAGAGGGGCTGAAACAGGTGGCGACAAACAGGGGGCGAGAAACAGAGGGGCTGAAACAGATGGGCTGAAACAGAGGGGCTGAAACAGAGGGCGAGAAACAGAGGGGCTGAAACAGAGGGCGAGAAACAGAGGGGCTGAAGCAGAGGGGCTGAAACAGAGGGGCTGAAACAGAGGGCGAGAAACAGAGGGGCTGAAACAGTGGGGCTGAAACAGAGGGGCTGAAACACAGGGCGAGAAACAGAGGGGCTGAAACAGAGGGGCTGAAAAAGGGGGCGAGAAACAGAGGGGCTGAATCAGAGGGGCTGAAACAGAGGGCGAGAGACAGAGGGGCTGAAATAGAGGGGCTGAAACAGAGGGGCTGAAACAGAAGGCGAGAAACAGAGGGGCTGAAACAGTGGGGCTGAAACAGAGGGCGAGAAACCGAGGGGCTGAAACAGAGGGGCTGAAACCGAGGCGCTGAAACAGAGGGCGAGAAACCGAGGGGCTGAAACAGAGGGCGAGAAACAGAGAGGCTGAAACAGAGGGGCTGAAACAGATGGGCTGAAAGAGAGGGCGAGAAAAAGAGGGGCTGAAACAGAGGGGCTGAAACAGAGGGGCTGAAACAGTGGGCGAGAAACAGAGGGGCTGAAACAGAGGGCGAGAAACAGAGGGGCTGAAACAGAGGGCGAGAAACAGAGGGGCTGAAACAGTGGGCGAGAAACAGAGGGGCTGAAACAGAGGGCGAGAAACAGAGGCGCTGAAACAGAGGGCTGAAACAGAGGGCGAGAAACAGAGGGGCTGAATCAGAGGGCGAGAAACAGAGGGGCTGAAACAGAGGGGCTGAAACAGAGGGTGAGAAACAGAGGGGCTGAAACAGAGGGCGAGAAACAGTGGGGCTGAAACAGAGGGGCTGAAACAGAGGGGCTGAAACAGAGGGCGAGAAACAGAGGGGCTGAAACAGAGGGGCTGAAACAGAGGGGCTGAAACACAGGGCGAGAAACAGAGGGCGAGAAACAGAGGGCGAGAAACAGAGGGGCTGAAACAGAGGGCGAGAAACAGAGGGGCTGAAACAGAGGGGCTGAAACAGAGGGGCTGAAACACAGGGCGAGAAGCAGAGGGCTGAAACAGAGGGTGAGAAACAGAGGGGCTGAAACAGAGGGGCTGAAACAGAGGGGCTGAAACAGAGGGCGAGAAACAGAGGGGCTGAAACAGAGGGCGAGAAACAGAGTGGCTGAAACAGAGGGGCTGAAACAGAGGGCGAGAAACAGAGGGGCTGAAAAAAAGGGGCTGAAACAGAGGGCGAGAATCAGAGGGGCTGAAACAGAGGGCGAGAAACAGAGGGGCTGAAACAGAGGGCGAGAATCAGAGGGGCTGAAACAAAGGGGCTGAAACAGAGGGGCTGAAACAGAGGGGGAGACACAGCGGGGCTGAAACAGAGGGGCTGAAACAGAGGGGCTGAAACAGGGGGCGAGAAACAGAGGGGCTGAAACAGAGGGTGAGAATCAGAGGAGCTGAAACAGAGGGTGAGAAACAGAGGGACTGAAACAGTGGGTGAGAAAAAGAGGAGCTTAAACAGACGGGTGAAACAGGGGGCGAGAAACAGGGGGCCTGAAACAGAGGGGCTGAAACAGAGGGCGAGAAACAGCGGGGCTGAAACAGAGGGTGAGAAACAGAGGGACTGAAACAGTGGGTGAGAAAAAGTGGAGCTGAAGAAGACGGGCTGAAACAGGGGGCGAGAAACAGAGGGGCTGAAACAGTGTGGCTGATACAGAGGGGCTGAACCAGAGGGCGAGAAACAGATGGGCTGAAACAGAGGGGATGAAACAGAGGGTGAGAAACAGAGGGGCTGAAACAGAGGGCGAGAAACAGTGGGGCTGAAACAGAGGGGCTGAAACAGAGGGGCTGAAACAGAGGGCGAGAAACAGAGGGGCTGAAACAGAGGGGCTGAAACAGAGGGGCTGAAACACAGGGCGAGAAACAGAGGGCGAGAAACAGAGGGCGAGAAACAGAGGGGCTGAAACAGAGGGCGAGAAACAGAGGGGCTGAAAAAGAGGGGCTGAAAAAGGGGGCGAGAAACAGAGTGGCTGAATCAGAGGGGCTGTAACAGGGGGCGACAGACAGAGGGGCTGAAACAGAGGGGCTGAAACAGAGGGGCTGAAAGAGAAGGCGAGAAACAGAGGGGCTGAAACAGTGGGGCTGAAACAGAGGGCGAGAAACCGAGGGGCTGAAACAGAGGGGCTGAAACAGAGGCGCTGAAACAGTGGGGCTGAAACGGTGGGGCTGAAACAGAGGGCGAGAAAAAGAGGGGCTGAAACAGAGGGGCTGAAACAGAGGGCGAGAAACAGAGGGGCTGAAACAGAGGGGCTGAAACAGAGGGCGAGAAAAAGAGGGGCTGAAACAGAGGGGCTGAAACAGAGGGGCTGAAAGAGAGGGCGAGAAAAAGAGGGGCTGAAACAGAGGGGCTGAAACAGAGGGGCTGAAACAGAGGGCGAGAAACAGAGGGGCTGAAACAGAGGGCGAGAAACAGAGGGGCTGAAACAGAGTGGCTGAAACAGAGGGCGAGAGCAGAGGGGCTGAAACAGTGGGTGAGAAAAAGAGGGGCTGAATCAGAGGGCGAGAAACAGAGGGGCTGAAACAGAGGGGCTGAAACAGAGGGCGAGAAACAGAGGGGCTGAAACAGAGTGGCTGAAACAGAGGGGCTGAAACAGAGGGCGAGAAACAGAGGGGCTGAAACAGAGGGCGAGAAACAGAGGGGCTGAATCAGAGGGCGAGAAACAGAGGGGCTGAAACAGAGGGGCTGAAACAGAGGGCGAGAACCAGAGGGGCTGAAACAGAGGGCGAGAAACAGTGGGGCTGAAACAGAGCGCGAGAAACAGAGGGGCTGAAACAGAGTGGCTGAAACAGAGGGCGAGAAACCGAGGGGCTGAAACAGAGGGCGAGAAACAGAGGGGCTGAAACAGAGTGGCTGAAACAGAGGGGCTGAAACAGAGGGGCTGAAACAGGGGGCGAGAAACAGAGGGGATGAAACAGAGGGCGAGAAACAGAGGGCTGAAACAGAGGGTGAGAAACAGAGGGGCTGAAACAGAGGGGCTGAAACAGAGGGGCTGAAACAGAGGGCGAGAAACAGAGGGGCTGAAACAGAGGGCGAGAAACAGAGTGGCTGAAACAGAGGGGCTGAAACAGAGGGCGAGAAACAGAGGGGCTGAAAAAAAGGGGCTGAAACAGAGGGCGAGAATCAGAGGGGCTGAAACAGAGGGCGAGAAACAGAGGGGCTGAAACAGAGGGCGAGAATCAGAGGGGCTGAAACAAAGGGGCTGAAACAGAGGGGCTGAAACAGAGGGGGAGACACAGCGGGGCTGAAACAGAGGGGCTGAAACAGAGGGGCTGAAACAGGGGGCGAGAAACAGAGGGGCTGAAACAGAGGGTGAGAATCAGAGGAGCTGAAACAGAGGGTGAGAAACAGAGGGACTGAAACAGTGGGTGAGAAAAAGAGGAGCTTAAACAGACGGGTGAAACAGGGGGCGAGAAACAGAGGGCCTGAAACAGAGGGGCTGAAACAGAGGGCGAGAAACAGCGGGGCTGAAACAGAGGGTGAGAAACAGAGGGACTGAAACAGTGGGTGAGAAAAAGTGGAGCTGAAGAAGACGGGCTGAAACAGGGGGCGAGAAACAGAGGGGCTGAAACAGTGTGGCTGATACAGAGGGGCTGAACCAGAGGGCGAGAAACAGATGGGCTGAAACAGAGGGGATGAAACAGAGGGGCTGAAACAGAGGGCGAGAAACAGAGGGGCTGAAACAGAGGGGCTGAAACAGAGGGGCTGAAACAGAGTGCGAGAATCAGAGGGGCTGAAACAGAGGGGCTGAAAAAGAGGGTGAGAAACAGAGGGACTGAAACAGTGGGTGAGAAAAAGAGGAGCTGAAACAGAGGGGCTGAAACAGAGGGTGAGAAACAGAGTGCGAGAATCAGAGGGGCTCAAACATAGGGCGAGAAACAGAGGGGCTGAAACAGAGGGGCTGAAATAGAGGGCGAGAAACAGAGGGGCTGAAACAGAGGGCGAGAAACAGAGGGGATGAAACAGAGGGCGAGAAACAGAGGGGCTGAAACAGAGGGGCTGAAACAGAGGGCGATAAACAGAGGGGCTGAAACTGAGGGGCTGAAACAGAGGGGCTGAAACAGAGGGCGAGAAATAGAGGGGCTGAACCTGAGGGCGAGAAACAGCGGGGCTGAAACAGAGGGGCTGAAACAGAGGGCGAGAATCAAAGGGGCTGAAACAGAGGGACTGAAACAGTGGTTGAGAAAAAGAGGAGCTGAAACAGACGGGCTGCAACAGGGGGCGAGAAACAGAGGGGCTGAAACAGAGGGGCTGAAACAGAGGGGCTGAAACAGAGGGCGAGAAACAAAGGGGCTGAAACAGAGTGGCTGAAACAGAGGGCGAGAAACAGAGGGCGAGAAACAGAGGGGCTGAAACAGAGGGGCCGAAACAGAGGGCGTGAAACAGAGGGGCCGAAACAAAGGGCGAGAATCAGAGGGGCTGAAACAGAGGGTGAGAAACAGAGGTGCTGAAACAGAGGGGCCGAAACAGAGGGCGAGAAAAAGAGGGGCTGAAACAGAAGGGGCTGAAACAGAGGTTCTGAAACAGAGGGGCTGAAAGAGAGGGCGACAAAAAGAGGGGCTGAAACAGAGGGGCTGAAACAGTGGGCGAGAAACCGAGGGGCTGAAACAGATGGCGAGAAACAGAGGGGCTGAAACAGAGGGGCTGAAACAGTGGGGCTGAAACAGTGGGGCTGAAACAGAGGGCGAGAAAAAGAGGGGCTGAAACAGAGGGGCTGAAACAGAGGGCAAGAAACTGAGGGGCTGAAACAGTGGAGCTGAAACAGAGGGCGAGAAAAAGAGGGGCTGAAACAGAAGGGGCTGAAACAGAGGTTCTGAAACAGAGGGGCTGAAAGAGAGGGCGACAAAAAGAGGGGCTGAAACAGAGGGGCTGAAACAGTGGGCGAGAAACCGAGGGGCTGAAACAGAGGGGGAGAAACAGAGGGGCTGAAACAGAGGGGCTGAAACAGTGGGGCTGAAACAGTGGGGCTGAAACAGAGGGCGAGAAAAAGAGGGGCTGAAATAGAGGGGCTGAAACAGAGGGCGAGAAACTGAGGGGCTGAAACAGTGGGGCTGAAACAGAGGGCGAGAAAAAGAGGGGCTGAAACAGAAGGGGCTGAAACAGAGGTTCTGAAACAGAGGGGCTGAAAGAGAGGGCGAGAAAAAGAGGGGCTGAAACAGAGGGGCTGAAACAGAGGGGCTGAAACAGAGGGCGAGAGACAGAGGGCGAGAAACAGAGGGGCTGAAACAGAGGGGCTGAAACAGAGGGCGAGAAGCAGAGTGGCTGAAACAGTGGGTGAGAAAAAGAGGGGCTGAAACAGAGGAGCTGAAACAGAGGAGCTGAAACAGAGGGCGAGAAACAGAGGGGCTGAAACAGAGGGGCTGAAACAGAGGGCGAGAAACAGAGGGGCTGAAACAGAGGGGCTGAAACAGAGGGGCTGAAACAGAGGGCGAGAAACCGAGGGGCTGAAACAGAGGGTGAGAAACCGAGGGGCTGAACAGAGGGGCTGAAACAGAGGGGCTGAAACAGATGTCGAGAAACAGAGGGGCTGAAACAGAGGGGCTGAAACAGATGGGCTGAAACAGAGGGCGAGAAACCGAGGGGCTGAAACCGAGGGGCTGAAACAGGGGGCGAGAAACAGAGGGCGAGAAACAGAGGGGCTGAAACAGAGGGGCTGAAACAGCGGGGCTGAAACAGAGGGCTAGAAACAGAGGGGCTGAAACAGAGGGGCTGAAACAGAGGGGCTGAAACAGAGGGGCTGAAACAGAGGGCGAGAAACAGAGGGGCTGAAACAGAGGGCGAGAAACAGAGGGGCTGAAACAGAGGGCGAGAAACAGAGGGGCTGAAACAGAGGGGCTGAAACAGAGGGCGAGAAACAGAGGGGCTGAAACAGAGGGGCTGAAACAGAGGGCGAGAAACAGAGGGGCTGAATAATAGGGCGAGAAACCGAGGGGCTGAAACAGAGGGCGATAAACAGAGGGGCTGAAACAGAGGGGCTGAAACAGAGGGCCTGAAACAGAGGGTGAGAAACAGAGGGGCGGAAACAGAGGGCGAGAAGCAGAGGGGCTGAAACAGTGGGTGAGAAAAAGAGGGGCTGAAACAGAGGAGCTGAAACAGAGGGGCAGAAACAGAGGGCGAGAAACAGAGGGGCTGAAACAGAGGGCGAGAAACCGAGGGGCTGAAAGAGAGGGGCTGAAACAGAGGGCGAGAAGCAGGGGGGTTGAAACAGAGGGCGAGAAACAGAGGGGCTGAAACAGAGGGCGAGAACCAGAGTGGCTGAAACAGAGGGCGAGAAACAGTGGGGCTGAAACAGAGGGGCTGAAACAGACGGGCTGAAACAGAGGGCGAGAAACCGAGGGGCTGAAACAGAGGGCGAGAAACAGAGGGGCTGAAACAGAGGGGCTGAAACAGGGGGCGAGAAACAGAGGGGCTGAAACAGAGGGGCTGAAACAGAGGGGCTGAAACAGAGGGGCTGAAACAGAGGGCGAGAAACAGAGGGGTGAAACAGAGGGGCTGAAACAGAGGGCGAGAAACAGTGGGGCTGAAACAGAGGGGCTGAAACAGAGGGGCTGAAACAGAGGGCGAGAAACCGAGGGGCTGAAACATGGGGCGAGAAACAGAGGGGCTGAAATAGAGGGGCTGAAACAGAGGGGCTGAAACAGAGGGCGAGAAACAGTGGGGCTGAAACAGAGGGCGAGAAACAGAGGGGCTGAAACAGAGGGGCTGAAACAGAGGGCGAGAAACAGTGGGGCTGAAACAGAGGGGCTGAAACAGAGGGGCTGAAACAGAGGGCGAGAAACCGAGGGGCTGAAACAGAGGGCGAGCAACAGAGGGGCTGAAACAGAGGGGCTGAAACAGAGGGCGAGAAACAGAGGGGCTGAAACAGAGGGCAAGAAACAGAGGGGCTGAAACAGAGGGGCAGAAACAGAGGGGCTGAAACAGAGGGCGAGCAACCAAGGGGCTGAAACAGAGGGGCTGAAACAGGGGGGGAGAAACAGAGGGCGAGGAACAGAGGGGCTGAAACAGAGGAGCTGATACAGAGGGGCTGTAACAGAGGGCGAGAAACCGAGGGGCTGAAACAGAGGGGCTGAAACACGGGGGGAGAAACAGAGGGCGAGAAACAGAGAGCGAGAAACAGAGGGGCTGAAACAGAGGGCGAGAAACAGAGGGGCTGAAACAGAGGGCGAGAAACAGAGGAGCTGAAACAGAGGGGCTGAAACAGAGGGCGAGAAACAGGGGGCTGAAACAGAGGGTCTGAAACAGAGGATGAGAAACAGTGGGGCTGAAACAGAGGGGCTGAAACAGAGGGGCTGAAACAGAGGGCGAGAAACCGAGGGGCTGAAATAGAGGGCGAGAAACAGAGGGGCTGAAATAGAGGGGCTGAAACAGAGGGCGAGAAACAGAGGGGCTGAAACAGAGGGCAAGAAACAGAGGGGCTGAAACAGAGGGGCTGAAACAGAGGGGCTGAAACAGAGGGCGAGAAACCAAGGGGCTGAAACAGAGGGGCTGAAACAGGGGGCAAGAAACAGAGGGCGACAAACAGAGGGGCTGAAACAGAGGGGCTGAAACAGAGGGGCTGAAACAGAGGGCTAGAAACAGAGGGGCTGAAACAGAGGGGCTGAAACAGAGGGGCTGAAGCAGAGGGCGAGAAACAGAGGGGCTGAAACAGAGGGCGAGAAACAGTGGGGCTGAAACAGAGGGGCTGAAACAGAGGGACTGAAACACAGGGACTGAAACAGAGGGGCTGAAACAGAGGGCGAGAAACAGAGGGCGAGAAACAGAGGGCGAGAAAAAGAGGGGCTGAAACAGACGGCGAGAAACAGAGGGGTTGAAACAGACGGGCTGGAACAGGGGGCGAGAAACAGAGGGGCTGAAACAGAGGGGCTGAAACAGAGGGGCTGAAACAGGTGGCGACAAACAGGGGGCGAGAAACAGAGGGGCTGAAACAGATGGGCTGAAACAGAGGGGCTGAAACAGAGGGCGAGAAACAGAGGGGCTGAAACAGAGGGCGAGAAACAGAGGGGCTGAAGCAGAGGGGCTGAAACAGAGGGGCTGAAACAGAGGGCGAGAAACAGAGGGGCTGAAACAGTGGGGCTGAAACAGAGGGGCTGAAACACAGGCCGAGAAACAGAGGGGCTGAAACAGAGGGGCTGAAAAAGGGGGCGAGAAACAGAGGGGCTGAATCAGAGGGGCTGAAACAGAGGGCGAGAGACAGAGGGGCTGAAATAGAGGGGCTGAAACAGAGGGGCTGAAACAGAAGGCGAGAAACAGAGGGGCTGAAACAGTGGGGCTGAAACAGAGGGCGAGAAACCGAGGGGCTGAAACAGAGGGGCTGAAACCGAGGCGCTGAAACAGAGGGCGAGAAACCGAGGGGCTGAAACAGAGGGCCTGAAACAGAGGGGCTGAAACAGAGGGGCTGACAGAGGGGCTGAAACAGTGGGGCTGAAACGGTGGTTCTGAAACAGAAGGCGAGAAAAAGAGGGGCTGAAACTGAGGGGCTGAAACAGAGGGCGAGAAACAGAGGGGCTTACACAGAGCGGCTGAAACAGGGTGGGAGAAACAGAGGGCGAGAAACAGAGGGGCTGAAACAGAGGGGCTGAAACAGATGGGCTGAAAGAGAGGGAGAGAAAAAGAGGGGCTGAAACAGAGGGGCTGAAACAGAGGGGCTGAAACAGTGGGCGAGAAACAGAGGGGCTGAAACAGAGGGCGAGAAACAGAGGGGCTGAAACAGAGGGGCTGAAACAGAGGGCGAGAAACAGAGGGGCTGAAACAGTGGGCGAGAAACAGAGGGGCTGAAACAGAGGGCGAGAAACAGAGGCGCTGAAACAGAGGGGCTGAAACAGAGGGCGAGAAACAGAGGGGCTGAATCAGAGGGCGAGAAACAGAGGGGCTGAAACAGAGGGGCTGAAACAGAGGGTGAGAAACAGAGGGGCTGAAACAGAGGGCGAGAAACAGTGGGGCTGAAACAGAGGGGCTGAAACAGAGGGGCTGAAACAGAGGGCGAGAAACAGAGGGGCTGAAACAGAGGGGCTGAAACAGAGGGGCTGAAACACAGGGCGAGAAACAGAGGGCGAGAAACAGAGGGCGAGAAACAGAGGGGCTGAAACAGAGGGCGAGAAACAGAGGGGCTGAAAAAGAGGGGCTGAAAAAGGGGGCGAGAAACAGAGTGGCTGAATCAGAGGGGCTGTAACAGGGGGCGACAGACAGAGGGGCTGAAACAGAGGGGCTGAAACAGAGGGGCTGAAAGAGAAGGCGAGAAACAGAGGGGCTGAAACAGTGGGGCTGAAACAGAGGGCGAGAAACCGAGGGGCTGAAACAGAGGGGCTGAAACAGAGGCGCTGAAACAGTGGGGCTGAAACGGTGGGGCTGAAACAGAGGGCGAGAAAAAGAGGGGCTGAAACAGAGGGGCTGAAACAGAGGGCGAGAAACAGAGGGGCTGAAACAGAGGGGCTGAAACAGAGGGCGAGAAAAAGAGGGGCTGAAACAGAGGGGCTGAAACAGAGGGGCTGAAAGAGAGGGCGAGAAAAAGAGGGGCTGAAACAGAGGGGCTGAAACAGAGGGGCTGAAACAGAGGGCGAGAAACAGAGGGGCTGAAACAGAGGGCGAGAAACAGAGGGGCTGAAACAGAGTGGCTGAAACAGAGGGCGAGAGCAGAGGGGCTGAAACAGTGGGTGAGAAAAAGAGGGGCTGAATCAGAGGGCGAGAAACAGAGGGGCTGAAACAGAGGGGCTGAAACAGAGGGCGAGAAACAGAGGGGCTGAAACAGAGTGGCTGAAACAGAGGGGCTGAAACAGAGGGCGAGAAACAGAGGGGCTGAAACAGAGGGCGAGAAACAGAGGGGCTGAATCAGAGGGCGAGAAACAGAGGGGCTGAAACAGAGGGGCTGAAACAGAGGGCGAGAACCAGAGGGGCTGAAACAGAGGGCGAGAAACAGTGGGAATGAAACAGAGCGCGAGAAACAGAGGGACTGAAACAGAGTGGCTGAAACAGAGGGCGAGAAACAGAGGGGCTGAAACAGAGGGCGAGAAACAGAGGGCGAGAAACAGAGTGGCTGAAACAGAGGGGCTGAAACAGAGGGGCTGAAACAGGGGGCGAGAAACAGAGGGGATGAAACAGAGGGCGAGAAACAGAGGGCTGAAACAGAGGGTGAGAAACAGAGGGGCTGAAACAGAGGGGCTGAAACAGAGGGGCTGAAACAGAGGGCGAGAAACAGAGGGGCTGAAACAGAGGGCGAGAAACAGAGTGGCTGAAACAGAGGGGCTGAAACAGAGGGCGAGAAACAGAGGGGCTGAAAAAAAGGGGCTGAAACAGAGGGCGAGAATCAGAGGGGCTGAAACAGAGGGCGAGAAACAGAGGGGCTGAAACAGAGGGCGAGAATCAGAGGGGCTGAAACAAAGGGGCTGAAACAGAGGGGCTGAAACAGAGGGGGAGACACAGCGGGGCTGAAACAGAGGGGCTGAAACAGAGGGGCTGAAACAGGGGGCGAGAAACAGAGGGGCTGAAACAGAGGGTGAGAATCAGAGGAGCTGAAACAGAGGGTGAGAAACAGAGGGACTGAAACAGTGGGTGAGAAAAAGAGGAGCTTAAACAGACGGGTGAAACAGGGGGCGAGAAACAGAGGGCCTGAAACAGAGGGGCTGAAACAGAGGGCGAGAAACAGCGGGGCTGAAACAGAGGGTGAGAAACAGAGGGACTGAAACAGTGGGTGAGAAAAAGTGGAGCTGAAGAAGACGGGCTGAAACAGGGGGCGAGAAACAGAGGGGCTGAAACAGTGTGGCTGATACAGAGGGGCTGAACCAGAGGGCGAGAAACAGATGGGCTGAAACAGAGGGGATGAAACAGAGGGGCTGAAACAGAGGGCGAGAAACAGAGGGGCTGAAACAGAGGGGCTGAAACAGAGGGGCTGAAACAGAGTGCGAGAATCAGAGGGGCTGAAACAGAGGGGCTGAAAAAGAGGGTGAGAAACAGAGGGACTGAAACAGTGGGTGAGAAAAAGAGGAGCTGAAACAGAGGGGCTGAAACAGAGGGTGAGAAACAGAGTGCGAGAATCAGAGGGGCTCAAACATAGGGCGAGAAACAGAGGGGCTGAAACAGAGGGGCTCAAACATAGGGCGAGAAACAGAGGGGCTGAAACAGAGGGCGAGAAACAGAGGGGCTGAAACAGAGGGCGAGAAACAGAGGGGATGAAACAGAGGGCGAGAAACAGAGGGGCTGAAACAGAGGGGCTGAAACAGAGGGCGATAAACAGAGGGGCTGAAACTGAGGGGCTGAAACAGAGGGGCTGAAACAGAGGGCGAGAAACAGAGGGGCTGAACCTGAGGGCGAGAAACAGCGGGGCTGAAACAGAGGGGCTGAAACAGAGGGCGAGAATCAAAGGGGCTGAAACAGAGGGACTGAAACAGTGGTTGAGAAAAAGAGGAGCTGAAACAGACGGGCTGCAACAGGGGGCGAGAAACAGAGGGGCTGAAACAGAGGGGCTGAAACAGAGGGGCTGAAACAGAGGGCGAGAAACAAAGGGGCTGAAACAGAGTGGCTGAAACAGAGGGCGAGAAACAGAGGGCGAGAAACAGAGGGGCTGAAACAGAGGGGCCGAAACAGAGGGCGTGAAACAGAGGGGCCGAAACAAAGGGCGAGAATCAGAGGGGCTGAAACAGAGGGTGAGAAACAGAGGTGCTGAAACAGAGGGGCTGAAACAAAGGGCGAGAAAAAGAGGGGCTGAAACAGAAGGGGCTGAAACAGAGGTTCTGAAACAGAGGGGCTGAAAGAGAGGGCGACAAAAAGAGGGGCTGAAACAGAGGGGCTGAAACAGTGGGCGAGAAACCGAGGGGCTGAAACAGATGGCGAGAAACAGAGGGGCTGAAACAGAGGGGCTGAAACAGTGGGGCTGAAACAGTGGGGCTGAAACAGAGGGCGAGAAAAAGAGGGGCTGAAACACAGGGGCTGAAACAGAGGGCAAGAAACTGAGGGGCTGAAACAGTGGAGCTGAAACAGAGGGCGAGAAAAAGAGGGGCTGAAACAGAAGGGGCTGAAACAGAGGTTCTGAAACAGAGGGGCTGAAAGAGAGGGCGACAAAAAGAGGGGCTGAAACAGAGGGGCTGAAACAGTGGGCGAGAAACCGAGGGGCTGAAACAGAGGGGGAGAAACAGAGGGGCTGAAACAGAGGGGCTGAAACAGTGGGGCTGAAACAGTGGGGCTGAAACAGAGGGCGAGAAAAAGAGGGGCTGAAATAGAGGGGCTGAAACAGACGGCGAGAAACTGAGGGGCTGAAACAGTGGGGCTGAAACAGAGGGCGAGAAAAAGAGGGGCTGAAACAGAAGGGGCTGAAACAGAGGTTCTGAAACAGAGGGGCTGAAAGAGAGGGCGAGAAAAAGAGGGGCTGAAACAGAGGGGCTGAAACAGAGGGGCTGAAACAGAGGGCGAGAGACAGAGGGCGAGAAACAGAGGGGCTGAAACAGAGGGGCTGAAACAGAGGGCGAGAAGCAGAGTGGCTGAAACAGTGGGTGAGAAAAAGAGGGGCTGAAACAGAGGAGCTGAAACAGAGGAGCTGAAACAGAGGGCGAGAAACAGAGGGGCTGAAACAGAGGGGCTGAAACAGAGGGCGAGAAACAGAGGGGCTGAAACAGAGGGGCTGAAACAGAGGGGCTGAAACAGAGGGCGAGAAACCGAGGGGCTGAAACAGAGGGTGAGAAACCGAGGGGCTGAACAGAGGGGCTGAAACAGAGGGGCTGAAACAGATGTCGAGAAACAGAGGGGCTGAAACAGAGGGGCTGAAACAGATGGGCTGAAACAGAGGGCGAGAAACCGAGGGGCTGAAACCGAGGGGCTGAAACAGGGGGCGAGAAACAGAGGGCGAGAAACAGAGGGGCTGAAACAGAGGGGCTGAAACAGCGGGGCTGAAACAGAGGGCTAGAAACAGAGGGGCTGAAACAGAGGGGCTGAAACAGAGGGGCTGAAACAGAGGGGCTGAAACAGAGGGCGAGAAACAGAGGGGCTGAAACAGAGGGCGAGAAACAGAGGGGCTGAAACAGAGGGGCTGAAACAGGGGGCGAGAAACAGAGCGTCTGAAACAGAGGGGCTGAAACAGAGGGTGAGAAAAAGAGGGGCTGAAACAGAGGGCGAGAAACAGAGGGGCTGAAACAGAGGGGCTGAAACAGAGGGGCTGAAACAGAGGGGCTGAAATAGAGGGGCTGAAACAGAGGGGCTGAAACAGAGGGCGAGAAACCGAGGGGCTGAACAGAGGGGCTGAAACAGAGTGGCTGAAACAGAGGGGTGAAACAGAGTGGCTGAAACAGAGGGCGAGAAACCGAGGCGCTGAAACAGAGGGGCTGAAACAGGGGGCGAGAATCAGAGGGCAAGAAACAGAGGGGCTGAAACAGAGGGGCTGAATCAGAGGGGCTGAAACAGTGGGCTAGAAACAGAGGGGCTGAAACAGAGGGGCTGAAACAGAGGGGCTGAAACAGAGGGGCTGAAACAGAGGGCGAGAAACAGCGGGGCTGAAACAGAGGGTGAGAAACAGAGGGACTGAAACAGTGGGTGAGAAAAAGTGGAGCTGAAGAAGACGGGCTGAAACAGGGGGCGAGAAACAGAGGGGCTGAAACAGTGTGGCTGATACAGAGGGGCTGAACCAGAGGGCGAGAAACAGATGGGCTGAAACAGAGGGGATGAAACAGAGGGGCTGAAACAGAGGGCGAGAAACAGAGGGGCTGAAACAGAGGGGCTGAAACAGAGGGGCTGAAACAGAGTGCGAGAATCAGAGGGGCTGAAACAGAGGGGCTGAAAAAGAGGGTGAGAAACAGAGGGACTGAAACAGTGGGTGAGAAAAAGAGGAGCTGAAACAGAGGGGCTGAAACAGAGGGTGAGAAACAGAGTGCGAGAATCAGAGGGGCTCAAACATAGGGCGAGAAACAGAGGGGCTGAAACAGAGGGGCTCAAACATAGGGCGAGAAACAGAGGGGCTGAAACAGAGGGCGAGAAACAGAGGGGCTGAAACAGAGGGCGAGAAACAGAGGGGATGAAACAGAGGGCGAGAAACAGAGGGGCTGAAACAGAGGGGCTGAAACAGAGGGCGATAAACAGAGGGGCTGAAACTGAGGGGCTGAAACAGAGGGGCTGAAACAGAGGGCGAGAAACAGAGGGGCTGAACCTGAGGGCGAGAAACAGCGGGGCTGAAACAGAGGGGCTGAAACAGAGGGCGAGAATCAAAGGGGCTGAAACAGAGGGACTGAAACAGTGGTTGAGAAAAAGAGGAGCTGAAACAGACGGGCTGCAACAGGGGGCGAGAAACAGAGGGGCTGAAACAGAGGGGCTGAAACAGAGGGGCTGAAACAGAGGGCGAGAAACAAAGGGGCTGAAACAGAGTGGCTGAAACAGAGGGCGAGAAACAGAGGGCGAGAAACAGAGGGGCTGAAACAGAGGGGCCGAAACAGAGGGCGTGAAACAGAGGGGCCGAAACAAAGGGCGAGAATCAGAGGGGCTGAAACAGAGGGTGAGAAACAGAGGTGCTGAAACAGAGGGGCTGAAACAAAGGGCGAGAAAAAGAGGGGCTGAAACAGAAGGGGCTGAAACAGAGGTTCTGAAACAGAGGGGCTGAAAGAGAGGGCGACAAAAAGAGGGGCTGAAACAGAGGGGCTGAAACAGTGGGCGAGAAACCGAGGGGCTGAAACAGATGGCGAGAAACAGAGGGGCTGAAACAGAGGGGCTGAAACAGTGGGGCTGAAACAGTGGGGCTGAAACAGAGGGCGAGAAAAAGAGGGGCTGAAACACAGGGGCTGAAACAGAGGGCAAGAAACTGAGGGGCTGAAACAGTGGAGCTGAAACAGAGGGCGAGAAAAAGAGGGGCTGAAACAGAAGGGGCTGAAACAGAGGTTCTGAAACAGAGGGGCTGAAAGAGAGGGCGACAAAAAGAGGGGCTGAAACAGAGGGGCTGAAACAGTGGGCGAGAAACCGAGGGGCTGAAACAGAGGGGGAGAAACAGAGGGGCTGAAACAGAGGGGCTGAAACAGTGGGGCTGAAACAGTGGGGCTGAAACAGAGGGCGAGAAAAAGAGGGGCTGAAATAGAGGGGCTGAAACAGACGGCGAGAAACTGAGGGGCTGAAACAGTGGGGCTGAAACAGAGGGCGAGAAAAAGAGGGGCTGAAACAGAAGGGGCTGAAACAGAGGTTCTGAAACAGAGGGGCTGAAAGAGAGGGCGAGAAAAAGAGGGGCTGAAACAGAGGGGCTGAAACAGAGGGGCTGAAACAGAGGGCGAGAGACAGAGGGCGAGAAACAGAGGGGCTGAAACAGAGGGGCTGAAACAGAGGGCGAGAAGCAGAGTGGCTGAAACAGTGGGTGAGAAAAAGAGGGGCTGAAACAGAGGAGCTGAAACAGAGGAGCTGAAACAGAGGGCGAGAAACAGAGGGGCTGAAACAGAGGGGCTGAAACAGAGGGCGAGAAACAGAGGGGCTGAAACAGAGGGGCTGAAACAGAGGGGCTGAAACAGAGGGCGAGAAACCGAGGGGCTGAAACAGAGGGTGAGAAACCGAGGGGCTGAACAGAGGGGCTGAAACAGAGGGGCTGAAACAGATGTCGAGAAACAGAGGGGCTGAAACAGAGGGGCTGAAACAGATGGGCTGAAACAGAGGGCGAGAAACCGAGGGGCTGAAACCGAGGGGCTGAAACAGGGGGCGAGAAACAGAGGGCGAGAAACAGAGGGGCTGAAACAGAGGGGCTGAAACAGCGGGGCTGAAACAGAGGGCTAGAAACAGAGGGGCTGAAACAGAGGGGCTGAAACAGAGGGGCTGAAACAGAGGGGCTGAAACAGAGGGCGAGAAACAGAGGGGCTGAAACAGAGGGCGAGAAACAGAGGGGCTGAAACAGAGGGGCTGAAACAGGGGGCGAGAAACAGAGCGTCTGAAACAGAGGGGCTGAAACAGAGGGTGAGAAAAAGAGGGGCTGAAACAGAGGGCGAGAAACAGAGGGGCTGAAACAGAGGGGCTGAAACAGAGGGGCTGAAACAGAGGGGCTGAAATAGAGGGGCTGAAACAGAGGGGCTGAAACAGAGGGCGAGAAACCGAGGGGCTGAACAGAGGGGCTGAAACAGAGTGGCTGAAACAGAGGGGTGAAACAGAGTGGCTGAAACAGAGGGCGAGAAACCGAGGCGCTGAAACAGAGGGGCTGAAACAGGGGGCGAGAATCAGAGGGCAAGAAACAGAGGGGCTGAAACAGAGGGGCTGAATCAGAGGGGCTGAAACAGTGGGCTAGAAACAGAGGGGCTGAAACAGAGGGGCTGAAACAGAGGGGCTGAAACAGAGGGGCTGAAACAGAGGGCGAGAAACAGAGGGGCTGAAACAGAGGGGCTGAAACAGAGGGCGAGAAACAGAGGGCGAGAAACAGAGGGGCTGAAACAGAGGGCGAGAAACAGAGGGGCTGAAACAGAGGTGCAGAAACAGGGTGCGAGAAACAGAGGGGCTGAAACAGAGGGGCTGAAACAGGGGACGAGTAACAGAGGGGCTGAAACAGAGGGGCTGAAACAGGGGGCGAGAAACAGCGGGCGAGAAACAGAGGGGCTGAAACAGAGGGGCTGAAACAGAGGGGCTGAAACAGAGGGGCTGAAACAGAGTGCGAGAAACAGAGGGGCTGAAACAGAGGGCGATAAACAGAGGGGCTGAAACAGAGGGGCTGAAACAGAGTGGCTGAAACAGAGGGCGAGAAACCGAGGGGCTGAAACAGAAGGGCTGAAACAGAGTGCGAGAAACAGAGTGGCTGAAACAGAGGGCGAGAAACCGAGGGGCTGAAACAGTGGGGCTGAAACAGAGGTGCTGAAACAGAGGGGCTGAAACAGAAGGCGAGAAACAGAGGGCGAGAAACAGAGGGGCTAAAACAGAAGGGCCGAAACAGAGGGGCTGAAACAGAGGGCGAGAAACAGAGGGGCTGAAACAGAGGGCGAGAAACCGAGGGGCTGAAACAGAGGGGCTGAAACAGAGGGCGAGAAACAGAGGGGCTGAATAATGGGGCGAGAAACAGAGGGCGAGAAACAGAGGGGCTGAAACAGAGGCCGAGAAACAGAGGGGCTGAATAATAGGGCGAGAAACAGAGGGGCTGAAACAGGGGAGCTGAAACAGAGGGGCTGAAACAGAGGGCGAGAAACCGAGGGGCTGAAACAGAGGGGCTGAAACAGAGGGGCTGAAACAGAGGGGCTGAAACAGAGGGTGAGAAACAGAGGGGCTGAAACAGAGGGGCTGAAACAGAGGGCGAGAAGCAGAGGGGCTGAAACAGTGGGTGAGAAAAAGAGGGGCTGAAACAGAGGAGCTGAAACAGAGGGGCTGAAACAGAGGGCGAGAAACAGAGGGGCTGAAACAGAGGGCGAGAAACCGAGGGGCTGAATCAGAGGGCGAGAAACAGAGGGGCTGAAACAGAGCGGCTGAAACAGAGGGCGAGAAACAGGGGGGCTGAAACAGTGGGCGAGAAACAGAGGGGCTGAAACAGAGGGGCTGAAACAGAGGGCGAGAACCAGAGGGGCTGAAACAGAGGGTGAGAAACATTGGGGCTGAAACAGAGGGGCTGAAACAGAGGGGCTGAAACAGAGGGCGAGAAACCGAGGGGCTGAAACAGAGGGCGAGAAACAGAGGGGCTGAAACAGAGGGTCTGAAACAGGGGGCGAGAAACAGAGGGGCTGAAACAGAGGGGCTGAAACAGAGGGGCTGAAACAGAGGGGCTGAAACAGAGGGCGTGAAACAGAGGGCTGAAACAGAGGGGCTGAAACAGAGGGGCTGAAACAGAGGGCGAGAAACAGAGGGGCTGAAACAGAGGGCGAGAAACAGAGAGCGAGAAACAGTGGGGCTGAAACAGAAGGGCTGAAACAGAGGGGCTGAAACAGAGGGCGAGAAACAGAGGTGCTGAAACAGAGGGCGAGAAACTGAGGGGCTGAAACAGAGGGGCTGAAACAGAGGGGCTGAAACAGAGGGGCTGAAACAGAGGGCGAGAAACCGAGGGGCTGAAACAGAGGGCGAGAAACAGAGGGGCTGAAATAGAGGGGCTGAAACAGAGGGCGAGAAACAGAGGGGCTGAAACAGAGGGCAAGAAACAGAAGGGCTGAAACAGAGGGGCTGAAACAGAGGGGCTGAAACAGAGGGCGAGAAACCAAGGGGCTGAAACTGAGGGGTTGAAACAGGGGGCGAGAAACAGAGAGCGGCAAACAGAGGGGCTGAAACAGAGGGGCTGAAACACAGGGGCTGAAAAAGGGGGCGAGAAACAGAGGGGCTGAATCTGAGGTGCTGAAACAGGGGGCGAGAGACAGAGGGGCTGAAACAGAGGGCGAGAGACAGAGGGGCTGAAACAGAGGGCGAGAAACAGAGGGGCTGAAACAGAGGGGCTGAAACAGAGGGCGAGAAACCGAGGGGCTGAACAGAGGGGCTGAAACAGAGGGGCTGAAACAGAGGGGCAGAAACAGAGGGCGAGAAACAGAAGGGCTGAAACAGAGGGGCTGAAACAGAGGGGCTGAAACAGAGAGGCTGAAACAGAGGGGGAGAAACAGAGGGGCAGAAACAGAGGGCGAGAAACAGAAGGGCTGAAACAGAGGGGCTGAAACAGAGGGGCTGAAACAGAGGGCGAGAAACCGAGGGGCTGAAACAGAGGGGCTGAAACAGGGGGTAAGAAACAGAGGGCGAGAAACAGAGGGGCTGAAACAGAGGGGCTGAAACAGAGGGGCTGAAACAGAGGGCTAGAAACAGAGGGGCTAAAACAGAGGGGCTGAAACAGAGGGGCTGAAACAGAGGGCGAGAAACAGAGGGGCTGAAACAGAGGGGCTTAAACAGAGGGCGAGAAACAGAGGGCGAGAAACAGAGGGGCAGAAACAGAGGGCGAGAAACAGAGGGGCTGAAACAGAGGGGCTGAAACAGGGGGCGAGAAACAGCGGGCGAGAAACAGGGGGGCTGAAACAGAGGGGCTGAAACAGAGGGGCTGAAACAGAGGGCGAGAAACAGAGGGGCTGAAACAGAGGGCGAGAAACAGAGGGGCTGAAACAGAGGGGCTGAAACAGAGGGCGAGAAACAGAGGGGCTGAAACAGTGGGCGAGAAACAGAGGGACTGAAACAGAGGGCGAGAAACAGAGGCGCTGAAACAGAGGGGCTGAAACAGAGGGTGAGAAACAGAGGGGCTGAATCAGAGGGCGAGAAACAGAGGGGCTGAAACAGAGGGGCTGAAACAGAGGGTGAGAAACAGAGGGGCTGAAACAGAGGGCGACAAACAGTTGGGCTGAAACAGAGGGGCTGAAACAGAGGGGCTGAAACAGAGGGCGAGAAACAGAGGTGCTGAAACAGAGGGGCTGAAACAGAGGGGCTGAAACACAGGGCGAGAAACAGAGGGCGAGAAACAGAGGGCGAGAAACAGAGGGGCTGAAACAGAGGGCGAGAAACAGAGGGGCTGAAAAAGAGGGGCTGAAAAAGGGGGCGAGAAACAGAGTGGCTGAATCAGAGGGGCTGAAACAGGGGGCGAGAGACAGAGGGGCTGAAACAGAGGGGCTGAAACAGAGGGGCTGAAAGAGAAGGCGAGAAACAGAGGGGCTGAAACAGTGGGGCTGAAACAGAGGGCGAGAAACCGAGGGGCTGAAACAGAGGGGCTGAAACAGAGGCGCTGAAACAGTGGGGCTGAAACGGTGGGGCTGAAACAGAGGGCGAGAAAAAGAGGGGCTGAAACAGAGGGGCTGAAACAGAGGGCGAGAAACAGAGGGGCTGAAACAGAGGGGCTGAAACAGAGGGCGAGAAAAAGAGGGGCTGAAACAGAGGGGCTGAAACAGAGGGGCTGAAAGAGAGGGCGAGAAAAAGAGGGGCTGAAACAGAGGGGCTGAAACAGAGGGGCTGAAACAGAGGGCGAGAAACAGAGGGGCTGAAACAGAGGGCGAGAAACAGAGGGGCTGAAACAGAGTGGCTGAAACAGAGGGCGAGAGCAGAGGGGCTGAAACAGTGGGTGAGAAAAAGAGGGGCTGACTCAGAGGGCGAGAAACAGAGGGGCTGAAACAGAGGGGCTGAAACAGAGGGCGAGAAACAGAGGGGCTGAAACAGAGTGGCTGAAACAGAGGGGCTGAAACAGAGGGCGAGAAACAGAGGGGCTGAAACAGAGGGCGAGAAACAGAGGGGCTGAATCAGAGGGCGAGAAACAGAGGGGCTGAAACAGAGGGGCTGAAACAGAGGGCGAGAACCAGAGGGGCTGAAACAGAGGGCGAGAAACAGTGGGGCTGAAACAGAGCGCGAGAAACAGAGGGGCTGAAACAGAGTGGCTGAAACAGAGGGCGAGAAACCGAGGGGCTGAAACAGAGGGCGAGAAACAGAGGGGCTGAAACAGAGTGGCTGAAACAGAGGGGCTGAAACAGAGGGGCTGAAACAGGGGGCGAGAAACAGAGGGGATGAAACAGAGGGCGAGAAACAGAGGGCTGAAACAGAGGGTGAGAAACAGAGGGGCTGAAACAGAGGGGCTGAAACAGAGGGGCTGAAACAGAGGGCGAGAAACAGAGGGGCTGAAACAGAGGGCGAGAAACAGAGTGGCTGAAACAGAGGGGCTGAAACAGAGGGCGAGAAACAGAGGGGCTGAAAAAAAGGGGCTGAAACAGAGGGCGAGAATCAGAGGGGCTGAAACAGAGGGGCTGAAACAGAGGAGCTGAAACAGAGGGGGAGACACAGCGGGGCTGAAACAGAGGGGCTGAAACAGAGGGGCTGAAACAGGGGGCGAGAAACAGAGAGGCTGAAACAGAGGGTGAGAATCAGAGGAGCTGAAACAGAGGGTGAGAAACAGAGGGACTGAAACAGTGGGTGAGAAAAAGAGGAGCTTAAACAGACGGGTGAAACAGGGGGCGAGAAACAGAGGGCCTGAAACAGAGGGGCTGAAACAGAGGGCGAGAAACAGCGGGGCTGAAACAGAGGGTGAGAAACAGAGGGACTGAAACAGTGGGTGAGAAAAAGTGGAGCTGAAGAAGACGGGCTGAAACAGGGGGCGAGAAACAGAGGGGCTGAAACAGAGTGGCTGATACAGAGGGGCTGAACCAGAGGGCGAGAAACAGATGGGCTGAAACAGAGGTGATGAAACAGAGGGGCTGAAACAGAGGGCGAGAAACAGAGGGGCTGAAACAGAGGGGCTGAAACAGAGGGGCTGAAACAGAGTGCGAGAATCAGAGGGGCTGAAACAGAGGGGCTGAAAAAGAGGGTGAGAAACAGAGGGACTGAAACAGTGGGTGAGAAAAAGAGGAGCTGAAACAGAGGGGCTGAAACAGAGGGTGAGAAACAGAGTGCGAGAATCAGAGGGGCTCAAACATAGGGCGAGAAACAGAGGGGCTGAAACAGAGGGGCTGAAACAGAGGGCGAGAAACAGAGGGGCTGAAACAGAGGGCGAGAAACAGAGGGGATGAAACAGAGGGCGAGAAACAGAGGGGCTGAAACAGAGGGGCTGAAACAGAGGGCGATAAACAGAGGGGCTGAAACTGAGGGGCTGAAACAGAGGGGCTGAAACAGAGGGCGAGAAACAGAGGGGCTGAACCTGAGGGCGAGAAACAGCGGGGCTGAAACAGAGGGGCTGAAACAGAGGGGCTGAAACAGAGGGCGAGAATCAAAGGGGCTGAAACAGAGGGACTGAAACAGTGGTTGAGAAAAAGAGGAGCTGAAACAGACGGGCTGCAACAGGGGGCGAGAAACAGAGGGGCTGAAACAGAGGGGCTGAAACAGAGGGGCTGAAACAGAGGGCGAGAAACAAAGGGGCTGAAACAGAGTGGCTGAAACAGAGGGCGAGAAACAGAGGGCGAGAAACAGAGGGGCTGAAACAGAGGGGCCGAAACAGAGGGCGAGAATCAGAGGGGCTGAAACAGAGGGGCTGAAACAGAGGGCAAGAAACTGAGGGGCTGAAACAGTGGAGCTGAAACAGAGGGCGAGAAAAAGAGGGGCTGAAACAGAAGGGGCTGAAACAGAGGTTCTGAAACAGAGGGGCTGAAAGAGAGGGCGACAAAAAGAGGGGCTGAAACAGAGGGGCTGAAACAGTGGGCGAGAAACCGAGGGGCTGAAACAGAGGGGGAGAAACAGAGGGGCTGAAACAGAGGGGCTGAAACAGTGGGGCTGAAACAGTGGGGCTGAAACAGAGGGCGAGAAAAAGAGGGGCTGAAATAGAGGGGCTGAAACAGAGGGCGAGAAACTGAGGGGCTGAAACAGTGGGGCTGAAACAGAGGGCGAGAAAAAGAGGGGCTGAAACAGAAGGGGCTGAAACAGAGGTTCTGAAACAGAGGGGCTGAAAGAGAGGGCGAGAAAAAGAGGGGCTGAAACAGAGGGGCTGAAACAGAGGGGCTGAAACAGAGGGCGAGAGACAGAGGGCGAGAAACAGAGGGGCTGAAACAGAGGGGCTGAAACAGAGGGCGAGAAGCAGAGTGGCTGAAACAGTGGGTGAGAAAAAGAGGGGCTGAAACAGAGGAGCTGAAACAGAGGAGCTGAAACAGAGGGCGAGAAACAGGGGGGCTGAAACAGAGGGGCTGAAACAGAGGGCGAGAAACAGAGGGGCTGAAACAGAGGGGCTGAAACAGAGGGGCTGAAACAGAGGGCGAGAAACCGAGGGGCTGAAACAGAGGGTGAGAAACCGAGGGGCTGAACAGAGGGGCTGAAACAGAGGGGCTGAAACAGATGTCGAGAAACAGAGGGGCTGAAACAGAGGGGCTGAAACAGATGGGCTGAAACAGAGGGCGAGAAACCGAGGGGCTGAAACCGAGGGGCTGAAACAGGGGGCGAGAAACAGAGGGCGAGAAACAGAGGGGCTGAAACAGAGGGGCTGAAACAGCGGGGCTGAAACAGAGGGCTAGAAACAGAGGAGCTGAAACAGAGGGGCTGAAACAGAGGGGCTGAAACAGAGGGGCTGAAACAGAGGGCGAGAAACAGAGGGGCTGAAACAGAGGGCGAGAAACAGAGGGGCTGAAACAGAGGGCGAGAAACAGAGGGGCTGAAACAGAGGGGCTGAAACAGAGGGCGAGAAACAGAGGGGCTGAAACAGAGGGGCTGAAACAGAGGGCGAGAAACAGAGGGGCTGAATAATAGGGCGAGAAACCGAGGGGCTGAAACAGAGGGCGATAAACAGAGGGGCTGAAACAGAGGGGCTGAAACAGAGGGCCTGAAACAGAGGGTGAGAAACAGAGGGGCGGAAACAGAGGGCGAGAAGCAGAGGGGCTGAAACAGTGGGTGAGAAAAAGAGGGGCTGAAACAGAGGAGCTGAAACAGAGGGGCAGAAACAGAGGGCGAGAAACAGAGGGGCTGAAACAGAGGGCGAGAAACAGAGGGGCTGAAAGAGAGGGGCTGAAACAGAGGGCGAGAAGCAGGGGGGCTGAAACAGAGGGCGAGAAACAGAGGGGCTGAAACAGAGGGCGAGAACCAGAGTGGCTGAAACAGAGGGCGAGAAACAGTGGGGCTGAAACAGAGGGGCTGAAACAGACGGGCTGAAACAGAGGGCGAGAAACCGAGGGGCTGAAACAGAGGGCGAGAAACAGAGCGGCTGAAACAGAGGGGCTGAAACAGGGGGCGAGAAACAGAGGGGCTGAAACAGAGGGGCTGAAACAGAGGGGCTGAAACAGAGGGGCTGAAACAGAGGGCGAGAAACAGAGGGGTGAAACAGAGGGGCTGAAACAGAGGGCGAGAAACAGTGGGGCTGAAACAGAGGGGCTGAAACAGAGGGGCTGAAACAGAGGGCGAGAAACCGAGGGGCTGAAACATGGGGCGAGAAACAGAGGGGCTGAAATAGAGGGGCTGAAACAGAGGGGCTGAAACAGAGGGCGAGAAACAGTGGGGCTGAAACAGAGGGCGAGAAACAGAGGGGCTGAAACAGAGGGGCTGAAACAGAGGGCGAGAAACAGTGGGGCTGAAACAGAGGGGCTGAAACAGAGGGGCTGAAACAGAGCGCGAGAAACCGAGGGGCTGAAACAGAGGGCGAGCAACAGAGGGGCTGAAACAGAGGGGCTGAAACAGAGGGCGAGAAACAGAGGGGCTGAAACAGAGGGCAAGAAACAGAGGGGCTGAAACAGAGGGGCAGAAACAGAGGGGCTGAAACAGAGGGCGAGCAACCAAGGGGCTGAAACAGAGGGGCTGAAACAGGGGGGGAGAAACAGAGGGCGAGAAACAGAGGGGCTGAAACAGAGGAGCTGATACAGAGGGGCTGTAACAGAGGGCGAGAAACCGAGGGGCTGAAACAGAGGGGCTGAAACAGGGGGGGAGAAACAGAGGGCGAGAAACAGAGAGCGAGAAACAGAGGGGCTGAAACAGAGGGCGAGAAACAGAGGGGCTGAAACAGAGGGCGAGAAACAGAGGAGCTGAAACAGAGGGGCTGAAACAGAGGGCGAGAAACAGGGGGCTGAAACAGAGGGTCTGAAACAGAGGATGAGAAACAGTGGGGCTGAAACAGAGGGGCTGAAACAGAGGGGCTGAAACAGAGGGCGAGAAACCGAGGGGCTGAAATAGAGGGCGAGAAACAGAGGGGCTGAAATAGAGGGGCTGAAACAGAGGGCGAGAAACAGAGGGGCTGAAACAGAGGGCAAGAAACAGAGGGGCTGAAACAGAGGGGCTGAAACAGAGGGGCTGGAACAGGGGGCGAGAAACAGAGGGGCTGAAACAGAGGGGCTGAAACAGAGGGGCTGAAACAGGTGGCGACAAACAGGGGGCGAGAAACAGAGGGGCTGAAACAGATGGGCTGAAACAGAGGGGCTGAAACAGAGGGCGAGAAACAGAGGGGCTGAAGCAGAGGGGCTGAAACAGAGGGGCTGAAACAGAGGGCGAGAAACAGAGGGGCTGAAACAGTGGGGCTGAAACAGAGGGGCTGAAACACAGGGCGAGAAACAGAGGGGCTGAAACAGAGGGGCTGAAAAAGGGGGCGAGAAACAGAGGGGCTGAATCAGAGGGGCTGAAACAGAGGGCGAGAGACAGAGGGGCTGAAATAGAGGGGCTGAAACAGAGGGGCTGAAACAGAAGGCGAGAAACAGAGGGGCTGAAACAGTGGGGCTGAAACAGAGGGCGAGAAACCGATGGGCTGAAACAGAGGGGCTGAAACCGAGGCGCTGAAACAGAGGGCGAGAAACCGAGGGGCTGAAACAGAGGGCGAGAAACAGAGGGGCTGAAACAGAGGGGCTGACAGAGGGGCTGAAACAGTGGGGCTGAAACGGTGGTTCTGAAACAGAAGGCGAGAAAAAGAGGGGCTGAAACTGAGGGGCTGAAACAGAGGGCGAGAAACAGAGGGGCTTACACAGAGCGGCTGAAACAGGGTGGGAGAAACAGAGGGCGAGAAAAAGAGGGGCTGAAACAGAGGGGCTGAAACAGAGGGGCTGAAACAGTGGGCGAGAAACAGAGGGGCTGAAACAGAGGGCGAGAAACAGAGGGGCTGAAACAGAGGGGCTGAAACAGAGGGCGAGAAACAGAGGGGCTGAAACAGTGGGCGAGAAACAGAGGGGCTGAAACAGAGGGCGAGAAACAGAGGCGCTGAAACAGAGGGGCTGAAACAGAGGGCGAGAAACAGAGGGGCTGAATCAGAGGGCGAGAAACAGAGGGGCTGAAACAGAGGGGCTGAAACAGAGGGTGAGAAACAGAGGGGCTGAAACAGAGGGCGAGAAACAGTGGGGCTGAAACAGAGGGGCTGAAACAGAGGGGCTGAAACAGAGGGCGAGAAACAGAGGGGCTGAAACAGAGGGGCTGAAACAGAGGGGCTGAAACACAGGGCGAGAAACAGAGGGCGAGAAACAGAGGGCGAGAAACAGAGGGGCTGAAACAGAGGGCGAGAAACAGAGGGGCTGAAAAAGAGGGGCTGAAAAAGGGGGCGAGAAACAGAGTGGCTGAATCAGAGGGGCTGTAACAGGGGGCGACAGACAGAGGGGCTGAAACAGAGGGGCTGAAACAGAGGGGCTGAAAGAGAAGGCGAGAAACAGAGGGGCTGAAACAGTGGGGCTGAAACAGAGGGCGAGAAACCGAGGGGCTGAAACAGAGGGGCTGAAACAGAGGCGCTGAAACAGTGGGGCTGAAACGGTGGGGCTGAAACAGAGGGCGAGAAAAAGAGGGGCTGAAACAGAGGGGCTGAAACAGAGGGCGAGAAACAGAGGGGCTGAAACAGAGGGGCTGAAACAGAGGGCGAGAAAAAGAGGGGCTGAAACAGAGGGGCTGAAACAGAGGGGCTGAAAGAGAGGGCGAGAAAAAGAGGGGCTGAAACAGAGGGGCTGAAACAGAGGGGCTGAAACAGAGGGCGAGAAACAGAGGGGCTGAAACAGAGGGCGAGAAACAGAGGGGCTGAAACAGAGTGGCTGAAACAGAGGGCGAGAGCAGAGGGGCTGAAACAGTGGGTGAGAAAAAGAGGGGCTGAATCAGAGGGCGAGAAACAGAGGGGCTGAAACAGAGGGGCTGAAACAGAGGGCGAGAAACAGAGGGGCTGAAACAGAGTGGCTGAAACAGAGGGGCTGAAACAGAGGGCGAGAAACAGAGGGGCTGAAACAGAGGGCGAGAAACAGAGGGGCTGAATCAGAGGGCGAGAAACAGAGGGGCTGAAACAGAGGGGCTGAAACAGAGGGCGAGAACCAGAGGGGCTGAAACAGAGGGCGAGAAACAGTGGGGCTGAAACAGAGCGCGAGAAACAGAGGGGCTGAAACAGAGTGGCTGAAACAGAGGGCGAGAAACCGAGGGGCTGAAACAGAGGGCGAGAAACAGAGGGGCTGAAACAGAGTGGCTGAAACAGAGGGGCTGAAACAGAGGGGCTGAAACAGGGGGCGAGAAACAGAGGGGATGAAACAGAGTGCGAGAAACAGAGGGCTGAAACAGAGGGTGAGAAACAGAGGGGCTGAAACAGAGGGGCTGAAACAGAGGGGCTGAAACAGAGGGCGAGAAACAGAGGGGCTGAAACAGAGGGCGAGAAACAGAGTGGCTGAAACAGAGGGGCTGAAACAGAGGGCGAGAAACAGAGGGGCTGAAAAAAAGGGGCTGAAACAGAGGGCGAGAATCAGAGGGGCTGAAACAGAGGGCGAGAAACAGAGGGGCTGAAACAGAGGGCGAGAATCAGAGGGGCTGAAACAAAGGGGCTGAAACAGAGGGGCTGAAACAGAGGGGGAGACACAGCGGGGCTGAAACAGAGGGGCTGAAACAGAGGGGCTGAAACAGGGGGCGAGAAACAGAGGGGCTGAAACAGAGGGTGAGAATCAGAGGAGCTGAAACAGAGGGTGAGAAACAGAGGGACTGAAACAGTGGGTGAGAAAAAGAGGAGCTTAAACAGACGGGTGAAACAGGGGGCGAGAAACAGAGGGCCTGAAACAGAGGGGCTGAAACAGAGGGCGAGAAACAGCGGGGCTGAAACAGAGGGTGAGAAACAGAGGGACTGAAACAGTGGGTGAGAAAAAGTGGAGCTGAAGAAGACGGGCTGAAACAGGGGGCGAGAAACAGAGGGGCTGAAACAGTGTGGCTGATACAGAGGGGCTGAACCAGAGGGCGAGAAACAGATGGGCTGAAACAGAGGGGATGAAACAGAGGGGCTGAAACAGAGGGCGAGAAACAGAGGGGCTGAAACAGAGGGGCTGAAACAGAGGGGCTGAAACAGAGTGCGAGAATCAGAGGGGCTGAAACAGAGGGGCTGAAAAAGAGGGTGAGAAACAGAGGGACTGAAACAGTGGGTGAGAAAAAGAGGAGCTGAAACAGAGGGGCTGAAACAGAGGGTGAGAAACAGAGTGCGAGAATCAGAGGGGCTCAAACATAGGGCGAGAAACAGAGGGGCTGAAACAGAGGGGCTGAAACAGAGGGCGAGAAACAGAGGGGCTGAAACAGAGGGCGAGAAACAGAGGGGATGAAACAGAGGGCGAGAAACAGAGGGGCTGAAACAGAGGGGCTGAAACAGAGGGCGATAAACAGAGGGGCTGAAACTGAGGGGCTGAAACAGAGGGGCTGAAACAGAGGGCGAGAAACAGAGGGGCTGAACCTGAGGGCGAGAAACAGCGGGGCTGAAACAGAGGGGCTGAAACAGAGGGCGAGAATCAAAGGGGCTGAAACAGAGGGACTGAAACAGTGGTTGAGAAAAAGAGGAGCTGAAACAGACGGGCTGCAACAGGGGGCGAGAAACAGAGGGGCTGAAACAGAGGGGCTGAAACAGAGGGGCTGAAACAGAGGGCGAGAAACAAAGGGGCTGAAACAGAGTGGCTGAAACAGAGGGCGAGAAACAGAGGGCGAGAAACAGAGGGGCTGAAACAGAGGGGCCGAAACAGAGGGCGTGAAACAGAGGGGCCGAAACAAAGGGCGAGAATCAGAGGGGCTGAAACAGAGGGTGAGAAACAGAGGTGCTGAAACAGAGGGGCCGAAACAGAGGGCGAGAAAAAGAGGGGCTGAAACAGAAGGGGCTGAAACAGAGGTTCTGAAACAGAGGGGCTGAAAGAGAGGGCGACAAAAAGAGGGGCTGAAACAGAGGGGCTGAAACAGTGGGCGAGAAACCGAGGGGCTGAAACAGATGGCGAGAAACAGAGGGGCTGAAACAGAGGGGCTGAAACAGTGGGGCTGAAACAGTGGGGCTGAAACAGAGGGCGAGAAAAAGAGGGGCTGAAACAGAGGGGCTGAAACAGAGGGCAAGAAACTGAGGGGCTGAAACAGTGGGGCTGAAACAGAGGGCGAGAAAAAGAGGGGCTGAAACAGAAGGGGCTGAAACAGAGGTTCTGAAACAGAGGGGCTGAAAGAGAGGGCGACAAAAAGAGGGGCTGAAACAGAGGGGCTGAAACAGTGGGCGAGAAACCGAGGGGCTGAAACAGAGGGGGAGAAACAGAGGGGCTGAAACAGAGGGGCTGAAACAGTGGGGCTGAAACATTGGGGCTGAAACAGAGGGCGAGAAAAAGAGGGGCTGAAATAGAGGGGCTGAAACAGACGGCGAGAAACTGAGGGGCTGAAACAGTGGGGCTGAAACAGAGGGCGAGAAAAAGAGGGGCTGAAACAGAAGGGGCTGAAACAGAGGTTCTGAAACAGAGGGGCTGAAAGAGAGGGCGAGAAAAAGAGGGGCTGAAACAGAGGGGCTGAAACAGAGGGGCTGAAACAGAGGGCGAGAGACAGAGGGCGAGAAACAGAGGGGCTGAAACAGAGGGGCTGAAACAGAGGGCGAGAAGCAGAGTGGCTGAAACAGTGGGTGAGAAAAAGAGGGGCTGAAACAGAGGAGCTGAAACAGAGGAGCTGAAACAGAGGGCGAGAAACAGAGGGGCTGAAACAGAGGGGCTGAAACAGAGGGCGAGAAACAGAGGGGTTGAAACAGAGGGGCTGAAACAGAGGGGCTGAAACAGAGGGCGAGAAACCGAGGGGCTGAAACAGAGGGTGAGAAACCGAGGGGCTGAACAGAGGGGCTGAAACAGAGGGGCTGAAACAGATGTCGAGAAACAGAGGGGCTGAAACAGAGGGGCTGAAACAGATGGGCTGAAACAGAGGGCGAGAAACCGAGGGGCTGAAACCGAGGGGCTTAAACAGGGGGCGAGAAACAGAGGGGCTGAAACAGAGGGGCTGAAACAGAGGGCGAGAAACAGAGGGGTTGAAACAGAGGGGCTGAAACAGAGGGGCTGAAACAGAGGGCGAGAAACCGAGGGGCTGAAACAGAGGGTGAGAAACCGAGGGGCTGAACAGAGGGGCTGAAACAGAGGGGCTGAAACAGATGTCGAGAAACAGAGGGGCTGAAACAGAGGGGCTGAAACAGTGGGGCTGAAACAGTGGGGCTGAAACAGAGGGCGAGAAAAAGAGGGGCTGAAACAGAGGGGCTGAAACAGAGGGCAAGAAACTGAGGGGCTGAAACAGTGGGGCTGAAACAGAGGGCGAGAAAAAGAGGGGCTGAAACAGAAGGGGCTGAAACAGAGGGGCTGAAACAGCGGGGCTGAAACAGAGGGCTAGAAACAGAGGGGCTGAAACAGAGGGGCTGAAACAGAGGGGCTGAAACAGAGGGGCTGAAACAGAGGGCGAGAAACAGAGGGGCTGAAACAGAGGGCGAGAAACAGAGGGGCTGAAACAGAGGGGCTGAAACAGGGGGCGAGAAACAGAGCGTCTGAAACAGAGGGGCTGAAACAGAGGGTGAGAAACAGAGGGGCTGAAACAGAGGGCGAGAAACAGAGGGGCTGAAACAGAGGGGCTGAAACAGAGGGGCTGAAACAGAGGGGCTGAAACAGAGGGGCTGAAACAGAGGGCGAGAAACTGAGGGGCTGAACAGAGTGGCTGAAACAGAGTGGCTGAAACAGAGGGGTGAAACAGAGTGGCTGAAACAGAGGGCGAGAAACCGAGGCGCTGAAACAGAGGGGCTGAAACAGGGGGCGAGAATCAGAGGGCAAGAAACAGAGGGGCTGAAACAGAGGGGCTGAATCAGAGGGGCTGAAACAGTGGGCTAGAAACAGAGGGGCTGAAACAGAGGGGCTGAAACAGAGGGGCTGAAACAGAGGGCGAGAAACAGAGGGGCTGAAACAGAGGGGCTGAAACAGAGGGCGAGAAACAGAGGGCGAGAAACAGAGGGGCTGAAACAGAGGGCGAGAAACAGAGGGGCTGAAACAGAGGTGCAGAAACAGGGGGCGAGAAACAGAGGGGCTGAAACAGAGGGGCTGAAACAGGGGACGAGTAACAGAGGGGCTGAAACAGAGGGGCTGAAACAGGGGGCGAGAAACAGCGGGCGAGAAACAGAGGGGCTGAAACAGAGGGGCTGAAACAGAGGGGCTGAAACAGAGGGGCTGAAACAGAGGGCGAGAAACAGAGGGGCTGAAACAGAGGGCGATAAACAGAGGGGCTGAAACAGAGGGGCTGAAACAGAGTGGCTGAAACAGAGGGCGAGAAACCGAGGGGCTGAAACAGAAGGGCTGAAACAGAGGGCGAGAAACAGAGTGGCTGAAACAGAGGGCGAGAAACCGAGGGGCTGAAACAGTGGGGCTGAAACAGAGGTGCTGAAACAGAGGGGCTGAAACAGAAGGCGAGAAACAGAGGGCGAGAAACAGAGGGGCTAAAACAGAAGGGCCGAAACAGAGGGGCTGAAACAGAGGGCGAGAAACAGAGGGGCTGAAACAGAGGGCGAGAAACCGAGGGGCTGAAACAGAGGGGCTGAAACAGAGGGCGAGAAACAGAGGGGCTGAATAATGGGGCGAGAAACAGAGGGCGAGAAACAGAGGGGCTGAAACAGAGGCCGAGAAACAGAGGGGCTGAATAATAGGGCGAGAAACAGAGGGGCTGAAACAGAGGAGCTGAAACAGAGGGGCTGAAACAGAGGGCGAGAAACCGAGGGGCTGAAACAGAGGGCGAGAAACAGAGGGGCTGAAACAGAGGGGCTGAAACAGAGGGGCTGAAACAGAGGGTGAGAAACAGAGGGGCTGAAACAGAGGGGCTGAAACAGAGGGCGAGAAGCAGAGGGGCTGAAACAGTGGGTGAGAAAAAGAGGGGCTGAAACAGAGGAGCTGAAACAGAGGGGCTGAAACAGAGGGCGAGAAACAGAGGGGCTGAAACAGAGGGCGAGAAACCGAGGGGCTGAATCAGAGGGCGAGAAACAGAGGGGCTGAAACAGAGCGGCTGAAACAGAGGGCGAGAAACAGGGGGGCTGAAACAGTGGGCGAGAAACAGAGGGGCTGAAACAGAGGGGCTGAAACAGAGGGCGAGAACCAGAGGGGCTGAAACAGAGGGCGAGAAACATTGGGGCTGAAACAGAGGGGCTGAAACAGAGGGGCTGAAACAGAGGGCGAGAAACCGAGGGGCTGAAACAGAGGGCGAGAAACAGAGGGGCTGAAACAGAGGGTCTGAAACAGGGGGCGAGAAACAGAGGGGCTGAAACAGAGGGGCTGAAACAGAGGGGCTGAAACAGAGGGGCTGAAACAGAGGGCGTGAAACAGTGGGCTGAAACAGAGGGGCTGAAACAGAGGGGCTGAAACAGAGGGCGAGAAACAGAGGGGCTGAAACAGAGGGCGAGAAACAGAGAGCGAGAAACAGTGGGGCTGAAACAGAAGGGCTGAAACAGAGGGGCTGAAACAGAGGGCGAGAAACAGAGGTGCTGAAACAGAGGGCGAGAAACTGAGGGGCTGAAACAGAGGGGCTGAAACAGAGGGGCTGAAACAGAGGGGCTGAAACAGAGGGCGAGAAACCGAGGGGCTGAAACAGAGGGCGAGAAACAGAGGGGCTGAAATAGAGGGGCTGAAACAGAGGGCGAGAAACAGAGGGGCTGAAACAGAGGGCAAGAAACAGAAGGGCTGAAACAGAGGGGCTGAAACAGAGGGGCTGAAACAGAGGGCGAGAAACCAAGGGGCTGAAACAGAGGGGCTGAAACAGGGGGCGAGAAACAGAGAGCGGCAAACAGAGGGGCTGAAACAGAGGGGCTGAAACACAGGGGCTGAAAAAGGGGGCGAGAAACAGAGGGGCTGAATCTGAGGTGCTGAAACAGGGGGCGAGAGACAGAGGGGCTGAAACAGAGGGCGAGAGACAGAGGGGCTGAAACAGAGGGGCTGAAACAGAGGGCGAGAAACAGAGGGGCTGAAACAGAGGGGCTGAAACAGAGGGCGAGAAACCGAGGGGCTGAACAGAGGGGCTGAAACAGAGGGGCTGAAACAGAGGGGCAGAAACAGAGGGCGAGAAACAGAAGGGCTGAAACAGAGGGGCTGAAACAGAGGGGCTGAAACAGAGAGGCTGAAACAGAGGGGGAGAAACAGAGGGGCAGAAACAGAGGGCGAGAAACAGAAGGGCTGATACAGAGGGGCTGAAACAGAGGGGCTGAAACAGAGGGCGAGAAACCGAGGGGCTGAAACAGAGGGGCTGAAACAGGGGGTAAGAAACAGAGGGCGAGAAACAGAGGGGCTGAAACAGAGGGGCTGAAACAGAGGGGCTGAAACAGAGGGCGAGAAACAGAGGGGCTAAAACAGAGGGGCTGAAACAGAGGGGCTGAAACAGAGGGCGAGAAACAGAGGGGCTGAAACAGAGGGGCTTAAACAGAGGGCGAGAAACAGAGGGCGAGAAACAGAGGGGCAGAAACAGAGGGCGAGAAACAGAGGGGCTGAAACAGAGGGGCTGAAACAGGGGGCGAGAAACAGCGGGCGAGAAACAGGGGGGCTGAAACAGAGGGGCTGAAACAGAGGGGCTGAAACAGAGGGCGAGAAACAGAGGGGCTGAAACAGAGGGCGAGAAACAGAGGGGCTGAAACAGAGGGGCTGAAACAGAGGGCGAGAAACAGAGGGGCTGAAACAGTGGGCGAGAAACAGAGGGACTGAAACAGAGGGCGAGAAACAGAGGCGCTGAAACAGAGGGGCTGAAACAGAGGGTGAGAAACAGAGGGGCTGAATCAGAGGGCGAGAAACAGAGGGGCTGAAACAGAGGGGCTGAAACAGAGGGTGAGAAACAGAGGGGCTGAAACAGAGGGCGAGAAACAGTTGGGCTGAAACAGAGGGGCTGAAACAGAGGGGCTGAAACAGAGGGCGAGAAACAGAGGTGCTGAAACAGAGGGGCTGAAACAGAGGGGCTGAAACACAGGGCGAGAAACAGAGGGCGAGAAACAGAGGGCGAGAAACAGAGGGGCTGAAACAGAGGGCGAGAAACAGAGGGGCTGAAAAAGAGGGGCTGAAAAAGGGGGCGAGAAACAGAGTGGCTGAATCAGAGGGGCTGAAACAGGGGGCGAGAGACAGAGGGGCTGAAACAGAGGGGCTGAAACAGAGGGGCTGAAAGAGAAGGCGAGAAACAGAGGGGCTGAAACAGTGGGGCTGAAACAGAGGGCGAGAAACCGAGGGGCTGAAACAGAGGGGCTGAAACAGAGGCGCTGAAACAGTGGGGCTGAAACGGTGGGGCTGAAACAGAGGGCGAGAAAAAGAGTGGCTGAAACAGAGGGGCTGAAACAGAGGGCGAGAAACAGAGGGGCTGAAACAGAGGGGCTGAAACAGAGGGCGACAAAAAGAGGGGCTGAAACAGAGGGGCTGAAACAGAGGGGCTGAAAGAGAGGGCGAGAAAAAGAGGGGCTGAAACAGAGGGGCTGAAACAGAGGGCGAGAAACAGAGGGGCTGAAACAGAGGGCGAGAAACAGAGGGGCTGAAACAGAGTGGCTGAAACAGAGGGCGAGAGCAGAGGGGCTGAAACAGTGGGTGAGAAAAAGAGGGGCTGACTCAGAGGGCGAGAAACAGAGGGGCTGAAACAGAGGGGCTGAAACAGAGGGCGAGAAACAGAGGGGCTGAAACAGAGTGGCTGAAACAGAGGGGCTGAAACAGAGGGCGAGAAACAGAGGGGCTGAAACAGAGGGCGAGAAACAGAGGGGCTGAATCAGAGGGCGAGAAACAGAGGGGCTGAAACAGAGGGGCTGAAACAGAGGGCGAGAACCAGAGGGGCTGAAACAGAGGGCGAGAAACAGTGGGGCTGAAACAGAGCGCGAGAAACAGAGGGGCTGAAACAGAGTGGCTGAAACAGAGGGCGAGAAACCGAGGGGCTGAAACAGAGGGCGAGAAACAGAGGGGCTGAAACAGAGTGGCTGAAACAGAGGGGCTGAAACAGAGGGGCTGAAACAGGGGGCGAGAAACAGAGGGGATGAAACAGAGGGCGAGAAACAGAGGGCTGAAACAGAGGGTGAGAAACAGAGGGGCTGAAACAGAGGGGCTGAAACAGAGGGGCTGAAACAGAGGGCGAGAAACAGAGGGGCTGAAACAGAGGGCGAGAAACAGAGTGGCTGAAACAGAGGGGCTGAAACAGAGGGCGAGAAACAGAGGGGCTGAAAAAAAGGGGCTGAAACAGAGGGCGAGAATCAGAGGGGCTGAAACAGAGGGCGAGAAACAGAGGGGCTGAAACAGAGGGCGAGAATCAGAGGGGCTGAAACAGAGGGGCTGAAACAGAGGAGCTGAAACAGAGGGGGAGACACAGCGGGGCTGAAACAGAGGGTCTGAAACAGAGGGGCTGAAACAGGGGGCGAGAAACAGAGAGGCTGAAACAGAGGGTGAGAATCAGAGGAGCTGAAACAGAGGGTGAGAAACAGAGGGACTGAAACAGTGGGTGAGAAAAAGAGGAGCTTAAACAGACGGGTGAAACAGGGGGCGAGAAACAGAGGGCCTGAAACAGAGGGGCTGAAACAGAGGGCGAGAAACAGCGGGGCTGAAACAGAGGGTGAGAAACAGAGGGACTGAAACAGTGGGTGAGAAAAAGTGGAGCTGAAGAAGACGGGCTGAAACAGGGGGCGAGAAACAGAGGGGCTGAAACAGAGTGGCTGATACAGAGGGGCTGAACCAAAGGGCGAGAAACAGATGGGCTGAAACAGAGGTGATGAAACAGAGGGGCTGAAACAGAGGGCGAGAAACAGAGGGGCTGAAACAGAGGGGCTGAAACAGAGGGGCTGAAACAGAGTGCGAGAATCAGAGGGGCTGAAACAGAGGGGCTGAAAAAGAGGGTGAGAAACAGAGGGACTGAAACAGTGGGTGAGAAAAAGAGGAGCTGAAACAGAGGGGCTGAAACAGAGGGTGAGAAACATAGTGCGAGAATCAGAGGGGCTCAAACATAGGGCGAGAAACAGAGGGGCTGAAACAGAGGGGCTGAAACAGAGGGCGAGAAACAGAGGGGCTGAAACAGAGGGCGAGAAACAGAGGGGATGAAACAGAGGGCGAGAAACAGAGGGGCTGAAACAGAGGGGCTGAAACAGAGGGCGATAAACAGAGGGGCTGAAACTGAGGGGCTGAAACAGAGGGGCTGAAACAGAGGGCGAGAAACAGAGGGGCTGAACCTGAGGGCGAGAAACAGCGGGGCTGAAACAGAGGGGCTGAAACAGAGGGGCTGAAACAGAGGGCGAGAATCAAAGGGGCTGAAACAGAGGGACTGAAACAGTGGTTGAGAAAAAGAGGAGCTGAAACAGACGGGCTGCAACAGGGGGCGAGAAACAGAGGGGCTGAAACAGAGGGGCTGAAACAGAGGGGCTGAAACAGAGGGCGAGAAACAAAGGGGCTGAAACAGAGTGGCTGAAACAGAGGGCGAGAAACAGAGGGCGAGAAACAGAGGGGCTGAAACAGAGGGGCCGAAACAGAGGGCGAGAATCAGAGGGGCTGAAACAGAGGGTGAGAAACAGAGGGGCTGAAACAGAGGGGCCGAAACAGAGGGCGAGAAAAAGAGGGGCTGAAACAGAAGGGGCTGAAACAGAGGTTCTGAAACAGAGGGGCTGAAAGAGAGGGCGACAAAAAGAGGGGCTGAAACAGATGGGCTGAAACAGTGGGCGAGAAACCGAGGGGCTGAAACAGAGGGGGAGAAACAGAGGGGCTGAAACAGAGGGGCTGAAACAGTGGGGCTGAAACAGTGGGGCTGAAACAGAGGGCGAGAAAAAGAGGGGCTGAAACAGAGGGGCTGAAACAGAGGGCAAGAAACTGAGGGGCTGAAACAGTGGGGCTGAAACAGAGGGCGAGAAAAAGAGGGGCTGAAACAGAAGGGGCTGAAACAGAGGTTCTGAAACAGAGGGGCTGAAAGAGAGGGCGACAAAAAGAGGGGCTGAAACAGAGGGGCTGAAACAGTGGGCGAGAAACCGAGGGGCTGAAACAGAGGGCGAGAAACAGAGGGGCTGAAACAGAGGGGCTGAAACAGTGGGGCTGAAACAGTGGGGCTGAAACAGAGGGCGAGAAAAAGAGGGGCTGAAATAGAGGGGCTGAAACAGAGGGCGAGAAACTGAGGGGCTGAAACAGTGGGGCTAAAACAGAGGGCGAGAAAAAGAGGGGCTGAAACAGAAGGGGCTAAAACAGAGGTTCTGAAACAGAGGGGCTGAAAGAGAGGGCGAGAAAAAGAGGGGCTGAAACAGAGGGGCTGAAACAGAGGGGCTGAAACAGAGGGCGAGAGACAGAGGGCGAGAAACAGAGGTGCTGAAACAGAGGGGCTGAAACAGAGGGCGAGAAGCAGAGTGGCTGAAACAGTGGGTGAGAAAAAGAGGGGCTGAAACAGAGGAGCTGAAACAGAGGGGCTGAAACAGAGGGCGAGAAACAGAGGGGCTGAAACAGAGGGGCTGAAACAGAGGGCGAGAAACAGAGGGGCTGAAACAGAGGGGCTGAAACAGAGGGGCTGAAACAGAGGGCGAGAAACCGAGGGGCTGAAACAGAGGGTGAGACACCGAGGGGCTGAACAGAGGGGCTGAAACAGATGTCGAGAAACAGAGGGGCTGAAACAGAGGGGCTGAAACAGATGGGCTGAAACAGAGGGCGAGAAACCGAGGGGCTGAAACCGAGGGGCTGAAACAGGGGGCGAGAAACAGAGGGCGAGAAACAGAGGGGCTGAAACAGAGGGGCTGAAACAACGGGGCTGAAACAGAGGGCTAGAAACAGAGGGGCTGAAACAGAGGGGCTGAAACAGAGGGGCTGAAACAGAGGGGCTGAAACAGAGGGCGAGAAACAGAGGGGCTGAAACAGAGGGCGAGAAACAGAGGGGCTGAAACAGAGGGGCTGAAACAGGGGGCGAGAAACAGAGCGTCTGAAACAGAGGGGCTGAAACAGAGGGTGAGAAACAGAGGGGCTGAAACAGAGGGCGAGAAACAGAGGGGCTGAAACAGAGGGGCTGAAACAGAGGGGCTGAAACAGAGGGGCTGAAATAGAGGGGCTGAAACGGAGGGGCTGAAACAGAGGGCGAGAAACCGAGGGGCTGAACAGAGGGGCTGAAACAGAGTGGCTGAAACAGAGGGGTGAAACAGAGTGGCTGAAACAGAGGGCGAGAAACCGAGGCGCTGAAACAGAGGGGCTGAAACAGCGGGCGAGAATCAGAGGGCAAGAAACAGAGGGGCTGAAACAGAGGGGCTGAATCAGAGGGGCTGAAACAGTGGGCTAGAAACAGAGGGGCTGAAACAGAGGGGCTGAAACAGAGGGGCTGAAACAGAGGGGCTGAAACAGAGGGTGAGAAACAGAGGGGCTGAAACAGAGGGGCTGAAACAGAGGGCGAGAAACAGAGGGCGAGAAACAGAGGGGCTGAAACAGAGGGCGAGAAACAGAGGGGCTGAAACAGAGGTGCAGAAACAGGGGGCGAGAAACAGAGGGGCTGAAACAGAGGGGCTGAAACAGGGGACGAGTAACAGAGGGGCTGAAACAGAGGGGCTGAAACAGGGGGCGAGAAACAGCGGGCGAGAAACAGAGGGGCTGAAACAGAGGGGCTGAAACAGAGGGGCTGAAACAGAGGGCGAGAAACAGAGGGGCTGAAACAGAGGGCGATAAACAGAGGGGCTGAAACAGAGGGGCTGAAACAGAGTGGCTGAAACAGAGGGCGAGAAACCGACGGGCTGAAACAGAAGGGCTGAAACAGAGGGCGTGAAACAGAGTGGCTGAAACAGAGGGCGAGAAACCGAGGGGCTGAAACAGTGGGGCTGAAACAGAGGTGCTGAAACAGAGGGGCTGAAACAGAAGGCGAGAAACAGAGGGCGAGAAACAGAGGGGCTGAAACAGAAGGGCTGAAACAGAGGGGCTGAAACAGAGGGCGAGAAACAGAGGGGCTGAAACAGAGGGCGAGAAACCGAGGGGCTGAAACAGAGGGGCTGAAACAGAGGGGCTGAAACAGAGGGCGAGAAATAGAGGGGCTGAATAATGGGGCGAGAAACAGAGGGCGAGAAACAGAGGGGCTGAAACAGAGGCCGAGAAACAGAGGGGCTGAATAATAGGGCGAGAAACAGAGGGGCTGAAACAGAGGAGCTGAAACAGAGGGGCTGAAACAGAGGGCGAGAAACCGAGGGGCTGAAACAGAGGGCGAGAAACAGAGGGGCTGAAACAGAGGGGCTGAAACAGAGGGGCTGAAACAGAGGGTGAGAAACAGAGGGGCTGAAACAGAGGGGCTGAAACAGAGGGCGAGAAGCAGAGGGGCTGAAACAGTGGGTGAGAAAAAGAGGGGCTGAAACAGAGGAGCTGAAACAGAGGGGCTGAAACAGAGGGCGAGAAACAGAGGGGCTGAAACAGAGGGCGAGAAACCGAGGGGCTGAAACAGAGGGCGAGAAACAGAGGGGCTGAAACAGAGCGGCTGAAACAGAGGGCGAGAAACAGGGGGGCTGAAACAGTGGGCGAGAAACAGAGGGGCTGAAACAGAGGGGCTGAAACAGAGGGCGAGAACCAGAGGGGCTGAAACAGAGGGCGAGAAACATTGGGGCTGAAACAGAGGGGCTGAAACAGAGGGGCTGAAACAGAGGGCGAGAAACCGAGGGGCTGAAACAGAGGGCGAGAAACAGAGGGGCTGAAACAGAGGGTCTGAAACAGGGGGCGAGAAACAGAGGGGCTGAAACAGAGGGGCTGAAACAGAGGGGCTGAAACAGAGGGGCTGAAACAGAGGGCGTGAAACAGAGGGCTGAAACAGAGGGGCTGAAACAGAGGGGCTGAAACAGAGGGCGAGAAACAGAGGGGCTGAAACAGAGGGCGAGAAACAGAGAGCGAGAAACAGTGGGGCTGAAACAGAAGGGCTGAAACAGAGGGGCTGAAACAGAGGGCGAGAAACAGAGGTGCTGAAACAGAGGGCGAGAAACTGAGGGGCTGAAACAGAGGGGCTGAAACAGAGGGGCTGAAACAGAGGGGCTGAAACAGAGGGCGAGAAACCGAGGGGCTGAAACAGAGGGCGAGAAACAGAGGGGCTGAAACAGAGGGCAAGAAACAGAAGGGCTGAAACAGAGGGGCTGAAACAGAGGGGCTGAAACAGAGGGCGAGAAACCAAGGGGCTGAAACAGAGGGGCTGAAACAGGGGGCGAGAAACAGAGAGCGGCAAACAGAGGGGCTGAAACAGAGGGGCTGAAACACAGGGGCTGAAAAAGGGGGCGAGAAACAGAGGGGCTGAATCAGAGGTGCTGAAACAGGGGGCGAGAGACAGAGGGTCTGAAACAGAGGGCGAGAGACAGAGGGGCTGAAACAGAGGGGCTGAAACAGAGGGCGAGAGACAGAGGGGCTGAAACAGAGGGGCTGAAACAGAGGGGCTGAAACAGAGGGGCTGAAACAGTGGGGCTGAAACAGAGGGCGAGAAACCGAGGGGCTGAACAGAGGGGCTGAAACAGAGGGGCTGAAACAGAGGGGCAGAAACAGAGGGCGAGAAACAGAAGGGCTGAAACAGAGGGGCTGAAACAGAGGGGCTGAAACAGAGAGGCTGAAACAGAGGGGGAGAAACAGAGGGGCAGAAACAGAGGGCGAGAAACAGAAGGGCTGAAACAGAGGGGCTGAAACAGAGGGGCTGAAACAGAGGGCGAGAAACCGAGGGGCTGAAACAGAGGGGCTGAAACAGGGGGCAAGAAACAGAGGGCGAGAAACAGAGGGGCTGAAACAGAGGGGCTGAAACAGAGGGGCTGAAACAGAGGGCTAGAAACAGAGGGGCTGAAACAGAGGGGCTGAAACAGAGTGGCTGAAACAGAGGGCGAGAAACAGAGGGGCTGAAACAGAGGGGCTTAAACAGAGGGCGAGAAACAGAGGGCGAGAAACAGAGGGGCAGAAACAGAGGGCGAGAAACAGAGGGGCTGAAACAGAGGGGCTGAAACAGGGGGCGAGAAACAGCGGGCGAGAAACAGGGGGGCTGAAACAGAGGGGCTGAAACAGAGGGGCTGAAACAGAGGGCGAGAAACAGAGGGGCTGAAACAGAGGGCGAGAAACAGAGGGGCTGAAACAGAGGGGCTGAAAAAGGGGGCGAGAAACAGAGGGGCTGAAACAGAGGGGCTGAAACAGAGAGGCTGAAACAGAGGGGGAGAAACAGAGGGCGAGAAACAGAGGGGCTGAAACAGAGGGCGAGAAACAGAGGGGCTGAAACAGAGGGGCTGAAACAGGGGGCGAGAAACAGAGCGTCTGAAACAGAGGGGCTGAAACAGAGGGTGAGAAACAGAGGGGCTGAAACAGAGGGCGAGAAACAGAGGGGCTGAAACAGAGGGGCTGAAACAGAGGGGCTGAAACAGAGGGGCTGAAATAGAGGGGCTGAAACAGAGGGGCTGAAACAGAGGGCGAGAAACCGAGGGGCTGAACAGAGGGGCTGAAACAGAGTGGCTGAAACAGAGGGGTGAAACAGAGTGGCTGAAACAGAGGGCGAGAAACCGAGGCGCTGAAACAGAGGGGCTGAAACAGGGGGCGAGAATCAGAGGGCAAGAAACAGAGGGGCTGAAACAGAGGGGCTGAATCAGAGGGGCTGAAACAGTGGGCCAGAAACAGAGGGGCTGAAACAGAGGGGCTGAAACAGAGGGGCTGAAACAGAGGGCGAGAAACAAAGGGGCTGAAACAGAGGGGCTGACACAGAGGGCGAGAAACAGAGGGCGAGAAACAGAGGGGCTGAAACAGAGGGCGAGAAACAGAGGGGCTGAAACAGAGGGGCTGAAACAGGGGGCGAGAAACAGAGGTGCTGAAACAGAGGGGCTGAAACAGGGGACGAGTAACAGAGGGGCTGAAACAGGGAGCGAGAAACAGTGGGCGAGAAACAGGGGGGCTGAAACAGAGGGGCTGAAACAGAGGTTCTGAAACAGAGGGGCTGAAACAGAGGGCGAGAAACAGAGGGGCTGAAACAGAGGGCGATAAACAGAGGGGCTGAAACAGAGGGGCTGAAACAGAGTGGCTGAAACAGAGGGCGAGAAACCGAGGGGCTGAAACAGAGGGGCTGAAACAGAGTGGCTGAAACAGAGGGCGAGAAACAGAGGGGCTGAAACAGAGGGCGAGAAACCGAGGGGCTGAAACAGAGGGGCTGAAACAGAGGTGCTGAAACAGAGGGGCTGAAACAGAAGGCGAGAAACAGAGGGCGAGAAACAGAGGGGCTGAAACAGAAGGGCTGAAACAGAGGGGCTGAAACAGAGGGCGAGAAACAGAGGGGCTGAAACAGAGGGCGAGAAACCGAGGGGCTGAAACAGAGGGGCTGAAACAGAGGGGCTGAAACAGAGGGCGAGAAACAGAGGGGCTGAAACAGATGCCGAGAAACAGAGGGGCTGAATAATAGGGTGAGAAACAGAGGGGCTGAAACAGAGGAGCTGAAACAGAGGGGCAGAAACAGAGGGCGAGAAACCGAGGGGCTGAAACAGAGGGCGAGAAACAGAGGGGCTGAAACAGAGGGGCTGAAACAGAGGGGCTGAAACAGAGGGTGAGAAACAGAGGGGCTGAAACAGAGGGGCTGAAACAGAGGGCGAGAAGCAGAAGGGCTGAAACAGTGGGTGAGAAAAAGAGGGGCTGAAACAGAGGAGCTGAAACAGAGGGGCTGAAACAGAGGGCGAGAAACAGAGGGGCTGAAACAGAGGGCGAGAAACCGAGGGGCTGAAACAGAGGGCGAGAAACAGAGGGGCTGAAACAGAGGGGCTGAAACAGAGGGCGAGAAACAGGGGGGCTGAAACAGTGGGCGAGAAACAGAGGGGCTGAAACAGAGGGGCTGAAACAGAGGGCGAGAACCAGAGGGGCTGAAACAGAGGGCGAGAAACTGTGGGGCTGAAACAGAGGGGCTGAAACAGAGGGGCTGAAACAGGGGACGAGTAACAGAGGGGCTGAAACAGGGAGCGAGAAACAGTGGGCGAGAAACAGGGGGGCTGAAACAGAGGGGCTGAAACAGAGGTTCTGAAACAGAGGGGCTGAAACAGAGGGCGAGAAACAGAGGGGCTGAAACAGAGGGCGATAAACAGAGGGGCTGAAACAGAGGGGCTGAAACAGAGTGGCTGAAACAGAGGGCGAGAAACCGAGGGGCTGAAACAGAGGGGCTGAAACAGAGGGGCTGAAACAGAGGGCGAGAACCAGAGGGGCTGAAACAGAGGGCGAGAAACATTGGGGCTGAAACAGAGGGGCTGAAACAGAGGGGCTGAAACAGAGGGCGAGAAACCGAGGGGCTGAAACAGAGGGCGAGAAACAGAGGGGCTGAAACAGAGGGTCTGAAACAGGGGGCGAGAAACAGAGGGGCTGAAACAGAGGGGCTGAAACAGAGGGGCTGAAACAGAGGGGCTGAAACAGAGGGCGTGAAACAGAGGGCTGAAACAGAGGGGCTGAAACAGAGGGGCTGAAACAGAGGGCGAGAAACAGAGGGGCTGAAACAGAGGGCGAGAAACAGAGAGCGAGAAACAGTGGGGCTGAAACAGAAGGGCTGAAACAGAGGGGCTGAAACAGAGGGCGAGAAACAGAGGTGCTGAAACAGAGGGCGAGAAACTGAGGGGCTGAAACAGAGGGGCTGAAACAGAGGGGCTGAAACAGAGGGGCTGAAACAGAGGGCGAGAAACCGAGGGGCTGAAACAGAGGGCGAGAAACAGAGGGGCTGAAACAGAGGGCAAGAAACAGAAGGGCTGAAACAGAGGGGCTGAAACAGAGGGGCTGAAACAGAGGGCGAGAAACCAAGGGGCTGAAACAGAGGGGCTGAAACAGGGGGCGAGAAACAGAGAGCGGCAAACAGAGGGGCTGAAACAGAGGGGCTGAAACACAGGGGCTGAAAAAGGGGGCGAGAAACAGAGGGGCTGAATCAGAGGTGCTGAAACAGGGGGCGAGAGACAGAGGGTCTGAAACAGAGGGCGAGAGACAGAGGGGCTGAAACAGAGGGGCTGAAACAGAGGGCGAGAGACAGAGGGGCTGAAACAGAGGGGCTGAAACAGAGGGGCTGAAACAGAGGGGCTGAAACAGTGGGGCTGAAACAGAGGGCGAGAAACCGAGGGGCTGAACAGAGGGGCTGAAACAGAGGGGCTGAAACAGAGGGGCAGAAACAGAGGGCGAGAAACAGAAGGGCTGAAACAGAGGGGCTGAAACAGAGGGGCTGAAACAGAGAGGCTGAAACAGAGGGGGAGAAACAGAGGGGCAGAAACAGAGGGCGAGAAACAGAAGGGCTGAAACAGAGGGGCTGAAACAGAGGGGCTGAAACAGAGGGCGAGAAACCGAGGGGCTGAAACAGAGGGGCTGAAACAGGGGGCAAGAAACAGAGGGCGAGAAACAGAGGGGCTGAAACAGAGGGGCTGAAACAGAGGGGCTGAAACAGAGGGCTAGAAACAGAGGGGCTGAAACAGAGGGGCTGAAACAGAGTGGCTGAAACAGAGGGCGAGAAACAGAGGGGCTGAAACAGAGGGGCTTAAACAGAGGGCGAGAAACAGAGGGCGAGAAACAGAGGGGCAGAAACAGAGGGCGAGAAACAGAGGGGCTGAAACAGAGGGGCTGAAACAGGGGGCGAGAAACAGCGGGCGAGAAACAGGGGGGCTGAAACAGAGGGGCTGAAACAGAGGGGCTGAAACAGAGGGCGAGAAACAGAGGGGCTGAAACAGAGGGCGAGAAACAGAGGGGCTGAAACAGAGGGGCTGAAAAAGGGGGCGAGAAACAGAGGGGCTGAAACAGAGGGGCTGAAACAGAGAGGCTGAAACAGAGGGGGAGAAACAGAGGGCGAGAAACAGAGGGGCTGAAACAGAGGGCGAGAAACAGAGGGGCTGAAACAGAGGGGCTGAAACAGGGGGCGAGAAACAGAGCGTCTGAAACAGAGGGGCTGAAACAGAGGGTGAGAAACAGAGGGGCTGAAACAGAGGGCGAGAAACAGAGGGGCTGAAACAGAGGGGCTGAAACAGAGGGGCTGAAACAGAGGGGCTGAAATAGAGGGGCTGAAACAGAGGGGCTGAAACAGAGGGCGAGAAACCGAGGGGCTGAACAGAGGGGCTGAAACAGAGTGGCTGAAACAGAGGGGTGAAACAGAGTGGCTGAAACAGAGGGCGAGAAACCGAGGCGCTGAAACAGAGGGGCTGAAACAGGGGGCGAGAATCAGAGGGCAAGAAACAGAGGGGCTGAAACAGAGGGGCTGAATCAGAGGGGCTGAAACAGTGGGCTAGAAACAGAGGGGCTGAAACAGAGGGGCTGAAACAGAGGGCGAGAAACAAAGGGGCTGAAACAGAGGGGCTGAAACAGAGGGCGAGAAACAGAGGGCGAGAAACAGAGGGGCTGAAACAGAGGGCGAGAAACAGAGGGGCTGAAACAGAGGGGCTGAAACAGGGGGCGAGAAACAGAGGTGCTGAAACAGAGGGGCTGAAACAGGGGACGAGTAACAGAGGGGCTGAAACAGGGAGCGAGAAACAGTGGGCGAGAAACAGGGGGGCTGAAACAGAGGGGCTGAAACAGAGGTTCTGAAACAGAGGGGCTGAAACAGAGGGCGAGAAACAGAGGGGCTGAAACAGAGGGCGATAAACAGAGGGGCTGAAACAGAGGGGCTGAAACAGAGTGGCTGAAACAGAGGGCGAGAAACCGAGGGGCTGAAACAGAGGGGCTGAAACAGAGTGGCTGAAACAGAGGGCGAGAAACAGAGGGGCTGAAACAGAGGGCGAGAAACCGAGGGGCTGAAACAGAGGGGCTGAAACAGAGGTGCTGAAACAGAGGGGCTGAAACAGAAGGCGAGAAACAGAGGGCGAGAAACAGAGGGGCTGAAACAGAAGGGCTGAAACAGAGGGGCTGAAACAGAGGGCGAGAAACAGAGGGGCTGAAACAGAGGGCGAGAAACCGAGGGGCTGAAACAGAGGGGCTGAAACAGAGGGGCTGAAACAGAGGGCGAGAAACAGAGGGGCTGAAACAGATGCCGAGAAACAGAGGGGCTGAATAATAGGGTGAGAAACAGAGGGGCTGAAACAGAGGAGCTGAAACAGAGGGGCAGAAACAGAGGGCGAGAAACCGAGGGGCTGAAACAGAGGGCGAGAAACAGAGGGGCTGAAACAGAGGGGCTGAAACAGAGGGGCTGAAACAGAGGGTGAGAAACAGAGGGGCTGAAACAGAGGGGCTGAAACAGAGGGCGAGAAGCAGAAGGGCTGAAACAGTGGGTGAGAAAAAGAGGGGCTGAAACAGAGGAGCTGAAACAGAGGGGCTGAAACAGAGGGCGAGAAACAGAGGGGCTGAAACAGAGGGCGAGAAACCGAGGGGCTGAAACAGAGGGCGAGAAACAGAGGGGCTGAAACAGAGGGGCTGAAACAGAGGGCGAGAAACAGGGGGGCTGAAACAGTGGGCGAGAAACAGAGGGGCTGAAACAGAGGGGCTGAAACAGAGGGCGAGAACCAGAGGGGCTGAAACAGAGGGCGAGAAACTGTGGGGCTGAAACAGAGGGGCTGAAACAGAGGGGCTGAAACAGAGGGCCAGAAACCGAGGGGCTGAAACGGAGGGCGTGAAACAGAGGGGCTGAAACAGAGGGCGAGAAACAGGGGGCGAGAAACAGAGGGGCTGAAACAGAGGGCGTGAATCAGAGGGCTGAAACAGAGGGGCTGAAACAGAGGGGCTGAAACAGAGGGCGAGAAACAGAGGGGCTGAAACAGAGGGCGAGAAACAGAGAGCGAGAAACAGTGGGGCTGAAACAGAAGGGCTGAAACAGAGGGGCTGAAACAGAGGGCGAGAAACAGAGGTGCTGAAACAGAGGGCGAGAAACTGAGGGGCTGAAACAGAGGGGCTGAAACAGAGGGGCTGAAACAGAGGGGCTGAAACAGAGGGCGAGAAACCGAGTGGCTGAAACAGAGGGCGAGAAACAGAGGGGCTGAAATAGAGGGGCTGAAACAGAGGGCGAGAAACAGAGTGGCTGAAACAGAGGGCAAGAAACAGAAGGGCTGAAACAGAGGGGCTGAAACAGAGGGGCTGAAACAGAGGGCGAGAAACCAAGGGGCTGAAACAGAGGGGCTGAAACAGGGGGCGAGAAACAGAGAGCAGCAAACAGAGAGGCTGAAACAGAGGGGCTGAAACAGAGGGGCTGAAAAAGGGGGCGAGAAACAGAGGGGCTGAATCAGAGGTGCTGAAACAGGGGGCGAGAGACAGAGGGGCTGAAACAGAGGGCGAGAGACAGAGGGGCTGAAACAGAGGGGCTGAAACAGAGGGCGAGAAACAGAGGGGCTGAAACAGAGGGGCTGAAACAGAGGGCGAGAAACCGAGGGGCTGAACAGAGGGGCTGAAACAGAGGGGCTGAAACAGAGAGGCTGAAACAGAGGGGGAGAAACAGAGGGGCAGAAACAGAGGGCGAGAAACAGAAGGGCTGAAACAGAGGGGCTGAAACAGAGGGGCTGAAACAGAGGGCGAGAAACCGAGGGGCTGAAACAGAGGGGCTGGAACAGGGGGCGAGAAACAGAGGGCGAGAAACAGAGGGGCTGAAACAGAGGGGCTGAAACAGAGGGGCTGAAACAGAGGGCTAGAAACAGAGGGGCTGAAACAGAGGGGCTGAAACAGAGGGGCTGAAACAGAGCGCGAGAAACAGAGGGGCTGAAACAGAGGGGCTTAAACAGAGGGCGAGAAACAGAGGGCGAGAAACAGAGGGGCAGAAACAGAGGGCGAGAAACAGAGGGGCTGAAACAGTGGGGCTGAAACAGGGGGCGAGAAACAGAGGGGCTGAAACAGAGGGGCTGAAACAGGGGGCGAGAAACAGCGGGCGAGAAACAGGGGGGCTGAACCAGAGGGGCTGAACCAGAGGGGCTGAAACAGAGGGCGAGAAACAGAGGGGCTGAAACAGAGGGCGAGAAACAGAGGGGCTGAAACAGAGCGGCTGAAACAGAGGGGCTGAAACAGAGGGCGAGAAACAGAGGGGCTGAAACAGAGGGGCTGAAACAGAGGGCGAGAAACAGAGGGGCTGAAACAGAGGGCGAGAAACCGAGGGGCTGAAACAGAGGGGCTGATACAGAGGTGCTGAAACAGAGGGGCTGAAACAGAAGGCGAGAAACAGAGGGCGAGAAACAGAGGGGCTGAAACAGAGGGGCTGAAACAAAAGGGCTGAAACAGAGGTGCTGAAACAGAGGGCGTGAAACAGAGGGGCTGAAACAGAGGGCGAGAAACCGAGGGGCTGAAACAGAGGTGCTAAAACAGAGGGGCTGAAACAGAGGGCGAGAAACAGAGGGGCTGAATAATAGGGCGAGAAACAGAGGGGCTGAAACAGAGGAGCTGAAACAGAGGGGCTGAAACAGAGGGCGAGAAACCGAGGGGCTGAAACAGAGGGCGAGAAACAGAGGGGCTGAAACAGAGGGGCTGAAACAGAGGGGCTGAAACAGAGGGTGAGAAACAGAGGGGCTGAAACAGAGGGCGAGAAGCAGAGGGGCTGAAACAGTGGGTGAGAAAAAGAGGGGCTGAAACAGAGGAGCTGAAACAGAGGGGCAGAAACAGAGGGCGAGAAACAGAGGGGCTGAAACAGAGTGCGAGAAACCGAGGGGCTGAAACAGAGGGCGAGAAACAGAGGGGCTGAAACAGAGCGGCTGAAACAGAGGGCGAGAAAAAGAGGGGCTGAAACAGAGGGGCTGAAACAGAGGGGCTGAAAGAGAGGGCGAGAAACAGAGGGGCTGAAACAGAGGGCGAGAAACAGAGGGGCTGAAACAGAGTGGCTGAAACAGAGTGCGAGAGCAGAGGGGCTGAAACAGTGGGTGAGAAAAAGAGGGGCTGAAACAGAGGAGCTGAAACAGAGGGGCTGAAACAGAGGGCGAGAAACAGAGGGGCTGAAACAGAGGGCGAGAAACAGAGGGGCTGAAACAGAGGGGCTGAAAAAGAGGGCGAGAAACAGAGGGGCTGAATCAGAGGGCGAGAAACAGAGGGGCTGAAACAGAGGGGCTGAAACAGAGGGCGAGAACCAGAGGGGCTGAAACAGAGGGCGAGAAACAGTGGGGCTGAAACAGAGGGGCTGAAACAGAGGGGCTGAAACAGAGGGCGAGAAACCGAGGGGCTGAAACAGAGGGCGAGAAACAGAGGGGCTGAAACAGAGTGGCTGAAACAGAGGGGCTGAAACAGAGGGGCTGAAACAGGGGGCGAGAAACAGAGGGGCTGAAACAGGGGCTGAAACAGACGGGCTGAAACAGAGGGGCTGAAACAGAGGGCGAGAAACAGAGGGCTGAAACAGAGGGTTTGAAACAGAGGGGCTGAAACAGAGGGGCTGAAACAGAGGGGCTGAAACAGAGGGCGAGAAACAGAGGGGCTGAAACAGAGGGCGAGAAACAGAGGGGCTGAAAAAAAGGGGCTGAAACAGAGGGCGAGAATCAGAGGGGCTGAAACAGAGGGCGAGAAACAGAGGGGCTGAAACAGAGGGCGAGAATCAGAGGGGCTGAAACAGAGGGGCTGAAACAGAGGGGCTGAAACAGAGGGGGAGACACAGCGGGGCTGAAACAGAGGGGCTGAAACAGAGGGGCTGAAACAGAGGGGGAGACACAGCGGGGCTGAAACAGAGGGGCTGAAACAGAGGGGCAGAAACAGGGGGCGAGAAACAGAGGGGCTGAAACAGAGGGTGAGAATCAGAGGAGCTGAAACAGAGGGTGAGAAACAGAGGGACTGAAACAGTGGGTGAGAAAAAGAGGAGCTGAAACAGACGGGTGAAACAGGGGGCGAGAAACAGAGGGGCTGAAACAGAGGGGCTGAAACAGAGGGCGAGAAACAGCGGGGCTGAAACAGAGGGTGAGAAACAGAGGGACTGAAACAGTGGGTGAGAAATAGAGGGGCTGAAACAGAGGGCGAGAAACAGAGAGGCTGAAACACAGAGCAAGAAACAGAGGGGCTGATACAGAGGGGCTGAACCAGAGGGCGAGAAACAGATGGGCTGAAACAGAGGGGCTGAAACAGAGGGCGAGAAACAGAGGGGCTAAATCAGAGGGTCAGAAACAGGGGGCGAGAAACAGAGGGGCTGAAACAGAGTGCGAGAATCAGAGGGGCTGAAACAGAGGGGCTGAAAAAGAGGGTGAGAAACAGAGGGACTGAAACAGTGGGTGAGAAAAAGAGGAGCTGAAACAGAGGGGCTGAAACAGAGGGGCTGAAACAGAGGGGCTGAAACAGAGGGCGAGAATCAAAGGGGCTGAAACAGAGGGACTGAAACAGTGGTTGAGAAAAAGAGGAGCTGAAACAGAGGGGCTGCAACAGGGGGCGAGAAACAGAGGGGCTGAAACAGAGGGGCTGAAACAGAGGGGCTGAAACAGAGGGCGAGAAACATAGGGGCTGCAACAGAGTGGCTGAAACAGAGGGCGAGAAACAGAGGGCGAGAAACAGAGGGGCCGAAACAAAGGGCGAGAATCAGAGGGGCTGAAACAGAGGGGCTGAAACAGAGGGTGAGAAACAGAGGGGCTGAAACAGAGGGGCCGAAACAGAGGGGCTGAAACTGAGGGCGAGGAACAGAGGGGCTGAAACAGAGGGGCTGAAACAGTGGGGCTGAAACAGTGGGGCTGAAACAGAGGGCGAGAAAAAGAGGGGCTGAAACAGAGGGGCTGAAACAGAGGGCAAGAAACTGAGGGGCTGAAACAGTGGGGCTGAAACAGAGGGCGAGAAAAAGAGGGGCTGAAACAGAAGGGGCTGAAACAGAGGTTCTGAAACAGAGGGGCTGAAAGAGAGGGCGACAAAAAGAGGGGCTGAAACAGAGGGGCTGAAACAGTGGGCGAGAAACCGAGGGGCTGAAACAGAGGGCGAGAAACAGAGGGGCTGAAACAGAGGGGCTGAAACAGTGGGGCTGAAACAGTGGGGCTGAAACAGAGGGCGAGAAAAAGAGGGGCTGAAACAGAGGGGCTGAAACAGAGGGCGAGAAACTGAGGGGCTGAAACAGTGGGGCTGAAACAGAGGGCGAGAAAAAGAGGGGCTGAAACAGAAGGGGCTGAAACAGAGGTTCTGAAACAGAGGGGCTGAAAGAGAGGGCGAGAAAAAGAGGGGCTGAAACAGAGGGGCTGAAACAGAGGGGCTGAAACAGAGGGCGAGAGACAGAGGGCGAGAAACAGAGGGGCTGAAACAGAGGGCGAGAACCAGAGGGGCTGAAACAGAGGGCGAGAAACAGTGGGGCTGAAACAGAGGGGCTGAAACAGAGGGGCTGAAACAGAGGGCGAGAAACCGAGGGGCTGAAACAGAGGGCGAGAAACAGAGGGGCTGAAACAGAGTGGCTGAAACAGAGGGGCTGAAACAGAGGGGCTGAAACAGGGGGCGAGAAACAGAGGGGCTGAAACAGGGGCTGAAACAGACGGGCTGAAACAGAGGGGCTGAAACAGAGGGCGAGAAACAGAGGGCTGAAACAGAGGGTTTGAAACAGAGGGGCTGAAACAGAGGGGCTGAAACAGATGGGCTGAAACAGAGGGCGAGAAACAGAGGGGCTGAAACAGAGGGCGAGAAACAGAGGGGCTGAAACAGAGGGCGAGAAACAGAGGGGCTGAAACAGAGGGGCTGAAAAAGAGGGCGAGAAACAGAGGGGCTGAATCAGAGGGCGAGAAACAGAGGGGCTGAAACAGAGGGGCTGAAACAGAGGGCAAGAAACTGAGGGGCTGAAACAGTGGGGCTGAAACAGAGGGCGAGAAAAAGAGGGGCTGAAACAGAAGGGGCTGAAACAGAGGTTCTGAAACAGAGGGGCTGAAAGAGAGGGCGACAAAAAGAGGGGCTGAAACAGAGGGGCTGAAACAGTGGGCGAGAAACCGAGGGGCTGAAACAGAGGGCGAGAAACAGAGGGGCTGAAACAGAGGGGCTGAAACAGTGGGGCTGAAACAGTGGGGCTGAAACAGAGGGCGAGAAAAAGAGGGGCTGAAACAGAGGGGCTGAAACAGAGGGCGAGAAACTGAGGGGCTGAAACAGTGGGGCTGAAACAGAGGGCGAGAAAAAGAGGGGCTGAAACAGAAGGGGCTGAAACAGAGGTTCTGAAACAGAGGGGCTGAAAGAGAGGGCGAGAAAAAGAGGGGCTGAAACAGAGGGGCTGAAACAGAGGGGCTGAAACAGAGGGCGAGACACAGAGGGCGAGAAACAGAGGGGCTGAAACAGAGGGGCTGAAACAGAGGGCGAGAACCAGAGGGGCTGAAACAGAGGGCGAGAAACAGTGGGGCTGAAACAGAGGGGCTGAAACAGAGGGGCTGAAACAGAGGGCGAGAAACCGAGGGGCTGAAACAGAGGGCGAGAAACAGAGGGGCTGAAACAGAGTGGCTGAAACAGAGGGGCTGAAACAGAGGGGCTGAAACAGGGGGCGAGAAACAGAGGGGCTGAAACAGGGGCTGAAACAGACGGGCTGAAACAGAGGGGCTGAAACAGAGGGCGAGAAACAGAGGGCTGAAACAGAGGGTTTGAAACAGAGGGGCTGAAACAGAGGGGCTGAAACAGAGGGGCTGAAACAGAGGGCGAGAAACAGAGGGGCTGAAACAGAGGGCGAGAAACAGAGGGGCTGAAAAAAAGGGGCTGAAACAGAGGGCGAGAATCAGAGGGGCTGAAACAGAGGGCGAGAAACAGAGGGGCTGAAACAGAGGGCGAGAATCAGAGGGGCTGAAACAGAGGGGCTGAAACAGAGGGGCTGAAACAGAGGGGGAGACACAGCGGGGCTGAAACAGAGGGGCTGAAACAGAGGGGCTGAAACAGAGGGGCTGAAACAGAGGGGGAGACACAGCGGGGCTGAAACAGAGGGGCTGAAACAGAGGGGCAGAAACAGGGGGCGAGAAACAGAGGGGCTGAAACAGAGGGTGAGAATCAGAGGAGCTGAAACAGAGGGTGAGAAACAGAGGGACTGAAACAGTGGGTGAGAAAAAGAGGAGCTGAAACAGACGGGTGAAACAGGGGGCGAGAAACAGAGGGGCTGAAACAGAGGGGCTGAAACAGAGGGCGAGAAACAGCGGGGCTGAAACAGAGGGTGAGAAACAGAGGGACTGAAACAGTGGGTGAGAAATAGAGGGGCTGAAACAGAGGGCGAGAAACGGAGAGGCTGAAACACAGAGCAAGAAACAGAGGGGCTGATACAGAGGGGCTGAACCAGAGGGCGAGAAACAGATGGGCTGAAACAGAGGGGCTGAAACAGAGGGCGAGAAACAGAGGGGCTAAATCAGAGGGTCAGAAACAGGGGGCGAGAAACAGAGGGGCTGAAATAGAGTGCGAGAATCAGAGGGGCTGAAACAGAGGGGCTGAAAAAGAGGGTGAGAAACAGAGGGACTGAAACAGTGGGTGAGAAAAAGAGGAGCTGAAACAGAGGGGCTGAAACAGAGGGGCTGAAACAGAGGGGCTGAAACAGAGGGCGAGAATCAAAGGGGCTGAAACAGAGGGACTGAAACAGTGGTTGAGAAAAAGAGGAGCTGAAACAGACGGGCTGCAACAGGGGGCGAGAAACAGAGGGGCTGAAACAGAGGGGCTGAAACAGAGGGGCTGAAACAGAGGGCGAGAAACATAGGGGCTGAAACAGAGTGGCTGAAACAGAGGGCGAGAAACAGAGGGCGAGAAACAGAGGGGCTGAAACAGAGTGGCCGAAACAGAGGGCGTGAAACAGAGGGGCCGAAACAAAGGGCGAGAATCAGAGGGGCTGAAACAGAGGGGCTGAAACAGAGGGTGAGAAACAGAGGGGCTGAAACAGAGGGGCCGAAACAGAGGGGCTGAAACTGAGGGCGAGGAACAGAGGGGCTGAAACAGAGGGGCTGAAACAGTGGGGCTGAAACAGTGGGGCTGAAACAGAGGGCGAGAAAAAGAGGGGCTGAAACAGAGGGGCTGAAACAGAGGGCAAGAAACTGAGGGGCTGAAACAGTGGGGCTGAAACAGAGGGCGAGAAAAAGAGGGGCTGAAACAGAAGGGGCTGAAACAGAGGTTCTGAAACAGAGGGGCTGAAAGAGAGGGCGACAAAAAGAGGGGCTGAAACAGAGGGGCTGAAACAGTGGGCGAGAAACCGAGGGGCTGAAACAGAGGGCGAGAAACAGAGGGGCTGAAACAGAGGGGCTGAAACAGTGGGGCTGAAACAGTGGGGCTGAAACAGAGGGCGAGAAAAAGAGGGGCTGAAACAGAGGGGATGAAACAGAGGGCGAGAAACTGAGGGGCTGAAACAGTGGGGCTGAAACAGAGGGCGAGAAAAAGAGGGGCTGAAACAGAAGGGGCTGAAACAGAGGTTCTGAAACAGAGGGGCTGAAAGAGAGGGCGAGAAAAAGAGGGGCTGAAACAGAGGGGCTGAAACAGAGGGGCTGAAACAGAGGGCGAGAGACAGAGGGCGAGAAACAGAGGGGCTGAAACAGAGGGGCTGAAACAGAGGGCGAGAAGCAGAGTGGCTGAAACAGTGGGTGAGAAAAAGAGGGGCTGAAACAGAGGAGCTGAAACAGAGGGGCTGAAACAGAGGGCGAGAAACAGAGGGGCTGAAACAGAGGGGCTGAAACAGAGGGCGAGAAACAGAGGGGCTGAAACAGAGGGGCTGAAACAGAGGAGCTGAAACAGAGGGCGAGAAACCGAGGGGCTGAAACAGAGGTTGAGAAACCGAGGGGCTGAACAGAGGGGCTGAAACAGAGGGGCTGAAACAGAGGGGCTGAAACAGATGTCGAGAAACAGAGGGGCTGAAACAGAGGGGCTGAAACAGATGGGCTGAAACAGAGGGCGAGAAACCGAGGGGCTGAAACCGAGGGGCTGAAACAGGGGGCGAGAAACAGAGGGCGAGAAACAGAGGGGCTGAAACAGAGGGGCTGAAACAGCGGGGCTGAAACAGAGGGCTAGAAACAGAGGGGCTGAAACAGAGGGGCTGAAACAGAGGGGCTGAAACAGAGGGCGAGAAACAGAGGGGCTGAAACAGAGGGGCTGAAACAGAGAGGCTGAAAAAGAGGGGGAGAAACCGAGGGCGAGAAACAGAGGGGCTGAAACAGAGGGCGAGACACAGAGGGGCTGAAACAGAGGGGCTGAAACAGGGGGCGAGAAACAGAGGGGCTGAAACAGAGGGGCTGAAACAGGGGACGAGTAACAGAGGGGCTGAAACAGAGGGGCTGAAACAGGGGGCGAGAAACAGCGGGCGAGAAACAGGGGGGCTGAAACAGAGGGGCTGAAACAGAGGGGCTGAAACAGAGGGCGATAAACAAAGGGGCTGAAACTGAGGGGCTGAAACTGAGTGGCTGAAACAGAGGGCGAGAAACCGAGGGGCTGAAACAGAAGGGCTGAAACAGAGGGCGAGAAACAGAGGGGCTGAAACAGAGGGCAAGAAACTGAGGGGCTGAAACAGTGGGGCTGAAACAGAGGGCGAGAAAAAGAGGGGCTGAAACAGAAGGGGCTGAAACAGAGGTTCTGAAACAGAGGGGCTGAAAGAGAGGGCGACAAAAAGAGGGGCTGAAACAGAGGGGCTGAAACAGTGGGCGAGAAACCGAGGGGCTGAAACAGAGGGCGAGAAACAGAGGGGCTGAAACAGAGGGGCTGAAACAGTGGGGCTGAAACAGTGGGGCTGAAACAGAGGGCGAGAAAAAGAGGGGCTGAAACAGAGGGGCTGAAACAGAGGGCGAGAAACTGAGGGGCTGAAACAGTGGGGCTGAAACAGAGGGCGAGAAAAAGAGGGGCTGAAACAGAAGGGGCTGAAACAGAGGTTCTGAAACAGAGGGGCTGAAAGAGAGGGCGAGAAAAAGAGGGGCTGAAACAGAGGGGCTGAAACAGAGGGGCTGAAACAGAGGGCGAGAGACAGAGGGCGAGAAACAGAGGGGCTGAAACAGAGGGGCTGAAACAGAGGGCGAGAAGCAGAGTGGCTAAAACAGTGGGTGAGAAAAAGAGGGGCTGAAACAGAGGAGCTGAAACAGAGGGGCTGAAACAGAGGGCGAGAAACAGAGGGGCTGAAACAGAGGGGCTGAAACAGAGGGCGAGAAACAGAGGGGCTGAAACAGAGGGGCTGAAACAGAGGGGCTGAAACAGAGGGCGAGAAACCGAGGGGCTGAAACAGAGGGTCAGAAACCGAGGGGCTGAACAGAGGGGCTGAAACAGAGGGGCTGAAACAGAGGGGCTGAAACAGATGTCGAGAAACAGAGGGGCTGAAACAGAGGGGCTGAAACAGATGGGCTGAAACAGAGGGCGAGAAACCGAGGGGCTGAAACCGAGGGGCTGAAACAGGGGGCGAGAAACAGAGGGCGAGAAACAGAGGGGCTGAAACAGAGGGGCTGAAACAGCGGGGCTGAAACAGAGGGCTAGAAACAGAGGGGCTGAAACAGAGGGGCTGAAACAGAGGGGCTGAAACAGAGGGGCTGAAACAGAGGGCGAGAAACAGAGGGGCTGAAACAGAGGGGCTGAAACAGAGAGGCTGAAACAGAGGGGGAGAAACAGAGGGCGAGAAACAGAGGGGCTGAAACAGAGGGCGATAAACAGAGGGGCTGAAACAGAGGGGCTGAAACTGAGTGGCTGAAACAGAGGGCGAGAAACCGAGGGGCTGAAACAGAAGGGCTGAAACAGAGGGCGAGAAACAGAGGGGCTGAAACAGAGGGCGAGAAACCGAGGGGCTGAAACAGAGGGGCTGAAACAGAGGTGCTGAAACAGAGGGGCTGAAACAGAAGGCGAGAAACAGAGGGCGAGAAACAGAGGGGCTGAAACAGAAGGGCTGAAACAGAGGGGCTGAAACAGAGGGCGAGAAACAGAGGGGCTGAAACAGAGGGCGAGAATCAGAGGGGCTGAAACAGAGGGGCTGAAACAGAGGGGCTGAAACAGAGGGCGAGAAACAGAGGGGCTGAATAATGGGGCGAGAAACAGAGGGCGAGAAACAGAGGGGCTGAAACAGAGGCCGAGAAACAGAGGGGCTGAATAATAGGGCGAGAAACAGAGGGGCTGAAACAGAGGAGCTGAAACAGAGGGGCTGAAACAGAGGGCGAGAAACCGAGGGGCTGAAACAGAGGGGCTGAAACAGAGGGGCTGAAACAGAGGGTGAGAAACAGAGGGGCTGAAACAGAGGGGCTGAAACAGAGGGCGAGAAGCAGAGGTTCTGAAACAGTGGGTGAGAAAAAGAGGGGCTGAAACAGAGGAGCTGAAACAGAGGGGCTGAAACAGAGGGCGAGAAACAGAGGGGCTGAAACAGAGGGCGAGAAACCGAGGGGCTGAAACAGAGGGCGAGAAACAGAGGGGCTGAAACAGAGGGGCTGAAACAGAGGGCGAGAAACAGGGGGGCTGAAACAGTGGGCGAGAAACAGAGGGGCTGAAACAGAGGGGCTGAAACAGAGGGCGAGAACCAGAGGGGCTGAAACAGAGGGCGAGAAACTGTGGGGCTGAAACAGAGGGGCTGAAACAGAGGGGCTGAAACAGAGGGCGAGAAACCGAGGGGCTGAAACAGAGGGCGAGAAACAGAGGGGCTGAAACAGAGGGTCTGAAACAGGGGGCGAGAAACAGAGGGGCTGAAACAGAGGGGCTGAAACAGAGGGGCTGAAACAGAGGGGCTGAAACAGAGGGCGAGAAACAGAGGGGCTGAAACAGAGGGCGAGAAACAGAGAGCGAAAAACGGTGGGGCTGATACAGAAGGGCTGAAACAGAGGGGCTGAAACAGAGGGCGAGAAACAGAGGTGCTGAAACAGAGGGCGAGAAACTGAGGGGCTGAAACAGAGGGGCTGAAACAGAGGGGCTGAAACAGAGGGCGAGAAACCGAGGGGCTGAAACAGAGGGCGAGAAACAGAGGGGCTGAAATAGAGGGGCTGAAACAGAGGGCGAGAAACAGAGTGGCTGAAACAGAGGGCAAGAAACAGAAGGGCTGAAACAGAGGGGCTGAAACAGAGGGGCAGAAACAGAGGGGCTGAAACAGGGGGCGAGAAACAGAGAGCGGCAAACAGAGGGGCTGAAACAGAGGGGCTGAAACAGAGGGGCTGAAAAAAGGGGCGAGAAACAGAGGGGCTGAATCAGAGGTGCTGAAACTGGGGTCGAGAGACAGAGGGGCTGAAACAGAGGTCGAGAGACAGAGGGGCTGAAACAGAGTGGCTGAAACAGAGGACGAGAAACAGAGGGGCTGAAACAGAGGGGCTGAAACAGAGGGCGAGAAACCGAGGGGCTGAACAGAGGGGCTGAAACAGAGGGGCTGAAACAGAGAGGCTGAAACAGAGGGGGAGAAACAGAGGGGCAGAAACAGAGGGCGAGAAACAGAAGGGCTGAAACAGAGGGGCTGAAACAGAGGGGCTGAAACAGAGGGCGAGAAACCGAGGGGCTGAAACAGAGGGGCTGAAACAGGGGGCGAGAAACAGAGGGCAAGAAACAGAGTGGCTGAAACAGAGGGGCTGAAACAGAGGTGCTGAAACAGAGGGCTAGAAACAGAGGGGCTGAAACAGAGGGGCTGAAACAGAGGGGCTGAAACAGAGGGCGAGAAACAGAGGGGCTGAAACAGAGGGACTTAAACAGAGGGCGAGAAACAGAGGGCGAGAAACAGAGGGGCAGAAACAGAGGGCGAGAAACAGAGGGGCTGAAACAGAGGGGCTGAAACAGGGGGCGAGAAACAGAGGGGCTGAAACAGAGGAGCTGAAAAAGGGGGCGAGAAACAGAGGGGCTGAAACAGAGGGTCTGAAACAGGGGGCGAGAAACAGCGGGCGAGAAACAGGGGGGCTGAAACAGAGGGGCTGAAACAGAGGGGCTGAAACAGAGGGTGAGAAACAGAGGGGCTGAAACAGAGGGCGAGAAACAGAGGGGCTGAAACAGAGGGGCTGAAACAGAGGGGCTGAAACAGAGGACGAGAAACAGAGGGGCTGAAACAGAGGGCGAGAAACAGAGGGGCTGAAACAGAGGGCGAGAAACCGAGGGGCTGAAACAGAGGGGCTGATACAGAGGTGCTGAAACAGAGGGGCTGAAACAGAAGGCGAGAAACAGAGGGCGAGAAACAGAGGGGCTGAAACAGAGGGGCTGAAACAAAAGGGCTGAAACAGAGGGGCTGAAACAGAGGGCGAGAAACAGTGGGGCTGAAACAGAGGGCGAGAAACCGAGGGGCTGAAACAGAGGGGCTGAAACAGAGGGGCTGAAACAGAGGGCGAGAAACAGAGGGGCTGAATACTGGGGCGAGAAACAGAGGGGCTGAAACAGAGGAGCTGAAACAGAGGGGCTGAAACAGAGGGCGAGAAACAGAGGGGCTGAAACAGAGGGGCTCAAACAGAGGGGCTGAAACAGAGGGCGAGAAACAGAGGGGCTGAAACAGAGGGCGAGAAGCAGAGGGGCTGAAACAGTGGGTGAGAAAAAGAGGAGCTGAAACAGAGGAGCTGAAACAGAGGGGCAGAAACAGAGGGCGAGAAACAGAGGGGCTGAAACAGAGTGCGAGAAACCGAGGGGCTGAAACAGAGGGCGAGAAACAGAGGGGCTGAAACAGAGCGGCTGAAACAGAGGGCGAGAAAAAGAGGGGCTGAAACAGAGGGGCTGAAACAGAGGGGCTGAAAGAGAGTGCGAGAAAAAGAGGGGCTGAAACAGAGGGGTTGAAACAGAGGGGCTGAAACAGAGGGCGAGAAACAGAGGGGCTGAAACAGAGGGCGAGAAACAGAGGGGCTGAAACAGAGTGGCTGAAACAGAGGGCGAGAGCAGAGGGGCTGAAACAGTGGGTGAGAAAAAGAGGGGCTGAAAAAGAGGAGCTGAAACAGAGGGGCTGAAACAGAGGGCGAGAAACAGAGGGGCTGAAACAGAGGGCGAGAAACAGAGGGGCTGAAACAGAGGGGCTGAAAAAGGGGGCGAGAAACAGAGGGGCTGAAACTGAGTGGCTGAAACAGAGGGCGAGAAACCGAGGGGCTGAAACAGAAGGGCTGAAACAGAGGGCGAGAAACAGAGGGGCTGAAACAGAGGGCAAGAAACTGAGGGGCTGAAACAGTGGGGCTGAAACAGAGGGCGAGAAAAAGAGGGGCTGAAACAGAAGGGGCTGAAACAGAGGTTCTGAAACAGAGGGGCTGAAAGAGAGGGCGACAAAAAGAGGGGCTGAAACAGAGGGGCTGAAACAGTGGGCGAGAAACCGAGGGGCTGAAACAGAGGGCGAGAAACAGAGGGGCTGAAACAGAGGGGCTGAAACAGTGGGGCTGAAACAGTGGGGCTGAAACAGAGGGCGAGAAAAAGAGTGGCTGAAACAGAGGGGCTGAAACAGAGGGCGAGAAACTGAGGGGCTGAAACAGTGGGGCTGAAACAGAGGGCGAGAAAAAGAGGGGCTGAAACAGAAGGGGCTGAAACAGAGGTTCTGAAACAGAGGGGCTGAAAGAGAGGGCGAGAAAAAGAGGGGCTGAAACAGAGGGGCTGAAACAGAGGGGCTGAAACAGAGGGCGAGAGACAGAGGGCGAGAAACAGAGGGGCTGAAACAGAGGGGCTGAAACAGAGGGCGAGAAGCAGAGTGGCTAAAACAGTGGGTGAGAAAAAGAGGGGCTGAAACAGAGGAGCTGAAACAGAGGGGCTGAAACAGAGGGCGAGAAACAGAGGGGCTGAAACAGAGGGGCTGAAACAGAGGGCGAGAAACAGAGGGGCTGAAACAGAGGGGCTGAAACAGAGGGGCTGAAACAGAGGGCGAGAAACCGAGGGGCTGAAACAGAGGGTCAGAAACCGAGGGGCTGAACAGAGGGGCTGAAACAGAGGGGCTGAAACAGAGGGGCTGAAACAGATGTCGAGAAACAGAGGGGCTGAAACAGAGGGGCTGAAACAGATGGGCTGAAACAGAGGGCGAGAAACCGAGGGGCTGAAACCGAGGGGCTGAAACAGGGGGCGAGAAACAGAGGGCGAGAAACAGAGGGGCTGAAACAGAGGGGCTGAAACAGCGGGGCTGAAACAGAGGGCTAGAAACAGAGGGGCTGAAACAGAGGGGCTGAAACAGAGGGGCTGAAACAGAGGGGCTGAAACAGAGGGCGAGAAACAGAGGGGCTGAAACAGAGGGGCTGAAACAGAGAGGCTGAAACAGAGGGGGAGAAACAGAGGGCGAGAAACAGAGGGGCTGAAACAGAGGGCGATAAACAGAGGGGCTGAAACAGAGGGGCTGAAACTGAGTGGCTGAAACAGAGGGCGAGAAACCGAGGGGCTGAAACAGAAGGGCTGAAACAGAGGGCGAGAAACAGAGGGGCTGAAACAGAGGGCGAGAAACCGAGGGGCTGAAACAGAGGGGCTGAAACAGAGGTGCTGAAACAGAGGGGCTGAAACAGAAGGCGAGAAACAGAGGGCGAGAAACAGAGGGGCTGAAACAGAAGGGCTGAAACAGAGGGGCTGAAACAGAGGGCGAGAAACAGAGGGGCTGAAACAGAGGGCGAGAATCAGAGGGGCTGAAACAGAGGGGCTGAAACAGAGGGGCTGAAACAGAGGGCGAGAAACAGAGGGGCTGAATAATGGGGCGAGAAACAGAGGGCGAGAAACAGAGGGGCTGAAACAGAGGCCGAGAAACAGAGGGGCTGAATAATAGGGCGAGAAACAGAGGGGCTGAAACAGAGGAGCTGAAACAGAGGGGCTGAAACAGAGGGCGAGAAACCGAGGGGCTGAAACAGAGGGGCTGAAACAGAGGGGCTGAAACAGAGGGTGAGAAACAGAGGGGCTGAAACAGAGGGGCTGAAACAGAGGGCGAGAAGCAGAGGTTCTGAAACAGTGGGTGAGAAAAAGAGGGGCTGAAACAGAGGAGCTGAAACAGAGGGGCTGAAACAGAGGGCGAGAAACAGAGGGGCTGAAACAGAGGGCGAGAAACCGAGGGGCTGAAACAGAGGGCGAGAAACAGAGGGGCTGAAACAGAGGGGCTGAAACAGAGGGCGAGAAACAGGGGGGCTGAAACAGTGGGCGAGAAACAGAGGGGCTGAAACAGAGGGGCTGAAACAGAGGGCGAGAACCAGAGGGGCTGAAACAGAGGGCGAGAAACTGTGGGGCTGAAACAGAGGGGCTGAAACAGAGGGGCTGAAACAGAGGGCGAGAAACCGAGGGGCTGAAACAGAGGGCGAGAAACAGAGGGGCTGAAACAGAGGGTCTGAAACAGGGGGCGAGAAACAGAGGGGCTGAAACAGAGGGGCTGAAACAGAGGGGCTGAAACAGAGGGGCTGAAACAGAGGGCGAGAAACAGAGGGGCTGAAACAGAGGGCGAGAAACAGAGAGCGAAAAACAGTGGGGCTGATACAGAAGGGCTGAAACAGAGGGGCTGAAACAGAGGGCGAGAAACAGAGGTGCTGAAACAGAGGGCGAGAAACTGAGGGGCTGAAACAGAGGGGCTGAAACAGAGGGGCTGAAACAGAGGGCGAGAAACCGAGGGGCTGAAACAGAGGGCGAGAAACAGAGGGGCTGAAATAGAGGGGCTGAAACAGAGGGCGAGAAACAGAGTGGCTGAAACAGAGGGCAAGAAACAGAAGGGCTGAAACAGAGGGGCTGAAACAGAGGGGCAGAAACAGAGGGGCTGAAACAGGGGGCGAGAAATAGAGAGCGGCAAACTGAGGGGCTGAAACAGAGGGGCTGAAACAGAGGGGCTGAAAAAGGGGGCGAGAAACAGAGGGGCTGAATCAGAGGTGCTGAAACTGGGGTCGAGAGACAGAGGGGCTGAAACAGAGGTCGAGAGACAGAGGGGCTGAAACAGAGGGGCTGAAACAGAGGGCGAGAAACAGAGGGGCTGAAACAGAGGGGCTGAAACAGAGGGCGAGAAACCGAGGGGCTGAACAGAGGGGCTGAAACAGAGGGGCTGAAACAGAGAGGCTGAAACAGAGGGGGAGAAACAGAGGGGCAGAAACAGAGGGCGAGAAACAGAAGGGCTGAAACAGAGGGGCTGAAACAGAGGGGCTGAAACAGAGGGCGAGAAACCGAGGGGCTGAAACAGAGGGGCTGAAACAGGGGGCGAGAAACAGAGGGCAAGAAACAGAGTGGCTGAAACAGAGGGGCTGAAACAGAGGTGCTGAAACAGAGGGCTAGAAACAGAGGGGCTGAAACAGAGGGGCTGAAACAGAGGGGCTGAAACAGAGGGCGAGAAACAGAGGGGCTGAAACAGAGGGACTTAAACAGAGGGCGAGAAACAGAGGGCGAGAAACAGAGGGGCAGAAACAGAGGGCGAGAAACAGAGGGGCTGAAACAGAGGGGCTGAAACAGGGGGCGAGAAACAGAGGGGCTGAAACAGAGGAGCTGAAAAAGGGGGCGAGAAACAGAGGGGCTGAAACAGAGGGGCTGAAACAGGGGGCGAGAAACAGCGGGCGAGAAACAGGGGGGCTGAAACAGAGGGGCTGAAACAGAGGGGCTGAAACAGAGGGTGAGAAACAGAGGGGCTGAAACAGAGGGCGAGAAACAGAGGGGCTGAAACAGAGGGGCTGAAACAGAGGGGCTGAAACAGAGGACGAGAAACAGAGGGGCTGAAACAGAGCGCGAGAAACAGAGGGGCTGAAACAGAGGGCGAGAAACCGAGGGGCTGAAACAGAGGGGCTGATACAGAGGTGCTGAAACAGAGGGGCTGAAACAGAAGGCGAGAAACAGAGGGCGAGAAACAGAGGGGCTGAAACAGAGGGGCTGAAACAAAAGGGCTGAAACAGAGGGGCTGAAACAGAGGGCGAGAAACAGTGGGGCTGAAACAGAGGGCGAGAAACCGAGGGGCTGAAACAGAGGGGCTGAAACAGAGGGGCTGAAACAGAGGGCGAGAAACAGAGGGGCTGAATACTGGGGCGAGAAACAGAGGGGCTGAAACAGAGGAGCTGAAACAGAGGGGCTGAAACAGAGGGCGAGAAACAGAGGGGCTGAAACAGAGAGGCTCAAACAGAGGGGCTGAAACAGAGGGCGAGAAACAGAGGGGCTGAAACAGAGGGCGAGAAGCAGAGGGGCTGAAACAGTGGGTGAGAAAAAGAGGAGCTGAAACAGAGGAGCTGAAACAGAGGGGCAGAAACAGAGGGCGAGAAACAGAGGGGCTGAAACAGAGTGCGAGAAACCGAGGGGCTGAAACAGAGGGCGAGAAACAGAGGGGCTGAAACAGAGCGGCTGAAACAGAGGGCGAGAAAAAGAGGGGCTGAAACAGAGGGGCTGAAACAGAGGGGCTGAAAGAGAGTGCGAGAAAAAGAGGGGCTGAAACAGAGGGGTTGAAACAGAGGGGCTGAAACAGAGGGCGAGAAACAGAGGGGCTGAAACAGAGGGCGAGAAACAGAGGGGCTGAAACAGAGTGGCTGAAACAGAGGGCGAGAGCAGAGGGGCTGAAACAGTGGGTGAGAAAAAGAGGGGCTGAAACAGAGGAGCTGAAACAGAGGGGCTGAAACAGAGGGCGAGAAACAGAGGGGCTGAAACAGAGGGCGAGAAACAGAGGGGCTGAAACAGAGGGGCTGAAAAAGAGGGCGAGAAACAGAGGGGCTGAATCAGAGGGCGCGAAACAGAGGGGCTGAAACAGAGGGGCTGAAACAGAGGGCGAGAACCAGAGGGGCTGAAACAGAGGGCGAGAAACAGTGGGGCTGAAACAGAGGGGCTGAAACAGAGGGGCTGAAACAGAGGGCGAGAAACCGAGGGGCTGAAACAGAGGGCGAGAAACAGAGGGGCTGAAACAGAGTGGCTGAAACAGAGGGGCTGAAACAGAGGGGCTGAAACAGGGGGCGAGAAACAGAGGGGCTGAAACAGGGGCTGAAACAGACGGGCTGAAACAGAGGGGCTGAAACAGAGGGCGAGAAACAGAGGGCTGAAACAGAGGGTGAGAAACAGAGGGGCTGAAACAGAGGGGCTGAAACAGAGGGGCTGAAACAGAGGGCGAGAAACAGAGGGGCTGAAACAGAGGGCGAGAAACAGAGTGGCTGAAACAGAGGGGCTGAAACAGAGGGCGAGAAACAGAGGGGCTGAAAAAAAGGGGCTGAAACAGAGGGCGAGAATCAGAGGGGCTGAAACAGAGGGCGAGAAACAGAGGGGCTGAAACAGAGGGCGAGAATCAGAGGGGCTGAAACAGAGGGGCTGAAACAGAGGGGCTGAAACAGAGGGGGACACACAGCGGGGCTGAAACAGAGGGGCTGAAACAGAGGGGCTGAAACAGGGGGCGAGAAACAGAGGGGCTGAAACAGAGGGTGAGAATCAGAGGAGCTGAAACAGAGGGTGAGAAACAGAGGGACTGAAACAGTGGGTGAGAAAAAGAGGAGCTGAAACAGACGGGTGAAACAGGGGGCGAGCAACAGAGGGGCTGAAACAGAGGGCGAGAAACCGAGGGGCTGAAACAGATGGGCTGAAACAGAGGGGCTGAAACAGAGGGCGAGAAACAGAGGGGCTGAATAATGGGGCGAGAAACAGAGGGCGAGAAACAGAGGGGCTGAAACAGAGGGCGAGAAAAAGAGGGGCTGAAACAGAGGGGCTGAAACAGAGGGCGAGAAACTGAGGGGCTGAAACAGTGGGGCTGAAACAGAGGGCGAGAAAAAGAGGGGCTGAAACAGAAGGGGCTGAAACAGAGGTTCTGAAATAGAGGGGCTGAAAGAGAGGGCGAGAAAAAGAGGGGCTGAAACAGAGGGGCTGAAACAGAGGGGCTGAAACAGAGGGCGAGAGACAGAGGGCGAGAAACAGAGGGGCTGAAACAGATGGCGAGAAGCAGAGTGGCTGAAACAGTGGGTGAGAAAAAGAGGGGCTGAAACAGAGGGGCTGAAACAGAGGGGCTGAAACAGAGGGCGAGAAACCGAGGGGCTGAAACAGAGGGCGAGAAACAGAGGGGCTGAAACAGAGTGGCTGAAACAGAGGGGCTGAAACAGAGGGGCTGAAACAGGGGGCGAGAAACAGAGGGGCTGAAACAGGGGCTGAAACAGATGGGCTGAAACAGAGGGGCTGAAACAGAGGGCGAGAAACAGAGGGGTGAAACAGAGGGTGAGAAACAGAGGGGCTGAAACAGAGGGGCTGAAACAGAGGGGCTGAAACAGAGGGCGAGAAACAGAGGGGCTGAAACAGAGGGCGAGAAACAGAGTGGCTGAAACAGAGGGGCTGAAACAGAGGGCGAGAAACAGAGGGGCTGAAAAAAAGGGGCTGAAACAGAGGGCGAGAATCAGAGGGGCTGAAACAGAGGGCGAGAAACAGAGGGGCTGAAACAGAGGGCGAGAATCAGAGGGGCTGAAACAGAGGGGCTGAAACAGAGGGGCTGAAACAGAGGGGGAGACACAGCGGGGCTGAAACAGAGGGGCTGAAACAGGGGGCGAGAAACAGAGGGGCTGAAACAGAGGGTGAGAATCAGAGGAGCTGAAACAGAGGGTGAGAAACAGAGGGACTGAAACAGTGGGTGAGAAAAAGAGGAGCTGAAACAGACGGGTGAAACAGGGGGCGAGAAACAGAGGGGCTGAAACAGAGGGCGAGAAACCGAGGGGCTGAAACAGATGGGCTGAAACAGAGGGGCTGAAACAGAGGGCGAGAAACAGAGGGGCTGAATAATGGGGCGAGAAACAGAGGGCGAGAAACAGAGGGGCTGAAACAGAGGGCGAGAAAAAGAGGGGCTGAAACAGAGGGGCTGAAACAGAGGGCGAGAAACTGAGGGGCTGAAACAGTGGGGCTGAAACAGAGGGCGAGAAAAAGAGGGGCTGAAACAGAAGGGGCTGAAACAGAGGTTCTGAAATAGAGGGGCTGAAAGAGAGGGCGAGAAAAAGAGGGGCTGAAACAGAGGGGCTGAAACAGAGGGGCTGAAACAGAGGGCGAGAGACAGAGGGCGAGAAACAGAGGGGCTGAAACAGATGGCGAGAAGCAGAGTGGCTGAAACAGTGGGTGAGAAAAAGAGGGGCTGAAACAGAGGAGCTGAAACAAAGGGGTTGAAACAGAGGGCGACAAACGGAGGGGCTGAAACAGAGGGGCTGAAACAGAGGGCGAGAAACAGAGGGGCTGAAACAGAGGGGCTGAAACAGAGGGCGAGAAACCGAGGGGCTGAAACAGAGGGTGAGAAACCGAGGGGCTGAACAGAGGGGCTGAAACAGAGGGGCTGAAACAGAGGGGCTGAAACAGATGTCGAGAAACAGAGGGGCTGAAACAGAGGGGCTGAAACAGATGGGCTGAAACAGAGGGCGAGAAACCGAGGGGCTGAAACCGAGGGGCTGAAACAGGGGGCGAGAAACAGAGGGCGAGAAACAGAGGGGCTGAAACAGAGGGGCTGAAACAGCGGGGCTGAAACAGAGGGCTAGAAACAGAGGGGCTGAAACAGAGGGGCTGAAACAGAGGGGCTGAAACAGAGGGGCTGAAACAGAGGGCGAGAAACAGAGGGGCTGAAACAGAGGGGCTGAAACAGAGAGGCTGAAACAGAGGGGGAGAAACAGAGGGCGAGAAACAGAGGGGCTGAAACAGAGGGGCTGAAACAGGGGGCGAGAAACAGAGCGTCTGAAACAGAGGGGCTGAAACTGAGGGTGAGAAACAGAAGGGCTGAAACAGAGGGCGAGAAACAGAGGGGCTGAAACAGAGGGTCTGAAACAGGGGGCGAGAAACAGAGGGGCTGAAACAGAGGGGCTGAAATAGAGGGGCTGAAACAGAGGGCGAGAAACTGTGGGGCTGAAACAGAGGGGCTGAAACAGAGGGGCTGAAACAGAGGGCGAGAAACCGAGGGGCTGAAACAGAGGGCGAGAAACAGAGGGGCTGAGACAGAGGGTCTGAAACAGGGGGCGAGAAACAGAGGGGCTGAAACAGAGGGGCTGAAACAGAGGGGCTGAAACAGAGGGGCTGAAACAGAGGGCGAGAAACAGAGGGGCTGAAACAGAGGGCGAGAAACAGATGTGCTGAAACAGAGGGCGAGAAACTGAGGGGCTGAAACAGAGGGGCTGAAACAGAGGGGCTGAAACAGAGGGGCTGAAACAGAGGGCGAGAAACCGAGGGGCTGAAACAGAGGGCGAGAAACAGAGGGGCTGAAATAGAGGGGCTGAAACAGAGGGCGAGAAACAGAGGGGCTGAAACAGAGGGCAAGAAACAGAAGGGCTGATACAGAGGGGCAGAAACAGAGGGGCTGAAACAGAGGGGCTGAAACAGGGGGCGAGAAACAGAGAGCGGCAAACAGAGGGGCTGAAACAGAGGTGCTGAAACAGAGGGGCTGAAAAAGGGGGCGAGAAACAGAGGGGCTGAATCAGAGGTGCTGAAACTGGGGTCGAGAGACAGAGGGGCTGAAACAGAGGTCGAGAGACAGAGGGGCTGAAACAGAGGGGCTGAAACAGAGGGCGAGAAACAGAGGGGCTGAAACAGAGGGGCTGAAACAGAGGGCGAGAAACCGAGGGGCTGAACAGAGGGGCTGAAACAGAGGGGCTGAAACAGAGAGGCTGAAACAGAGGGGGAGAAACAGAGGGGCAGAAACAGAGGGCGAGAAACAGAAGGGCTGAAACAGAGGGGCTGAAACAGAGGGGCTGAAACAGAGGGCGAGAAACCGAGGGGCTGAAACAGAGGGGCTGAAACAGGGGGCGAGAAACAGAGGACAAGAAACAGAGTGGCTGAAACAGAGGGGCTGAAACAGAGGTGCTGAAACAGAGGGCTAGAAACAGAAGGGCTGAAACAGAGGGGCTGAAACAGAGGGGCTGAAACAGAGGGCGAGAAACAGAGGGGGTGAAACAGAGGGGCTTAAACAGAGGGCGAGAAACAGAGGGCGAGAAACAGAGGGGCAGAAACAGAGGGCGAGAAACAGAGGGGCTGAAACAGAGGGGCTGAAACAGGGGGCGAGAAACAGAGGGGCTGAAACAGAGGAGCTGAAAAAGGGGGCGAGAAACAGAGGGGCTGAAACAGAGGGGCTGAAACAGGGGGCGAGAAACAGCGGGCGAGAAACAGGGGGGCTGAAACAGAGGGGCTGAAACAGAGGGGCTGAAACAGAGGGCGAGAAACAGAGGGGCTGAAACAGAGGGCGAGAAACAGAGGGGCTGAAACAGAGGGGCTGAAACAGAGGGGCTGAAACAGAGGACGAGAAACAGAGGGGCTGAAACAGAGGGGCTGAAACAGAGGGCGAGAAACAGAGGGGCTGAAACAGAGGGCGAGAAACAGAGGGGCTGAAACAGAGGGGCTGATACAGAGGTGCTGAAACAGAGGGGCTGAAACAGAAGGCGAGAAACAGAGGGCGAGAAACAGAGGGGCTGAAACAGAGGGGCTGAAACAAAAGGGATGAAACAGAGGGGCTGAAACAGAGGGCGAGAAACAGTGGGGCTGAAACAGAGGGCGAGAAACCGAGGGGCTGAAACAGAGGGGCTGAAACAGAGGGGCTGAAACAGAGGGCGAGAAACAGAGGGGCTGAATAATGGGGCGAGAAACAGAGGGGCTGAAACAGAGGAGCTGAAACAGAGGGGCTGAAACAGAGGGCGAGAAACAGAGGGGCTGAAACAGAGGGGCTCAAACAGAGGGGCTGAAACAGAGGGCGAGAAACAGAGGGGCTGAAACAGAGGGCGAGAAGCAGAGGGGCTGAAACAGTGGGTGAGAAAAAGAGGAGCTGAAACAGAGGAGCTGAAACAGAGGGGCAGAAACAGAGGGCGAGAAACAGAGGGGCTGAAACAGAGTGCGAGAAACCGAGGGGCTGAAACAGAGGGCGAGAAACAGAGGGGCTGAAACAGAGCGGCTGAAACAGAGGGCGAGAAAAAGAGGGGCTGAAACAGAGGGGCTGAAACAGAGGGGCTGAAAGAGAGTGCGAGAAAAAGAGGGGCTGAAACAGAGGGGTTGAAACAGAGGGGCTGAAACAGAGGGCGAGAAACAGAGGGGCTGAAACAGAGGGCGAGAAACAGAGGGGCTGAAACAGAGTGGCTGAAACAGAGGGCGAGAGCAGAGGGGCTGAAACCGTGGGTGAGAAAAAGAGGGGCTGAAACAGAGAGGCTGAAACAGAGGGGGAGAAACAGAGGGGCAGAAACAGAGGGCGAGAAACAGAAGGGCTGAAACAGAGGGGCTGAAACAGAGGGGCTGAAACAGAGGGCGAGAAACCGAGGGGCTGAAACAGAGGGGCTGAAACAGGGGGCGAGAAACAGAGGGCAAGAAACAGAGTGGCTGAAACAGAGGGGCTGAAACAGAGGTGCTGAAACAGAGGGCTAGAAACAGAAGGGCTGAAACAGAGGGGCTGAAACAGAGGGGCTGAAACAGAGGGCGAGAAACAGAGGGGGTGAAACAGAGGGGCTTAAACAGAGGGCGAGAAACAGAGGGCGAGAAACAGAGGGGCAGAAACAGAGGGCGAGAAACAGAGGGGCTGAAACAGAGGGGCTGAAACAGGGGGCGAGAAACAGAGGGGCTGAAACAGAGGAGCTGAAAAAGGGGGCGAGAAACAGAGGGGCTGAAACAGAGGGGCTGAAACAGGGGGCGAGAAACAGCGGGCGAGAAACAGGGGGGCTGAAACAGAGGGGCTGAAACAGAGGGGCTGAAACAGAGGGCGAGAAACAGAGGGGCTGAAACAGAGGGCGAGAAACAGAGGGGCTGAAACAGAGGGGCTGAAACAGAGGGGCTGAAACAGAGGACGAGAAACAGAGGGGCTGAAACAGAGGGGCTGAAACAGAGGGCGAGAAACAGAGGGGCTGAAACAGAGGGCGAGAAACAGAGGGGCTGAAACAGAGGGGCTGATACAGAGGTGCTGAAACAGAGGGGCTGAAACAGAAGGCGAGAAACAGAGGGCGAGAAACAGAGGGGCTGAAACAGAGGGGCTGAAACAAAAGGGCTGAAACAGAGGGGCTGAAACAGAGGGCGAGAAACAGTGGGGCTGAAACAGAGGGCGAGAAACCGAGGGGCTGAAACAGAGGGGCTGAAACAGAGGGGCTGAAACAGAGGGCGAGAAACAGAGGGGCTGAATAATGGGGCGAGAAACAGAGGGGCTGAAACAGAGGAGCTGAAACAGAGGGGCTGAAACAGAGGGCGAGAAACAGAGGGGCTGAAACAGAGGGGCTCAAACAGAGGGGCTGAAACAGAGGGCGAGAAACAGAGGGGCTGAAACAGAGGGCGAGAAGCAGAGGGGCTGAAACAGTGGGTGAGAAAAAGAGGAGCTGAAACAGAGGAGCTGAAACAGAGGGGCAGAAACAGAGGGCGAGAAACAGAGGGGCTGAAACAGAGTGCGAGAAACCGAGGGGCTGAAACAGAGGGCGAGAAACAGAGGGGCTGAAACAGAGCGGCTGAAACAGAGGGCGAGAAAAAGAGGGGCTGAAACAGAGGGGCTGAAACAGAGGGGCTGAAAGAGAGTGCGAGAAAAAGAGTGGCTGAAACAGAGGGGTTGAAACAGAGGGGCTGAAACAGAGGGCGAGAAACAGAGGGGCTGAAACAGAGGGCGAGAAACAGAGGGGCTGAAACAGAGTGGCTGAAACAGAGGGCGAGAGCAGAGGGGCTGAAACCGTGGGTGAGAAAAAGAGGGGCTGAAACAGAGGAGCTGAAACAGAGGGGCTGAAACAGAGGGCGAGAAACAGAGGGGCTGAAACAGAGGGCGAGAAACAGAGGGGCTGAAACAGAGGGGCTGAAAAAGAGGGCGAGAAACAGAGGGGCTGAATCAGAGGGCGAGAAACAGAGGGGCTGAAACAGAGGGGCTGAAACAGAGGGCGAGAACCAGAGGGGCTGAAACAGAGGGCGAGAAACAGTGGGGCTGAAACAGAGGGGCTGAAACAGAGGGGCTGAAACAGAGGGCGAGAAACCGAGGGGCTGAAACAGAGGGCGAGAAACAGAGGGGCTGAAACAGAGTGGCTGAAACAGAGGGGCTGAAACAGAGGGGCTGAAACAGGGGGCGAGAAACAGAGGGGCTGAAACAGGGGCTGAAACAGACGGGCTGAAACAGAGGGGCTGAAACAGAGGGCGAGGAACAGAGGGCTGAAACAGAGGGTGAGAAACAGAGGGGCTGAAACAGAGGGGCTGAAACAGAGGGGCTGAAACAGAGGGCGAGAAACAGAGGGGCTGAAACAGAGGGCGAGAAACAGAGTGGCTGAAACAGAGGGGCTGAAACAGAGGGCGAGAAACAGAGGGGCTGAAAAAAAGGGGCTGAAACAGAGGGCGAGAATCAGAGGGGCTGAAACAGAGGGCGAGAAACAGAGGGGCTGAAACAGAGGGCGAGAATCAGAGGGGCTGAAACAGAGGGGCTGAAACAGAGGGGCTGAAACAGAGGGGGAGACACAGCGGGGCTGAAACAGAGGGGCTGAAACAGAGGGGCTGAAACAGGGGGCGAGAAACAGAGGGGCTGAAACAGAGGGTGAGAATCAGAGGAGCTGAAACAGAGGGTGAGAAACAGAGGGACTGAAACAGTGGGTGAGAAAAAGAGGAGCTGAAACAGACGATGAAACAGGGGGCGAGAAACAGAGGGGCTGAAACAGAGGGCGAGAAACCGAGGGGCTGAAACAGATGGGCTGAAACAGAGGGGCTGAAACAGAGGGCGAGAAACAGAGGGGCTGAATAATGGGGCGAGAAACAGAGGGCGAGAAACAGAGGGGCTGAAACAGAGGGCGAGAAAAAGAGGGGCTGAAACAGAGGGGCTGAAACAGAGGGCGAGAAACTGAGGGGCTGAAACAGTGGGGCTGAAACAGAGGGCGAGAAAAAGAGGGGCTGAAACAGAAGGGGCTGAAACAGAGGTTCTGAAATAGAGGGGCTGAAAGAGAGGGCGAGAAAAAGAGGGGCTGAAACAGAGGGGCTGAAACAGAGGGGCTGAAACAGAGGGCGAGAGACAGAGGGCGAGAAACAGAGGGGCTGAAACAGATGGCGAGAAGCAGAGTGGCTGAAACAGTGGGTGAGAAAAAGAGGGGCTGAAACAGAGGGGCTGAAACAGAGGGGCTGAAACAGAGGGCGAGAAACCGAGGGGCTGAAACAGAGGGCGAGAAACAGAGGGGCTGAAACAGAGTGGCTGAAACAGAGGGGCTGAAACAGAGGGGCTGAAACAGGGGGCGAGAAACAGAGGGGCTGAAACAGGGGCTGAAACAGACGGGCTGAAACAGAGGGGCTGAAACAGAGGGCGAGAAACAGAGGGCTGAAACAGAGGGTGAGAAACAGAGGGGCTGAAACAGAGGGGCTGAAACAGAGGGGCTGAAACAGAGGGCGAGAAACAGAGGGGCTGAAACAGAGGGCGAGAAACAGAGTGGCTGAAACAGAGGGGCTGAAACAGAGGGCGAGAAACAGAGGGGCTGAAAAAAAGGGGCTGAAACAGTGGGCGAGAAACAGAGGGGCTGAAACAGAGGGCGAGAATCAGAGGGGCTGAAACAGAGGGGCTGAAACAGAGGGGCTGAAACAGAGGGGGAGACACAGCGGGGCTGAAACAGAGGGGCTGAAACAGAGGGGCTGAAACAGGGGGCGAGAAACAGAGGGGCTGAAACAGAGGGTGAGAATCAGAGGAGCTGAAACAGAGGGTGAGAAACAGAGGGACTGAAACAGTGGGTGAGAAAAAGAGGAGCTGAAACAGACGGGTGAAACAGGGGGCGAGAAACAGAGGGGCTGAAACAGAGGGCGAGAAACCGAGGGGCTGAAACAGATGGGCTGAAACAGAGGGGCTGAAACAGAGGGCGAGAAACAGGGGGGCTGAATAATGGGGCGAGAAACAGAGGGCGAGAAACAGAGGGGCTGAAACAGAGGGCGAGAAAAAGAGGGGCTGAAACAGAGGGGCTGAAACAGAGGGCGAGAAACTGAGGGGCTGAAACAGTGGGGCTGAAACAGAGGGCGAGAAAAAGAGGGGCTGAAACAGAAGGGGCTGAAACAGAGGTTCTGAAATAGAGGGGCTGAAAGAGAGGGCGAGAAAAAGAGGAGCTGAAACAGAGGGGCTGAAACAGAGGGGCTGAAACAGAGGGCGAGAGACAGAGGGCGAGAAACAGAGGGGCTGAAACAGATGGCGAGAAGCAGAGTGGCTGAAACAGTGGGTGAGAAAAAGAGGGGCTGAAACAGAGGAGCTGAAACAAAGGGGTTGAAACAGAGGGCGAGAAACGGAGGGGCTGAAACAGAGGGGCTGAAACAGAGGGCGAGAAACAGAGGGGCTGAAACAGAGGGGCTGAAACAGAGGGCGAGAAAGCGAGGGGCTGAAACAGAGGGTGAGAAACCGAGGGGCTGAACAGAGGGGCTGAAACAGAGGGGCTGAAACAGAGGGGCTGAAACAGATGTCGAGAAACAGAGGGGCTGAAACAGAGGGGCTGAAACAGATGGGCTGAAACAGAGGGCGAGAAACCGAGGGGCTGAAACCGAGGGGCTGAAACAGGGGGCGAGAAACAGAGGGCGAGAAACAGAGGGGCTGAAACAGAGGGGCTGAAACAGCGGGGCTGAAACAGAGGGCTAGAAACAGAGGGGCTGAAACAGAGGGGCTGAAACAGAGGGGCTGAAACAGAGGGGCTGAAACAGAGGGCGAGAAACAGAGGGGCTGAAACAGAGGGGCTGAAACAGAGAGGCTGAAACAGAGGGGGAGAAACAGAGGGCGAGAAACAGAGGGGCTGAAACAGAGGGGCTGAAACAGGGGGCGAGAAACAGAGCGTCTGAAACAGAGGGGCTGAAACTGAGGGTGAGAAACAGAAGGGCTGAAACAGAGGGCGAGAAACAGAGGGGCTGAAACAGAGGGGCTGAAACAGAGGGGCTGAAACAGAGGGGCTGAAACAGAGGGGCTGAAACAGAGGGGCTGAAACAGAGGGCGAGAAACCGAGGGGCTGAACAGAGGGGCTGAAACAGAGTGGCTGAAATAGAGGGGTGAAACAGAGTGGCTGAAACAGAGGGCGAGAAACAGAGGGGCTGAAACAGAGGGGCTGAAACTGAGGGGCTGAAACAGAGGGCGAGAAACCGAGGCGCTGAAACAGAGGGGCAGAAACATGGGGCGAGAATCAGAGGGCAAGAAACAGAGGGGCTGAAACAGAGGGGCTGAATCAGAGGGGCTGAAACAGTGGGCTAGAAACAGAGGGGCTGAAACAGAGGGGCTGAAACAGAGGGGCAGAAACAGAGGGGCTGAAACAGAGGGCGAGAAACAGAGGGGCTGAAACAGAGGGGCTGAAACAGAGGGCGAGAAACAGAGGGCGAGAAACAGAGGGGCTGAAACAGAGGGCGAGAAACAGAGGGGCTGAAACAGAGGGGCTGAAACAGGGGGCGAGAAACAGAGGGGCTGAAACAGAGGGGCTGAAACAGGGGACGAGTAACAGAGGGGCTGAAACAGAGGGGCTGAAACAGGGGGCGAGAAACAGCGGGCGAGAAACAGGGGGGCTGAAACAGAGGGGCTGAAACAGAGGGGCTGAAACAGAGGGGCTGAAACAGAGGGCGAGAAACAGAGGGGCTGAAACAGAGGGCGATAAACAGAGGGGCTGAAACAGAGGGGCTGAAACAGAGTGGCTGAAACAGAGGGCGAGAAACCGAGGGGCTGAAACAGAAGGGCTGAAACAGAGGGCGAGAAACAGAGGGGCTGAAACAGAGGGCGAGAAACCGAGGGGCTGAAACAGAGGGGCTGAAACAGAGGTGCTGAAAGAGAGGGGCTGAAACAGAAGGCGAGAAACAGAGGGCGAGAAACAGAGGGGCTGAAACAGAAGGGCTGAAACAGAGGGGCTGAAACAGAGGGCGAGACACAGAGGGGCTGAAACAGAGGGCGAGAAACCGAGGGGCTGAAACAGAGGGGCTGAAACAGAGGGGCTGAAACAGAGGGCGAGAAACAGAGGGGCTGAATAATGGGGCGAGAAACAGAGGGCGAGAAACAGAGGGGCTGAAACAGAGGCCGAGAAACAGAGGGGCTGAATAATAGGGCGAGAAACAGAGGGGCTGAAACAGAGGAGTTGAAACAGAGGGGCTGAAACAGACGGCGAGAAACCGAGGGGCTGAAACAGAGGGCGAGAAACAGAGGGGCTGAAACAGAGGGGCTGAAACAGAGGGGCTGAAACAGAGGGTGAGAAACAGAGGGGCTGAAACAGAGGGGCTGAAACAGAGGGCGAGAAGCAGAGGGGCTGAAACAGTGGGTGAGAAAAAGAGGGGCTGAAACAGAGGAGCTGAAACAGAGGGGCTGAAACAGAGGGCGAGAATCATAGGGGCTGAAACAGAGGGCGAGAAACCGAGGGGCTGAAACAGAGGGCGAGAAACAGAGGGGCTGAAACAGAGGGGCTGAAACAGAGGGCGAGAAACAGTGGGGCTGAAACAGTGGGCGAGAAACAGAGGGGCTGAAACAGAGGGGCTGAAACAGAGGGCGAGAACCAGAGGGGCTGAAACAGAGGGCGAGAAACTGTGGGGCTGAAACAGAGGGGCTGAAACAGAGGGGCTGAAACAGAGGGCGAGAAACCGAGGGGCTGAAACAGAGGGCGAGAAACAGAGGGGCTGAAACAGAGGGGCTGAAACAGGGGACGAGAAACAGAGGGGCTGAAACAGAGGGGCTGAAACAGAGGGGCTGAAACAGAGGGGCTGAAACAGAGGGCGTGAAACAGAGGGCTGAAACAGAGGGGCTGAAACAGAGGGGCTGAAACAGAGGGCGAGAAAAAGAGGGGCTGAAACAGAGGGCGAGAAACAGAGAGCGAGATACAGTGGGGCTGAAACAGAAGGGCTGAAACAGTGGGGCTGAAACAGAGGGCGAGAAACAGAGGTGCTGAAACAGAGGGCGAGAAACTGAGGGGCTGAAACAGAGGGGCTGAAACAGAGGGGCTGAAACAGAGGGCGAGAATCCGAGGGGCTGAAACAGAGGGCGAGAAAGAGAGGGGCTGAAATAGAGGGGCTGAAACAGAGTGCGAGAAACAGAGGGGCTGAAACAGAGGGCAAGAAACAGAGGGGCTGAAACAGAGGGGCTGAAACAGAGGGGCTGAAACAGAGGGCGAGAAACCAAGGGGCTGAAACAGAGGGGCTGAAACAGGGGGCGAGAAACAGAGAGCGGCAAACAGAGGGGCGGAAACAGAGGGGCTGAAACAGAGGGGCTGAAAAAGGGGGCGAGAAACAGAGGGGCTGAATCAGAGGTGCTGAAATAGGGGGCGAGAGACAGAGGGGCTGAAACAGAGGGCGAGAGACAGAGGGCCTGAAACAGAGGGGCTGAAACAGAGGGCGAGAAACAGAGGGGCTGAAACAGAGGGGCTGAAACAGAGGGCGAGGAACCGAGGGGCTGAACAGAGGGGCTGAAACAGAGGGGCTGAAACAGAGAGGCTGAAACAGAGGGGGAGAAACAGAGGGGCAGAAACAGAGGGCGAGAAACAGAAGGGCTGAAACAGAGGGGCTGAAACAGAGGGGCTGAAACAGAGGGCGAGAAACCGAGGGGCTGAAACAGAGGGGCTGAAACAGGGGGCGAGAAGCAGAGTGGCTGAAACAGTGGGTGAGAAAAAGAGGGGCTGAAACAGAGGAGCTGAAACAGAGGGGCTGAAACAGAGGGCGAGAAACAGAGGGGCTGAAACAGAGGGGCTGAAACAGAGGGCGAGAAACAGAGGGGCTGAAACAGAGGGGCTGAAACAGAGGGGCTGAAACAGAGGGCGAGAAACCGAGGGGCTGAAACAGAGGGTGAGAAACCGAGGGGCTGAACAGAGGGGCTGAAACAGAGGGGCTGAAACAGAGGGGCTGAAACAGATGTCGAGAAACAGAGGGGCTGAAACAGAGGGGCTGAAACAGATGGGCTGAAACCGAGGGCGAGAAACCGAGGGGCTGAAACCGAGGGGCTGAAACAGGGGGCGAGAAACAGAGGGCGAGAAACAGAGGGGCTGAAACAGAGGGGCTGAAACAGCGGGGCTGAAACAGAGGGCTAGAAACAGAGGGGCTGAAACAGAGGGGCTGAAACAGAGGGGCTGAAACAGAGGGGCTGAAACAGAGGGCGAGAAACAGAGGGGCTGAAACAGAGGGGCTGAAACAGAGGGGCTGAAACAGAGGGGCTGAAACAGGGGGCGAGAAACAGAGTGGCTGAAACAGGGGCTGAAACAGACGGGCTGAAACAGTGGGGCTGAAACAGAGGGCGAGAAACAGAGGGCTGAAACAGAGGGTGAGAAACAGAGGGGCTGAAACAGAGGGGCTGAAACAGAGGGGCTGAAACAGAGGGCGAGAAACAGAGGGGCTGAAACAGAGGGCGAGAAACAGAGTGGCTGAAACAGAGGGGCTGAAACAGAGGGCGAGAAACTGAGGGGCTGAAACAGTGGGGCTGAAACAGAGGGCGAGAAAAAGAGGGGCTGAAACAGAAGGGGCTGAAACAGAGGTTCTGAAATAGAGGGGCTGAAAGAGAGGGCGAGAAAAAGAGGGGCTGAAACAGAGGGGCTGAAACAGAGGGGCTGAAACAGAGGGCGAGAGACAGAGGGCGAGAAACAGAGGGGCTGAAACAGATGGCGAGAAGCAGAGTGGCTGAAACAGTGGGTGAGAAAAAGAGGGGCTGAAACAGAGGGGCTGAAACAGAGGGGCTGAAACAGAGGGCGAGAAACCGAGGGGCTGAAACAGAGGGCGAGAAACAGAGGGGCTGAAACAGAGTGGCTGAAACAGAGGGGCTGAAACAGAGGGGCTGAAACAGGGGGCGAGAAACAGAGGGGCTGAAACAGGGGCTGAAACAGACGGGCTGAAACAGAGGGGCTGAAACAGAGGGCGAGAAACAGAGGGCTGAAACAGAGGGTGAGAAACAGAGGGGCTGAAACAGAGGGGCTGAAACAGAGGGGCTGAAACAGAGGGCGAGAAACAGAGGGGCTGAAACAGAGGGCGAGAAACAGAGTGGCTGAAACAGAGGGGCTGAAACAGAGGGCGAGAAACAGAGGGGCTGAAAAAAAGGGGCTGAAACAGTGGGCGAGAATCAGAGGGGCTGAAACAGAGGGGCTGAAACAGAGGGGCTGAAACAGAGGGGGAGACACAGCGGGGCTGAAACAGAGGGGCTGAAACAGAGGGGCTGAAACAGGGGGCGAGAAACAGAGGGGCTGAAACAGAGGGTGAGAATCAGAGGAGCTGAAACAGAGGGTGAGAAACAGAGGGACTGAAACAGTGGGTGAGAAAAAGAGGAGCTGAAACAGACGGGTGAAACAGGGGGCGAGAAACAGAGGGGCTGAAACAGAGGGCGAGAAACCGAGGGGCTGAAACAGATGGGCTGAAACAGAGGGGCTGAAACAGAGGGCGAGAAACAGGGGGGCTGAATAATGGGGCGAGAAACAGAGGGCGAGAAACAGAGGGGCTGAAACAGAGGGCGAGAAAAAGAGGGGCTGAAACAGAGGGGCTGAAACAGAGGGCGAGAAACTGAGGGGCTGAAACAGTGGGGCTGAAACAGAGGGCGAGAAAAAGAGGGGCTGAAACAGAAGGGGCTGAAACAGAGGTTCTGAAATAGAGGGGCTGAAAGAGAGGGCGAGAAAAAGAGGAGCTGAAACAGAGGGGCTGAAACAGAGGGGCTGAAACAGAGGGCGAGAGACAGAGGGCGAGAAACAGAGGGGCTGAAACAGATGGCGAGAAGCAGAGTGGCTGAAACAGTGGGTGAGAAAAAGAGGGGCTGAAACAGAGGAGCTGAAACAAAGGGGTTGAAACAGAGGGCGAGAAACGGAGGGGCTGAAACAGAGGGGCTGAAACAGAGGGCGAGAAACAGAGGGGCTGAAACAGAGGGGCTGAAACAGAGGGCGAGAAAGCGAGGGGCTGAAACAGAGGGTGAGAAACCGAGGGGCTGAACAGAGGGGCTGAAACAGAGGGGCTGAAACAGAGGGGCTGAAACAGATGTCGAGAAACAGAGGGGCTGAAACAGAGGGGCTGAAACAGATGGGCTGAAACAGAGGGCGAGAAACCGAGGGGCTGAAACCGAGGGGCTGAAACAGGGGGCGAGAAACAGAGGGCGAGAAACAGAGGGGCTGAAACAGAGGGGCTGAAACAGCGGGGCTGAAACAGAGGGCTAGAAACAGAGGGGCTGAAACAGAGGGGCTGAAACAGAGGGGCTGAAACAGAGGGGCTGAAACAGAGGGCGAGAAACAGAGGGGCTGAAACAGAGGGGCTGAAACAGAGAGGCTGAAACAGAGGGGGAGAAACAGAGGGTGAGAAACAGAGGGGCTGAAACAGAGGGGCTGAAACAGGGGGCGAGAAACAGAGCGTCTGAAACAGAGGGGCTGAAACTGAGGGTGAGAAACAGAAGGGCTGAAACAGAGGGCGAGAAACAGAGGGGCTGAAACAGAGGGGCTGAAACAGAGGGGCTGAAACAGAGGGGCTGAAATAGAGGGGCTGAAACAGAGGGGCTGAAACAGAGGGCGAGAAACCGAGGGGCTGAACAGAGGGGCTGAAACAGAGTGGCTGAAATAGAGGGGTGAAACAGAGTGGCTGAAACAGAGGGCGAGAAACAGAGGGGCTGAAACAGAGGGGCTGAAACTGAGGGGCTGAAACAGAGGGCGAGAAACCGAGGCGCTGAAACAGAGGGGCTGAAACATGGGGCGAGAATCAGAGGGCAAGAAACAGAGGGGCTGAAACAGAGGGGCTGAATCAGAGGGGCTGAAACAGTGGGCTAGAAACAGAGGGGCTGAAACAGAGGGGCTGAAACAGAGGGGCAGAAACAGAGGGGCTGAAACAGAGGGCGAGAAACAGAGGGGCTGAAACAGAGGGGCTGAAACAGAGGGCGAGAAACAGAGGGCGAGAAACAGAGGGGCTGAAACAGAGGGCGAGAAACAGAGGGGCTGAAACAGAGGGGCTGAAACAGGGGGCGAGAAACAGAGGGGCTGAAACAGAGGGGCTGAAACAGGGGACGAGTAACAGAGGGGCTGAAACAGAGGGGCTGAAACAGGGGGCGAGAAACAGCGGGCGAGAAACAGGGGGGCTGAAACAGAGGGGCTGAAACAGAGGGGCTGAAACAGAGGGGCTGAAACAGAGGGCGAGAAACAGAGGGGCTGAAACAGAGGGCGATAAACAGAGGGGCTGAAACAGAGGGGCTGAAACAGAGTGGCTGAAACAGAGGGCGAGAAACCGAGGGGCTGAAACAGAAGGGCTGAAACAGAGGGCGAGAAACAGAGGGGCTGAAACAGAGGGCGAGAAACCGAGGGGCTGAAACAGAGGGGCTGAAACAGAGGTGCTGAAACAGAGGGGCTGAAACAGAAGGCGAGAAACAGAGGGCGAGAAACAGAGGGGCTGAAACAGAAGGGCTGAAACAGAGGGGCTGAAACAGAGGGCGAGACACAGAGGGGCTGAAACAGAGGGCGAGAAACCGAGGGGCTGAAACAGAGGGGCTGAAACAGAGGGGCTGAAACAGAGGGCGAGAAACAGAGGGGCTGAATAATGGGGCGAGAAACAGAGGGCGAGAAACAGAGGGGCTGAAACAGAGGCCGAGAAACAGAGGGGCTGAATAATAGGGCGAGAAACAGAGGGGCTGAAACAGAGGAGTTGAAACAGAGGGGCTGAAACAGACGGCGAGAAACCGAGGGGCTGAAACAGAGGGCGAGAAACAGAGGGGCTGAAACAGAGGGGCTGAAACAGAGGGGCTGAAACAGAGGGTGAGAAACAGAGGGGCTGAAACAGAGGGGCTGAAACAGAGGGCGAGAAGCAGAGGGGCTGAAACAGTGGATGAGAAAAAGAGGGGCTGAAACAGAGGAGCTGAAACAGAGGGGCTGAAACAGAGGGCGAGAATCATAGGGGCTGAAACAGAGGGCGAGAAACCGAGGGGCTGAAACAGAGGGCGAGAAACAGAGGGGCTGAAACAGAGGGGCTGAAACAGAGGGCGAGAAACAGTGGGGCTGAAACAGTGGGCGAGAAACAGAGGGGCTGAAACAGAGGGGCTGAAACAGAGGGCGAGAACCAGAGGGGCTGAAACAGAGGGCGAGAAACTGTGGGGCTGAAACAGAGGGGCTGAAACAGAGGGGCTGAAACAGAGGGCGAGAAACCGAGGGGCTGAAACAGAGGGCGAGAAACAGAGGGGCTGAAACAGAGGGGCTGAAACAGGGGACGAGAAACAGAGGGGCTGAAACAGAGGGGCTGAAACAGAGGGGCTGAAACAGAGGGGCTGAAACAGAGGGCGTGAAACAGAGGGCTGAAACAGAGGGGCTGAAACAGAGGGGCTGAAACAGAGGGCGAGAAAAAGAGGGGCTGAAACAGAGGGCGAGAAACAGAGAGCGAGATACAGTGGGGCTGAAACAGAAGGGCTGAAACAGTGGGGCTGAAACAGAGGGCGAGAAACAGAGGTGCTGAAACAGAGGGCGAGAAACTGAGGGGCTGAAACAGAGGGGCTGAAACAGAGGGGCTGAAACAGAGGGCGAGAATCCGAGGGGCTGAAACAGAGGGCGAGAAAGAGAGGGGCTGAAATAGAGGGGCTGAAACAGAGTGCGAGAAACAGAGGGGCTGAAACAGAGGGCAAGAAACAGAGGGGCTGAAACAGAGGGGCTGAAACAGAGGGGCTGAAACAGAGGGCGAGAAACCAAGGGGCTGAAACAGAGGGGCTGAAACAGGGGGCGAGAAACAGAGAGCGGCAAACAGAGGGGCGGAAACAGAGGGGCTGAAACAGAGGGGCTGAAAAAGGGGGCGAGAAACAGAGGGGCTGAATCAGAGGTGCTGAAATAGGGGGCGAGAGACAGAGGGGCTGAAACAGAGGGCGAGAGACAGAGGGCCTGAAACAGAGGGGCTGAAACAGAGGGCGAGAAACAGAGGGGCTGAAACAGAGGGGCTGAAACAGAGGGCGAGGAACCGAGGGGCTGAACAGAGGGGCTGAAACAGAGGGGCTGAAACAGAGAGGCTGAAACAGAGGGGGAGAAACAGAGGGGCAGAAACAGAGGGCGAGAAACAGAAGGGCTGAAACAGAGGGGCTGAAACAGAGGGGCTGAAACAGAGGGCGAGAAACCGAGGGGCTGAAACAGAGGGGCTGAAACAGGGGGCGAGAAGCAGAGTGGCTGAAACAGTGGGTGAGAAAAAGAGGGGCTGAAACAGAGGAGCTGAAACAGAGGGGCTGAAACAGAGGGCGAGAAACAGAGGGGCTGAAACAGAGGGGCTGAAACAGAGGGCGAGAAACAGAGGGGCTGAAACAGAGGGGCTGAAACAGAGGGGCTGAAACAGAGGGCGAGAAACCGAGGGGCTGAAACAGAGGGTGAGAAACCGAGGGGCTGAACAGAGGGGCTGAAACAGAGGGGCTGAAACAGAGGGGCTGAAACAGATGTCGAGAAACAGAGGGGCTGAAACAGAGGGGCTGAAACAGATGGGCTGAAACCGAGGGCGAGAAACCGAGGGGCTGAAACCGAGGGGCTGAAACAGGGGGCGAGAAACAGAGGGCGAGAAACAGAGGGGCTGAAACAGAGGGGCTGAAACAGCGGGGCTGAAACAGAGGGCTAGAAACAGAGGGGCTGAAACAGAGGGGCTGAAACAGAGGGGCTGAAACAGAGGGGCTGAAACAGAGGGCGAGAAACAGAGGGGCTGAAACAGAGGGGCTGAAACAGAGGGGCTGAAACAGAGGGGCTGAAACAGGGGGCGAGAAACAGAGTGGCTGAAACAGGGGCTGAAACAGACGGGCTGAAACAGTGGGGCTGAAACAGAGGGCGAGAAACAGAGGGCTGAAACAGAGGGTGAGAAACAGAGGGGCTGAAACAGAGGGGCTGAAACAGAGGGGCTGAAACAGAGGGCGAGAAACAGAGGGGCTGAAACAGAGGGCGAGAAACAGAGTGGCTGAAACAGAGGGGCTGAAACAGAGGGCGAGAAACAGAGGGGCTGAAAAAAGGGGCTGAAACAGAGAGCGAGAATCAGAGGGTCTGAAACAGAGGGCGAGAAACAGAGGGGCTGAAACAGAGGGCGAGAATCAGAGGGGCTGAAACAGAGGGGCTGAAACAGAGGGGCTGAAACAGAGGGGGAGACACAGCGGGGCTGAAACAGAGGGGCTGAAACAGAGGGGCTGAAACAGGGGGCGAGAAACAGAGGGGCTGAAACAGAGGGTGAGAATCAGAGGAGCTGAAACAGAGGGTGAGAAACAGAGGGACTGAAACAGTGGGTGAGAAAAAGAGGAGCTGAAACAGACGGGTGAAACAGGGGGCGAGAAACAGAGGGGCTGAAACAGAGGGCGAGAAACCGAGGGGCTGAAACAGATGGGCTGAAACAGAGGGGCTGAAACAGAGGGCGAGAAACAGAGGGGCTGAATAATGGGGCGAGAAACAGAGGGCGAGAAACAGAGGGGCTGAAACAGAGGGCGAGAAAAAGAGGGGCTGAAACAGAGGGGCTGAAACAGAGGGCGAGAAACTGAGGGGCTGAAACAGTGGGGCTGAAACAGAGGGCGAGAAAAAGAGGGGCTGAAACAGAAGGGGCTGAAACAGAGGTTCTGAAATAGAGGGGCTGAAAGAGAGGGCGAGAAAAAGAGGGGCTGAAACAGAGGGGCTGAAACAGAGGGGCTGAAACAGAGGGCGAGAGACAGAGGGCGAGAAACAGAGGGGCTGAAACAGATGGCGAGAAGCAGAGTGGCTGAAACAGTGGGTGAGAAAAAGAGGGGCTGAAACAGAGGAGCTGAAACAAAGGGGTTGAAACAGAGGGCGAGAAACGGAGGGGCTGAAACAGAGGGGCTGAAACAGAGGGCGAGAAACAGAGGGGCTGAAACAGAGGGCGAGAAACCGAGGGGCTGAAACAGAGGGTGAGAAACCGAGGGGCGGAACAGAGGGGCTGAAACAGAGGGGCTGAAACAGAGGGGCTGAAACAGATGTCGAGAAACAGAGGGGCTGAAACAGAGGGGCTGAAACAGATGGGCTGAAACAGAGGGCGAGAAACCGAGGGGCTGAAACCGAGGGGCTGAAACAGGGGGCGAGAAACAGAGGGCGAGAAACAGAGGGGCTGAAACAGAGGGGCTGAAACAGCGGGGCTGAAACAGAGGGCTAGAAACAGAGGGGCTGAAACAGAGGGGCTGAAACAGAGGGGCTGAAACAGAGGGGCTGAAACAGAGGGCGAGAAACAGAGGGGCTGAAACAGAGGGGCTGAAACAGAGAGGCTGAAAGAGAGGGGGAGAAACAGAGGGCGAGAAACAGAGGGGCTGAAACAGAGGGGCTGAAACAGGGGACGAGAAACAGAGCGTCTGAAACAGAGGGGCTGAAACTGAGGGTGAGAAACAGAAGGGCTGAAACAGAGGGCGAGAAACAGAGGGGCTGAAACAGAGGGGCTGAAACAGAGGGGCTGAAACAGAGGGGCTGAAATAGAGGGGCTGAAACAGAGGGGCTGAAACAGAGGGCGAGAAACCGAGGGGCTGAACAGAGGGGCTGAAACAGAGTGGCTGAAACAGAGGGGTGAAACAGAGTGGCTGAAACAGAGGGCGAGAAACAGAGGGGCTGAAACAGAGGGGCTGAAACTGAGGGGCTGAAACAGAGGGCGAGAAACCGAGGCGCTGAAACAGAGGGGCTGAAACATGGGGCGAGAATCAGAGGGCAAGAAACAGAGGGGCTGAAACAGAGGGGCTGAATCAGAGGGGCTGAAACAGTGGGCTAGAAACAGAGGGGCTGAAACAGAGGGGCTGAAACAGAGGGGCAGAAACAGAGGGGCTGAAACAGAGGGCGAGAAACAGAGGGGCTGAAACAGAGGGGCTGAAACAGAGGGCGAGAAACAGAGGGCGAGAAACAGAGGGGCTGAAACAGAGGGCGAGAAACAGAGGGGCTGAAACAGAGGGGCTGAAACAGGGGGCGAGAAACAGAGGGGCTGAAACAGAGGGGCTGAAACAGGGGACGAGTAACAGAGGGGCTGAAACAGAGGGGCTGAAACAGGGGGCGAGAAACAGCGGGCGAGAAACAGGGGGGCTGAAACAGAGGGGCTGAAACAGAGGGGCTGAAACAGAGGGGCTGAAACAGAGGGCGAGAAACAGAGGGGCTGAAACAGAGGGCGATAAACAGAGGGGCTGAAACAGAGGGGCTGAAACAGAGTGGCTGAAACAGAGGGCGAGAAACCGAGGGGCTGAAACAGAAGGGCTGAAACAGAGGGCGAGAAACAGAGGGGCTGAAACAGAGGGCGAGAAACCGAGGGGCTGAAACAGAGGGGCTGAAACAGAGGTGCTGAAACAGAGGGGCTGAAACAGAAGGCGAGAAACAGAGGGCGAGAAACAGAGGGGCATGAAACAGAAATGCTGAAACAGAGGGGCTGAAACAGAGGGCGAGAAACAGAGGGGCTGAAACAGAGGGCGAGAAACCGATGGGGCTGAAACAGAGGGGCTGAAACAGAGGGGCTGAAACAGAGGGCGAGAAACAGAGGGGCTGAATAATGGGGCGAGAAACAGAGGGCGAGAAACAGAGGGGCTGAAACAGAGGCCGAGAAACAGAGGGGCTGAATAATAGGGCGAGAAACAGAGGGGCTGAAACAGAGGAGTTGAAACAGAGGGGCTGAAACAGACGGCGAGAAACCGAGGGGCTGAAACAGAGGGCGAGAAACAGAGGGGCTGAAACAGATGGGCTGAAACAGAGGGGCTGAAACAGAGGGTGAGAAACAGAGGGGCTGAAACAGAGGGGCTGAAACAGAGGGCGAGAAGCAGAGGGGCTGAAACAGTGGGTGAGAAAAAGAGGGGCTGAAACAGAGGAGCTGAAACAGAGGGGCTGAAACAGAGGGCGAGAAACATAGGGGCTGAAACAGAGGGCGAGAAACCGAGGGGCTGAAACAGAGGGCGAGAAACAGAGGGGCTGAAACAGAGGGGCTGAAACAGAGGGCGAGAAACAGTGGGGCTGAAACAGTGGGCGAGAAACAGAGGGGCTGAAACAGAGGGGCTGAAACAGAGGGCGAGAACCAGAGGGGCTGAAACAGAGGGCGAGAAACTGTGGGGCTGAAACAGAGGGGCTGAAACAGAGGGGCTGAAACAGAGGGCGAGAAACCGAGGGGCTGAAACAGAGGGCGAGAAACAGAGGGGCTGAAACAGAGGGGCTGAAACAGGGGGCGAGAAACAGAGGGCGAGAAACCGAGGGGCTGAAACAGAGGGGCTGAAACAGAGGGGCTGAAACAGAGGGCGTGAAACAGAGGGCTGAAACAGAGGGGCTGAAACAGAGGGGCTGAAACAGAGGGGGAGAAAAAGAGGGGCTGAAACAGAGGGCGAGAAACAGAGAGCGAGATACAGTGGGGCTGAAACAGAAGGGCTGAAACAGTGGGGCTGAAACAGAGGGCGAGAAACAGAGGTGCTGAAACAGAGGGCGAGAAACTGAGGGGCTGAAACAGAGGGGCTGAAACAGAGGGGCTGAAACAGAGGGCGAGAATCCGAGGGGCTGAAACAGAGGGCGAGAAACAGAGGGGCTGAAATAGAGGGGCTGAAACAGAGTGCGAGAAACAGAGGGGCTGAAACAGAGGGCAAGAAACAGAGGGGCTGAAACATAGGGGCTGAAACAGAGGGCGAGAAACCAAAGGGCTGAAACAGAGGGGCTGAAACAGGGGGCGAGAAACAGAGAGCGGCAAACAGAGGGGCTGAAACAGAGGGGCTGAAACAGAGGGGCTGAAAAAGGGGGCGAGAAACAGAGGGGCTGAATCAGAGGTGCTGAAATGGGGGCGAGAGACAGAGGGGCTGAAACAGAGGGCGAGAGACAGAGGGGCTGAAACAGAGGGGCTGAAACAGAGGGCGAGAAACAGAGGGGCTGAAACAGAGGGGCTGAAACAGAGGGCGAGAAACCGAGGGGCTGAACAGAGGGGCTGAAACAGAGGGGCTGAAACAGAGAGGCTGAAACAGAGGGGGAGAAACAGAGGGGCAGAAACAGAGGGCGAGAAACAGAAGGGCTGAAACAGAGGGGCTGAAACAGAGGGGCTGAAACAGAGGGCGAGAAACCGAGGGGCTGAAACAGAGGGGCTGAAACAGGGGGCGAGAAACAGAGGGCGAGAAACAGAGGGGCTGAAACAGAGGGGCTGAAACAGAGGGGCTGAAACAGAGGGCTAGAAACAGAGGGGCTGAAACAGAGGGGCTGAAACAGAGGTGCTGAAACAGAGGGCGAGAAACAGAGGGGCTGAAACAGAGGGGCTTAAACAGAGGGCGAGAAACAGAGGGCGAGAAACAGAGGGGCAGAAACAGAGGGCGAGAAACAGAGGGGCTGAAACAGAGGGGCTGAAACAGGGGGCGAGAAACAGAGGGGCTGAAACAGAGGAGCTGAAAAAGGGGGCGAGAAACAGAGGGGCTGAAACAGAGGGGCTGAAACAGGGGGCGAGAAACAGCGGGCGAGGAACAGGGGGGCTGAAACAGAGGGGCTGAAACAGAGGGCGAGAAACAGAGGGGCTGAAACAGAGGGCGAGAAACAGAGGGGCTGAAACAGAGGGGCTGAAACAGAGGGGCTGAAACAGAGGGCGAGAAACAGAGGGGCTGAAACAGAGGGGCTGAAACAGAGGGCGAGAAACAGAGGGGCTGAAACAGAGGGCGAGAAACCGAGGGGCTGAAACAGACGGGCTGAAACAGAGGGGCTGAATCGGAGGGGCTGAATGAGTGTGGCTGAATCAGAGGGGCTGAAACAGAGTGGCTGAAACAGAGGGGCTGAAACAGAGGGCGAGAAACAGAGGGGCTGAAACAGAGGGCGAGAAACCGAGGGGCTGAAACAGAGGGCGAGAAACAAAGGGGCTGAAACAGAGGGGCTGAAACAGAGGGGCTGAAACAGAGCAGCTGAATCAGAGTGGCTGATTCAGAGGGGCTGAAACAGAGGGGCTGAATCAGAGGAGCTGAAACAGAGGGCGAGAAACAGAGGGGCTGAAACAGAGAGCGAGAATCAGAGGGGCAGAAACAGAGGGCGAGAAACAGAGTGGCTGAAACAGAGGGGCTGAAACAGAGGGGCTGAATCAGAGGGGCTGAATGAGTGTGGCTGAATCAGAGGGGCTGAAACAGTGTGGCTGAAACAGAGGGGCTGAAACAGAGGCGCTGGAACAGAGGGGGAGAAACAGAGGGGCTGAAACAGAGGGGCTGAATCAGAGGGGCAGAAACAGAGGGCGAGAAACAGAGGGGCTGAAACAGAGGGCGAGAAACAGAGGGGCAGAAACAGAGGGGCTGAAACAGAGGGGCTGAAACAGAGGGGCTGAAACAGAGGGCGAGAAACACAGAGGCTGAAACGGTGGGCGAGAAACAGAGGGGCTGAAACAGAGGGCGAGAAACAGAGGGGCTGAAACAGAGGGCGAGAAACAGAGGGGCTGAAACAGACGGGCTGAAACAGAGGGGCTGAAACAGAGGGCGAGAAACAGAGGGGCTGAAACAGAGGGCGAGAAACATAGGGCGAGAAACAGAGGGGCTGAAACACAGGGCCTGAAACAGAGGGCGAGAAACAGAGGGGCTGAAACAGAGGGCGAGAAACCGAGGGGCTGAAACAGAGGGCGAGAAACAAAGGGGCTGAAACAGAGGGGCTGAAACAGAGGGGCTGAAACAGAGCAGCTGAATCAGAGGGGCTCATTCAGAGGGGCTGAAACAGAGGGGCTGAATCAGAGGGGCTGAAACAGAGGGTGAGAAACAGAGGGGCTGAAGTAGAGGGCGTGAAACAGAGGGGCAGAAACAGAGGGCGAGAAACAGAGGGGCTGAAACAGAGGGGCTGAAACAGAAGGGCTGAAACAGAGGGGCTGAAACAGAGGGCGAGAAACAGAGGGGCTGAATCAGAGGGGCTGAATTAGAGGGGCTGAAACAGAGGGGCTGAAACAGAGGGCGAGTAAAAGAGGGGCTGAATCAGAGGGGCTGAATTAGAGGGGCTGAAAGAGAGGGGCTGAAACTGAGGGGCTGAAACAGAGGGGCTGAAACAGAGGGGCTGAAACAGAGGGGCTGATACAGAGGTCGAGAAAAAGAGAGTCTGAATCAGAGGGGCTGAAACAGAGGGTGAGAAACAGAGGGGCTGAAACAGAGGGCGAGAAACTGAGTGGCTGAAACAGACGGGCTGAAACAGAGGGGCTGAAAAAGAGGGCGAAAAACAGAGGGGCCGAAACAGAGGCCGAGAAACAGAGGGGCTGAAACAGAGGGGCTGAATCGGAGGGGCTGAATGTGTGTGGCTGAATCAGAGGGGCTGTAACAGAGTGGCTGAAACAGAGGGGCTGAAACAGAGGGGCTGGAACAGAGCGGGAGAAACAGAGGGGCTGAAACAGAGGGGCTGAATCAGAGAGGCTGAAACAGAGGGCTAGAAACAGACGGACTGAAACAGACGGCGAGAAAGAGAGGGGCAGAAACAGAGGGCGAGAAACAGAGGGGCTGAAACAGAGTGGCTCAAACACAGGGCTAAAAACAGAGGGGCTGAAACAGAGGGCTAGAAACAGAGGGTGAGAAACTGAGTGCGAGAAACAGAGGGGATGAAACAGAGGGGCTGAAACAGAGGGGCTGAAACAGAGGGGCTGAATCAGAGGGGCTGAAACAGAGGGGCTGAATCAGAGGGGCTGAAACAGAAGGCGAGAAACAGAGGGGCTGAAACAGAGGGCGAGAAACAGAGGGGCTGAAACAGAGGGGCTGAAACAGAGGGCGAGAAACAGAGGGGCCGAAACAGAGGGGCTGAAACAGAGCGGCTGAAACAGAGGGCGAGAAACAGAGGGGCTGAAACAGAGGGCGAGAAACAGAGGGGCTGAAACAGAGGGCGAGAAACAGAGGGGCTGAAACAGAGGGGCTGAAACAGAGGGGCTGAAACAGAGGGCGAGAAACAGAGGGGTTGAAACAGAGGGCGAGAAACAGTGGGGCTGAATCAGAGGGCGAGAAACAGAGGGGCTGAAACAGAGGGGCTGAAACAGAGGACGAGAAACAGAGGTGCTGAATCAGAGGGGCTGAATCAGAGGGGCTGAAACAGAGGGGCTGAAACAGAGGGCGAGAAACAAACGGGCTCAAACAGCGGGCGAGAAACAGAGGGCGAGAAACAGAGGGGCTGAAACAGAGGGCGAGAAACCCAGGGGCTGAAACAGAGGGGCTGAAACAGAGGAGCTGAAACAGAGGGGCTGAAACAGAGGGCGAGAAACCGAGGGGCTGAAACAGAGGGGCTGAAACAGAGGGCGAGAAGCAGAGGGGCTGAAACAGTGGGTGAGAAAAAGAGGGGCTGAAACAGAGGAGCTGAAACAGAGGGTCTGAAACAGAGGGCGAGAAACAGATGGGCGGAAACAGAGGGCGAGAAACCGAGGGGCTGAAACAGAGGGCGAGAAACAGAGGGGCTGAAACAGAGGGGCTGAAACAGAGGGCGAGAAACAGAGGGCGAGAAACAGAGGGGCTGAAACAGAGGGCGAGAAACAGAGGGGCTAAAACAGAGGGGCTGAAACAGGGGGCGAGAAACAGAGGGGCTGAAACAGAGGGGCTGAAACAGAGGGTGAGAAACAGAGGTGCTGAAACAGAGGGCGAGAAACCGAGGGGCTGAAACAGAGGGCTGAAACAGAGGGGCTGAAACAGAGGGGCTGAAACAGAGGGGCTGAAACAGAGGGGCTGAAACAGAGGGCGAGAAACCGAGGGGCTGAAACAGAGGGCGAGGAACCGAGCGGCTGAACAGGGGGGCTGAAACAGATGGGCTGAAACAGAGTGCGAGAAACAGAGGGGCTGAAACAGAGGGCGAGAAACAGAGGGGCTGAAACAGAGGGCGAGAAACCGAGGGGCTGAAACAGAGGGGCTGAAACAGAGGTGCTGAAACAGAGGGGCTGAAACAGAAGGCGAGAAACAGAGGGCGTGAAACAGACGGCGAGAAACAGAGGGGCTGAAGCAGAAGGGCTGAAACAGAAGGGCTGAAACAGAGGGGCTGAAATAGAGGGCGAGAAACAGAGGGGCTGAAACAGAGGGGCTGAAACAGGGGGCGAGAAACAGAGGGCGAGAAACAGAGGGGCTGAAACAGAGGGGCTGAAACAGAGGGCCTGAAACTGAGGGCTAGAAACAGAGGGGCTGAAACAGAGGGGCTGAAACAGCGGGGCTGAAACAGAGGGCGAGAAACAGAGGGGCTGAAACAGAGGGGCTGAAACAGAGGGGCTGAAACAGAGGGGCTGAAACAGAGGGCGAGAAACAGAGGGCGAGAAACAGAGGGGCTGAAACAGAGGGCGAGAAACAGAGGGGCTGAAACAGAGGGTCTGAAACAGGGGGCGAGAAACAGAGGGGATGAAACAGAGGGTCTGAAACATGGGGCGAGAAACAGAGGGGCTGAAAGAGAGGGGCTGAAACAGGGGGCGAGAAACAGGGGGCGAGAAACAGAGGGGCTGAAACAGAGGGCGAGAAACAGAGGGGCTGAAACAGTGGGGCTGAAACAGAGGGCGAGAAAAAGAGGGGCTGAAACAGAGGGGCTGAAACAGAGGGGCTGAAAGAGAGGGCGAGAAAAAGAGGGGCTGAAACAGAGGGGCTGAAACAGAGGGGCTGAAACAGAGGGCGAGAAACAGAGGGGCTGAAACAGAGGGGCTGAAACAGAGGGCGAGAATCCGAGGGGCTGAAACAGAGGGCGAGAAACAGAGGGGCTGAAGCAGAGGGGCTGAAACAGAGGGCGAGAAACAGAGGGGCTGAAACAGAGGGCGAGAAACAGAGGGGCTGAAACAGAGGGGCTGAAACAGAGGGCGAGAAACCGAGGGGCTGAAACAGAGGGCGAGAAACCGAGGGGCTGAACAGAGGGGCTGAAACAGAGGAGCTGAAACAGAGGGGCTGAAACAGAGGGCGAGAAACAGAGAGGCTGAAACAGAGGGCGAGAAACAGAGGGGTTGAAACAGAGGGGCTGAAACAAAGGGGCTGAAACAGAGGGGCTGAAACAGAGGGCGAGAAACCGAGGGGCTGAAACAGTGGGGCTGAAAGAGGGGGCGAGAAACAGAGGGCGAGAAACAGAGGGGCTGAAACAGAGGGGCTGAAACAGAGGGGCTGAAACAGAGGGCTAGAAACAGAGGGGCTGAAACAGAGGGGCTGAAACAGAGGGGCTGGAATAGAGGGGCTGAAACAGAGGGGCTGAAACAGAGGGCGAGAAACAGAGGGCGAGAAACAGAGGGGCTGAAACAGTGGGCGAGAAACAGAGGGGCTGAAACAGAGGGGCTGAAACAGAGGGGCTGAAACAAAGGGGCTGGAACAGAGGGGCTGAAACAGAGGGCCTGAAACAGAGGGGCTGAAGCAAAGGGGCTGGAACAGAGGGGCTGAAACAGAGGGGCTGAAACAGAGGGGCTGAAACAGTGGGGCTGAAACAGGGGGCGAGATACAGAGGGGCTGAAACAGAGTGGCTGAAACAGAGGGGCTGAAACAGAGTGCTACAAACAGAGGGGCCGAAACAGAGGGGCTGAAACAGAGGGGCTGGAACAGAGGGGCTGAAACAGAGGGGCTGAAACAGAGGGCGAGAAACAGAGGGCGAGAAACAGAGGGGCTGAAACAGAGGGCGAGAAACAGAGGGGCTGAAACAGAGGGGCTGAAACAGAGGGGCTGAAACAGAGGGCGAGAAACCGAGGGGCTGAAACAGAGGTCGAGAAACAGAGGGGCTGAAACAGAGGGCGAGAAACCGAGGGGCTGAAACAGAGGGGCCGAAACAGAGGTGCTGAAACAGAGGGGCTGAAACAGAAGGCGAGAAACAGAGGGCGAGAAACAGAGGGCGAGAAACAGAGGGGCTGAAACAGAGGGGCTGAAACAGAAGGGCTGAAACAGAGGGGCTGAAACAGAGGGCGAGAAACAGAGGGGCTGAAACAGAGGGCGAGAAACCGAGGGGCTGAAACAGTGTGGCTGAAACAGAGGGGCTGAAACAGAGGGGCTGAAACTGAGGGCGAGAAACAGAGGGCGAGAAACAGAGGGGCTGAAACAGAGGGCGAGAAACAGAGGGGCTGAAACAAAGGGGCTGAAACAGTGGGCGAGAAACAGAGGGTCTGAAACAGAGGGGCTAAAAAAGTGGGTCTGAAACAGAGGGCGAGAAACAGAAGGGCTGATACAATGGGGTTGAAACAGAGGGGCTGAAACAGGGGGCGAGAAACAGAGGGCGAGAAACAGAGGGGCTGAAACAGAGGGGCTGAAACAGAGTGCGAGAAACAGAAGGGCTGAAACAGTGGGGCTGAAACAGAGGGTGAGAAACCGAGGGGTGAAACAGAGGGGCTGAAACAGAGGGGCTGAAACAGAGGGCGAGAAACCGAGGGGCTCAAACAGAGGCTGAGAAACAGAGGGGCTGAAACAGAGGGGCTGAAACAGAGGGGCTCAAACAGAGGGGCTAAAACAGAGGGCGAGAAACAGAGGGGCTGAAACAGAGGGGCTGAAACAGAGGGGCTGAAACAGAGGGCGAGAAACCGAGGGGCTGAAACAGAGGGCGAGAAACAGAGGGGCTGAAACAGAGGGGCTGAAACAGAGGGGCTGAAACAGAGGGCGAGAAACCGAGGGTCTGAAACCGAGGGCAAGAAACAGAGGTGCTGAAACAGAGGGGCTCAAACAGAGGGGCTGAAACAGAGGGCGAGAAACAGAGGGGCTGAATAAGAGGGCGAGAAACAGAGGGGCTGAAACAGAGGAGCTGAAACAGAGGGGCTGAAACAGAGGGCGAGAAACCGAGGGGCTGAAACAGAGTGGCTGAAACAGAGGGGCTGAAACAGAGGGCGAGAAGCAGAGGGGCTGAAACAGTGTGTGGGAAAAAGAGGGGCTGAAACAGAGGAGCTGAAACAGAGGGTCTGAAACAGAGGGCGAGAAACAGAGGGGCTGAAACAGAGGGGCTGAAACAGAGGGCGAGAAACAGATGGCGAGTAACAGAGGGGCTGAAACAGAGGGCGAGAAACAGAGGGGCTGAAACAGAGGGGCTGAAACAGGGGGCGAGAAACAGAGGGGCTGAAACAGTGGGGCTGAAACAGAGGGCGAGAAACAGAGGGGCTGAAACAGAGGGGCTGAAACAGAGGGCTGAAACAGAGGAGCTGAAACAGAGGGGCTGAAACAGAGGGCGAGAAACCGAGGGGCTGAAACAGAGGGGCTGAAACAGAGGGGCTGAAACAGAGGGGCTGAAACAGAGGGCGAGAAGCAGAGGGGCTGAAACAGTGTGTGGGAAAAAGAGGGGCTGAAACAGAGGGCGAAAAACCGAGGGGCTGAAACAGAGGGCGAGAAACAGAGGGGCTGAAACAGAGGGGCTGAAACAGAGGGCGAGAAACAGATGGCGAGTAACAGAGGGGCTGAAACAGAGGGCGAGAAACAGTGGGGCTGAAACAGAGGGGCTGAAACAGGGGGCGAGAAACAGAGGGGCTGAAACAGAGGGGCTGAAACAGAGGGTGAGAAATTGAGGGGCTGAAACAGAGGGCGAGAAACAGTGGGGCTGAAACAGAGGGCGAGAAACAGAGGGGCTGAAACAGAGGGGCTGAAACAGAGGGCTGAAACAGAGGGGCTGAAACAGAGGGCGAGAAACCGAGGGCGAGAAACCGAGCGGCTGAACAGGGGGGCTGAAACAGATGGGCTGAAACAGAGTGCGAGAAACAGAGGGGCTGAAACAGAGGGCGAGAAACAGAGGGGCTGAAACAGAGGGAGAGAAACCGAGGCGCTGAAGCAGAGGGCGAGAAACAGACGGCGAGAAACAGAGGGGCTGAAGCAGAGGGGCTGAAACAGAAGGGCTGAAACAGAGGAGCTGAAACAGAGGGCGAGAAACAGAGGGGCTGAAACAGAGGGGCTGAAACAGGGGGCGAGAAACAGAGGGCGAGAAACAGAGGGGCTGAAACAGAGGGGCTGAAACAGAGGGCCTGAAACTGAGGGCTAGAAACAGAGGGGCTGAAACAGAGGGGCTGAAACAGCGGGACTGAAACAGAGGGCGAGAAACAGAGGGGCTGAAACAGAGGGGCTGAAACAGAGGGGCTGAAACAGAGGGCGAGAAACAGAGGGCGAGAAACAGAGGGGCTGAAACAGAGGGCGAGAAACAGAGGGGCTGAAACAGAGGGTCTGAAACAGGGGGCGAGAAACAGAGGGGCTGAAACAGAGGGGCTGAAACATGGTGCGAGAAACAGAGGGGCTGAAAGAGAGGGTCTAAAACAGGGGGCGAGAAACAGGGGGTGAGAAACAGAGGGGCTGAAACAGAGGGCGAGAAACAGAGGGGCTGAAACAGTGGGGCTGAAACAGAGGGCGAGAAAAAGAGGGGCTGAAACAGAGGGGCTGAAACAGAGGGGCTGAAAGAGAGAGCGAGAAAAAGAGGGGCTGAAACAGAGGGGCTGAAACAGAGGGGCTGAAACAGAGGGCGAGAAACAGAGGGGCTGAAACAGAGGGGCTGAAACAGAGGGCGAGAGACAGAGGGGCTGAAACAGAGGGGCTGAAACAGAGGGGCTGAAACAGAGGGCGAGAATCCGAGGGGCTGAAACCGAGGGCGAGAAACAGAGGGGCTGAAACAGAGGGGCTGAAACAGAGGGGCTGAAACAGAGGGTGAGAAACAGAGGGGCTGAAACAGAGGGCGAGAAACAGAGGGGCTGAAACAGAGGGCGAGAAACAGAGGGGCTGAAACAGAGGGCAAGAAACCGAGGGGCTGAAACAGAGGGCGAGAAACCGAGGGGTTGAACAGAGGGGCTGAAACAGAGGGGCTGAAACAGAGGGGCTGAAACAGAGGGCGAGAAACAGAGGGGCTGAAACAGAGGGCGAGAAACAGAGGGGCTGAAACAGAGGGGCTGAAACAAATGGGCTGAAACAGAGGGGCTGAAACAGAGGGCGAGAAACCGAGGGGCTGAAACAGTGGGGCTGAAACAGGGGGCGAGAAACAGAGGGCGAGAAACAGAAGGGCTGAAACAGAGGGGCTGAAACAGAGGGGCTGAAACAGAGGGCTAGAAACAGAGGGGCTGAAACAGAGGGGCTGAAACAGAGGGGCTGGAACAGAGGGGCTGAAACAGAGGGGCTGAAACAGAGGGCGAGAAACAGAGGGCGAGAAACAGAGGGGCTGAAACAGAGGGCGAGAAACAGAGGGGCTGAAACAGAGGGGCTGAAACAGAGGGCGAGAAACCGAGGGGCTGAAACAGAGGGCGAGAAACCGAGGGGCTGAAACAGAGGGGCTGAAACAGAGGGCGAGAAAAAGAGGGCGAGAAACAGAGGGCGAGAAACAGAGGGGCTGAAACAGAGGGGCTGAAACAGAGGGCGAGAAACCGAGGGGCTGAAACAGAGGGGCTGAAACTGTGGGCGAGAAACAGAGGGGCTGAAACAGAGGGGCTGAAACAGAGGGGCTGAAACAGGGGGCGAGAAACAGAGGGCGATAAACAGAGGGGCTGAAACAGCGGGGCTGAAACAGAGGGCGAGAAAAAGAAGGGCTGAAACAGTGGGGCTGAAACAGAGGGTGAGAAACCGAGGGGTGAAACAGAGGGGCTGAAACAGAGGGGCTGAAACAGAGGGCGAGAAACCGAGGTGCTCAAACAGAGGGTGAGAAACAGAGGGGCTGAAACAGAGGGGCTGCAACAGAGGGGCTCAAACAGAGGGGCTAAAACAGAGGGCGAGAAACCGAGGGGTTGAAACAGAGGGCGAGAAACAGAGGGGCTGAAACAGAGGGGCTGAAACAGAGGGGCTGAAACAGAGGAGCTGAAACAGAGGGGCTGAAACAGAGGGCGAGAAACCGAGGGGTTGAAACAGAGGGGCTGAAACAGAGGGGCTGAAACAGAGGGGCTGAAACAGAGGGCGAGAAGTAGAGGGGCTGAAACAGTGGGTGAGAAAAAGAGGTGCTGAAACAGAGGAGCTGAAACAGAGGGTCTGAAACAGAGGGCGAGAAACAGAGGGGCAGAAACAGTGGCGCTGAAACAGAGGGCGAGAAACAGAGGGCGAGAAACAGAGGGGCTGAAACAGAGGGCGAGAAACCGAGTGGCTGAACAGAGGGGCTGAAACAGATGGGCTGAAACAGAGGGCGAGAAACAGAAGGGCTGAAACAGTGGGGCTGAAACAGAGGGTGAGAAACCGAGGGGTGAAACAGAGGGGCTGAAACAGAGGGGCTGAAACAGAGGGCGAGAAACCGAGGTGCTCAAACAGAGGGTGAGAAACAGAGGGGCTGAAACAGAGGGGCTGAAACAGAGGGGCTCAAACAGAGGTGCTAAAACATAGGGCGAGAAACCGAGGGGTTGAAACAGAGGGCGTGAAACAGTGGGGCTGAAACAGAGGGGCTGAAACAGAGGGGCTGAAACAGAGGGCGAGAAACCGACGGGCTGAAACAGAGGGCGAGAAACAGAGGGGCTGAAACAGAGGGGCTCAAACAGAGGGGCTGAAACAGAGGGCGAGAAACAGAGGGGCTGAATAAGAGAGCGAGAAACAGAGGGGCTGAAACAGAGGGCGAGAAACAGAGGGGCTGAAACAGAGGGGCTGAAACAGAGGGCGAGAAGCAGAGGGGCTGAAACAGTGGGTGAGAAAAAGAGGTGCTGAAACAGAGGAGCTGAAACAGAGGGGCTGAAACAGAGGGGCTGAAACAGAGGGCGAGAAGCAGAGGGGCTGAATAAGAGAGCGAGAAACAGAGGGGCTGAAACAGAGGGCGAGAAACAGAGGGGCTGAAACAGAGGGGCTGAAACAGAGGGCGAGAAGCAGAGGGGCTGAAACAGTGGGTGAGAAAAAGAGGTGCTGAAACAGAGGAGCTGAAACAGAGGGTCTGAAACAGAGGGCGAGAAACAGAGGGGCAGAAACAGTGGGGCTGAAACAGAGGGCGAGAAACAGAGGGCGAGAAACAGAGGGGCTGAAACAGAGGGCGAGAAACCGAGTGGCTGAACAGAGGGGCTGAAACAGATGGGCTGAAACAGAGGGCGAGAAACAGAGGGGCTGAAACAGAGGGCGAGAAACCGAGGGGCTGAAACAGAGGGGCTGAAACAGAGGAGCTGAAACAGAGGGGCTGAAACAGAGGGCGAGAAACCGAGGGGCTGAAACAGAGGTGCTGAAACAGAGGGCGAGAAGCAGAGGGGCTGAAACAGTGGGTGAGAAAAAGTGGGGCTGAAACAGAGGAGCTGAAACAGAGGGTCTGAAACAGAGGGCGAGAAACAGATGGGCGGAAACAGAGGGCGAGAAACCGAGGGTGTGAAACAGAGGGCGAGAAACAGAGGGGCTGAAACAGAGGGGCTGAAACAGAGGGCGAGAAACAGAGGGCGAGAAACAGAGGGGCTGAAACAGAGGGGCTGAAACAGGGGGCGAGAAACAGAGGGGCTGAAACAGAGGGGCTGAAACAGAGGGTGAGAAACAGAGGGGCTGAAACAGAGGGCGAGAAACAGAGGGGCTGAAACAGAGGGCGAGAAACAGAGGGGCTGAAACAGAGGGGCTGAAACAAGGGGCGAGAAACAGAGGGGCTGAAACAGAGGGGCTGAAACAGAGGGTGAGAAACAGAGGGGCTGAAACAGAGGGCGAGAAACAGAGGGGCTGAAACAGAGGGCGAGAAACAGAGGTGCTGAAACAGAGGGGCTGAAACAGAGGGCTGAAACAGAGGGGCTGAAACAGAGGGCGAGAAACCGAGGGGCTGAAACAGAGGGCGAGAAACCGAGCGGCTGAACAGGGGGGCTGAAACAGATGGGCTGAAACAGAGTGCGAGAAACAGAGGGGCTGAAACAGAGGGCGAGAAACAGAGGGGCTGAAACAGAGGGCGAGAAACCGAGGGGCTGAAACAGAGGGGCTGAAACAGAGGGCGAGAAACCGAGGGGCTGAAACAGAGGGGCTGAAACAGAGGTGCTGAAACAGAGGGGCTGAAACAGAAGGCGAGAAACAGAGGACGAGAAACAGAGGGCGAGAAACAGAGGGGCTGAAACAGAGGGCGAGAAACCGAGGGGCAGAAACAGTGTGGCTGAAACAGAGGTGCTGAAACAGAGGGGCTGAAACTGAGGGCGAGAAACAGAGGGCGAGAAACAGAGGGGCTGAAACAGAGGGCGAGAAACAGAGGGGCTGAAACAGAGGGGCTGAAACAGTTGGCGAGAAACAGAGGGGCTGAAACAGAGGGCGAGAAACCGAGGGGCTGAAACAGAGGGGCTGAAACAGAGGGCGAGAAACCGAGGGGCTGAAACAGAGGGGCTGAAACAGAGGTGCTGAAACAGAGGGGCTGAAACAGAAGGCGAGAAACAGAGGACGAGAAACAGAGGGCGAGAAACAGAGGGGCTGAAACAGAGGGCGAGAAACCGAGGGGCAGAAACAGTGTGGCTGAAACAGAGGTGCTGAAACAGAGGGGCTGAAACTGAGGGCGAGAAACAGAGGGCGAGAAACAGAGGGGCTGAAACAGAGGGCGAGAAACAGAGGGGCTGAAACAGAGGGGCTGAAACAGTTGGCGAGAAACAGAGGGGCTGAAACTGAGGGTCTGAAACAGAGGGCGAGAAACAGAAGGGCTGAAACAATGGGGCTGAAACAGAGGGGCTGAAATAGGGGGCGAGAAACAGAGGGCGAGAAACAGAGGGGCTGAAACAGAGGGGCTGAAACAGAGGGCGAGAAACAGAAGGGCTGAAACAGTGGGGCTGAAACAGAGGGTGAGAAACCGAGGGGTGAAACAGAGGGGCTTAAACAGAGGGGCTGAAACAGAGGGCGAGAAACCGAGGGGCTCAAACAGAGGCTGAGAAACAGAGGGGCTGAAACAGAGGGGCTGAAACAGAGGGGCTCAAACAGAGGGGCTAAAACAGAGGGCGAGAAACCGAGGGGTTGAAACAGAGGGCGAGAAACAGAGGGGCTGAAACAGAGGGGCTGAAACAGAGGGGATGAAACAGAGGGCGAGAAACAGAGGGGCTGAAACAGAGGGCGAGAAACCGAGGGGCTGAAACCGAGGGCGAGAAACAGAGGTGCTGAAACAGAGTGGCTCAAACAGAGGGGCTGAAACAGAGGGCGAGAAACAGAGGGGCTGAATAAGAGGGCGAGAAACAGAGGGGCTGAAACAGAGGAGCTGAAACAGAGGGGCTGAAACAGAGGGCGAGAAACCGAGGGGCTGAAACAGAGGGGCTGAAACAGAGGAGCTGAAACAGAGGGGCTGAAACAGAGGGCGAGAAACCGAGGGGCTGAAACAGAGGGGCTGAAACAGAGGGCGAGAAGCAGAGGGGCTGAAACAGTGGGTGAGAAAAAGAGGGGCTGAAACAGAGGAGCTGAAACAGAGGGTCTGAAACAGAGGGCGAGAAACAGATGGGCGGAAACAGAGGGCGAGAAACCGAGGGGCTGAAACAGAGGGCGAGAAACAGAGGGGCTGAAACAGAGGGGCTGAAACAGAGGGCGAGAAACAGAGGGCGAGAAACAGAGGGGCTGAAACAGAGGGCGAGAAACAGAGGGGCTAAAACAGAGGGGCTGAAACAGGGGGCGAGAAACAGAGGGGCTGAAACAGAGGGGCTGAAACAGAGGGTGAGAAACAGAGGTGCTGAAACAGAGGGCGAGAAACCGAGGGGCTGAAACAGAGGGCTGAAACAGAGGGGCTGAAACAGAGGGGCTGAAACAGAGGGGCTGAAACAGAGGGGCTGAAACAGAGGGCGAGAAACCGAGGGGCTGAAACAGAGGGCGAGGAACCGAGCGGCTGAACAGGGGGGCTGAAACAGATGGGCTGAAACAGAGTGCGAGAAACAGAGGGGCTGAAACAGAGGGCGAGAAACAGAGGGGCTGAAACAGAGGGCGAGAAACCGAGGGGCTGAAACAGAGGGGCTGAAACAGAGGTGCTGAAACAGAGGGGCTGAAACAGAAGGCGAGAAACAGAGGGCGTGAAACAGACGGCGAGAAACAGAGGGGCTGAAGCAGAAGGGCTGAAACAGAAGGGCTGAAACAGAGGGGCTGAAATAGAGGGCGAGAAACAGAGGGGCTGAAACAGAGGGGCTGAAACAGGGGGCGAGAAACAGAGGGCGAGAAACAGAGGGGCTGAAACAGAGGGGCTGAAACAGAGGGCCTGAAACTGAGGGCTAGAAACAGAGGGGCTGAAACAGAGGGGCTGAAACAGCGGGGCTGAAACAGAGGGCGAGAAACAGAGGGGCTGAAACAGAGGGGCTGAAACAGAGGGGCTGAAACAGAGGGGCTGAAACAGAGGGCGAGAAACAGAGGGGCTGAAACAGAGGGCGAGAAACAGAGGGGCTGAAACAGAGGGTCTGAAACAGGGGGCGAGAAACAGAGGGGATGAAACAGAGGGTCTGAAACATGGGGCGAGAAACAGAGGGGCTGAAAGAGAGGGGCTGAAACAGGGGGCGAGAAACAGGGGGCGAGAAACAGAGGGGCTGAAACAGAGGGCGAGAAACAGAGGGGCTGAAACAGTGGGGCTGAAACAGAGGGCGAGAAAAAGAGGGGCTGAAACAGAGGGGCTGAAACAGAGGGGCTGAAAGAGAGGGCGAGAAAAAGAGGGGCTGAAACAGAGGGGCTGAAACAGAGGGCGAGAAACAGAGGGGCTGAAACAGAGGGGCTGAAACAGAGGGCGAGAATCCGAGGGGCTGAAACAGAGGGCGAGAAACAGAGGGGCTGAAGCAGAGGGGCTGAAACAGAGGGCGAGAAACAGAGGGGCTGAAACAGAGGGCGAGAAACAGAGGGGCTGAAACAGAGGGGCTGAAACAGAGGGCGAGAAACCGAGGGGCTGAAACAGAGGGCGAGAAACCGAGGGGCTGAACAGAGGGGCTGAAACAGAGGAGCTGAAACAGAGGGGCTGAAACAGAGGGCGAGAAACAGAGAGGCTGAAACAGAGGGCGAGAAACAGAGGGGTTGAAACAGAGGGGCTGAAACAAAGGGGCTGAAACAGAGGGGCTGAAACAGAGGGCGAGAAACCGAGGGGCTGAAACAGTGGGGCTGAAAGAGGGGGCGAGAAACAGAGGGCGAGAAACAGAGGGGCTGAAACAGAGGGGCTGAAACAGAGGGGCTGAAACAGAGGGCTAGAAACAGAGGGGCTGAAACAGAGGGGCTGAAACAGAGGGGCTGGAATAGAGGGGCTGAAACAGAGGGGCTGAAACAGAGGGCGAGAAACAGAGGGCGAGAAACAGAGGGGCTGAAACAGTGGGCGAGAAACAGAGGGGCTGAAACAGAGGGGCTGAAACAGAGGGGCTGAAACAAAGGGGCTGGAACAGAGGGGCTGAAACAGAGGGGCTGAAACAGAGGGGCTGAAGCAAAGGGGCTGGAACAGAGGGGCTGAAACAGAGGGGCTGAAACAGAGGGGCTGAAACAGTGGGGCTGAAACAGGGGGCGAGATACAGAGGGGCTGAAACAGAGTGGCTGAAACAGAGGGGCTGAAACAGAGTGCTACAAACAGAGGGGCCGAAACAGAGGGGCTGAAACAGAGGGGCTGGAACAGAGGGGCTGAAACAGAGGGGCTGAAACAGAGGGCGAGAAACAGAGGGCGAGAAACAGAGGGGCTGAAACAGAGGGCGAGAAACAGAGGGGCTGAAACAGAGGGGCTGAAACAGAGGGGCTGAAACAGAGGGCGAGAAACCGAGGGGCTGAAACAGAGGTCGAGAAACAGAGGGGCTGAAACAGAGGGCGAGAAACCGAGGGGCTGAAACAGAGGGGCTGAAACAGAGGTGCTGAAACAGAGGGGCTGAAACAGAAGGCGAGAAACAGAGGGCGAGAAACAGAGGGCGAGAAACAGAGGGGCTGAAACAGAGGGGCTGAAACAGAAGGGCTGAAACAGAGGGGCTGAAACAGAGGGCGAGAAACAGAGGGGCTGAAACAGAGGGCGAGAAACCGAGGGGCTGAAACAGTGTGGCTGAAACAGAGGGGCTGAAACAGAGGGGCTGAAACTGAGGGCGAGAAACAGAGGGGCTGAAACAAAGGGGCTGAAACAGTGGGCGAGAAACAGAGGGTCTGAAACAGAGGGGCTAAAAAAGAGGGTCTGAAACAGAGGGCGAGAAACAGAAGGGCTGATACAATGGGGTTGAAACAGAGGGGCTGAAACAGGGGGCGAGAAACAGAGGGCGAGAAACAGAGGGGCTGAAACAGAGGGGCTGAAACAGAGTGCGAGAAACAGAAGGGCTGAAACAGTGGGGCTGAAACAGAGGGTGAGAAACCGAGGGGTGAAACAGAGGGGCTGAAACAGAGGGGCTGAAACAGAGGGCGAGAAACCGAGGGGCTCAAACAGAGGCTGAGAAACAGAGGGGCTGAAACAGAGGGGCTGAAACAGAGGGGCTCAAACAGAGGGGCTAAAACAGAGGGCGAGAAACAGAGGGGCTGAAACAGAGGGGCTGAAACAGAGGGGCTGAAACAGAGGGCGAGAAACCGAGGGGCTGAAACAGAGGGCGAGAAACAGAGGGGCTGAAACAGAGGGGCTGAAACAGAGGGGCTGAAACAGAGGGCGAGAAACCGAGGGGCTGAAACCGAGGGCGAGAAACAGAGGTGCTGAAACAGAGGGGCTCAAACAGAGGGGCTGAAACAGAGGGCGAGAAACAGAGGGGCTGAATAAGAGGGCGAGAAACAGAGGGGCTGAAACAGAGGAGCTGAAACAGAGGGGCTGAAACAGAGGGCGAGAAACCGAGGGGCTGAAACAGAGTGGCTGAAACAGAGGGGCTGAAACAGAGGGCGAGAAGCAGAGGGGCTGAAACAGTGTGTGGGAAAAAGAGGGGCTGAAACAGAGGAGCTGAAACAGAGGGTCTGAAACAGAGGGCGAGAAACAGAGGGGCTGAAACAGAGGGGCTGAAACAGAGGGCGAGAAACAGATGGCGAGTAACAGAGGGGCTGAAACAGAGGGCGAGAAACAGAGGGGCTGAAACAGAGGGGCTGAAACAGGGGGCGAGAAACAGAGGGGCTGAAACAGTGGGGCTGAAACAGAGGGCGAGAAACAGAGGGGCTGAAACAGAGGGGCTGAAACAGAGGGCTGAAACAGAGGAGCTGAAACAGAGGGGCTGAAACAGAGGGCGAGAAACCGAGGGGCTGAAACAGAGGGGCTGAAACAGAGGGGCTGAAACAGAGGGGCTGAAACAGAGGGCGAGAAGCAGAGGGGCTGAAACAGTGTGTGGGAAAAAGAGGGGCTGAAACAGAGGGCGAAAAACCGAGGGGCTGAAACAGAGGGCGAGAAACAGAGGGGCTGAAACAGAGGGGCTGAAACAGAGGGCGAGAAACAGATGGCGAGTAACAGAGGGGCTGAAACAGAGGGCGAGAAACAGAGGGGCTGAAACAGAGGGGCTGAAACAGGGGGCGAGAAACAGAGGGGCTGAAACAGAGGGGCTGAAACAGAGGGTGAGAAATTGAGGGGCTGAAACAGAGGGCGAGAAACAGTGGGGCTGAAACAGAGGGCGAGAAACAGAGGGGCTGAAACAGAGGGGCTGAAACAGAGGGCTGAAACAGAGGGGCTGAAACAGAGGGCGAGAAACCGAGGGCGAGAAACCGAGCGGCTGAACAGGGGGGCTGAAACACATGGGCTGAAACAGAGTGCGAGAAACAGAGGGGCTGAAACAGAGGGCGAGAAACAGAGGGGCTGAAACAGAGGGAGAGAAACCGAGGCGCTGAAGCAGAGGGCGAGAAACAGACGGCGAGAAACAGAGGGGCTGAAGCAGAGGGGCTGAAACAGAAGGGCTGAAACAGAGGAGCTGAAACAGAGGGCGAGAAACAGAGGGGCTGAAACAGAGGGGCTGAAACAGGGGGCGAGAAACAGAGGGCGAGAAACAGAGGGGCTGAAACAGAGGGGCTGAAACAGAGGGCCTGAAACTGAGGGCTAGAAACAGAGGGGCTGAAACAGAGGGGCTGAAACAGCGGGACTGAAACAGAGGGCGAGAAACAGAGGGGCTGAAACAGAGGGGCTGAAACAGAGGGGCTGAAACAGAGGGCGAGAAACAGAGGGCGAGAAACAGAGGGGCTGAAACAGAGGGCGAGAAACAGAGGGGCTGAAACAGAGGGTCTGAAACAGGGGGCGAGAAACAGAGGGGCTGAAACAGAGGGGCTGAAACATGGTGCGAGAAACAGAGGGGCTGAAAGAGAGGGTCTAAAACAGGGGGCGAGAAACAGGGGGTGAGAAACAGAGGGGCTGAAACAGAGGGCGAGAAACAGAGGGGCTGAAACAGTGGGGCTGAAACAGAGGGCGAGAAAAAGAGGGGCTGAAACAGAGGGGCTGAAACAGAGGGGCTGAAAGAGAGAGCGAGAAAAAGAGGGGCTGAAACAGAGGGGCTGAAACAGAGGGGCTGAAACAGAGGGCGAGAAACAGAGGGGCTGAAACAGAGGGGCTGAAACAGAGGGCGAGAGACAGAGGGGCTGAAACAGAGGGGCTGAAACAGAGGGGCTGAAACAGAGGGCGAGAATCCGAGGGGCTGAAACCGAGGGCGAGAAACAGAGGGGCTGAAACAGAGGGGCTGAAACAGAGGGGCTGAAACAGAGGGTGAGAAACAGAGGGGCTGAAACAGAGGGCGAGAAACAGAGGGGCTGAAACAGAGGGCGAGAAACAGAGGGGCTGAAACAGAGGGCAAGAAACCGAGGGGCTGAAACAGAGGGCGAGAAACCGAGGGGCTGAACAGAGGGGCTGAAACAGAGGGGCTGAAACAGAGGGGCTGAAACAGAGGGCGAGAAACAGAGGGGCTGAAACAGAGGGCGAGAAACAGAGGGGCTGAAACAGAGGGGCTGAAACAAATGGGCTGAAACAGAGGGGCTGAAACAGAGGGCGAGAAACCGAGGGGCTGAAACAGTGGGGCTGAAACAGGGGGCGAGAAACAGAGGGCGAGAAACAGAAGGGCTGAAACAGAGGGGCTGAAACAGAGGGGCTGAAACAGAGGGCTAGAAACAGAGGGGCTGAAACAGAGGGGCTGAAACAGAGGGGCTGGAACAGAGGGGCTGAAACAGAGGGGCTGAAACAGAGGGCGAGAAACAGAGGGCGAGAAACAGAGGGGCTGAAACAGAGGGCGAGAAACAGAGGGGCTGAAACAGAGGGGCTGAAACAGAGGGCGAGAAACCGAGGGGCTGAAACAGAGGGCGAGAAACCGAGGGGCTGAAACAGAGGGGCTGAAACAGAGGGCGAGAAACAGAGGGCGAGAAACAGAGGGCGAGAAACAGAGGGGCTGAAACAGAGGGGCTGAAACAGAGGGCGAGAAACCGAGGGGCTGAAACAGAGGGGCTGAAACTGTGGGCGAGAAACAGAGGGGCTGAAACAGAGGGGCTGAAACAGAGGGGCTGAAACAGGGGGCGAGAAACAGAGGGCGATAAACAGAGGGGCTGAAACAGCGGGGCTGAAACAGAGGGCGAGAAAAAGAAGGGCTGAAACAGTGGGGCTGAAACAGAGGGTGAGAAACCGAGGGGTGAAACAGAGGGGCTGAAACAGAGGGGCTGAAACAGAGGGCGAGAAACCGAGGTGCTCAAACAGAGGGTGAGAAACAGAGGGGCTGAAACAGAGGGGCTGCAACAGAGGGGCTCAAACAGAGGGGCTAAAACAGAGGGCGAGAAACCGAGGGGTTGAAACAGAGGGCGAGAAACAGAGGGGCTGAAACAGAGGGGCTGAAACAGAGGGGCTGAAACAGAGGAGCTGAAACAGAGGGGCTGAAACAGAGGGCGAGAAACCGAGGGGTTGAAACAGAGGGGCTGAAACAGAGGGGCTGAAACAGAGGGGCTGAAACAGAGGGCGAGAAGTAGAGGGGCTGAAACAGTGGGTGAGAAAAAGAGGTGCTGAAACAGAGGAGCTGAAACAGAGGGTCTGAAACAGAGGGCGAGAAACAGAGGGGCAGAAACAGTGGCGCTGAAACAGAGGGCGAGAAACAGAGGGCGAGAAACAGAGGGGCTGAAACAGAGGGCGAGAAACCGAGTGGCTGAACAGAGGGGCTGAAACAGATGGGCTGAAACAGAGGGCGAGAAACAGAAGGGCTGAAACAGTGGGGCTGAAACAGAGGGTGAGAAACCGAGGGGTGAAACAGAGGGGCTGAAACAGAGGGGCTGAAACAGAGGGCGAGAAACCGAGGTGCTCAAACAGAGGGTGAGAAACAGAGGGGCTGAAACAGAGGGGCTGAAACAGAGGGGCTCAAACAGAGGTGCTAAAACATAGGGCGAGAAACCGAGGGGTTGAAACAGAGGGCGAGAAACAGTGGGGCTGAAACAGAGGGGCTGAAACAGAGGGGCTGAAACAGAGGGCGAGAAACCGACGGGCTGAAACAGAGGGCGAGAAACAGAGGGGCTGAAACAGAGGGGCTCAAACAGAGGGGCTGAAACAGAGGGCGAGAAACAGAGGGGCTGAATAAGAGAGCGAGAAACAGAGGGGCTGAAACAGAGGGCGAGAAACAGAGGGGCTGAAACAGAGGGGCTGAAACAGAGGGCGAGAAGCAGAGGGGCTGAAACAGTGGGTGAGAAAAAGAGGTGCTGAAACAGAGGAGCTGAAACAGAGGGGCTGAAACAGAGGGGCTGAAACAGAGGGCGAGAAGCAGAGGGGCTGAAACAGTGGGTGAGAAAAAGAGGTGCTGAAACAGAGGAGCTGAAACAGAGGGTCTGAAACAGAGGGCGAGAAACAGAGGGGCAGAAACAGTGGGGCTGAAACAGAGGGCGAGAAACAGAGGGCGAGAAACAGAGGGGCTGAAACAGAGGGCGAGAAACCGAGTGGCTGAACAGAGGGGCTGAAACAGATGGGCTGAAACAGAGGGCGAGAAACAGAGGGGCTGAAACAGAGGGCGAGAAACCGAGGGGCTGAAACAGAGGGGCTGAAACAGAGGAGCTGAAACAGAGGGGCTGAAACAGAGGGCGAGAAACCGAGGGGCTGAAACAGAGGTGCTGAAACAGAGGGCGAGAAGCAGAGGGGCTGAAACAGTGGGTGAGAAAAAGTGGGGCTGAAACAGAGGAGCTGAAACAGAGGGTCTGAAACAGAGGGCGAGAAACAGATGGGCGGAAACAGAGGGCGAGAAACCGAGGGTGTGAAACAGAGGGCGAGAAACAGAGGGGCTGAAACAGAGGGGCTGAAACAGAGGGCGAGAAACAGAGGGCGAGAAACAGAGGGGCTGAAACAGAGGGGCTGAAACAGGGGGCGAGAAACAGAGGGGCTGAAACAGAGGGGCTGAAACAGAGGGTGAGAAACAGAGGGGCTGAAACAGAGGGCGAGAAACAGAGGGGCTGAAACAGAGGGCGAGAAACAGAGGGGCTGAAACAGAGGGGCTGAAACAAGGGGCGAGAAACAGAGGGGCTGAAACAGAGGGGCTGAAACAGAGGGTGAGAAACAGAGGGGCTGAAACAGAGGGCGAGAAACAGAGGGGCTGAAACAGAGGGCGAGAAACAGAGGTGCTGAAACAGAGGGGCTGAAACAGAGGGCTGAAACAGAGGGGCTGAAACAGAGGGCGAGAAACAGAGGGGCTGAAACAGAGGGCGAGAAACCGAGCGGCTGAACAGGGGGGCTGAAACAGATGGGCTGAAACAGAGTGCGAGAAACAGAGGGGCTGAAACAGAGGGCGAGAAACAGAGGGGCTGAAACAGAGGGCGAGAAACCGAGGGGCTGAAACAGAGGGGCTGAAACAGAGGGCGAGAAACCGAGGGGCTGAAACAGAGGGGCTGAAACAGAGGTGCTGAAACAGAGGGGCTGAAACAGAAGGCGAGAAACAGAGGACGAGAAACAGAGGGCGAGAAACAGAGGGGCTGAAACAGAGGGCGAGAAACCGAGGGGCAGAAACAGTGTGGCTGAAACAGAGGTGCTGAAACAGAGGGGCTGAAACTGAGGGCGAGAAACAGAGGGCGAGAAACAGAGGGGCTGAAACAGAGGGCGAGAAACAGAGGGGCTGAAACAGAGGGGCTGAAACAGTTGGCGAGAAACAGAGGGGCTGAAACAGAGGGCGAGAAACCGAGGGGCTGAAACAGAGGGGCTGAAACAGAGGGCGAGAAACCGAGGGGCTGAAACAGAGGGGCTGAAACAGAGGTGCTGAAACAGAGGGGCTGAAACAGAAGGCGAGAAACAGAGGACGAGAAACAGAGGGCGAGAAACAGAGGGGCTGAAACAGAGGGCGAGAAACCGAGGGGCAGAAACAGTGTGGCTGAAACAGAGGTGCTGAAACAGAGGGGCTGAAACTGAGGGCGAGAAACAGAGGGCGAGAAACAGAGGGGCTGAAACAGAGGGCGAGAAACAGAGGGGCTGAAACAGAGGGGCTGAAACAGTTGGCGAGAAACAGAGGGGCTGAAACTGAGGGTCTGAAACAGAGGGCGAGAAACAGAAGGGCTGAAACAATGGGGCTGAAACAGAGGGGCTGAAATAGGGGGCGAGAAACAGAGGGCGAGAAACAGAGGGGCTGAAACAGAGGGGCTGAAACAGAGGGCGAGAAACAGAAGGGCTGAAACAGTGGGGCTGAAACAGAGGGTGAGAAACCGAGGGGTGAAACAGAGGGGCTTAAACAGAGGGGCTGAAACAGAGGGCGAGAAACCGAGGGGCTCAAACAGAGGCTGAGAAACAGAGGGGCTGAAACAGAGGGGCTGAAACAGAGGGGCTCAAACAGAGGGGCTAAAACAGAGGGCGAGAAACCGAGGGGTTGAAACAGAGGGCGAGAAACAGAGGGGCTGAAACAGAGGGGCTGAAACAGAGGGGATGAAACAGAGGGCGAGAAACAGAGGGGCTGAAACAGAGGGCGAGAAACCGAGGGGCTGAAACCGAGGGCGAGAAACAGAGGTGCTGAAACAGAGTGGCTCAAACAGAGGGGCTGAAACAGAGGGCGAGAAACAGAGGGGCTGAATAAGAGGGCGAGAAACAGAGGGGCTGAAACAGAGGAGCTGAAACAGAGGGGCTGAAACAGAGGGCGAGAAACCGAGGGGCTGAAACAGAGGGGCTGAAACAGAGGGGCTGAAACAGAGGGGCTGAAACAGAGGGCGAGAAGCAGAGGGGCTGAAACAGTGGGTGGGAAAAAGAGGGGCTGAAACAGAGGAGCTGAAACAGAGGGTCTGAAACAGAGGGCGAGAAACAGAGGGGCGGAAACAGAGGACGAAAAACCGAGGGGCTGAGACAGAGGGCGAGAAACAGAGGGGCTGAAACAGAGGGGCTGAAACAGAGGGCGAGAAACAGAGGGCGAGTAACAGAGGGGCTGAAACAGAGGGCGAGAAACAGAGGGGCTGAAACAGGGGGCGAGAAACAGAGGGGCTGAAACAGAGGAGCTGAAACAGAGGGTGAGAAACAGAGGAGCTGAAACAGAGGGCGAGAAACAGAGGGGCTGAAACAGAGGGGCTGAAACAGTGGGTGAGAAAAAGAGGGGCTGAAACAGAGGAGCTGAAACAGAGGGTCTGAAACAGAGGGCGAGAAACAGATGGGCGGAAACCGAGGGCGAGAAACCGAGGGGCTGAAACAGAGGGCGAGAAACAGAGGGGCTGAAACAGAGGGCGAGAAACAGAGGGCGAGAAACAGAGGGGCTGAAACAGAGGGCGAGAAACAGAGGGGCTGAAACAGAGGGGCTGAAACAGGGGGCGAGAAACAGAGGGGCTGAAACAGAGGGGCTGAAACAGAGGGTGAGAAACAGAGGGGCTGAAACAGAGGGCGAGAAACAGAGGGGCTGAAACAGAGGGCGAGAAACAGAGGGGCTGAAACAGAGGGGCTGAAACAGAGGGCTGAAACAGAGGGGCTGAAACAGAGGGCGAGAAACCGAGGGGCTGAAACAGAGGGCGAGAAACCGAGCGGCTGAACAGGGGGGCTGAAACAGATGGGCTGAAACAGAGTGCGAGAAACAGAGGGGCTGAAACAGAGGGCGAGAAACAGAGGGGCTGAAACAGAGGGCGAGAAACCGAGGGGCTGAAACAGAGGGGCTGAAACAGAGGTGCTGAAACAGAGGGGCTGAAACAGAAGGCAAGAAACAGAGGGCGAGAAACAGACGGCGAGAAACAGAGGGGCTGAAGCAGAGGGGCTGAAACAGAAGGGCTGAAACAGAGGGGCTGAAACAGAGGGCGAGAAACAGAGGGGCTGAAACAGAGGGGCTGAAACAGGGGGCGAGAAACAGAGGGCGAGAAACAGAGGGGCTGAAACAGAGGGCGAGAAACAGAGGGGCTGAAACAGAGGGTCTGAAACAGGGAGCGAGAAACAGAGGGGCTGAAACAGAGGGGCTGAAACATGGGGCGAGAAACAGAGGGGCTGAAAGAGAGGGGCTGAAACAGGGGGCGAGAAACAGGGGGCGAGAAACAGAGGGGCTGAAACAGAGGGCGAGAAAGATAGGGGCTGAAACAGTGGGGCTGAAACAGAGGGCGAGAAAAAGAGGGGCTGAAACAGAGGGGCTGAAACAGAGGGGCTGAAAGAGAGGGCGAGAAAAAGAGGGGCTGAAACAGAGGGGCTGAAACAGAGGGGCTGAAACAGAGGGCGAGAAACAGAGGGGCTGAAACAGAGGGGCTGAAACAGAGGGCGAGAATCCGAGGGACTGAAACAGAGGGCGAGAAACAGAGGGGCTGAAACAGAGGGGCTGAAACAGAGGGGCTGAAACAGAGGGTGAGAAACAGAGGGGCTGAAACAGAGGGCGAGAAACAGAGGGGCTGAAACAGAGGGCGAGAAACAGAGGGGCTGAAACAGAGGGGCTGAAACAGAGGGCGAGAAACCGAGGGGCTGAAACAGAGGGCGAGAATCAGAGGGGCTGAAACAGAGGGCGAGAAACAGAGGGGCTGAAACAGAGGGCGAGAAACAGAGGGGCTGAAACAGAGGGCGAGAAACAGAGGGGCTGAAACAGAGGGCGAGAAACCGAGGGGCTGAAACAGAGGGGCTGAAACAGAGGGCGAGAAACCGAGGGGCTGAAACAGAGGGGCTGAAACAGAGGTGCTGAAACAGAGGGGCTGAAACAGAAGGCGAGAAACAGAGGGCGAGAAACAGAGGGCGAGAAACAGAGGGGCTGAAACAGAGGGGCTGAAACAGAAGGGCTGAAACAGAGGGGCTGAAACAGAGGGCGAGAAACAGAGGGGCTGAAACAGAGGGCGAGAAACCGAGGGGCAGAAACAGTGTGGCTGAAACAGAGGGGCTGAAACAGAGGGGCTGAAACTGAGGGCGAGAAACAGAGGGCGAGAAACAGAGGGGCTGAAACAGAGGGCGAGAAACAGAGGGGCTGAAACAGAGGGGCTGAAACAGTTGGCGAGAAACAGAGGGGCTGAAACAGAGGGGCTGAAACAGAGGGTCTGAAACAGAGGGCGAGAAACAGAAGGGCTGAAACAATGGGGCTGAAACAGAGGGGCTGAAATAGGGGGCGAGAAACAGAGGGCGAGAAACAGAGGGGCTGAAACAGAGGGGCTGAAACAGAGGGCGAGAAACAGAAGGGCTGAAACAGTGGGGCTGAAACAGAGGGTGAGAAACCGAGGGGTGAAACAGAGGGGCTGAAACAGAGGGGCTGAAACAGAGGGCGAGAAACCGACGGGCTGAAACAGAGGGCGAGAAACAGAGGGGCTGAAACAGAGGGGCTCAAACAGAGGGGCTGAAACAGAGGGCGAGAAACAGAGGGGCTGAATAAGAGAGCGAGAAACAGAGGGGCTGAAACAGAGGGCGAGAAACAGAGGGGCTGAAACAGAGGGGCTGAAACAGAGGGCGAGAAGCAGAGGGGCTGAAACAGTGGGTGAGAAAAAGAGGTGCTGAAACAGAGGAGCTGAAACAGAGGGGCTGAAACAGAGGGGCTGAAACAGAGGGCGAGAAGCAGAGGGGCTGAAACAGTGGGTGAGAAAAAGAGGTGCTGAAACAGAGGAGCTGAAACAGAGGGTCTGAAACAGAGGGCGAGAAACAGAGGGGCAGAAACAGTGGGGCTGAAACAGAGGGCGAGAAACAGAGGGCGAGAAACAGAGGGGCTGAAACAGAGGGCGAGAAACCGAGTGGCTGAACAGAGGGGCTGAAACAGATGGGCTGAAACAGAGGGCGAGAAACAGAGGGGCTGAAACAGAGGGCGAGAAACCGAGGGGCTGAAACAGAGGGGCTGAAACAGAGGAGCTGAAACAGAGGGGCTGAAACAGAGGGCGAGAAACCGAGGGGCTGAAACAGAGGTGCTGAAACAGAGGGCGAGAAGCAGAGGGGCTGAAACAGTGGGTGAGAAAAAGTGGGGCTGAAACAGAGGAGCTGAAACAGAGGGTCTGAAACAGAGGGCGAGAAACAGATGGGCGGAAACAGAGGGCGAGAAACCGAGGGTGTGAAACAGAGGGCGAGAAACAGAGGGGCTGAAACAGAGGGGCTGAAACAGAGGGCGAGAAACAGAGGGCGAGAAACAGAGGGGCTGAAACAGAGGGGCTGAAACAGGGGGCGAGAAACAGAGGGGCTGAAACAGAGGGGCTGAAACAGAGGGTGAGAAACAGAGGGGCTGAAACAGAGGGCGAGAAACAGAGGGGCTGAAACAGAGGGCGAGAAACAGAGGGGCTGAAACAGAGGGGCTGAAACAAGGGGCGAGAAACAGAGGGGCTGAAACAGAGGGGCTGAAACAGAGGGTGAGAAACAGAGGGGCTGAAACAGAGGGCGAGAAACAGAGGGGCTGAAACAGAGGGCGAGAAACAGAGGTGCTGAAACAGAGGGGCTGAAACAGAGGGCTGAAACAGAGGGGCTGAAACAGAGGGCGAGAAACCGAGGGGCTGAAACAGAGGGCGAGAAACCGAGCGGCTGAACAGGGGGGCTGAAACAGATGGGCTGAAACAGAGTGCGAGAAACAGAGGGGCTGAAACAGAGGGCGAGAAACAGAGGGGCTGAAACAGAGGGCGAGAAACCGAGGGGCTGAAACAGAGGGGCTGAAACAGAGGGCGAGAAACCGAGGGGCTGAAACAGAGGGGCTGAAACAGAGGTGCTGAAACAGAGGGGCTGAAACAGAAGGCGAGAAACAGAGGACGAGAAACAGAGGGCGAGAAACAGAGGGGCTGAAACAGAGGGCGAGAAACCGAGGGGCAGAAACAGTGTGGCTGAAACAGAGGTGCTGAAACAGAGGGGCTGAAACTGAGGGCGAGAAACAGAGGGCGAGAAACAGAGGGGCTGAAACAGAGGGCGAGAAACAGAGGGGCTGAAACAGAGGGGCTGAAACAGTTGGCGAGAAACAGAGGGGCTGAAACAGAGGGCGAGAAACCGAGGGGCTGAAACAGAGGGGCTGAAACAGAGGGCGAGAAACCGAGGGGCTGAAACAGAGGGGCTGAAACAGAGGTGCTGAAACAGAGGGGCTGAAACAGAAGGCGAGAAACAGAGGACGAGAAACAGAGGGCGAGAAACAGAGGGGCTGAAACAGAGGGCGAGAAACCGAGGGGCAGAAACAGTGTGGCTGAAACAGAGGTGCTGAAACAGAGGGGCTGAAACTGAGGGCGAGAAACAGAGGGCGAGAAACAGAGGGGCTGAAACAGAGGGCGAGAAACAGAGGGGCTGAAACAGAGGGGCTGAAACAGTTGGCGAGAAACAGAGGGGCTGAAACTGAGGGTCTGAAACAGAGGGCGAGAAACAGAAGGGCTGAAACAATGGGGCTGAAACAGAGGGGCTGAAATAGGGGGCGAGAAACAGAGGGCGAGAAACAGAGGGGCTGAAACAGAGGGGCTGAAACAGAGGGCGAGAAACAGAAGGGCTGAAACAGTGGGGCTGAAACAGAGGGTGAGAAACCGAGGGGTGAAACAGAGGGGCTTAAACAGAGGGGCTGAAACAGAGGGCGAGAAACCGAGGGGCTCAAACAGAGGCTGAGAAACAGAGGGGCTGAAACAGAGGGGCTGAAACAGAGGGGCTCAAACAGAGGGGCTAAAACAGAGGGCGAGAAACCGAGGGGTTGAAACAGAGGGCGAGAAACAGAGGGGCTGAAACAGAGGGGCTGAAACAGAGGGGATGAAACAGAGGGCGAGAAACAGAGGGGCTGAAACAGAGGGCGAGAAACCGAGGGGCTGAAACCGAGGGCGAGAAACAGAGGTGCTGAAACAGAGTGGCTCAAACAGAGGGGCTGAAACAGAGGGCGAGAAACAGAGGGGCTGAATAAGAGGGCGAGAAACAGAGGGGCTGAAACAGAGGAGCTGAAACAGAGGGGCTGAAACAGAGGGCGAGAAACCGAGGGGCTGAAACAGAGGGGCTGAAACAGAGGGGCTGAAACAGAGGGGCTGAAACAGAGGGCGAGAAGCAGAGGGGCTGAAACAGTGGGTGGGAAAAAGAGGGGCTGAAACAGAGGAGCTGAAACAGAGGGTCTGAAACAGAGGGCGAGAAACAGAGGGGCGGAAACAGAGGACGAAAAACCGAGGGGCTGAGACAGAGGGCGAGAAACAGAGGGGCTGAAACAGAGGGGCTGAAACAGAGGGCGAGAAACAGAGGGCGAGTAACAGAGGGGCTGAAACAGAGGGCGAGAAACAGAGGGGCTGAAACAGGGGGCGAGAAACAGAGGGGCTGAAACAGAGGAGCTGAAACAGAGGGTGAGAAACAGAGGAGCTGAAACAGAGGGCGAGAAACAGAGGGGCTGAAACAGAGGGGCTGAAACAGTGGGTGAGAAAAAGAGGGGCTGAAACAGAGGAGCTGAAACAGAGGGTCTGAAACAGAGGGCGAGAAACAGATGGGCGGAAACCGAGGGCGAGAAACCGAGGGGCTGAAACAGAGGGCGAGAAACAGAGGGGCTGAAACAGAGGGCGAGAAACAGAGGGCGAGAAACAGAGGGGCTGAAACAGAGGGCGAGAAACAGAGGGGCTGAAACAGAGGGGCTGAAACAGGGGGCGAGAAACAGAGGGGCTGAAACAGAGGGGCTGAAACAGAGGGTGAGAAACAGAGGGGCTGAAACAGAGGGCGAGAAACAGAGGGGCTGAAACAGAGGGCGAGAAACAGAGGGGCTGAAACAGAGGGGCTGAAACAGAGGGCTGAAACAGAGGGGCTGAAACAGAGGGCGAGAAACCGAGGGGCTGAAACAGAGGGCGAGAAACCGAGCGGCTGAACAGGGGGGCTGAAACAGATGGGCTGAAACAGAGTGCGAGAAACAGAGGGGCTGAAACAGAGGGCGAGAAACAGAGGGGCTGAAACAGAGGGCGAGAAACCGAGGGGCTGAAACAGAGGGGCTGAAACAGAGGTGCTGAAACAGAGGGGCTGAAACAGAAGGCAAGAAACAGAGGGCGAGAAACAGACGGCGAGAAACAGAGGGGCTGAAGCAGAGGGGCTGAAACAGAAGGGCTGAAACAGAGGGGCTGAAACAGAGGGCGAGAAACAGAGGGGCTGAAACAGAGGGGCTGAAACAGGGGGCGAGAAACAGAGGGCGAGAAACAGAGGGGCTGAAACAGAGGGCGAGAAACAGAGGGGCTGAAACAGAGGGTCTGAAACAGGGAGCGAGAAACAGAGGGGCTGAAACAGAGGGGCTGAAACATGGGGCGAGAAACAGAGGGGCTGAAAGAGAGGGGCTGAAACAGGGGGCGAGAAACAGGGGGCGAGAAACAGAGGGGCTGAAACAGAGGGCGAGAAAGATAGGGGCTGAAACAGTGGGGCTGAAACAGAGGGCGAGAAAAAGAGGGGCTGAAACAGAGGGGCTGAAACAGAGGGGCTGAAAGAGAGGGCGAGAAAAAGAGGGGCTGAAACAGAGGGGCTGAAACAGAGGGGCTGAAACAGAGGGCGAGAAACAGAGGGGCTGAAACAGAGGGGCTGAAACAGAGGGCGAGAATCCGAGGGACTGAAACAGAGGGCGAGAAACAGAGGGGCTGAAACAGAGGGGCTGAAACAGAGGGGCTGAAACAGAGGGTGAGAAACAGAGGGGCTGAAACAGAGGGCGAGAAACAGAGGGGCTGAAACAGAGGGCGAGAAACAGAGGGGCTGAAACAGAGGGGCTGAAACAGAGGGCGAGAAACCGAGGGGCTGAAACAGAGGGCGAGAATCAGAGGGGCTGAAACAGAGGGCGAGAAACAGAGGGGCTGAAACAGAGGGCGAGAAACAGAGGGGCTGAAACAGAGGGCGAGAAACAGAGGGGCTGAAACAGAGGGCGAGAAACCGAGGGGCTGAAACAGAGGGGCTGAAACAGAGGGCGAGAAACCGAGGGGCTGAAACAGAGGGGCTGAAACAGAGGTGCTGAAACAGAGGGGCTGAAACAGAAGGCGAGAAACAGAGGGCGAGAAACAGAGGGCGAGAAACAGAGGGGCTGAAACAGAGGGGCTGAAACAGAAGGGCTGAAACAGAGGGGCTGAAACAGAGGGCGAGAAACAGAGGGGCTGAAACAGAGGGCGAGAAACCGAGGGGCAGAAACAGTGTGGCTGAAACAGAGGGGCTGAAACAGAGGGGCTGAAACTGAGGGCGAGAAACAGAGGGCGAGAAACAGAGGGGCTGAAACAGAGGGCGAGAAACAGAGGGGCTGAAACAGAGGGGCTGAAACAGTTGGCGAGAAACAGAGGGGCTGAAACAGAGGGGCTGAAACAGAGGGTCTGAAACAGAGGGCGAGAAACAGAAGGGCTGAAACAATGGGGCTGAAACAGAGGGGCTGAAATAGGGGGCGAGAAACAGAGGGCGAGAAACAGAGGGGCTGAAACAGAGGGGCTGAAACAGAGGGCGAGAAACAGAAGGGCTGAAACAGTGGGGCTGAAACAGAGGGTGAGAAACCGAGGGGTGAAACAGAGGGGCTGAAACAGAGGGGCTGAAACAGAGGGCGAGAAACCGAGGGGCTCAAACAGAGGCTGAGAAACAGAGGGGCTGAAACAGAGGGGCTGAAACAGAGGGGCTAAAACAGAGGGCGAGAAACCGAGGGGTTGAAACAGAGGGCGAGAAACAGAGGGGCTGAAACAGAGGGGCTGAAACAGAGGGGATGAAACAGAGGGCGAGAAACAGAGGGGCTGAAACAGAGGGCGAGAAACCGAGGGGCTGAAACCGAGGGCGAGAAACAGAGGTGCTGAAACAGAGTGGCTCAAACAGAGGGGCTGAAACAGAGGGCGAGAAACAGAGGGGCTGAATAAGAGGGCGAGAAACAGAGGGGCTGAAACAGAGGAGCTGAAACAGAGGGGCTGAAACAGAGGGCGAGAAACCGAGGGGCTGAAACAGAGGGGCTGAAACAGAGGGGCTGAAACAGAGGGGCTGAAACAGAGGGCGAGAAGCAGAGGGGCTGAAACAGTGGGTGGGAAAAAGAGGGGCTGGAACAGAGGAGCTGAAACAGAGGGTCTGAAACAGAGGGCGAGAAACAGAGGGGCGGAAACAGAGGACGAAAAACCGAGGGGCTGAAACAGAGGGCGAGAAACAGAGGGGCTGAAACAGAGGAGCTGAAACAGAGGGCGAGAAACAGAGGGCGAGTAACAGAGGGGCTGAAACAGAGGGCGAGAAACAGAGGGGCTGAAACAGAGGGGCTGAAACAGGGGGCGAGAAACAGAGGGGCTGAAACAGAGGAGCTGAAACAGAGGGTGAGAAACAGAGGAGCTGAAACAGAGGGCGAGAAACACTGGGGCTGAAACAGAGGGCGAGAAACAGAGGGGCTGAAACAGAGGGGCTGAAACAGTGGGTGAGAAAAAGAGGGGCTGAAACAGAGGAGCTGAAACAGAGGGTCTGAAACAGAGGGCGAGAAACAGATGGGCGGAAACCGAGGGCGAGAAACCGAGGGGCTGAAACAGAGGGCGAGAAACAGAGGGGCTGAAACAGAGGGCGAGAAACAGAGGGCGAGAAACAGAGGGGCTGAAACAGAGGGCGAGAAACAGAGGGGCTGAAACAGAGGGGCTGAAACAGAGGGTGAGAAACAGAGGGGCTGAAACAGAGGGCGAGAAACAGAGGGGCTGAAACAGAGGGCGAGAAACAGAGGGGCTGAAACAGAGGGGCTGAAACAGAGGGCTGAAACAGAGGGGCTGAAACAGAGGGCGAGAAACCGAGCGGCTGAACAGGGGGGCTGAAACAGATGGGCTGAAACAGAGTGCGAGAAACAGGGGCTGAAACAGAGGGCGAGAAACAGAGGGGCTGAAACAGAGGGCGAGAAACAGAGGGCGAGTAACAGAGGGGCTGAAACAGAGGGCGAGAAACAGAGGGGCTGAAACAGAGGGGCTGAAACAGGGGGCGAGAAACAGAGGGGCTGAAACAGAGGAGCTGAAACAGAGGGTGAGAAACAGAGGAGCTGAAACAGAGGGGCTGAAACAGAGGGCGAGAAACAGAGGGCGAGTAACAGAGGGGCTGAAACAGAGGGCGAGAAACAGAGGGGCTGAAACAGAGGGGCTGAAACAGGGGGCGAGAAACAGAGGGGCTGAAACAGAGGAGCTGAAACAGAGGGTGAGAAACAGAGGAGCTGAAACAGAGGGCGAGAAACACTGGGGCTGAAACAGAGGGCGAGAAACAGAGGGGCTGAAACAGAGGGGCTGAAACAGTGGGTGAGAAAAAGAGGGGCTGAAACAGAGGAGCTGAAACAGAGGGTCTGAAACAGAGGGCGAGAAACAGATGGGCGGAAACCGAGGGCGAGAAACCGAGGGGCTGAAACAGAGGGCGAGAAACAGAGGGGCTGAAACAGAGGGCGAGAAACAGAGGGCGAGAAACAGAGGGGCTGAAACAGAGGGCGAGAAACAGAGGGGCTGAAACAGAGGGGCTGAAACAGGGGGCGAGAAACAGAGGGGCTGAAACAGAGGGGCTGAAACAGAGGGTGAGAAACAGAGGGGCTGAAACAGAGGGCGAGAAACAGAGGGGCTGAAACAGAGGGCGAGAAACAGAGGGGCTGAAACAGAGGGGCTGAAACAGAGGGCTGAAACAGAGGGGCTGAAACAGAGGGCGAGAAACCGAGGGGCTGAAACAGAGGGCCAGAAACCGAGCGGCTGAACAGGGGGGCTGAAACAGATGGGCTGAAACAGAGTGCGAGAAACAGAGGGGCTGAAACAGAGGGCGAGAAACAGAGGGGCTGAAACAGAGGGCGAGAAACCGAGGGGCTGAAACAGAGGGGCTGAAACAGAGGTGCTGAAACAGAGGGGCTGAAACAGAAGGCAAGAAACAGAGGGGCTGAAACAGAGGGCGAGAAACAGAGGGGCTGAAACAGAGGGGCTGAAACAGAGGGTGAGAAACAGAGGGGCTGAAACAGAGGGCGAGAAACAGAGGGGCTGAAACAGAGGGCGAGAAACAGAGGGGCTGAAACAGAGGGGCTGAAACAGAGGGCTGAAACAGAGGGGCTGAAACAGAGGGCGAGAAACCGAGCGGCTGAACAGGGGGGCTGAAACAGATGGGCTGAAACAGAGTGCGAGAAACAGGGGCTGAAACAGAGGGCGAGAAACAGAGGGGCTGAAACAGAGGGCGAGAAACAGAGGGCGAGTAACAGAGGGGCTGAAACAGAGGGCGAGAAACAGAGGGGCTGAAACAGAGGGGCTGAAACAGGGGGCGAGAAACAGAGGGGCTGAAACAGAGGAGCTGAAACAGAGGGTGAGAAACAGAGGAGCTGAAACAGAGGGGCTGAAACAGAGGGCGAGAAACAGAGGGCGAGTAACAGAGGGGCTGAAACAGAGGGGGAGAAACAGAGGGGCTGAAACAGAGGGGCTGAAACAGGGGGCGAGAAACAGAGGGGCTGAAACAGAGGAGCTGAAACAGAGGGTGAGAAACAGAGGAGCTGAAACAGAGGGCGAGAAACACTGGGGCTGAAACAGAGGGCGAGAAACAGAGGGGCTGAAACAGAGGGGCTGAAACAGTGGGTGAGAAAAAGAGGGGCTGAAACAGAGGAGCTGAAACAGAGGGTCTGAAACAGAGGGCGAGAAACAGATGGGCGGAAACCGAGAGCGAGAAACCGAGGGGCTGAAACAGAGGGCGAGAAACAGAGGGGCTGAAACAGAGGGCGAGAAACAGAGGGCGAGAAACAGAGGGGCTGAAACAGAGGGCGAGAAACAGAGGGGCTGAAACAGAGGGGCTGAAACAGGGGGCGAGAAACAGAGGGGCTGAAACAGAGGGGCTGAAACAGAGGGTGAGAAACAGAGGGGCTGAAACAGAGGGCGAGAAACAGAGGGGCTGAAACAGAGGGCGAGAAACAGAGGGGCTGAAACAGAGGGGCTGAAACAGAGGGCTGAAACAGAGGGGCTGAAACAGAGGGCGAGAAACCGAGGGGCTGAAACAGAGGGCGAGAAACCGAGCGGCTGAACAGGGGGGCTGAAACAGATGGGCTGAAACAGAGTGCGAGAAACAGAGGGGCTGAAACAGAGGGCGAGAAACAGAGGGGCTGAAACAGAGGGCGAGAAACCGAGGGGCTGAAACAGAGGGGCTGAAACAGAGGTGCTGAAACAGAGGGGCTGAAACAGAAGGCAAGAAACAGAGGGCGAGAAACAGACGGCGAGAAACAGAGGGGCTGAAGCAGAGGGGCTGAAACAGAAGGGCTGAAACAGAGGGGCTGAAACAGAGGGCGAGAAACAGAGGGGCTGAAACAGAGGGGCTGAAACAGGGGGCGAGAAACAGAGGGCGAGAAACAGAGGGGCTGAAACAGAGGGCGAGAAACAGAGGGGCTGAAACAGAGGGTCTGAAACAGGGAGCGAGAAACAGAGGGGCTGAAACAGAGGGGCTGAAACATGGGGCGAGAAACAGAGGGGCTGAAAGAGAGGGGCTGAAACAGGGGGCGAGAAACAGGGGGCGAGAAACAGAGGGGCTGAAACAGAGGGCGAGAAAGAGAGGGGCTGAAACAGTGGGGCTGAAACAGAGGGCGAGAAAAAGAGGGGCTGAAACAGAGGGGCTGAAACAGAGGGGCTGAAAGAGAGGGCGAGAAAAAGAGGGGCTGAAACAGAGGGGCTGAAACAGTGGGTGAGAAAAAGAGGGGCTGAAACAGAGGAGCTGAAACAGAGGGTCTGAAACAGAGGGCGAGAAACAGATGGGCGGAAACCGAGGGCGAGAAACCGAGGGGCTGAAACAGAGGGCGAGAAACAGAGGGGCTGAAACAGAGGGCGAGAAACAGAGGGCGAGAAACAGAGGGGCTGAAACAGAGGGCGAGAAACAGAGGGGCTGAAACAGAGGGGCTGAAACAGGGGGCGAGAAACAGAGGGGCTGAAACAGAGGGGCTGAAACAGAGGGTGAGAAACAGAGGGGCTGAAACAGAGGGCGAGAAACAGAGGGGCTGAAACAGAGGGCGAGAAACAGAGGGGCTGAAACAGAGGGGCTGAAACAGAGGGCTGAAACAGAGGGGCTGAAACAGAGGGCGAGAAACCGAGGGGCTGAAACAGAGGGCGAGAAACCGAGCGGCTGAACAGGGGGGCTGAAACAGATGGGCTGAAACAGAGTGCGAGAAACAGAGGGGCTGAAACAGAGGGCGAGAAACAGAGGGGCTGAAACAGAGGGCGAGAAACCGAGGGGCTGAAACAGAGGGGCTGAAACAGAGGTGCTGAAACAGAGGGGCTGAAACAGAAGGCAAGAAACAGAGGGCGAGAAACAGACGGCGAGAAACAGAGGGGCTGAAGCAGAGGGGCTGAAACAGAAGGGCTGAAACAGAGGGGCTGAAACAGAGGGCGAGAAACAGAGGGGCTGAAACAGAGGGGCTGAAACAGGGGGCGAGAAACAGAGGGCGAGAAACAGAGGGGCTGAAACAGAGGGCGAGAAACAGAGGGGCTGAAACAGAGGGTCTGAAACAGGGAGCGAGAAACAGAGGGGCTGAAACAGAGGGGCTGAAACATGGGGCGAGAAACAGAGGGGCTGAAAGAGAGGGGCTGAAACAGGGGGCGAGAAACAGGGGGCGAGAAACAGAGGGGCTGAAACAGAGGGCGAGAAAGAGAGGGGCTGAAACAGTGGGGCTGAAACAGAGGGCGAGAAAAAGAGGGGCTGAAACAGAGGGGCTGAAACAGAGGGGCTGAAAGAGAGGGCGAGAAAAAGAGGGGCTGAAACAGAGGGGCTGAAACAGAGGGCGAGAAACAGAGGGGCTGAAACAGAGGGGCTGAAACAGAGGGCGAGAATCCGAGGGACTGAAACAGAGGGCGAGAAACAGAGGGGCTGAAACAGAGGGGCTGAAACAGAGGGGCTGAAACAGAGGGTGAGAAACAGAGGGGCTGAAACAGAGGGCGAGAAACAGAGGGGCTGAAACAGAGGGCGAGAAACAGAGGGGCTGAAACAGAGGGGCTGAAACAGAGGGCGAGAAACCGAGGGGCTGAAACAGAGGGCGAGAATCAGAGGGGCTGAAACAGAGGGCGAGAAACAGAGGGGCTGAAACAGAGGGCGAGAAACAGAGGGGCTGAAACAGAGGGCGAGAAACAGAGGGGCTGAAACAGAGGGCGAGAAACCGAGGGGCTGAAACAGAGGGGCTGAAACAGAGGGCGAGAAACCGAGGGGCTGAAACAGAGGGGCTGAAACAGAGGTGCTGAAACAGAGGGGCTGAAACAGAAGGCGAGAAACAGAGGGCGAGAAACAGAGGGCGAGAAACAGAGGGGCTGAAACAGAGGGGCTGAAACAGAAGGGCTGAAACAGAGGGGCTGAAACAGAGGGCGAGAAACAGAGGGGCTGAAACAGAGGGCGAGAAACCGAGGGGCAGAAACAGTGTGGCTGAAACAGAGGGGCTGAAACAGAGGGGCTGAAACAGAGGGCTGAAACAGAGGGGCTGAAACAGAGGGCGAGAAACCGAGGGGCTGAAACAGAGGGCGAGAAACCGAGCGGCTGAACAGGGGGGCTGAAACAGATGGGCTGAAACAGAGTGCGAGAAACAGAGGGGCTGAAACAGAGGGCGAGAAACAGAGGGGCTGAAACAGAGGGCGAGAAACCGAGGGGCTGAAACAGAGGGGCTGAAACAGAGGTGCTGAAACAGAGGGGCTGAAACAGAAGGCAAGAAACAGAGGGGCTGAAACAGAGGGCGAGAAACAGAGGGGCTGAAACAGAGGGCGAGAAACAGAGGGGCTGAAACAGAGGGGCTGAAACAGAGAGCGAGAAACAGAGGGCGAGAAACAGAGGGGCTGAAACAGAGGGCGAGAAACAGAGGGGCTGAAACAGAGGGGCTGAAACAGAGGGTGAGAAACAGAGGGGCTGAAACAGAGGGCGAGAAACAGAGGGGCTGAAACAGAGGGCGAGAAACAGAGGGGCTGAAACAGAGGGGCTGAAACAGAGGGCTGAAACAGAGGGGCTGAAACAGAGGGCGAGAAACCGAGCGGCTGAACTGGGGGGCTGAAACAGATGGGCTGAAACAGAGTGCGAGAAACAGGGGCTGAAACAGAGGGCGAGAAACAGAGGGGCTGAAACAGAGGGCGAGAAACAGAGGGCGAGTAACAGAGGGGCTGAAACAGAGGGCGAGAAACAGAGGGGCTGAAACAGAGGGGCTGAAACAGGGGGCGAGAAACAGAGGGGCTGAAACAGAGGAGCTGAAACAGAGGGTGAGAAACAGAGGAGCTGAAACAGAGGGGCTGAAACAGAGGGCGAGAAACAGAGGGCGAGTAACAGAGGGGCTGAAACAGAGGGCGAGAAACAGAGGGGCTGAAACAGAGGGGCTGAAACAGGGGGCGAGAAACAGAGGGGCTGAAACAGAGGAGCTGAAACAGAGGGTGAGAAACACTGGGGCTGAAACAGAGGGCGAGAAACAGAGGGGCTGAAACAGAGGGGCTGAAACAGTGGGTGAGAAAAAGAGGGGCTGAAACAGAGGAGCTGAAACAGAGGGTCTGAAACAGAGGGCGAGAAACAGATGGGCGGAAACCGAGGGCGAGAAACCGAGAGGGCTGAAACAGAGGGCGAGAAACAGAGGGGCTGAAACAGAGGGCGAGAAACAGAGGGCGAGAAACAGAGGGGCTGAAACAGTGGGGCTGAAACAGAGGGCGAGAAAAAGAGGGGCTGAAACAGAGGGGCTGAAACAGAGGGGCTGAAAGAGAGGGCGAGAAAAAGAGGGGCTGAAACAGAGGGGCTGAAACAGAGGGCGAGAAACAGAGGGGCTGAAACAGAGGGGCTGAAACAGAGGGCGAGAATCCGAGGGACTGAAACAGAGGGCGAGAAACAGAGGGGCTGAAACAGAGGGGCTGAAACAGAGGGGCTGAAACAGAGGGTGAGAAACAGAGGGGCTGAAACAGAGGGCGAGAAACAGAGGGGCTGAAACAGAGGGCGAGAAACAGAGGGGCTGAAACAGAGGGGCTGAAACAGAGGGCGAGAAACCGAGGGGCTGAAACAGAGGGCGAGAATCAGAGGGGCTGAAACAGAGGGCGAGAAACAGAGGGGCTGAAACAGAGGGCGAGAAACAGAGGGGCTGAAACAGAGGGCGAGAAACAGAGGGGCTGAAACAGAGGGCGAGAAACCGAGGGGCTGAAACAGAGGGGCTGAAACAGAGGGCGAGAAACCGAGGGGCTGAAACAGAGGGGCTGAAACAGAGGTGCTGAAACAGAGGGGCTGAAACAGAAGGCGAGAAACAGAGGGCGAGAAACAGAGGGCGAGAAACAGAGGGGCTGAAACAGAGGGGCTGAAACAGAAGGGCTGAAACAGAGGGGCTGAAACAGAGGGCGAGAAACAGAGGGGCTGAAACAGAGGGCGAGAAACCGAGGGGCAGAAACAGTGTGGCTGAAACAGAGGGGCTGAAACAGAGGGGCTGAAACAGAGGGCTGAAACAGAGGGGCTGAAACAGAGGGCGAGAAACCGAGGGGCTGAAACAGAGGGCGAGAAACCGAGCGGCTGAACAGGGGGGCTGAAACAGATGGGCTGAAACAGAGTGCGAGAAACAGAGGGGCTGAAACAGAGGGCGAGAAACAGAGGGGCTGAAACAGAGGGCGAGAAACCGAGGGGCTGAAACAGAGGGGCTGAAACAGAGGTGCTGAAACAGAGGGGCTGAAACAGAAGGCAAGAAACAGAGGGGCTGAAACAGAGGGCGAGAAACAGAGGGGCTGAAACAGAGGGCGAGAAACAGAGGGGCTGAAACAGAGGGGCTGAAACAGAGGGCGAGAAACAGAGGGCGAGAAACAGAGGGGCTGAAACAGAGGGCGAGAAACAGAGGGGCTGAAACAGAGGGGCTGAAACAGAGGGTGAGAAACAGAGGGGCTGAAACAGAGGGCGAGAAACAGAGGGGCTGAAACAGAGGGCGAGAAACAGAGGGGCTGAAACAGAGGGGCTGAAACAGAGGGCTGAAACAGAGGGGCTGAAACAGAGGGCGAGAAACCGAGCGGCTGAACTGGGGGGCTGAAACAGATGGGCTGAAACAGAGTGCGAGAAACAGGGGCTGAAACAGAGGGCGAGAAACAGAGGGGCTGAAACAGAGGGCGAGAAACAGAGGGCGAGTAACAGAGGGGCTGAAACAGAGGGCGAGAAACAGAGGGGCTGAAACAGAGGGGCTGAAACAGGGGGCGAGAAACAGAGGGGCTGAAACAGAGGAGCTGAAACAGAGGGTGAGAAACAGAGGAGCTGAAACAGAGGGGCTGAAACAGAGGGCGAGAAACAGAGGGCGAGTAACAGAGGGGCTGAAACAGAGGGCGAGAAACAGAGGGGCTGAAACAGAGGGGCTGAAACAGGGGGCGAGAAACAGAGGGGCTGAAACAGAGGAGCTGAAACAGAGGGTGAGAAACAGAGGAGCTGAAACAGAGGGCGAGAAACACTGGGGCTGAAACAGAGGGCGAGAAACAGAGGGGCTGAAACAGAGGGGCTGAAACAGTGGGTGAGAAAAAGAGGGGCTGAAACAGAGGAGCTGAAACAGAGGGTCTGAAACAGAGGGCGAGAAACAGATGGGCGGAAACCGAGGGCGAGAAACCGAGGGGCTGAAACAGAGGGCGAGAAACAGAGGGGCTGAAACAGAGGGCGAGAAACAGAGGGCGAGAAACAGAGGGGCTGAAACAGAGGGCGAGAAACAGAGGGGCTGAAACAGAGGGGCTGAAACAGGGGGCGAGAAACAGAGGGGCTGAAACAGAGGGGCTGAAACAGAGGGTGAGAAACAGAGGGGCTGAAACAGAGGGCGAGAAACAGAGGGGCTGAAACAGAGGGCGAGAAACAGAGGGGCTGAAACAGAGGGGCTGAAACAGAGGGCTGAAACAGAGGGGCTGAAACAGAGGGCGAGAAACCGAGGGGATGAAACAGAGGGCGAGAAACCGAGCGGCTGAACAGGGGGGCTGAAACAGATGGGCTGAAACAGAGTGCGAGAAACAGAGGGGCTGAAACAGAGGGTGAGAAACAGAGGGGCTGAAACAGAGGGCGAGAAACCGAGGGGCTGAAACAGAGGGGCTGAAACAGAGGTGCTGAAACAGAGGGGCTGAAACAGAAGGCAAGAAACAGAGGGCGAGAAACAGACGGCGAGAAACAGAGGGGCTGAAGCAGAGGGGCTGAAACAGAAGGGCTGAAACAGAGGGGCTGAAACAGAGGGCGAGAAACAGAGGGGCTGAAACAGAGGGGCTGAAACAGGGGGCGAGAAACAGAGGGCGAGAAACAGAGGGGCTGAAACAGAGGGCGAGAAACAGAGGGGCTGAAACAGAGGGTCTGAAACAGGGAGCGAGAAACAGAGGGGCTGAAACAGAGGGGCTGAAACATGGGGCGAGAAACAGAGGGGCTGAAAGAGAGGGGCTGAAACAGGGGGCGAGAAACAGGGGGCGAGAAACAGAGGGGCTGAAACAGAGGGCGAGAAAGAGAGGGGCTGAAACAGTGGGGCTGAAACAGAGGGCGAGAAAAAGAGGGGCTGAAACAGAGGGGCTGAAACAGAGGGGCTGAAAGAGAGGGCGAGAAAAAGAGGGGCTGAAACAGAGGGGCTGAAACAGAGGGGCTGAAACAGAGGGCGAGAAACAGAGGGGCTGAAACAGAGGGGCTGAAACAGAGGGCGAGAATCCGAGGGACTGAAACAGAGGGCGAGAAACAGAGGGGCTCAAACAGAGGGGCTGAAACAGAGGGGCTGAAACAGAGGGTGAGAAACAGAGGGGCTGAAACAGAGGGCGAGAAACAGAGGGGCTGAAACAGAGGGCGAGAAACAGAGGGGCTGAAACAGAGGGGCTGAAACAGAGGGCGAGAAACCGAGGGGCTGAAACAGAGGGCGAGAATCAGAGGGGCTGAAACAGAGGGCGAGAAACAGAGGGGCTGAAACAGAGGGCGAGAAACAGAGGGGCTGAAACAGAGGGCGAGAAACAGAGGGGCTGAAACAGAGGGCGAGAAACCGAGGGGCTGAAACAGAGGGGCTGAAACAGAGGGCGAGAAACCGAGGGGCTGAAACAGAGGGGCTGAAACAGAGGTGCTGAAACAGAGGGGCTGAAACAGAAGGCGAGAAACAGAGGGCGAGAAACAGAGGGCGAGAAACAGAGGGGCTGAAACAGAGGGGCTGAAACAGAAGGGCTGAAACAGAGGGGCTGAAACAGAGGGCGAGAAACAGAGGGGCTGAAACAGAGGGCGAGAAACCGAGGGGCAGAAACAGTGTGGCTGAAACAGAGGGGCTGAAACAGAGGGGCTGAAACTGAGGGCGAGAAACAGAGGGCGAGAAACAGAGGGGCTGAAACAGAGGGCGAGAAACAGAGGGGCTGAAACAGAGGGGCTGAAACAGTTGGCGAGAAACAGAGGGGCTGAAACAGAGGGGCTGAAACAGAGGGTCTGAAACAGAGGGCGAGAAACAGAAGGGCTGAAACAATGGGGCTGAAACAGAGGGGCTGAAATAGGGGGCGAGAAACAGAGGGCGAGAAACAGAGGGGCTGAAACAGAGGGGCTGAAACAGAGGGCGAGAAACAGAAGGGCTGAAACAGTGGGGCTAAAACAGAGGGTGAGAAACCGAGGGGTGAAACAGAGGGGCTGAAACAGAGGGGCTGAAACAGAGGGCGAGAAACAGAGGGCGAGAAACAGAGGGGCTGAAACAGAGGGCGAGAAACAGAGGGGCTGAAACAGAGGGGCTGAAACAGGGGGCGAGAAACAGAGGGGCTGAAACAGAGGGGCTGAAACAGAGGGTGAGAAACAGAGGGGCTGAAACAGAGGGCGAGAAACAGAGGGGCTGAAACAGAGGGCGAGAAACAGAGGGGCTGAAACAGAGGGGCTGAAACAGAGGGCTGAAACAGAGGGGCTGAAACAGAGGGCGAGAAACCGAGGGGCTGAAACAGAGGGCGAGAAACCGAGCGGCTGAACAGGGGGGCTGAAACAGATGGGCTGAAACAGAGTGCGAGAAACAGAGGGGCTGAAACAGAGGGCGAGAAACAGAGGGGCTGAAACAGAGGGCGAGAAACCGAGGGGCTGAAACAGAGGGGCTGAAACAGAGGTGCTGAAACAGAGGGGCTGAAACAGAAGGCAAGAAACAGAGGGCGAGAAACAGACGGCGAGAAACAGAGGGGCTGAAGCAGAGGGGCTGAAACAGAAGGGCTGAAACAGAGGGGCTGAAACAGAGGGCGAGAAACAGAGGGGCTGAAACAGAGGGGCTGAAACAGGGGGCGAGAAACAGAGGGCGAGAAACAGAGGGGCTGAAACAGAGGGCGAGAAACAGAGGGGCTGAAACAGAGGGTCTGAAACAGGGAGCGAGAAACAGAGGGGCTGAAACAGAGGGGCTGAAACATGGGGCGAGAAACAGAGGGGCTGAAAGAGAGGGGCTGAAACAGGGGGCGAGAAACAGGGGGCGAGAAACAGAGGGGCTGAAACAGAGGGCGAGAAAGAGAGGGGCTGAAACAGTGGGGCTGAAACAGAGGGCGAGAAAAAGAGGGGCTGAAACAGAGGGGCTGAAACAGAGGGGCTGAAAGAGAGGGCGAGAAAAAGAGGGGCTGAAACAGAGGGGCTGAAACAGAGGGCGAGAAACAGAGGGGCTGAAACAGAGGGGCTGAAACAGAGGGCGAGAATCCGAGGGACTGAAACAGAGGGCGAGAAACAGAGGGGCTGAAACAGAGGGGCTGAAACAGAGGGGCTGAAACAGAGGGTGAGAAACAGAGGGGCTGAAACAGAGGGCGAGAAACAGAGGGGCTGAAACAGAGGGCGAGAAACAGAGGGGCTGAAACAGAGGGGCTGAAACAGAGGGCGAGAAACCGAGGGGCTGAAACAGAGGGCGAGAATCAGAGGGGCTGAAACAGAGGGCGAGAAACAGAGGGGCTGAAACAGAGGGCGAGAAACAGAGGGGCTGAAACAGAGGGCGAGAAACAGAGGGGCTGAAACAGAGGGCGAGAAACCGAGGGGCTGAAACAGAGGGGCTGAAACAGAGGGCGAGAAACCGAGGGGCTGAAACAGAGGGGCTGAAACAGAGGTGCTGAAACAGAGGGGCTGAAACAGAAGGCGAGAAACAGAGGGCGAGAAACAGAGGGCGAGAAACAGAGGGGCTGAAACAGAGGGGCTGAAACAGAAGGGCTGAAACAGAGGGGCTGAAACAGAGGGCGAGAAACAGAGGGGCTGAAACAGAGGGCGAGAAACCGAGGGGCAGAAACAGTGTGGCTGAAACAGAGGGGCTGAAACAGAGGGGCTGAAACAGAGGGCTGAAACAGAGGGGCTGAAACAGAGGGCGAGAAACCGAGGGGCTGAAACAGAGGGCGAGAAACCGAGCGGCTGAACAGGGGGGCTGAAACAGATGGGCTGAAACAGAGTGCGAGAAACAGAGGGGCTGAAACAGAGGGCGAGAAACAGAGGGGCTGAAACAGAGGGCGAGAAACCGAGGGGCTGAAACAGAGGGGCTGAAACAGAGGTGCTGAAACAGAGGGGCTGAAACAGAAGGCAAGAAACAGAGGGGCTGAAACAGAGGGCGAGAAACAGAGGGGCTGAAACAGAGGGCGAGAAACAGAGGGGCTGAAACAGAGGGGCTGAAACAGAGGGCGAGAAACAGAGGGCGAGAAACAGAGGGGCTGAAACAGAGGGCGAGAAACAGAGGGGCTGAAACAGAGGGGCTGAAACAGAGGGTGAGAAACAGAGGGGCTGAAACAGAGGGCGAGAAACAGAGGGGCTGAAACAGAGGGCGAGAAACAGAGGGGCTGAAACAGAGGGGCTGAAACAGAGGGCTGAAACAGAGGGGCTGAAACAGAGGGCGAGAAACCGAGCGGCTGAACTGGGGGGCTGAAACAGATGGGCTGAAACAGAGTGCGAGAAACAGGGGCTGAAACAGAGGGCGAGAAACAGAGGGGCTGAAACAGAGGGCGAGAAACAGAGGGCGAGTAACAGAGGGGCTGAAACAGAGGGCGAGAAACAGAGGGGCTGAAACAGAGGGGCTGAAACAGGGGGCGAGAAACAGAGGGGCTGAAACAGAGGAGCTGAAACAGAGGGTGAGAAACAGAGGAGCTGAAACAGAGGGGCTGAAACAGAGGGCGAGAAACAGAGGGCGAGTAACAGAGGGGCTGAAACAGAGGGCGAGAAACAGAGGGGCTGAAACAGAGGGGCTGAAACAGGGGGCGAGAAACAGAGGGGCTGAAACAGAGGAGCTGAAACAGAGGGTGAGAAACACTGGGGCTGAAACAGAGGGCGAGAAACAGAGGGGCTGAAACAGAGGGGCTGAAACAGTGGGTGAGAAAAAGAGGGGCTGAAACAGAGGAGCTGAAACAGAGGGTCTGAAACAGAGGGCGAGAAACAGATGGGCGGAAACCGAGGGCGAGAAACCGAGAGGGCTGAAACAGAGGGCGAGAAACAGAGGGGCTGAAACAGAGGGCGAGAAACAGAGGGCGAGAAACAGAGGGGCTGAAACAGTGGGGCTGAAACAGAGGGCGAGAAAAAGAGGGGCTGAAACAGAGGGGCTGAAACAGAGGGGCTGAAAGAGAGGGCGAGAAAAAGAGGGGCTGAAACAGAGGGGCTGAAACAGAGGGCGAGAAACAGAGGGGCTGAAACAGAGGGGCTGAAACAGAGGGCGAGAATCCGAGGGACTGAAACAGAGGGCGAGAAACAGAGGGGCTGAAACAGAGGGGCTGAAACAGAGGGGCTGAAACAGAGGGTGAGAAACAGAGGGGCTGAAACAGAGGGCGAGAAACAGAGGGGCTGAAACAGAGGGCGAGAAACAGAGGGGCTGAAACAGAGGGGCTGAAACAGAGGGCGAGAAACCGAGGGGCTGAAACAGAGGGCGAGAATCAGAGGGGCTGAAACAGAGGGCGAGAAACAGAGGGGCTGAAACAGAGGGCGAGAAACAGAGGGGCTGAAACAGAGGGCGAGAAACAGAGGGGCTGAAACAGAGGGCGAGAAACCGAGGGGCTGAAACAGAGGGGCTGAAACAGAGGGCGAGAAACCGAGGGGCTGAAACAGAGGGGCTGAAACAGAGGTGCTGAAACAGAGGGGCTGAAACAGAAGGCGAGAAACAGAGGGCGAGAAACAGAGGGCGAGAAACAGAGGGGCTGAAACAGAGGGGCTGAAACAGAAGGGCTGAAACAGAGGGGCTGAAACAGAGGGCGAGAAACAGAGGGGCTGAAACAGAGGGCGAGAAACCGAGGGGCAGAAACAGTGTGGCTGAAACAGAGGGGCTGAAACAGAGGGGCTGAAACAGAGGGCTGAAACAGAGGGGCTGAAACAGAGGGCGAGAAACCGAGGGGCTGAAACAGAGGGCGAGAAACCGAGCGGCTGAACAGGGGGGCTGAAACAGATGGGCTGAAACAGAGTGCGAGAAACAGAGGGGCTGAAACAGAGGGCGAGAAACAGAGGGGCTGAAACAGAGGGCGAGAAACCGAGGGGCTGAAACAGAGGGGCTGAAACAGAGGTGCTGAAACAGAGGGGCTGAAACAGAAGGCAAGAAACAGAGGGGCTGAAACAGAGGGCGAGAAACAGAGGGGCTGAAACAGAGGGCGAGAAACAGAGGGGCTGAAACAGAGGGGCTGAAACAGAGGGCGAGAAACAGAGGGCGAGAAACAGAGGGGCTGAAACAGAGGGCGAGAAACAGAGGGGCTGAAACAGAGGGGCTGAAACAGAGGGTGAGAAACAGAGGGGCTGAAACAGAGGGCGAGAAACAGAGGGGCTGAAACAGAGGGCGAGAAACAGAGGGGCTGAAACAGAGGGGCTGAAACAGAGGGCTGAAACAGAGGGGCTGAAACAGAGGGCGAGAAACCGAGCGGCTGAACTGGGGGGCTGAAACAGATGGGCTGAAACAGAGTGCGAGAAACAGGGGCTGAAACAGAGGGCGAGAAACAGAGGGGCTGAAACAGAGGGCGAGAAACAGAGGGCGAGTAACAGAGGGGCTGAAACAGAGGGCGAGAAACAGAGGGGCTGAAACAGAGGGGCTGAAACAGGGGGCGAGAAACAGAGGGGCTGAAACAGAGGAGCTGAAACAGAGGGTGAGAAACAGAGGAGCTGAAACAGAGGGGCTGAAACAGAGGGCGAGAAACAGAGGGCGAGTAACAGAGGGGCTGAAACAGAGGGCGAGAAACAGAGGGGCTGAAACAGAGGGGCTGAAACAGGGGGCGAGAAACAGAGGGGCTGAAACAGAGGAGCTGAAACAGAGGGTGAGAAACAGAGGAGCTGAAACAGAGGGCGAGAAACACTGGGGCTGAAACAGAGGGCGAGAAACAGAGGGGCTGAAACAGAGGGGCTGAAACAGTGGGTGAGAAAAAGAGGGGCTGAAACAGAGGAGCTGAAACAGAGGGTCTGAAACAGAGGGCGAGAAACAGATGGGCGGAAACCGAGGGCGAGAAACCGAGGGGCTGAAACAGAGGGCGAGAAACAGAGGGGCTGAAACAGAGGGCGAGAAACAGAGGGCGAGAAACAGAGGGGCTGAAACAGAGGGCGAGAAACAGAGGGGCTGAAACAGAGGGGCTGAAACAGGGGGCGAGAAACAGAGGGGCTGAAACAGAGGGGCTGAAACAGAGGGTGAGAAACAGAGGGGCTGAAACAGAGGGCGAGAAACAGAGGGGCTGAAACAGAGGGCGAGAAACAGAGGGGCTGAAACAGAGGGGCTGAAACAGAGGGCTGAAACAGAGGGGCTGAAACAGAGGGCGAGAAACCGAGGGGATGAAACAGAGGGCGAGAAACCGAGCGGCTGAACAGGGGGGCTGAAACAGATGGGCTGAAACAGAGTGCGAGAAACAGAGGGGCTGAAACAGAGGGCGAGAAACAGAGGGGCTGAAACAGAGGGCGAGAAACCGAGGGGCTGAAACAGAGGGGCTGAAACAGAGGTGCTGAAACAGAGGGGCTGAAACAGAAGGCAAGAAACAGAGGGCGAGAAACAGACGGCGAGAAACAGAGGGGCTGAAGCAGAGGGGCTGAAACAGAAGGGCTGAAACAGAGGGGCTGAAACAGAGGGCGAGAAACAGAGGGGCTGAAACAGAGGGGCTGAAACAGGGGGCGAGAAACAGAGGGCGAGAAACAGAGGGGCTGAAACAGAGGGCGAGAAACAGAGGGGCTGAAACAGAGGGTCTGAAACAGGGAGCGAGAAACAGAGGGGCTGAAACAGAGGGGCTGAAACATGGGGCGAGAAACAGAGGGGCTGAAAGAGAGGGGCTGAAACAGGGGGCGAGAAACAGGGGGCGAGAAACAGAGGGGCTGAAACAGAGGGCGAGAAAGAGAGGGGCTGAAACAGTGGGGCTGAAACAGAGGGCGAGAAAAAGAGGGGCTGAAACAGAGGGGCTGAAACAGAGGGGCTGAAAGAGAGGGCGAGAAAAAGAGGGGCTGAAACAGAGGGGCTGAAACAGAGGGGCTGAAACAGAGGGCGAGAAACAGAGGGGCTGAAACAGAGGGGCTGAAACAGAGGGCGAGAATCCGAGGGACTGAAACAGAGGGCGAGAAACAGAGGGGCTCAAACAGAGGGGCTGAAACAGAGGGGCTGAAACAGAGGGTGAGAAACAGAGGGGCTGAAACAGAGGGCGAGAAACAGAGGGGCTGAAACAGAGGGCGAGAAACAGAGGGGCTGAAACAGAGGGGCTGAAACAGAGGGCGAGAAACCGAGGGGCTGAAACAGAGGGCGAGAATCAGAGGGGCTGAAACAGAGGGCGAGAAACAGAGGGGCTGAAACAGAGGGCGAGAAACAGAGGGGCTGAAACAGAGGGCGAGAAACAGAGGGGCTGAAACAGAGGGCGAGAAACCGAGGGGCTGAAACAGAGGGGCTGAAACAGAGGGCGAGAAACCGAGGGGCTGAAACAGAGGGGCTGAAACAGAGGTGCTGAAACAGAGGGGCTGAAACAGAAGGCGAGAAACAGAGGGCGAGAAACAGAGGGCGAGAAACAGAGGGGCTGAAACAGAGGGGCTGAAACAGAAGGGCTGAAACAGAGGGGCTGAAACAGAGGGCGAGAAACAGAGGGGCTGAAACAGAGGGCGAGAAACCGAGGGGCAGAAACAGTGTGGCTGAAACAGAGGGGCTGAAACAGAGGGGCTGAAACTGAGGGCGAGAAACAGAGGGCGAGAAACAGAGGGGCTGAAACAGAGGGCGAGAAACAGAGGGGCTGAAACAGAGGGGCTGAAACAGTTGGCGAGAAACAGAGGGGCTGAAACAGAGGGGCTGAAACAGAGGGTCTGAAACAGAGGGCGAGAAACAGAAGGGCTGAAACAATGGGGCTGAAACAGAGGGGCTGAAATAGGGGGCGAGAAACAGAGGGCGAGAAACAGAGGGGCTGAAACAGAGGGGCTGAAACAGAGGGCGAGAAACAGAAGGGCTGAAACAGTGGGGCTGAAACAGAGGGTGAGAAACCGAGGGGTGAAACAGAGGGGCTGAAACAGAGGGGCTGAAACAGAGGGCGAGAAACCGAGGGGCTCAAACAGAGGCTGAGAAACAGAGGGGCTGAAACAGAGGGGCTGAAACAGAGGGGCTAAAACAGAGGGCGAGAAACCGAGGGGTTGAAACAGAGGGCGAGAAACAGAGGGGCTGAAACAGAGGGGCTGAAACAGAGGGGATGAAACAGAGGGCGAGAAACAGAGGGGCTGAAACAGAGGGCGAGAAACCGAGGGGCTGAAACCGAGGGCGAGAAACAGAGGTGCTGAAACAGAGTGGCTCAAACAGAGGGGCTGAAACAGAGGGCGAGAAACAGAGGGGCTGAATAAGAGGGCGAGAAACAGAGGGGCTGAAACAGAGGAGCTGAAACAGAGGGGCTGAAACAGAGGGCGAGAAACCGAGGGGCTGAAACAGAGGGGCTGAAACAGAGGGGCTGAAACAGAGGGGCTGAAACAGAGGGCGAGAAGCAGAGGGGCTGAAACAGTGGGTGGGAAAAAGAGGGGCTGGAACAGAGGAGCTGAAACAGAGGGTCTGAAACAGAGGGCGAGAAACAGATGGGCGGAAACAGAGGACGAAAAACCGAGGGGCTGAAACAGAGGGCGAGAAACAGAGGGGCTGAAACAGAGGAGCTGAAACAGAGGGCGAGAAACAGAGGGCGAGTAACAGAGGGGCTGAAACAGAGGGCGAGAAACAGAGGGGCTGAAACAGAGGGGCTGAAACAGGGGGCGAGAAACAGAGGGGCTGAAACAGAGGAGCTGAAACAGAGGGTGAGAAACAGAGGAGCTGAAACAGAGGGCGAGAAACACTGGGGCTGAAACAGAGGGCGAGAAACAGAGGGGCTGAAACAGAGGGGCTGAAACAGTGGGTGAGAAAAAGAGGGGCTGAAACAGAGGAGCTGAAACAGAGGGTCTGAAACAGAGGGCGAGAAACAGATGGGCGGAAACCGAGGGCGAGAAACCGAGGGGCTGAAACAGAGGGCGAGAAACAGAGGGGCTGAAACAGAGGGCGAGAAACAGAGGGCGAGAAACAGAGGGGCTGAAACAGAGGGCGAGAAACAGAGGGGCTGAAACAGAGGGGCTGAAACAGGGGGCGAGAAACAGAGGGGCTGAAACAGAGGGGCTGAAACAGAGGGTGAGAAACAGAGGGGCTGAAACAGAGGGCGAGAAACAGAGGGGCTGAAACAGAGGGCGAGAAACAGAGGGGCTGAAACAGAGGGGCTGAAACAGAGGGCTGAAACAGAGGGGCTGAAACAGAGGGCGAGAAACCGAGCGGCTGAACAGGGGGGCTGAAACAGATGGGCTGAAACAGAGTGCGAGAAACAGGGGCTGAAACAGAGGGCGAGAAACAGAGGGGCTGAAACAGAGGGCGAGAAACCGAGGGGCTGAAACAGAGGGGCTGAAACAGAGGTTCTGAAACAGAGGGGCTGAAACAGAAGTCAAGAAACAGAGGGCGAGAAACAGACGGCGAGAAACAGAGGGGCTGAAGCAGAGGGGCTGAAACAGAAGGGCTGAAACAGAGGGGCTGAAACAGAGGGCGAGAAACAGAGGGGCTGAAACAGAGGGGCTGAAACAGGGGGCGAGAAACAGAGGGCGAGAAACAGAGGGGCTGAAACAGAGGGGCTGAAACAGAGGGCCTGAAACTGAGGGCTAGAAACAGAGGGGCTGAAACAGAGGGGCTGAAACAGCGGTGCTGAAACAGAGGGCGAGAAACAGAGGGGCTGAAACAGAGGGGCTGAAACAGAGTGGCTGAAACAGAGGGGCTGAAACAGAGGGCGAGAAACAGAGGGGCTGAAACAGAGGGTCTGAAACAGGGAGCGAGAAACAGAGGGGCTGAAACAGAGGGGCTGAAACATGGGGCGAGAAACAGAGGGGCTGAAAGAGAGGGGCTGAAACAGGGGGCGAGAAACAGGGGGCGAGAAACAGAGGGGCTGAAACAGAGGGCGAGAAAGACAGGGGCTGAAACAGTGGGGCTGAAACAGAGGGCGAGAAAAAGAGGGGCTGAAACAGAGGGGCTGAAACAGAGGGGCTGAATGAGAGGGCGAGAAAAAGAGGGGCTGAAACAGAGGGCGAGAAACAGAGGGGCTGAAACAGAGGGGCTGAAACAGAGGGCGAGAATCCGAGGGACTGAAACAGAGGGCGAGAAACAGAGGGGCTGAAACAGAGGGGCTGAAACAGAGGGTGAGAAACAGAGGGGCTGAAACAGAGGGCGAGAAACAGAGGGGCTGAAACAGAGGGCGAGAAACAGAGGGGCTGAAACAGAGGGGCTGAAACAGAGGGCGAGAAACCGAGGGGCTGAAACAGAGGGCGAGAAACCGAGGGGCAGAAAGAAGGGGCTGAAACAGAGGGGCTGAAACAGAGGGGCTGAAACAGAGGGCGAGAAACAGAGGGGCTGAAACAGAGGGCGAGAAACAGAGGGGCTGAAACAGAGGGGCTGAAACAGAGGGCGAGAATCCGAGGGACTGAAACAGAGGGCGAGAAACAGAGGGGCTGAAACAGAGGGGCTGAAACAGAGGGTGAGAAACAGAGGGGCTGAAACAGAGGGCGAGAAACAGAGGGGCTGAAACAGAGGGCGAGAAACAGAGGGGCTGAAACAGAGGGGCTGAAACAGAGGGCGAGAAACCGAGGGGCTGAAACAGAGGGCGAGAAACCGAGGGGCTGAACAGAGGGGCTGAAACAGAGGGGCTGAAACAGAGGGGCTGAAACAGAGGGGCTGAAACAAAGGGGCTGAAACAGAGGGGCTGAAACATGGGGCGAGAAACAGAGGGGCTGAAACAGAGGGGCTGAAACATGGAGCGAGAAACAGAGGGGCTGAAAGAGAGGGGCTGAAACAGGGGGCGAGAAACAGGGGGCGAGAAACAGAGGGGCTGAAACAGAGGGCGAGAAAGAGAGGGGCTGAAACAGTGGGGCTGAAACAGAGGGCGAGAAAAAGAGGGGCTGAAACAGAGGGGCTGAAACAGAGGGGCTGAAAGAGAGGGCGAGAAAAAGAGGGGCTGAAACAGAGGGGCTGAAACAGAGGGCGAGAAACAGAGGGGCTGAAACAGAGTGGCTGAAACAGAGGGCGAGAATCCGAGGGGCTGAAACAGACGGCGAGAAACAGAGGGGCTGAAACAGAGGGGCTGAAAGAGAGGGGCTGAAACAGAGGGTGAGAAACAGAGGGGCTGAAACAGAGGGCGAGAAACAGAGGGGCTGAAACAGAGGGCGAGAAACAGAGGGGCTGAAACAGAGGGGCTGAAACAGAGGGCGAGAAACCGAGGGGCTGAAACAGAGGGCGAGAAACCGAGGGGCTGAACAGAGGGGCTGAAACAGAGGGGCTGAAACAGAGGGGCTGAAACAGAGGGCGAGAAACAGAGGGGCTGAAACAGAGTGCGAGAAACAGAGGGGCTGAAACAGAGGGGCTGAAACAAAGGGGCTGAAACAGAGGGGCTGAAACAGCGGGCGAGAAACCGAGGGGCTGAAACAGTGGGGCTGACACAGGGGGCGAGAAACAGATGGGCTGAAACAGAGGGCGAGAAACAGAGGGGCTGAAACAGAGGGCGAGAAACCGAGTGCGAGAAACAGAGGGGCTGAAACAGAGGGCGAGAAACAGAGGGGCTGAAACAGAGGAGCTGAAACAGAGGGTCTGAAACAGAGGGCGAGAAACAGAGGGACAGAAACAGTGGGGCTGAAACAGAGGGCGAGAAACAGAGGGCGAGAAACAGAGGGGCTGAAACAGAGGGCGAGAAACCGAGTGGCTGAACAGAGGGGCTGAAACAGATGGGCTGAAACAGAGGGCGAGAAACAGAGGGGCTGAAACAGAGGGCGAGCAACCGAGGGGCTGAAACAGAGGGGCTGAAACGGAGGAGCTGAAACAGAGGGGCTGAAACAGAGGGCGAGAAACCGAGGGACTGAAACAGAGGGGCTGAAACAGAGGGCGAGAAGCAGAGGGGCTGAAACAGTGGGTGAGAAAAAGAGGGGCTGAAACAGAGGGGCTGAAACAGGGGGCGAGAAACAGAGGGGCTGAAATAGAGGGCGAGAAACAGAGGGGCTGAAACAGAGGGGCTGAAACAGAGGGGCTGAAACAGAGGGCGAGAAACCGAGGGGCTGAACAGAGGGGCTGAAACAGAGGGGCTGAAACAGAGGGGCTGAAACAGAGGGCGAGAAACAGAGGGCGAGAAACAGAGGGCGAGAAACAGAGGGGCTGAAACAGAGGGGCTGAAACAGAGGGCGAGAAACCGAGGGGCTGAAACAGAGGGGCTGAAACAGGGGGCGAGAAACAGAGGGCGAGAAACAGAGGGGCTGAAACAGAGGGGCTGAAACAGAGGGGCTGAAACAGAGGGGCTGAAACTGAGGGCGAGAAACAGAGGGGCTGAAACAGAGGGGCTGAAACAGAGGGGCTGAAACAGGGGGCGAGAAACAGAGGGCGATAAACAGAGGGGCTGAAACAGCGGGGCAGAAACAGAGGGCGAGAAACAGAAGGGCTGAAACAGTGGGGCTGAAACAGAGGGTGAGAAACCGAGGGGTGAAACAGAGGTGCTGAAACAGAGGGGCTGAAACAGAGGGCGAGAAACCGAGGTGCTCAAACAGAGGGTGAGAAACAGAGGGGCTGAAACAGAGGGGCTGAAACAGAGGGGCTCAAACAGAGGGGCTAAAACAGAGGGCGAGAACCCGAGGGGTTGAAACAGAGGGCGAGATACAGAGGGGCTGAAACAGAGGGGCTGAAACAGAGGGGCTGAAACAGAGGGCGAGAAACCGAGGGGCTGAAACAGAGGGCGAGAAACAGAGGGGCTGAAACAGAGGGGCTCAAACAGAGGGGCTGAAACAGAGGGCGAGAAACAGAGGGGCTGAATAAGAGAGCGAGAAACAGAGGGGCTGAAACAGAGGAGCTGAAACAGAGGGGCTGAAACAGAGGGCGAGAAACCGAGGGGCTGAAACAGAGGGGCTGAAACAGAGGGCGAGAAACAGAGGGGCTGAAACAGAGGGCGAGAAGCAGAGGGGCTGAAACAGTTGGTGAGAAAAAGAGGTGCTGAAACAGAGGAGCTGAAACAGAGGGTCTGAAACAGAGGGCGAGAAACAGAGGGGCAGAAACAGTGGGGCTGAAACAGAGGGCGAGAAACAGAGGGCGAGAAACAGAGGGGCTGAAACAGAGGGCGAGAAACAGAGGGGCTGAAACAGAGGGCGAGAAACAGAGGGGCTGAAACAGAGGGGCTGAAACAGAGGGCGAGAAACCGAGGGGCTGTAACAGAGGGCGAGAAACCGAGGGGCTGAACAGAGGGGCTGAAACAGAGGGGCTGAAACAGAGGGGCTGAAACAGAGGGCGAGAAACAGAGGGGCTGAAACAGAGGGCGAGAAACAGAGGGGCTGAAACAGAGGGGCTGAAACAGGGGGCGAGAATCCGAGGGACTGAAACAGAGGGCGAGAAACAGAGGGGCTGAAACAGAGGGGCTGAAACAGAGGGGCTGAAACAGAGGGTGAGAAACAGAGGGGCTGAAACAGAGGGCGAGAAACAGAGGGGCTGAAACAGAGGGCGAGAAACAGAGGGGCTGAAACAGAGGGGCTGAAACAGAGGGCGAGAAACCGAGGGGCTGAAACAGAGGGCGAGAAACCGAGGGGCTGAACAGAGGTGCTGAAACAGAGGGTGAGAAACAGAGGGGCTGAAACAGAGGGGCTGAAACAAAGGGGCTGAAACAGAGGGGCTGAAACATGGGGCGAGAAACAGAGGGGCTGAAACAGAGGGGCTGAAACAGGGGGCGAGAAACAGGGGGCGAGAAACAGAGGGGCTGAAACAGAGGGCGAGAAAGAGAGGGGCTGAAACAGTGGGGCTGAAACAGAGGGCGAGAAAAAGAGGGGCTGAAACAGAGGGGCTGAAACAGAGGGGCTGAAAGAGAGGGCGAGAAAAAGAGGGGCTGAAACAGAGGGGCTGAAACAGAGGGGCTGAAACAGAGGGCGAGAAACAGAGGGGCTGAAACAGAGGGGCTGAAACTGAGGGCGAGAATCCGAGGGGCTGAAACAGAGGGCGAGAAACAGAGGGGCTGAAACAGAGGGGCTGAAACAGTGGGGCTGAAACAGAGAGTGAGAAACAGAGGGGCTGAAACAGAGGGCGAGAAACAGAGGGGCTGAAACAGAGGGCGAGAAAGAGAGGGGCTGAAATAGAGGGGCTGAAACAGAGGGCGAGAAACCGAGGGGCTGAAACAGAGGGCGAGAAACCGAGGGGCTGAACAGAGGGGCTGAAACAGAGGGGCTGAAACAGAGGGGCTGAAACAGAGTGCGAGAAACAGAGGGGCTGAAACAGAGGGCGAGAAACAGAGGGGCTGAAACAGAGGGGCTGAAACAAAGGGGCTGAAACAGAGGGGCTGAAACAGAGGGCGAGAAACCGAGGGGCTGAAACAGTGGGGCTGAAACAGGGGGCGAGAAACAGATGGGCTGAAACAGAGGGCGAGAAACAGAGGGGCTGAAACAGAGGGCGAGAAACCGAGGGGCTGAAACAGAGGGGCTGAAACGGAGGAGCTGAAACAGAGGGGCTGAAACAGAGGGCGAGAAGCAGAGGGGCTGAAACAGTGGGTGAGAAAAAGAGGGGCTGAAACAGAGGGGCTGAAACAGGGGGCGAGAAACAGAGGGGCTGAAATAGAGGGCGAGAAACAGAGGGGCTGAAACAGAGGGGCTGAAACAGAGGGGCTGAAACAGAGGGCGAGAAACCGAGGGGCTGAACAGAGGGTCTGAAACAGAGGGGCTGAAACAGAGGGGCTGAAACAGAGGGCGAGAAACAGAGGGCGAGAAACAGAGGGCGAGAAACAGAGGGGCTGAAACAGAGGGGCTGAAACAGAGGGGCTCAAACAGAGGGGCTGAAACAGTGGGGCTGAAACAGGGGGTGAGAAACAGAGGGCGAGAAACAGAGGGGCTGAAACAGAGGGGCTGAAACAGAGGGGCTGAAACAGAGGGGCTGAAACTGAGGGCGAGAAACAGAGGGGCTGAAACAGAGGGGCTGAAACAGAGGGCGAGAAGCAGAGGGGCTGAAACAGTGGGTGAGAAAAAGAGGTGCTGAAACAGAGGAGCTGAAACAGAGGGTCTGAAACAGAGGGCGAGAAACAGAGGGGAAGAAACAGTGGGGCTGAAACAAAGGGCGAGAAACAGAGGGCGAGAAACAGAGGGGCTGAAACAGAGGGCGAGAAACCGAGTGGCTGAACAGAGGGGCTGAAACAGATGTGCTGAAACAGAGGGCGAGAAACAGAGGGGCTGAAACAGAGGGCGAGAAACCGAGGGGCTGAAACAGAGGGGCTGAAACGGAGGAGCTGAAACAGAGGGGCTGAAACAGAGGGCGAGAAACCGAGGGGCTGAAACAGAGGGGCTGAAACAGAGGGCGAGAAGCAGAGGGGCTGAAACAGTGGGTGAGAAAATGAGGGGCTGAAACAGAGGGGCTGAAACAGGGGGCGAGAAACAGAGGGGCTGAAATAGAGGGCGAGAAACAGAGGGGCTGAAACAGAGGGGCTGAAACAGAGGGCGAGAAACCGAGGGGCTGAACAGAGGGGCTGAAACAGAGGGGCTGAAACAGAGGGGCTGAAACAGAGGGCGAGAAACAAAGGGCGAGAAACAGAGGGCGAGAAACAGAGGGGCTGAAACAGAGGGGCTGAAACAGAGGGCGAGAAACCGAGGGGCTGAAACAGAGGGGCTGAAACAGGGGGCGAGAAACAGAGGGCGAGAAACAGAGGGGCTGAAACAGAGGGGCTGAAACAGAGGGGCTGAAACAGAGGGGCTGAAACTGAGGGCGAGAAACAGAGGGGCTGAAACAGAGGGGCTGAAACAGAGGGGCTGAAACAGAGGGCGAGAAGCAGAGGGGCTGAAACAGTGTGTGAGAAAAAGAGGTGCTGAAACAAAGGAGCTGAAACAGAGGGTCTGAAACAGAGGGCGAGAAACAGAGGGGCAGAAACAGTGGGTTGAAACAGAGGGCGAGAAACAGAGGGCGAGAAACAGAGGGGCTGAAACAGAGGGCGAGAAACCGAGTGGCTGAACAGAGGGGCTGAAACAGATGGGCTGAAACAGAGGGCGAGAAACAGAGGGGCTGAAACAGGGGGCGAGAAACCGAGGGGCTGAAACAGAGGGGCTGAAACGGAGGAGCTGAAACAGAGGGGCTGAAACAGAGGGCGAGAAACCGAGGGGCTGAAACAGAGGGGCTGAAACAGAGGGCGAGAAGCAGAGGGGCAGAAACAGTGGGTGAGAAAAAGAGGGGCTGAAACAGAGGGGCTGAAACAGGGGGCGAGAAATAGAGGGGCTGAAATAGAGGGCGAGAAACAGAGCGGCTGAAACAGAGGGGCTGAAACAGAGGGGCTGAAACAGAGGGCGAGAAACCGAGGGGCTGAACAGAGGGGCTGAAACAGAGGGGCTGAAACAGAGGGGCTGAAACAGAGGGCGAGAAACAGAGGGCGAGAAACAGAGGGCGAGAAACAGAGGGGCTGAAACAGAGGGGCTGAAACAGAGGGCGAGAAACCGAGGGGCTGAAACAGAGGGGCTGAAACAGGGGGCGAGAAACAGAGGGCGAGAAACAGAGGGGCTGAAACAGAGGGGCTGAAACAGAGGGGCTGAAACTGAGGGCGAGAAACAGAGGGGCTGAAACAGAGGGGCTGAAACAGAGGGGCTGAAACAGGGGGCGAGAAACAGAGGGCGATAAACAGAGGGGCTGAAACAGCGGGGCAGAAACAGAGGGCGAGAAACAGAAGGGCTGAAAGAGTGGGGCTGAAACAGAGGGTGAGAAACCGAGGGGTGAAACAGAGGGGCTGAAACAGAGGGGCTGAAACAGAGGGCGAGAAACCGAGGTGCTCAAACAGAGGGTGAGAAACAGAGGGGCTGAAACAGAGGGGCTGAAACAGAGGGGCTCAAACAGAGGGGCTAAAACAGAGGGCGAGAACCCGAGGGGTTGAAACAGAGGGCGAGAAACAGAGGGGCTGAAACAGAGGGGCTGAAACAGAGGGGCTGAAACAGAGGGCGAGAAACCGAGGGGCTGAAACAGAGGGCGAGAAACAGAGGGGCTGAAACAGAGGGGATCAAACAGAGGGGCTGAAACAGAGGGCGAGAAACAGAGGGGCTGAATAAGAGAGCGAGAAACAGAGGGGCTGAAACAGAGGAGCTGAAACAGAGGGGCTGAAACAGAGGGCGAGAAACCGAGGGGCTGAAACAGAGGGGCTGAAACAGAGGGGCTGAAACAGAGGGGCTGAAACAGAGGGCAAGAAGCAGAGGGGCTGAAACAGTGGGTGAGAAAAAGAGGTGCTGAAACAGAGGAGCTGAAACAGAGGGTCTGAAACAGAGGGCGAGAAACAGAGGGGCAGAAACAGTGGGGCTGAAACAGAGGGCGAGAAACAGAGGGGCTGAAACAGAGGGCGAGAAACAGAGGGGCTGAAACAGAGGGGCTGAAACAGAGGGCGAGAAACCGAGGGGCTGAAACAGAGGGCGAGAAACCGAGGGGCTGAACAGAGGGGCTGAAACAGAGGGGCTGAAACAGAGGGCGAGAAACAGAGGGGCTGAAACAGAGGGCGAGAAACAGAGGGGCTGAAACAGAGGGGCTGAAACAGGGGGCGAGAAACAGGGGGCGAGAAACAGAGGGGCTGAAACAGAGGGCGAGAAAGAGAGGGGCTGAAACAGTGGGGCTGAAACAGAGGGCGAGAAAAAGAGGGGCTGAAACAGAGGGGCTGAAACAGAGGGGCTGAAAGAGAGGGCGAGAAAAAGAGGGGCTGAAACAGAGGGGCTGAAACAGAGGGGCTGAAACAGAGGGCGAGAAACAGAGGGGCTGAAACAGAGGGGCTGAAACAGAGGGCGAGAATCCGAGGGGCTGAAACAGAGGGCGAGAAACAGAGGGGCTGAAACAGAGGGGCTGAAACAGAGGGGCTGAAACAGAGGGCGAGAAACCGAGGGACTGAAACAGAGGGGCTGAAACAGAGGGCGAGAAGCAGAGGGGCTGAAACAGTGGGTGAGAAAAAGAGGGGCTGAAACAGAGGGGCTGAAACAGGGGGCGAGAAACAGAGGGGCTGAAACAGAGGGGCTGAAACAGAGGGGCTGAAACAGAGGGCGAGAAACCGAGGGGCTGAACAGAGGGGCTGAAACAGAGGGGCTGAAACAGAGGGGCTGAAACAGAGGGCGAGAAACAGAGGGCGAGAAACAGAGGGCGAGAAACAGAGGGGCTGAAACAGAGGGGCTGAAACAGAGGGCGAGAAACCGAGGGGCTGAAACAGAGGGGCTGAAACAGGGGGCGAGAAACAGAGGGCGAGAAACAGAGGGGCTGAAACAGAGGGGCTTAAACAGAGGGGCTGAAGCAGAGGGGCTGAAACTGAGGGCGAGAAACAGAGGGGCTGAAACAGAGGGGCTGAAACAGAGGGGCTGAAACAGGGGGCGAGAAACAGAGGGCGATAAACAGAGGGGCTGAAACAGCGGGGCAGAAACAGAGGGCGAGAAACAGAAGGGCTGAAAGAGTGGGGCTGAAACAGAGGGTGAGAAACCGAGGGGTGAAACAGAGGTGCTGAAACAGAGGGGCTGAAACAGAGGGCGAGAAACCGAGGTGCTCAAACAGAGGGTGAGAAACAGAGGGGCTGAAACAGAGGGGCTGAAACAGAGGGGCTCAAACAGAGGGGCTAAAACAGAGGGCGAGAACCCGAGGGGTTGAAACAGAGGGCGAGAAACAGAGGGGCTGAAACAGAGGGGCTGAAACAGAGGGGCTGAAACAGAGGGCGAGAAACCGAGGGGCTGAAACAGAGGGCGAGAAACAGAGGGGCTGAAACAGAGGGGCTCAAACAGAGGGGCTGAAACAGAGGGCGAGAAACAGAGGGGCTGAATAAGAGAGCGAGAAACAGAGGGGCTGAAACAGAGGAGCTGAAACAGAGGGGCTGAAACAGAGGGCGAGAAACCGAGGGGCTGAAACAGAGGGGCTGAAACAGAGGGCGAGAAACAGAGGGGCTGAAACAGATGGCGAGAAGCAGAGGGGCTGAAACAGTTGGTGAGAAAAAGAGGTGCTGAAACAGAGGAGCTGAAACAGAGGGTCTGAAACAGAGGGCGAGAAACAGAGGGGCAGAAACAGTGGGGCTGAAACAGAGGGCGAGAAACAGAGGGCGAGAAACAGAGGGGCTGAAACAGAGGGCGAGAAACAGAGGGGCTGAAACAGAGGGCGAGAAACAGAGGGGCTGAAACAGAGGGGCTGAAACAGAGGGCGAGAAACCGAGGGGCTGAAACAGAGGGCGAGAAACCGAGGGGCTGAACAGAGGGGCTGAAACAGAGGGGCTGAAACAGAGGGGCTGAAACAGAGGGCGAGAAACAGAGGGGCTGAAACAGAGGGCGAGAAACAGAGGGGCTGAAACAGAGGGGCTGAAACAGGGGGCGAGAATCCGAGGGACTGAAACAGAGGGCGAGAAACAGAGGGGCTGAAACAGAGGGGCTGAAACAGAGGGGCTGAAACAGAGGGTGAGAAACAGAGGGGCTGAAACAGAGGGCGAGAAACAGAGGGGCTGAAACAGAGGGCGAGAAACAGAGGGGCTGAAACAGAGGGGCTGAAACAGAGGGCGAGAAACCGAGGGGCTGAAACAGAGGGCGAGAAACCGAGGGGCTGAACAGAGGGGCTGAAACAGAGGGTGAGAAACAGAGGGGCTGAAACAGAGGGGCTGAAACAAAGGGGCTGAAACAGAGGGGCTGAAACATGGGGCGAGAAACAGAGGGGCGGAAACAGAGGGGCTGAAACATGGGGCGAGAAACAGAGGGCTGAAAGAGAGGGGCTGAAACAGGGGGCGAGAAACAGGGGGCGAGAAACAGAGGGGCTGAAACAGAGGGCGAGAAAGAGAGGGGCTGAAACAGTGGGGCTGAAACAGAGGGCGAGAAAAAGAGGGGCTGAAACAGAGGGGCTGAAACAGAGGGGCTGAAAGAGAGGGCGAGAAAAAGAGGGGCTGAAACAGAGGGGCTGAAACAGAGGGGCTGAAACAGAGGGCGAGAAACAGAGGGGCTGAAACAGAGGGCTGAAACTGAGGGCGAGAATCCGAGGGGCTGAAACAGAGGGCGAGAAACAGAGGGGCTGAAACAGAGGGGCTGAAACAGAGGGGCTGAAACAGAGAGTGAGAAACAGAGGGGCTGAAACAGAGGGCGAGAAACAGAGGGGCTGAAACAGAGGGCGAGAAAGAGAGGGGCTGAAACAGAGGGGCTGAAACAGAGGGCGAGAAACCGAGGGGCTGAAACAGAGGGCGAGAAACCGAGGGGCTGAACAGAGGGGCTGAAACAGAGGGGCTGAAACAGAGGGGCTGAAACAGAGTGCGAGAAACAGAGGGGCTGAAACAGAGGGCGAGAAACAGAGGGGCTGAAACAGAGGGGCTGAAACAAAGGGGCTGAAACAGAGGGGCTGAAACAGAGGGCGAGAAACCGAGGGGCTGAAACAGTGGGGCTGAAACAGGGGGCGAGAAACAGATGGGCTGAAACAGAGGGCGAGAAACAGAGGGGCTGAAACAGAGGGCGAGAAACCGAGGGGCTGAAACAGAGGGGCTGAAACGGAGGAGCTGAAACAGAGGGGCTGAAACAGAGGGCGAGAAGCAGAGGGGCTGAAACAGTGGGTGAGAAAAAGAGGGGCTGAAACAGAGGGGCTGAAACAGGGGGCGAGAAACAGAGGGGCTGAAATAGCGGGCGAGAAACAGAGGGGCTGAAACAGAGGGGCTGAAACAGAGGGGCTGAAACAGAGGGCGAGAAACCGAGGGGCTGAACAGAGGGTCTGAAACAGAGGGGCTGAAACAGAGGGGCTGAAACAGAGGGCGAGAAACAGAGGGCGAGAAACAGAGGGCGAGAAACAGAGGGGCTGAAACAGAGGGGCTGAAACAGAGGGCGAGAAACCGAGGGGCTGAAACAGAGGGGCTGAAACAGGGGGCGAGAAACAGAGGGCGAGAAACAGAGGGGCTGAAACAGAGGGGCTGAAACAGAGGGGCTGAAACAGAGGGGCTGAAACTGAGGGCGAGAAACAGAGGGGCTGAAACAGAGGGGCTGAAACAGAGGGGCTGAAACAGAGGGCGAGAAGCAGAGGGGCTGAAACAGTGGGTGAGAAAAAGAGGTGCTGAAACAGAGGAGCTGAAACAGAGGGTCTGAAACAGAGGGCGAGAAACAGAGGGGAAGAAACAGTGGGGCTGAAACAAAGGGCGAGAAACAGAGGGCGAGAAAAAGAGGGGCTGAAACAGAGGGCGAGAAACCGAGTGGCTGAACAGAGGGGCTGAAACAGATGTGCTGAAACAGAGGGCGAGAAACAGAGGGGCTGAAACAGAGGGCGAGAAACCAAGGGGCTGAAACAGAGGGGCTGAAACGGAGTAGCTGAAACAGAGGGGCTGAAACAGAGGGCGAGAAACCGAGGGGCTGAAACAGAGGGGCTGAAACAGAGGGCGAGAAGCAGAGGGGCTGAAACAGTGGGTGAGAAAATGAGGGGCTGAAACAGAGGGGCTGAAACAGGGGGCGAGAAACAGAGGGGCTGAAATAGAGGGCGAGAAACAGAGGGGCTGAAACAGAGGGGCTGAAACAGAGGGCGAGAAACCGAGGGGCTGAACAGAGGGGCTGAAACAGAGGGGCTGAAACAGAGGGGCTGAAACAGAGGGCGAGAAACAAAGGGCGAGAAACAGAGGGCGAGAAACAGAGGGGCTGAAACAGAGGGGCTGAAACAGAGGGCGAGAAACCGAGGGGCTGAAACAGAGGGGCTGAAACAGGGGGCGAGAAACAGAGGGCGAGAAACAGAGGGGCTGAAACAGAGGGGCTGAAACAGAGGGGCTGAAACAGAGGGGCTGAAACTGAGGGCGAGAAACAGAGGGGCTGAAACAGAGGGGCTGAAACAGAGGGCGAGAAGCAGAGGGGCTGAAACAGTGTGTGAGAAAAAGAGGTGCTGAAACAAAGGAGCTGAAACAGAGGGTCTGAAACAGAGGGCGAGAAACAGAGGGGCAGAAACAGTGGGTTGAAACAGAGGGCGAGAAACAGAGGGCGAGAAACAGAGGGGCTGAAACAGAGGGCGAGAAACCGAGTGGCTGAACAGAGGGGCTGAAACAGATGGGCTGAAACAGAGGGCGAGAAACAGAGGGGCTGAAACAGAGGGCGAGAAACCGAGGGGCTGAAACAGAGGGGCTGAAACGGAGGAGCTGAAACAGAGGGGCTGAAACAGAGGGCGAGAAACCGAGGGGCTGAAACAGAGGGGCTGAAACAGAGGGCGAGAAGCAGAGGGGCAGAAACAGTGGGTGAGAAAAAGAGGGGCTGAAACAGAGGGGCTGAAACAGGGGGCGAGAAATAGAGGGGCTGAAATAGAGGGCGAGAAACAGAGGAGCTGAAACAGAGGGCGAGAAACAGAGGGGCTGAAACAGAGGGGCTGAAACAGAGGGTGAGAAACAGAGGGGCTGAAACAGAGGGCGAGAAACAGAGGAGCTGAAACAGAGGGCGAGAAACAGAGGGGCTGAAACAGAGGGGCTGAAACAGAGGGCTGAAACAGAGGGGCTGAAACAGAGGGCGAGAAACTGAGGGGCTGAAACAGAGGGCGAGAAACCGAGCGGCTGAACAGGGGGGCTGAAACAGATGGGCTGAAACAGAGTGCGAGAAACAGAGGGGCTGAAACAGAGGGCGAGAAACAGAGGGGCTGAAACAGAGGGCGAGAAACCGAGGGGCTGAAACAGAGGGGCTGAAACAGAGGTGCTGAAACAGAGGGGCTGAAACAGAAGGCGAGAAACAGAGGGCGAGAAACAGACGGCGAGAAACAGAGGGGCTGAAGCAGAGGGGCTGAAACAGAGGGTGAGAAACCGAGGGGTGAAACAGAGGGGCTGAAACAGAGGGGCTGAAACAGAGGGCGAGAAACCGAGGTGCTCAAACAGAGGGTGAGAAACAGAGGGGCTGAAACAGAGGGGCTGAAACAGAGGGGCTCAAACAGAGGGGCTAAAACAGACGGCTAGAAACCGAGGGGTTGAAACAGAGGGCGAGAAACAGAGGGGCTGAAACAGAGGGGCTGAAACAGAGGGGCTGAAACAGAGGGCGAGAAACCGAGGGGCGGAAACAGAGGGCGAGAAACAGAGGGGCTGAAACAGAGGGGCTCAAACAGAGGGGCTGAAACAGAGGGCGAGAAACAGAGGGGCTGAATAAGAGAGCGAGAAACAGAGGGGCTGAAACAGAGGAGCTGAAACAGAGGGGCTGAAACAGAGGGCGAGAAACCGAGGGGCTGAAACAGAGGGGCTGAAACAGAGGGGCTGAAACAGAGGGCGAGAAGCAGAGGGGCTGAAACAGTGGGTGAGAAAAAGAGGTGCTGAAACAGAGGAGCTGAAACAGAGGGTCTGAAACAGAGGGCGAGAAACAGAGGGGCAGAAACAGTGGGGCTGAAACAGAGGGCGAGAAACAGAGGGCGAGAAACAGAGGGGCTGAAACAGAGGGCGAGAAACAGAGGGGCTGAAACAGAGGGCGAGAAACAGAGGGGCTGAAACAGAGGGGCTGAAACAGAGGGCGAGAAACCGAGGGGCTGAAACAGAGGGCGAGAAACCGAGGGGCTGAACAGAGGGGCTGAAACAGAGGGGCTGAAACAGAGGGCGAGAAACAGAGGGGCTGAAACAGAGGGCGAGAAACAGAGGGGCTGAAACAGAGGGGCTGAAACAGGGGGCGAGAAACAGGGGGCGAGAAACAGAGGGGCTGAAACAGAGGGCGAGAAAGAGAGGGGCTGAAACAGTGGGGCTGAAACAGAGGGCGAGAAAAAGAGGGGCTGAAACAGAGGGGCTGAAACAGAGGGGCTGAAACAGAGGGCGAGAAAAAGAGGGGCTGAAACAGAGGGGCTGAAACAGAGGGGCTGAAACAGAGGGCGAGAAACAGAGGGGCTGAAACAGAGGGGCTGAAACAGAGGGCGAGAATCCGAGGGGCTGAAACAGAGGGCGAGAAACAGAGGGGCTGAAACAGAGGGGCTGAAACAGAGGGGCTGAAACAGAGGGTGAGAAACAGAGGGGCTGAAACAGAGGGCGAGAAACAGAGGGGCTGAAACAGAGGGCGAGAAACAGAGGGGCTGAAACAGAGGGGCTGAAACAGAGGGCGAGAAACCGAGGGGCTGAAACAGAGGGCGAGAAACCGAGGGGCTGAACAGAGGGGCTGAAACAGAGGGGCTGAAACAGAGGGGCTGAAACAGAGTGCGAGAAACAGAGGGGCTGAAACAGAGGGCGAGAAACAGAGGGGCTGAAACAGAGGGGCTGAAACAAAGGGGCTGAAACAGAGGGGCTGAAACAGAGGGCGAGAAACCGAGGGGCTGAAACAGTGGGGCTGAAACAGGGGGCGAGAAACAGATGGGCTGAAACAGAGGGCGAGAAACAGAGGGGCTGAAACAGAGGGCGAGAAACCGAGGGGCTGAAACAGAGGGGCTGAAACGGAGGAGCTGAAACAGAGGGGCTGAAACAGAGGGCGAGAAGCAGAGGGGCTGAAACAGTGGGTGAGAAAAAGAGGGGCTGAAACAAAGGGGCTGAAACAGGGGGCGAGAAACAGAGGGGCTGAAATAGAGGGCGAGAAACAGAGGGGCTGAAACAGAGGGGCTGAAACAGAGGGGCTGAAACAGAGGGCGAGAAACCGAGGGGCTGAACAGAGGGTCTGAAACAGAGGGGCTGAAACAGAGGGGCTGAAACAGAGGGCGAGAAACAGAGGGCGAGAAACAGAGGGCGAGAAACAGAGGGGCTGAAACAGAGGGGCTGAAACAGAGGGCGAGAAACCGAGGGGCGGAAACAGAGGGCGAGAAACAGAGGGGCTGAAACAGAGGGGCTGAAACAGAGGGGCTGAAACTGAGGGCGAGAAACAGAGGGGCTGAAACAGAGGGGCTGAAACAGAGGGGCTGAAACAGAGGGCGAGAAGCAGAGGGGCTGAAACAGTGGGTGAGAAAAAGAGGTGCTGAAACAGAGGAGCTGAAACAGAGGGGCTGAAACAGAGGGCGAGAAGCAGAGGGGCTGAAACAGTGGGTGAGAAAAAGAGGTGCTGAAACAGAGGAGCTGAAACAGAGGGTCTGAAACAGAGGGCGAGAAACAGAGGGGCAGAAACAGTGGGGCTGAAACAGAGGGCGAGAAACAGAGGGCGAGAAACAGAGGGGCTGAAACAGAGGGCGAGAAACCGAGTGGCTGAACAGAGGGGCTGAAACAGATGGGCTGAAACAGAGGGCGAGAAACAGAGGGGCTGAAACAGAGGGCGAGAAACCGAGGGGCTGAAACAGAGGGGCTGAAACGGAGGAGCTGAAACAGAGGGGCTGAAACAGAGGGCGAGAAACCGAGGGGCTGAAACAGAGGGGCTGAAACAGAGGGCGAGAAGCAAAGGGGCTGAAACAGTGGGTGAGAAAATGAGGGGCTGAAACAGAGGGGCTGAAACAGGGGGCGAGAAACAGAGGGGCTGAAATAGAGGGCGAGAAACAGAGGGGCTGAAACAGAGGGTCTGAAACAGAGGGCGAGAAACCGAGGGGCTGAACAGAGGGGCTGAAACAGAGGGGCTGAAACAGAGGGGCTGAAACAGAGGGCGAGAAACAGAGGGCGAGAAACAGAGCGCGAGAAACAGAGGGGCTGAAACAGAGGGGCTGAAACAGAGGGCGAGAAACCGAGGGGCTGAAACAGAGGGGCTGAAACAGGGGGCGAGAAACAGAGGGCGAGAAACAGAGGGGCTGAAACAGAGGGGCTGAAACAGAGGGGCTGAAACAGAGGGGCTGAAACTGAGGGCGAGAAACAGAGGGGCTGAAACAGAGGGGCTGAAACAGAGGGGGTGAAACAGAGGGCGAGAAGCAGAGGGGCTGAAACAGTGGGTGAGAAAAAGAGGTGCTGAAACAGAGGACCTGAAACAGAGGGTCTGAAACAGAGGGCGAGAAACAGAGGGGCAGAAACAGTGGGTTGAAACAGAGGGCGAGAAACAGAGGGCGAGAAACAGAGGGGCTGAAACAGAGGGCGAGAAACCTAGTGGCTGAACAGAGGGGCTGAAACAGATGGGCTGAAACAGAGGGCGAGAAACAGAGGGGCTGAAACAGAGGGCGAGAAACCGAGGGGCTGAAACAGAGGGGCTGAAACGGAGGAGCTGAAACAGAGGGGCTGAAACAGAGGGCGAGAAACCGAGGGGCTGAAACAGAGGGGCTGAAACAGAGGGCGAGAAGAAGAGGGGCTGAAACAGTGGGTGAGAAAAAGAGGGGCTGAAACAGAGGGGCTGGAACAGGGGGCGAGAATCAGAGGGGCTGAAATAGAGGGCGAGAAACAGAGCGGCTGAAACAGAGGGGCTGAAACAGAGGGGCTGAAACAGAGGGCGAGAAACCGAGGGGCTGAACAGAGGGGCTGAAACAGAGGGGCTGAAACAGAGGGGCTGAAACAGAGGGCGAGAAACAGAGGGCGAGAAACAGAGGGCGAGAAACAGAGGGGCTGAAACAGAGGGGCTGAAACAGAGGGCGAGAAACCGAGGGGCTGAAACAGAGGGGCTGAAACAGGGGGCGAGAAACAGAGGGCGAGAAACAGAGGGGCTGAAACAGAGGGGCTGAAACAGAGGGGCTGAAACAGAGGGGCTGAAACTGAGGGCGAGAAACAGAGGGGCTGAAACAGAGGGGCTGAAACAGAGGGGCTGAAACAGGGGGCGAGAAACAGAGGGCGATAAACAGAGGGGCTGAAACAGCGGGGCAGAAACAGAGGGCGAGAAACAGAAGGGCTGAAAGAGTGGGGCTGAAACAGAGGGTGAGAAACCGAGGGGTGAAACAGAGGGTCTGAAACAGAGGGGCTGAAACAGAGGGCGAGAAACCGAGGTGCTCAAACAGAGGGTGAGAAACAGAGGGGCTGAAACAGAGGGGCTGAAACAGAGGGGCTCAAACAGAGGGGCTAAAACAGAGGGCGAGAACCCGAGGGGTTGAAACAGAGGGCGAGAAACAGAGGGGCTGAAACAGAGGGGCTGAAACAGAGGGGCTGAAACAGAGGGCGAGAAACCGAGGGGCTGAAACAGAGGGCGAGAAACAGAGGGGCTGAAACAGAGGGGCTCAAACAGAGGGGCTGAAACAGAGGGCGAGAAACAGAGGGGCTGAATAAGAGAGCGAGAAACAGAGGGGCTGAAACAGAGGAGCTGAAACAGAGGGGCTGAAACAGAGGGCGAGAAACCGAGGGGCTGAAACAGAGGGGCTGAAACAGAGGGGCTGAAACAGGGGGCGAGAAACAGAGGGGCTGAAACAGAGGGGCTGAAACAGAGGGTGAGAAACAGAGGGGCTGAAACAGAGGGCGAGAAACAGAGGAGCTGAAACAGAGGGCGAGAAACAGAGGGGCTGAAACAGAGGGGCTGAAACAGAGGGCTGAAACAGAGGGGCTGAAACAGAGGGCGAGAAACTGAGGGGCTGAAACAGAGGGCGAGAAACCGAGCGGCTGAACAGGGGGGCTGAAACAGATGGGCTGAAACAGAGTGCGAGAAACAGAGGGGCTGAAACAGAGGGCGAGAAACAGAGGGGCTGAAACAGAGGGCGAGAAACCGAGGGGCTGAAACAGAGGGGCTGAAACAGAGGTGCTGAAACAGAGGGGCTGAAACAGAAGGCGAGAAACAGAGGGCGAGAAACAGACGGCGAGAAACAGAGGGGCTGAAGCAGAGGGGCTGAAACAGAGGGTGAGAAACCGAGGGGTGAAACAGAGGGGCTGAAACAGAGGGGCTGAAACAGAGGGCGAGAAACCGAGGTGCTCAAACAGAGGGTGAGAAACAGAGGGGCTGAAACAGAGGGGCTGAAACAGAGGGGCTCAAACAGAGGGGCTAAAACAGACGGCTAGAAACCGAGGGGTTGAAACAGAGGGCGAGAAACAGAGGGGCTGAAACAGAGGGGCTGAAACAGAGGGGCTGAAACAGAGGGCGAGAAACCGAGGGGCGGAAACAGAGGGCGAGAAACAGAGGGGCTGAAACAGAGGGGCTCAAACAGAGGGGCTGAAACAGAGGGCGAGAAACAGAGGGGCTGAATAAGAGAGCGAGAAACAGAGGGGCTGAAACAGAGGAGCTGAAACAGAGGGGCTGAAACAGAGGGCGAGAAACCGAGGGGCTGAAACAGAGGGGCTGAAACAGAGGGGCTGAAACAGAGGGGCTGAAACAGAGGGCGAGAAGCAGAGGGGCTGAAACAGTGGGTGAGAAAAAGAGGTGCTGAAACAGAGGAGCTGAAACAGAGGGTCTGAAACAGAGGGCGAGAAACAGAGGGGCAGAAACAGTGGGGCTGAAACAGAGGGCGAGAAACAGAGGGCGAGAAACAGAGGGGCTGAAACAGAGGGCGAGAAACAGAGGGGCTGAAACAGAGGGCGAGAAACAGAGGGGCTGAAACAGAGGGGCTGAAACAGAGGGCGAGAAACCGAGGGGCTGAAACAGAGGGCGAGAAACCGAGGGGCTGAACAGAGGGGCTGAAACAGAGGGGCTGAAACAGAGGGCGAGAAACAGAGGGGCTGAAACAGAGGGCGAGAAACAGAGGGGCTGAAACAGAGGGGCTGAAACAGGGGGCGAGAAACAGGGGGCGAGAAACAGAGGGGCTGAAACAGAGGGCGAGAAAGAGAGGGGCTGAAACAGTGGGGCTGAAACAGAGGGCGAGAAAAAGAGGGGCTGAAACAGAGGGGCTGAAACAGAGGGGCTGAAACAGAGGGCGAGAAAAAGAGGGGCTGAAACAGAGGGGCTGAAACAGAGGGGCTGAAACAGAGGGCGAGAAACAGAGGGGCTGAAACAGAGGGGCTGAAACAGAGGGCGAGAATCCGAGGGGCTGAAACAGAGGGCGAGAAACAGAGGGGCTGAAACAGAGGGGCTGAAACAGAGGGGCTGAAACAGAGGGTGAGAAACAGAGGGGCTGAAACAGAGGGCGAGAAACAGAGTGGCTGAAACAGAGGGCGAGAAACAGAGGGGCTGAAACAGAGGGGCTGAAACAGAGGGCGAGAAACCGAGGGGCTGAAACAGAGGGCGAGAAACCGAGGGGCTGAACAGAGGGGCTGAAACAGAGGGGCTGAAACAGAGGGGCTGAAACAGAGTGCGAGAAACAGAGGGGCTGAAACAGAGGGCGAGAAACAGAGGGGCTGAAACAGAGGGGCTGAAACAAAGGGGCTGAAACAGAGGGGCTGAAACAGAGGGCGAGAAACCGAGGGGCTGAAACAGTGGGGCTGAAACAGGGGGCGAGAAACAGATGGGCTGAAACAGAGGGCGAGAAACAGAGGGGCTGAAACAGAGGGCGAGAAACCGAGGGGCTGAAACAGAGGGGCTGAAACGGAGGAGCTGAAACAGAGGGGCTGAAACAGAGGGCGAGAAGCAGAGGGGCTGAAACAGTGGGTGAGAAAAAGAGGGGCTGAAACAAAGGGGCTGAAACAGGGGGCGAGAAACAGAGGGGCTGAAATAGAGGGCGAGAAACAGAGGGGCTGAAACAGAGGGGCTGAAACAGAGGGGCTGAAACAGAGGGCGAGAAACCGAGGGGCTGAACATAGGGTCTGAAACAGAGGGGCTGAAACAGAGGGGCTGAAACAGAGGGCGAGAAACAGAGGGCGAGAAACAGAGGGCGAGAAACAGAGGGGCTGAAACAGAGGGGCTGAAACAGAGGGCGAGAAACCGAGGGGCGGAAACAGAGGGCGAGAAACAGAGGGGCTGAAACAGAGGGGCTGAAACAGAGGGGCTGAAACTGAGGGCGAGAAACAGAGGGGCTGAAACAGAGGGGCTGAAACAGAGGGGCTGAAACAGAGGGCGAGAAGCAGAGGGGCTGAAACAGTGGGTGAGAAAAAGAGGTGCTGAAACAGAGGAGCTGAAACAGAGGGGCTGAAACAGAGGGCGAGAAGCAGAGGGGCTGAAACAGTGGGTGAGAAAAAGAGGTGCTGAAACAGAGGAGCTGAAACAGAGGGTCTGAAACAGAGGGCGAGAAACAGAGGGGCAGAAACAGTGGGGCTGAAACAGAGGGCGAGAAACAGAGGGCGAGAAACAGAGGGGCTGAAACAGAGGGCGAGAAACCGAGTGGCTGAACAGAGGGGCTGAAACAGATGGGCTGAAACAGAGGGCGAGAAACAGAGGGGCTGAAACAGAGGGCGAGAAACCGAGGGGCTGAAACAGAGGGGCAGAAACGGAGGAGCTGAAACAGAGGGGCTGAAACAGAGGGCGAGAAACCGAGGGGCTGAAACAGAGGGGCTGAAACAGAGGGCGAGAAGCAAAGGGGCTGAAACAGTGGGTGAGAAAATGAGGGGCTGAAACAGAGGGGCTGAAACAGGGGGCGAGAAACAGAGGGGCTGAAATAGAGGGCGAGAAACAGAGGGGCTGAAACAGAGGGTCTGAAACAGAGGGCGAGAAACCGTGGGGCTGAACAGAGGGGCTGAAACAGAGGGGCTGAAACAGAGGGGCTGAAACAGAGGGCGAGAAACAGAGGGCGAGAAACAGAGCGCGAGAAACAGAGGGGCTGAAACAGAGGGGCTGAAACAGAGGGTGAGAAACCGAGGGGCTGAAACAGAGGGGCTGAAACAGGGGGCGAGAAACAGAGGGCGAGAAACAGAGGGGCTGAAACAGAGGGGCTGAAACAGAGGGGCTGAAACAGAGGGGCTGAAACTGAGGGCGAGAAACAGAGGGGCTGAAACAGAGGGGCTGAAACAGAGGGGGTGAAACAGAGGGCGAGAAGCAGAGGGGCTGAAACAGTGGGTGAGAAAAAGAGGTGCTGAAACAGAGGACCTGAAACAGAGGGTCTGAAACAGAGGGCGAGAAACAGAGGGGCAGAAACAGTGGGTTGAAACAGAGGGCGAGAAACAGAGGGCGAGAAACAGAGGGGCTGAAACAGAGGGCGAGAAACCTAGTGGCTGAACAGAGGGGCTGAAACAGATGGGCTGAAACAGAGGGCGAGAAACAGAGGGGCTGAAACAGAGGGCGAGAAACCGAGGGGCTGAAACAGAGGGGCTGAAACGGAGGAGCTGAAACAGAGGGGCTGAAACAGAGGGCGAGAAACCGAGGGGCTGAAACAGAGGGGCTGAAACAGAGGGCGAGAAGAAGAGGGGCTGAAACAGTGGGTGAGAAAAAGAGGGGCTGAAACAGAGGGGCTGGAACAGGGGGCGAGAATCAGAGGGGCTGAAATAGAGGGCGAGAAACAGAGCGGCTGAAACAGAGGGGCTGAAACAGAGGGGCTGAAACAGAGGGCGAGAAACCGAGGGGCTGAAACAGAGGGGCTGAAACAGAGGGCGAGAAACAGAGGGCGAGAAACAGAGGGCGAGAAACAGAGGGGCTGAAACAGAGGGGCTGAAACAGAGGGCGAGAAACCGAGGGGCTGAAACAGAGGGGCTGAAACAGGGGGCGAGAAACAGAGGGCGAGAAACAGAGGGGCTGAAACAGAGGGGCTGAAACAGAGGGGCTGAAACAGAGGGGCTGAAACTGAGGGCGAGAAACAGAGGGGCTGAAACAGAGGGGCTGAAACAGAGGGGCTGAAACAGGGGGCGAGAAACAGAGGGCGATAAACAGAGGGGCTGAAACAGCGGGGCAGAAACAGAGGGCGAGAAACAGAAGGGCTGAAAGAGTGGGGCTGAAACAGAGGGTGAGAAACCGAGGGGTGAAACAGAGGGTCTGAAACAGAGGGGCTGAAACAGAGGGCGAGAAACCGAGGTGCTCAAACAGAGGGTGAGAAACAGAGGTGCTGAAACAGAGGGGCTGAAACAGAGGGGCTCAAACAGAGGGGCCCTCTGTTTCAGCCCCTCTGTTTCTCGCCCTCTGTTTCAGCCCCTCTGTTTCTCGCACTCTGTTTCAGCCCCTCTGTTTCAGCCCCTCTGTTTCAGCCCCTCTGTTCAGCCCCTCGGTTTCTCGCCCTCTGTTTCAGCCCCTCGGTTTCTCGCCCTCTGTTTCAGCCCCTCTGTTTCAGCCCCTCTGTTTCTCGCCCTCTGTTTCAGCCCCTCTGTTTCTCGCCCTCTGTTTCAGCCCCTCTGTTTCTCACCCTCTGTTTCAGCCCCTCTGTTTCAGCCCCTCTGTTTCAGCCCCTCTGTTTCTCGCCCTCTGTTTCAGCCCCTCGGATTCTCGCCCTCTGTTTCAGCCCCTCTGTTTCAGCCCCTCTGTTTCTCGCCCTCTGTTTCAGCCCCTCTGTTTCAGCCCCTCTGTTTCAGCCCCTCTTTTTCTCGCCCTCTGTTTCAGCCCCTCTGTTTCAGCCCCTCTGTTTCAGCCCCTCTTTTTCTCGCCCTCTGTTTCAGCCCCACTGTTTCAGCCCCTCTCTTTCTCGCCCTCTGTTTCAGCCCCTCTGTTTCTCGCCCCCTGTTTCTCGCCCCCTGTTTCAGCCCCTCTGTTTCAGCCCCTCTGTTTCTCGCCCTCTGTTTCAGCCCCTCTGTTTCTCGCCCTCTGTTTCAGCCCCTCTGTTTCAGCCCCTCTGTTCAGCCCCTCGGTTTCTCGCCCTCTGTTTCAGCCCCTCGGTTTCTCGCCCTCTGTTTCAGCCCCTCTGTTTCAGCCCCTCTGTTTCTCGCCCTCTGTTTCAGCCCCTCTGTTTCTCGCCCTCTGTTTCAGCCCCTCTGTTTCTCGCCCTCTGTTTCTCGCCCTCTGTTTCAGCCCCACTGTTTCTGCCCCTCTGTTTCTCGCCCTCTGTTTCAGACCCTCTGTTTCAGCTCCTCTGTTTCAGCACCTCTTTTTCTCACCCACTGTTTCAGCCCCTCTGCTTCTCGCCCTCTGTTTCAGCCCCTCTGTTTCAGCCCCTCTGTTTCAGCCCCTCTGTTTCAGCCCCTCGGTTTCTCGCCCTCTGTTTCAGCCCCTCTGTTTCAGCTCCTCTGTTTCAGCCCCTCTGTTTCTCGCTCTCTTATTCAGCCCCTCTGTTTCTCGCCCTCTGTTTCAGCCCCTCTGTTTGAGCCCCTCTGTTTCAGCCCCTCTGTTTCTCGCCCTCTGTTTCCGCCCCTCGGTTTCTCGCCCTCTGTTTCAGCCCCTCTGTTTCAGCCCCTCTGTTTCAGCCCCTCTGTTTCTCGCCCTCTGTTTCAACCCCTCGGTTTCTAGCCGTCTGTTTTAGCCCCTCTGTTTGAGCCCCTCTGTTTCAGCCCCTCTGTTTCAGCCCCTCTGTTTCTCACCCTCTGTTTGAGCACCTCGGTTTCTCGCCCTCTGTTTCAGCCCCTCTGTTTCAGCCCCTCTGTTTCACCCCTCGGTTTCTCACCCTCTGTTTCAGCCCCTCTGCTTCAGCCCCTCTGTTTCTCGCCGTCTGTTTCTCGCCCTCTGTTTCTCGCCTTCTGTTTCAGCCCCTCTGTTTCAGCACCTCTGTTTCAGCCCCTCTGTTTCAGCCCCTCGGTTTCTCGCCCTCTGTTTCAGCCCCTCTGTTTCTCGCCCTCTGTTTCAGCCCCTCTGTTTCTCGCACTCTGTTTCAGCCCATCTGTTTCAGCCCCCCTGTTCAGCCGCTCGGTTTCTCGCCCTCTGTTTCAGCCCCTCAGTTTCTCGCCCTCTGTTTCAGCCCCTCTGTTTCAGCCCTCTGTTTCAGCCCCTCTGTTTCAGCCCCTCTGTTTCTCGCCCTCTATTTCAGCTCCTCTGTTTCTCGCCCTCTGTTTCAGCCCCTCTGTTTCTCACCCTCTGTTTCAGCCCCTCTGTTTCAGCCCCTCTGTTTCTCGCCCCCTGTTTCAGCCCCTCTGTTTCAGCCCCTCTGTTTCAGCCCCTCGGTTTCTCGCCCTCTGTTTCAGCCCCTCTGTTTCAGCTCCTCTGTTTCAGCCCCTCTGTTTCTCGCTCTCTTATTCAGCCCCTCTGTTTCTCGCCCTCTGTTTCAGCCCCTCTGTTTGAGCCCCTCTGTTTCAGCCCCTCTGTTTCTCGCCCTCTGTTTCAGCCCCTCGGTTTCTCGCCCTCTGTTTCAGCCCCTCTGTTTCAGCCCCTCTGTTTCAGCCCCTCTGTTTCTCGCCCTCTGTTTCAACCCCTCGGGTTCTCGCCCTCTGTTTTAGCCCCTCTGTTTGAGCCCCTCTGTTTCAGCCCCTCTGTTTCAGCCCCTCTGTTTCTCACCCTCTGTTTGAGCACCTCGGTTTCTCGCCCTCTGTTTCAGCCCCTCTGTTTCAGACCCTCTGTTTCACCCCTCGGTTTCTCACCCTCTGTTTCAGCCCCACTCTTTCAGCCCTTCTGTTTCTCGCCCTCTGTTTCTGCCCCGCTGTTTCAGCCCCTCTGTTTATCGCCCTCTGTTTCTCGCCCCCTGTTTCAGCCCCTCTGTTTCAGCCCCTCTGTTTCAGCCCCTCTGTTTCTCGCCCTCAGTTTCAGCCCCTCTGTTTCAGCCCCTCTGTTTCAGCCCCTCTGTTTCAGCCCCTCTGTTTCTCGCCCTCTGTTTCTCGCCCCCTGTTTCAGCCCCTCTGTTTCAGCCCCTCGGTTTCTCGCCCTCTGTTTCAGCCCCTCTGTTTCAGCCCCTCTGTTTCTCGCCCTCTGTTTCTCGCCCTCTGTTTCTCGCCCTCTGTTTCAGCCCCTCTGTTTCAGCCCCTCTGTTTCAGCCCCTCTGTTCAGCCCCTCGGTTTCTCGCCCTCTGTTTCAGCCCCTCTGTTTCAGCCCCTCTGTTTCAGCCGCTCTGTTTCTCGCCCTCTATTTCAGCCCCTCTGATTCTCGCCCCCTGTTCCAGCCCCTCTGTTTCAGCCCCTCTTTTTCTCACCCACTGTTTCAGCCCCTCTTCTTCTCGCCCTCTGTTTCAGCCCCTCTGTTTCAGCCCCTCGGTTTCTCGCCCTCTGTTTCAGCCCCTCTGTTTCAGCTCCTCCGTTTCAGCCCCTCTGTTTCAGCCCCTCGGTTTCTCGCCCTCTGTTTCAGCCCCTCTGTTTCTCGCCCTCTGTTTCAGCCCATCTGTTTCAGCCCCTCTGTTCAGCCACTAGGTTTCTCGCCCTCTGTTTCAGCCCCTCTGTTTCTCGCCCTCTGTTTCTCGCCCTCTGTTTCAACCCACTGTTTCTGCCCCTCTGTTTCTCGCCCTCTGTTTCAGACCCTCTGTTTCAGGTCCTCTGTTTCAGCACCTCTTTTTCTCACCCACTGTTTCAGCCCCTCTGCTTCTCGCCCTCTGTTTCACCCCCTCTGTTTCAGCCCCTCTGTTTCAGCCCCTCTGTTTCTCGCCCTCAGTTTCAGCCCCTCTGTTTCAGCCCCTCTGTTTCAGCCCCTCTGTTTCAGCCCCTCTGTTTCTCGCCCTCTGTTTCTCGCCCCCTGTTTCAGCCCCTCTGTTTCAGCCCCTCGGTTTCTCGCCCTCTGTTTCAGCCCCTCTGTTTCAGCCCCTCTGTTTCTCGCGCTCTGTTTCTCGCCCTCTGTTTCTCGCCCTCTGTTTCAGCCCCTCTGTTTCAGCCCCTCTGTTTCAGCCCCTCTGTTCAGCCCCTCGGTTTCTCGCCCTCTGTTTCAGACCCTCTGTTTCAGCCCCTCTGTTTCTCGCCCTCTATTTCAGCCCCTCTGTTTCTCGCCCCCTGTTTCAGCCCCTCTGTTTCAGCCCCTCATTTTCTCACCCACTGTTTCAGCCCCTTTGCTTCTCGCCCTCTGTTTCAGCCCCTCTGTTTCAGCCCCTCGGTTTCTCGCCCTCTGTTTCAGCCCCTCTGTTTCAGCTCCTCCGTTTCAGCCCCTCTGTTTCAGCCCCTCGGTTTCTCGCCCTCTGTTTCAGCCCCTCTGTTTCTCGCCCTCTGTTTCAGCCCATCTGTTTCAGCCCCTCTGTTCAGCCACTCGGTTTCTCGCCCTCTGTTTCAGCCCCTCTGTTTCTCGCCCTCTGTTTCTCGCCCTCTGTTTCAGCCCCACTGTTTCTGCCCCTCTGTTTCTCGCCCTCTGTTTCAGACCCTCTGTTTCAGCTCCTCTGTTTCAGCACCTCTTTTTCTCACCCACTGTTTCAGCCCCTCTGCTTCTCGCCCTCTGTTTCAGCCCCTCTGTTTCAGCTCCTCTGTTTCAGCACCTCTTTTTCTCACCCACTGTTTCAGCCCCTCTGCTTCTCGCCCTCTGTTTCAGCCCCTCTGTTTCAGCCCCTCTGTTTCAGCCCCTCTGTTTCTCGCCCTCAGTTTCAGCCCCTCTGTTTCAGCCCCTCTGTTTCAGCCCCTCTGTTTCTCGCCCTCTGTTTCCGCCCCTCGGTTTCTCGCCCTCTGTTTCAGCCCCTCTGTTTCAGCCCCTCTGTTTCTCGCCCTCTGTTTCTCGCCCTCTGTTTCTCGCCCTCTGTTTCAGCCCCTCTGTTTCAGCCCCTCTGTTTCAGACCCTCTGTTCAGCCCCTCGGTTTCTCGCCCTCTGTTTCAGCCCCTCTGTTTCAGCCCCTCTGTTTCAGCCCCTCTGTTTCTCGCCCTCTATTTCAGCCCCTCTGTTTCTCGCCCCCTGTTTCAGCCCCTTTGTTTCAGCCCCTCTTTTTCTCACCCACTGTTTCAGCCCCTCTGCTTCTCGCCCTCTGTTTCAGCCCCTCTGTTTCAGCTCCTCCGTTTCAGCCCCTCTGTTTCAGCCCCTCGGTTTCTCGCCCTCTGTTTCAGCCCCTCTGTTTCTCGCCCTCTGTTTCAGCCCATCTGTTTCTCGCCCCCTGTTTCAGCCCCACTGTTTCAGCCCCTCGGTTTCTCGCCCTCTGTTTCAGCCCCTCTGTTTCAGCCCCTTTGTTTCAGCCCCTCTGTTTCAGCCCCTCTGTTTCTCGCCCTCTGTTTCAGCCCCTCTGTTTCTCGCACTCTGTTTCAGCCCCTCTGTTTCAGCCCCTCTGTTTCAGCCCCTCTGTTCAGCCCCTCGGTTTCTCGCCCTCTGTTTCAGCCCCTCGGTTTCTCGCCCTCTGTTTCAGCCCCTCTGTTTCAGCCCCTCTGTTTCTCGCCCTCTGTTTCAGCCCCTCTGTTTCTCGCCCTCTGTTTCAGCCCCTCTGTTTCTCACCCTCTGTTTCAGCCCCTCTGTTTCAGCCCCTCTGTTTCAGCCCCTCTGTTTCTCGCCCTCTGTTTCAGCCCCTCGGATTCTCGCCCTCTGTTTCAGCCCCTCTGTTTCAGCCCCTCTGTTTCTCGCCCTCTGTTTCAGCCCCTCTGTTTCAGCCCCTCTGTTTCAGCCCCTCTTTTTCTCGCCCTCTGTTTCAGCCCCTCTGTTTCAGCCCCTCTGTTTCAGCCCCTCTTTTTCTCGCCCTCTGTTTCAGCCCCACTGTTTCAGCCCCTCTCTTTCTCGCCCTCTGTTTCAGCCCCTCTGTTTCTCGCCCCCTGTTTCTCGCCCCCTGTTTCAGCCCCTCTGTTTCAGCCCCTCTGTTTCTCGCCCTCTGTTTCAGCCCCTCTGTTTCTCGCCCTCTGTTTCAGCCCCTCTGTTTCAGCCCCTCTGTTCAGCCCCTCGGTTTCTCGGCCTCTGTTTCAGCCCCTCGGTTTCTCGCCCTCTGTTTCAGCCCCTCTGTTTCAGCCCCTCTGTTTCTCGCCCTCTGTTTCAGCCCCTCTGTTTCTCGCCCTCTGTTTCAGCCCCTCTGTTTCTCGCCCTCTGTTTCTCGCCCTCTGTTTCAGCCCCACTGTTTCTGCCCCTCTGTTTCTCGCCCTCTGTTTCAGACCCTCTGTTTCAGCTCCTCTGTTTCAGCACCTCTTTTTCTCACCCACTGTTTCAGCCCCTCTGCTTCTCGCCCTCTGTTTCAGCCCCTCTGTTTCAGCCCCTCTGTTTCAGCCCCTCTGTTTCAGCCCCTCGGTTTCTCGCCCTCTGTTTCAGCCCCTCTGTTTCAGCTCCTCTGTTTCAGCCCCTCTGTTTCTCGCTCTCTTATTCAGCCCCTCTGTTTCTCGCCCTCTGTTTCAGCCCCTCTGTTTGAGCCCCTCTGTTTCAGCCCCTCTGTTTCTCGCCCTCTGTTTCCGCCCCTCGGTTTCTCGCCCTCTGTTTCAGCCCCTCTGTTTCAGCCCCTCTGTTTCAGCCCCTCTGTTTCTCGCCCTCTGTTTCAACCCCTCGGTTTCTAGCCGTCTGTTTTAGCCCCTCTGTTTGAGCCCCTCTGTTTCAGCCCCTCTGTTTCAGCCCCTCTGTTTCTCACCCTCTGTTTGAGCACCTCGGTTTCTCGCCCTCTGTTTCAGCCCCTCTGTTTCACCCCTCGGTTTCTCACCCTCTGTTTCAGCCCCTCTGCTTCAGCCCCTCTGTTTCTCGCCGTCTGTTTCTCGCCCTCTGTTTCTCGCCTTCTGTTTCAGCCCCTCTGTTTCAGCACCTCTGTTTCAGCCCCTCTGTTTCAGCCCCTCGGTTTCTCGCCCTCTGTTTCAGCCCCTCTGTTTCTCGCCCTCTGTTTCAGCCCCTCTGTTTCTCGCACTCTGTTTCAGCCCATCTGTTTCAGCCCCCCTGTTCAGCCGCTCGGTTTCTCGCCCTCTGTTTCAGCCCCTCAGTTTCTCGCCCTCTGTTTCAGCCCCTCTGTTTCAGCCCTCTGTTTCAGCCCCTCTGTTTCAGCCCCTCTGTTTCTCGCCCTCTGTTTCAGCTCCTCTGTTTCTCGCCCTCTGTTTCAGCCCCTCTGTTTCTCACCCTCTGTTTCAGCCCCTCTGTTTCAGCCCCTCTGTTTCTCGCCCCCTGTTTCAGCCCCTCTGTTTCAGCCCCTCTGTTTCTCGCCCTCTGTTTCAGCCCCTCTGTTTCTCGCCCTCTGTTTCAGCCCCTCTGTTTCAGCCCCTCGGTTTCTCGCCCTCTGTTTCAGCCCCTCTGTTTCAGCTCCTCCGTTTCAGCCCCTCTGTTTCAGCCCCTCGGTTTCTCGCCCTCTGTTTCAGCCCCTCTGTTTCTCGGCCTCTGTTTCAGCCCATCTGTTTCTCGCCCTCTGTTCAGCCACTCGGTTTCTCGCCCTCTGTTTCAGCCCCTCTGTTTCTCGCCCTCTGTTTCTCGCCCTCTGTTTCAGCCCCACTGTTTCTGCCCCTCTGTTTCTCGCCCTCTGTTTCAGACCCTCTGTTTCAGCTCCTCTGTTTCAGCACCTCTTTTTCTCACCCACTGTTTCAGCCCCTCTGCTTCTTGCCCTCTGTTTCAGCCCCTCTGTTTCAGCCCCTCTGTTTCAGCCCCTCTGTTTCAGCCCCTCGGTTTCTCGCCCTCTGTTTCAGCCCCTCTGTTTCAGCTCCTCTGTTTCAGCCCCTCTGTTTCTCGCTCTCTTATTCAGCCCCTCTGTTTCTCGCCCTCTGTTTCAGCCCCTCTGTTTGATCCCCTCTGTTTCAGCCCCTCTGTTTCTCGCCCTCTGTTTCAGCCCCTCGGTTTCTCGCCCTCTGTTTCAGCCCCTCTGTTTCAGCCCCTCTGTTTCAGCCCCTCTGTTTCTCGCCCTCTGTTTCAACCCCTCGGGTTCTCGCCCTCTGTTTTAGCCCCTCTGTTTGAGCCCCTCTGTTTCAGCCCCTCTGTTTCAGCCCCTCTGTTTCTCACCCTCTGTTTGAGCACCTCGGTTTCTCGCCCTCTGTTTCAGCCCCTCTGTTTCAGCCCCTCTGTTTCACCCCTCGGTTTCTCACCCTCTGTTTCAGCCCCACTCTTTCAGCCCTTCTGTTTCTCGCCCTCTGTTTCTGCCCCGCTGTTTCAGCCCCTCTGTTTATCGCCCTCTGTTTCTCGCCCCCTGTTTCAGCCCCTCTGTTTCAGCCCCTCTGTTTCAGCCCCTCTGTTTCTCGCCCTCAGTTTCAGCCCCTCTGTTTCAGCCCCTCTGTTTCAGCCCCTCTGTTTCAGCCCCTCTGTTTCTCGCCCTCTGTTTCTCGCCCCCTGTTTCAGCCCCTCTGTTTCAGCCCCTCGGTTTCTCGCCCTCTGTTTCAGCCCCTCTGTTTCAGCCCCTCTGTTTCTCGCCCTCTGTTTCTCGCCCTCTGTTTCTCGCCCTCTGTTTCAGCCCCTCTGTTTCAGCCCCTCTGTTTCAGCCCCTCTGTTCAGCCCCTCGGTTTCTCGCCCTCTGTTTCAGCCCCTCTGTTTCAGCCCCTCTGTTTCAGCCGCTCTGTTTCTCGCCCTCTATTTCAGCCCCTCTATTTCTCGCCCCCTGTTTCAGCCCCTCTGTTTCAGCCCCTCTTTTTCTCACCCACTGTTTCTGCCCCTCTGCTTCTCGCCCTCTGTTTCAGCCCCTCTGTTTCAGCCCCTCGGTTTCTCGCCCTCTGTTTCAGCCCCTCTGTTTCAGCTCCTCCGTTTCAGCCCATCTGTTTCAGCCCCTCGGTTTCTCGCCCTCTGTTTCAGCCCCTCTGTTTCTCGCCCTCTGTTTCAGCCCATCTGTTTCAGCCCCTCTGTTCAGCCACTCGGTTTCTCGCCCTCTGTTTCAGCCCCTCTGTTTCTCGCCCTCTGTTTCTCGCCCTCTGTTTCAACCCACTGTTTCTGCCCCTCTGTTTCTCGCCCTCTGTTTCAGACCCTCTGTTTCAGCTCCTTTGTTTCAGCACCTCTTTTTCTCACACACTGTTTCAGCCCCTCTGCTTCTCGCCCTCTGTTTCAGCCCCTCTGTTTCAGCCCCTCTGTTTCAGCCCCTCTGTTTCTCGCCCTCAGTTTCAGCCCCTCTGTTTCAGCCCCTCTGTTTCAGCCCCTCTGTTTCAGCCCCTCTGTTTCTCGCCCTCTGTTTCTCGCCCCCTGTTTCAGCCCCTCTGTTTCAGCCCCTCGGTTTCTCGCCCTCTGTTTCAGCCCCTCTGTTTCAGCCCCTCTGTTTCTCGCCCTCTGTTTCTCGCCCTTTGTTTCTCGCCCTCTGTTTCAGCCCCTCTGTTTCAGCCCCTCTGTTTCAGCCCCTCTGTTCAGCCCCTCGGTTTCTCGCCCTCTGTTTCAGCCCCTCTGTTTCAGCCCCTCTGTTTCTCGCCCTCTATTTCAGCCCCTCTGTTTCTCGCCCCCTGTTTCAGCCCCTCTGTTTCAGCCCCTCATTTTCTCACCCACTGTTTCAGCCCCTCTGCTTCTCGCCCTCTGTTTCAGCCCCTCTGTTTCAGCCCCTCGGTTTCTCGCCCTCTGTTTCAGCCCCTCTGTTTCAGCTACTCCGTTTCAGCCCCTCTGTTTCAGCCCCTTGGTTTCTCGCCCTCTGTTTCAGCCCCTCTGTTTCTCGCCCTCTGTTTCAGCACATCTGTTTCAGCCCCTCTGTTCAGCCACTCGGTTTCTCGCCCTCTGTTTCAGCCCCTCTTTTTCTCGCCCTCTGTTTCTCGCCCTTTGTTTCAGCCCCACTGTTTCTTCCCCTCTGTTTCTCGCCCTCTGTTTCAGACCCTCTGTTTCAGCTCCTCTGTTTCAGCACCTCTTTTTCTCACCCACTGTTTCAGCCCCTCTGCTTCTCGCCCTCTGTTTCAGCCCCTCTGTTTCAGCCCCTCTGTTTCAGCCCCTCTGTTTCTCGCCCTCAGTTTCAGCCCCTCTGTTTCAGCCCCTCTGTTTCAGCCCCTCTGTTTCAGCCCCTCTGTTTCTCGCCCTCTGTTTCTCGCCCCCTGTTTCAGCCCCTCTGTTTCAGCCCCTCGGTTTCTCGCCCTCTGTTTCAGCCCCTCTGTTTCAGCCCCTCTGTTTCTCGCCCTCTGTTTCTCGCCCTCTGTTTCTCGCCCTCTGTTTCAGCCCCTCTGTTTCAGCCCCTCTGTTTCAGACCCTCTGTTCAGCCCCTCGGTTTCTCGCCCTCTGTTTCAGCCCCTCTGTTTCAGCCCCTCTGTTTCAGCCCCTCTGTTTCTCGCCCTCTATTTCAGCCCCTCTGTTTCTCGCCCCCTGTTTCAGCCCCTCTGTTTCAGCCCCTCTTTTTCTCACCCACTGTTTCAGCCCCTCTGCTTCTCGCCCTCTGTTTCAGCCCCTCTGTTTCAGCTCCTCCGTTTCAGCCCCTCTGTTTCAGCCCCTCGGTTTCTCGCCCTCTGTTTCTCGCCCTCTGTTTCTCGCCCTCTGTTTCAGCCCCACTGTTTCTGCCCCTCTGTTTCTCGCCCTCTGTTTCAGACCCTCTGTTTCAGCTCCTCTGTTTCAGCACCTCTTTTTCTCACCCACTGTTTCAGCCCCTCTGCTTCTTGCCCTCTGTTTCAGCCCCTCTGTTTCAGCCCCTCTGTTTCAGCCCCTCTGTTTCAGCCCCTCGGTTTCTCGCCCTCTGTTTCAGCCCCTCTGTTTCAGCTCCTCTGTTTCAGCCCCTCTGTTTCTCGCTCTCTTATTCAGCCCCTCTGTTTCTCGCCCTCTGTTTCAGCCCCTCTGTTTGATCCCCTCTGTTTCAGCCCCTCTGTTTCTCGCCCTCTGTTTCAGCCCCTCGGTTTCTCGCCCTCTGTTTCAGCCCCTCTGTTTCAGCCCCTCTGTTTCAGCCCCTCTGTTTCTCGCCCTCTGTTTCAACCCCTCGGGTTCTCGCCCTCTGTTTTAGCCCCTCTGTTTGAGCCCCTCTGTTTCAGCCCCTCTGTTTCAGCCCCTCTGTTTCTCACCCTCTGTTTGAGCACCTCGGTTTCTCGCCCTCTGTTTCAGCCCCTCTGTTTCAGCCCCTCTGTTTCACCCCTCGGTTTCTCACCCTCTGTTTCAGCCCCACTCTTTCAGCCCTTCTGTTTCTCGCCCTCTGTTTCTGCCCCGCTGTTTCAGCCCCTCTGTTTATCGCCCTCTGTTTCTCGCCCCCTGTTTCAGCCCCTCTGTTTCAGCCCCTCTGTTTCAGCCCCTCTGTTTCTCGCCCTCAGTTTCAGCCCCTCTGTTTCAGCCCCTCTGTTTCAGCCCCTCTGTTTCAGCCCCTCTGTTTCTCGCCCTCTGTTTCTCGCCCCCTGTTTCAGCCCCTCTGTTTCAGCCCCTCGGTTTCTCGCCCTCTGTTTCAGCCCCTCTGTTTCAGCCCCTCTGTTTCTCGCCCTCTGTTTCTCGCCCTCTGTTTCTCGCCCTCTGTTTCAGCCCCTCTGTTTCAGCCCCTCTGTTTCAGCCCCTCTGTTCAGCCCCTCGGTTTCTCGCCCTCTGTTTCAGCCCCTCTGTTTCAGCCCCTCTGTTTCAGCCGCTCTGTTTCTCGCCCTCTATTTCAGCCCCTCTATTTCTCGCCCCCTGTTTCAGCCCCTCTGTTTCAGCCCCTCTTTTTCTCACCCACTGTTTCTGCCCCTCTGCTTCTCGCCCTCTGTTTCAGCCCCTCTGTTTCAGCCCCTCGGTTTCTCGCCCTCTGTTTCAGCCCCTCTGTTTCAGCTCCTCCGTTTCAGCCCCTCTGTTTCAGCCCCTCGGTTTCTCGCCCTCTGTTTCAGCCCCTCTGTTTCTCGCCCTCTGTTTCAGCCCATCTGTTTCAGCCCCTCTGTTCAGCCACTCGGTTTCTCGCCCTCTGTTTCAGCCCCTCTGTTTCTCGCCCTCTGTTTCTCGCCCTCTGTTTCAACCCACTGTTTCTGCCCCTCTGTTTCTCGCCCTCTGTTTCAGACCCTCTGTTTCAGCTCCTTTGTTTCAGCACCTCTTTTTCTCACACACTGTTTCAGCCCCTCTGCTTCTCGCCCTCTGTTTCAGCCCCTCTGTTTCAGCCCCTCTGTTTCAGCCCCTCTGTTTCTCGCCCTCAGTTTCAGCCCCTCTGTTTCAGCCCCTCTGTTTCAGCCCCTCTGTTTCTCGCCCTCTGTTTCTCGCCCCCTGTTTCAGCCCCTCTGTTTCAGCCCCTCGGTTTCTCGCCCTCTGTTTCAGCCCCTCTGTTTCAGCCCCTCTGTTTCTCGCCCTCTGTTTCTCGCCCTTTGTTTCTCGCCCTCTGTTTCAGCCCCTCTGTTTCAGCCCCTCTGTTTCAGCCCCTCTGTTCAGCCCCTCGGTTTCTCGCCCTCTGTTTCAGCCCCTCTGTTTCAGCCCCTCTGTTTCTCGCCCTCTATTTCAGCCCCTCTGTTTCTCGCCCCCTGTTTCAGCCCCTCTGTTTCAGCCCCTCATTTTCTCACCCACTGTTTCAGCCCCTCTGCTTCTCGCCCTCTGTTTCAGCCCCTCTGTTTCAGCCCCTCGGTTTCTCGCCCTCTGTTTCAGCCCCTCTGTTTCAGCTACTCCGTTTCAGCCCCTCTGTTTCTGCCCCTTGGTTTCTCGCCCTCTGTTTCAGCCCCTCTGTTTCTCGCCCTCTGTTTCAGCACATCTGTTTCAGCCCCTCTGTTCAGCCACTCGGTTTCTCGCCCTCTGTTTCAGCCCCTCTTTTTCTCGCCCTCTGTTTCTCGCCCTTTGTTTCAGCCCCACTGTTTCTTCCCCTCTGTTTCTCGCCCTCTGTTTCAGACCCTCTGTTTCAGCTCCTCTGTTTCAGCACCTCTTTTTCTCACCCACTGTTTCAGCCCCTCTGCTTCTCGCCCTCTGTTTCAGCCCCTCTGTTTCAGCCCCTCTGTTTCAGCCCCTCTGTTTCTCGCCCTCAGTTTCAGCCCCTCTGTTTCAGCCCCTCTGTTTCAGCCCCTCTGTTTCAGCCCCTCTGTTTCTCGCCCTCTGTTTCTCGCCCCCTGTTTCAGCCCCTCTGTTTCAGCCCCTCGGTTTCTCGCCCTCTGTTTCAGCCCCTCTGTTTCAGCCCCTCTGTTTCTCGCCCTCTGTTTCTCGCCCTCTGTTTCTCGCCCTCTGTTTCAGCCCCTCTGTTTCAGCCCCTCTGTTTCAGACCCTCTGTTCAGCCCCTCGGTTTCTCGCCCTCTGTTTCAGCCCCTCTGTTTCAGCCCCTCTGTTTCAGCCCCTCTGTTTCTCGCCCTCTATTTCAGCCCCTCTGTTTCTCGCCCCCTGTTTCAGCCCCTCTGTTTCAGCCCCTCTTTTTCTCACCCACTGTTTCAGCCCCTCTGCTTCTCGCCCTCTGTTTCAGCCCCTCTGTTTCAGCTCCTCCGTTTCAGCCCCTCTGTTCCAGCCCCTCGGTTTCTCGCCCTCTGTTTCAGCCCCTCTGTTTCTCGCCCTCTGTTTCAGCCCATCTGTTTCTCGCCCCCTGTTTCAGCCCCACTGTTTCAGCCCCTCGGTTTCTCGCCCTCTGTTTCAGCCCCTCTGTTTCAGCCCCTTTGTTTCAGCCCCTCTGTTTCAGCCCCTCTGTTTCTCGCCCTCTGTTTCAGCCCCTCTGTTTCTCGCACTCTGTTTCAGCCCCTCTGTTTCAGCCCCTCTGTTTCAGCCCCTCTGTTCAGCCCCTCGGTTTCTCGCCCTCTGTTTCAGCCCCTCGGTTTCTCGCCCTCTGTTTCAGCCCCTCTGTTTCAGCCCCTCTCTTTCTCGCCCTCTGTTTCAGCCCCTCTGTTTCTCGCCCTCTGTTTCAGCCCCTCTGTTTCTCACTCTCTGTTTCAGCCCCTCTGTTTCAGCCCCTCTGTTTCAGCCCCTCTGTTTCTCGCCCTCTGTTTCAGCCCCTCGGATTCTCGCCCTCAGTTTCAGCCCTCTGTTTCAGCCCCTCTGTTTCTCGCCCTCTGTTTCAGCCCCTCTGTTTCAGCCCCTCTGTTTCAGCCCCTCTTTTTCTCGCCCTCTCTTTCAGCCCCTCTGTTTCAGCCCCTCTGTTTCAGCCCCTCTTTTTCTCGCCCTCTGTTTCAGCCCCACTGTTTCAGCCCCTCTCTTTCTCGCCCTCTGTTTCAGCCCCTCTGTTTCTCGCCCCCTGTTTCTCGCCCCCTGTTTCAGCCCCTCTCTTTCAGCCCTCTGTTTCTCGCCCCATGTTTCAGCCCCTCTGTTTCCGCCCCTCTGTTTCTCGCCCCATGTTTCAGCCCCTCTGTTTCAGCCCCTTTGTTTCAGCCCCTCTGTTTCAGCCCCTCTGTTTCTCACCCTCTGTTTCAGCCCCTCTGTTCAGCCCCTCGGTTTCTCGCCCTCTGTTTCAGCCCCTCGGTTTCTCGCCCTCTGTTTCAGCCCCTCTGTTTCAGCCCCTCTGTTTCTCGCCCTCTGTTTCAGCCCCTCTGTTTCTCGCCCTCTGTTTCAGCCCCTCTGTTTCTCACCCTCTGTTTCAGCCCCTCTGTTTCAGCCCCTCTGTTTCAGCCCCTCTGTTTCTCGCCCTCTGTTTCAGTCCCTCGGATTCTCGCCCCCTGTTTCAGCCCCTCTGTTTCAGCCCCTCTGTTTCTCGCCCTCTGTTTCAGCCCCTCTGTTTCTCGCCCTCTGTTTCAGCCCCTCTGTTTCAGCCCCTCTGTTTCAGCCCCTCTGTTCAGCCCCTCGGTTTCTCGCCCTCTGTTTCAGCCCCTCGGTTTCTCGCCCTCTGTTTCAGCCCCTCTGTTTCAGCCCCTCTGTTTCTCGCCCTCTGTTTCAGCCCCTCTGTTTCTCGCCCTCTGTTTCAGCCCCTCTGTTTCTCGCCCTCTGTTTCTCGCCCTCTGTTTCAGCCCCACTGTTTCTGCCCCTCTGTTTCTCGCCCTCTGTTTCAGACCCTCTGTTTCAGCTCCTCTGTTTCAGCACCTCTTTTTCTCACCAACTGTTTCAGCCCCTCTGCTTCTCGCCATCTGTTTCAGCCCCTCTGTTTCTCGCCCTCTGTTTCAGCCCCTCTGTTTCAGCCCCTCGGTTTCTCGCCCTCTGTTTCAGCCCCTCTGTTTCAGCTCCTCTGTTTCAGCCCCTCTGTTTCTCGCTCTCTTATTCAGCCCCTCTGTTTCTCGCCCTCTGTTTCAGCCCCTCTGTTTGAGCCCCTCTGTTTCAGCCCCTCTGTTTCTCGCCCTCTGTTTCAGCCCCTCGGTTTCTCGCCCTCTGTTTCAGCCCCTCTGTTTCAGCCCCTCTGTTTCAGCCCCTCTGTTTCTCGCCCTCTGTTTCAACCCCTCGGGTTCTCGCCCTCTGTTTTAGCCCCTCTGTTTGAGCCCCTCTGTTTCAGCCCCTCTGTTTCAGCCCCTCTGTTTCTCACCCTCTGTTTGAGCACCTCGGTTTCTCGCCCTCTGTTTCAGCCCCTCTGTTTCAGCACCTCTGTTTCACCCCTCGGTTTCTCACCCTCTGTTTCAGCCCCACTGTTTCAGCCCTTCTGTTTCTCGCCCTCTGTTTCTGCCCCGCTGTTTCAGCCCCTCTGTTTATCGCCCTCTGTTTCTCGCCCCCTGTTTCAGCCCCTCTGTTTCAGCCCCTCTGTTTCAGCCCCTCTGTTTCTCGCCCTCAGTTTCAGCCCCTCTGCTTCAGCCCCTCTGTTTAAGCCCCTCTGTTTCAGCCCCTCTGTTTCTCGCCCTCTGTTTCTCGCCCCCTGTTTCAGCCCCTCTGTTTCAGCCCCTCGGTTTCTCGCCCTCTGTTTCAGCCCCTCTGTTTCAGCCCCTCTGTTTCTCGCCCTCTGTTTCTCGCCCTCTGTTTCTCGCCCTCTGTTTCAGCCCCTCTGTTTCAGCCCCTCTGTTTCAGCCCCTCTGTTCAGCCCCTCGGTTTCTCGCCCTCTGTTTCAGCCCCTCTGTTTCAGCCCCTCTGTTTCAGCCCCTCTGTTTCTCGCCCCCTGTTTCAGCCCCTCTGTTTCAGCCCCTCTATTTCTCACCCACTGTTTCAGCCCCTCTGCTTCTCGCCCTCTGTTTCAGCCCCTCTGTTTCAGTCCCTCGGTTTCTCGCCCTCTGTTTCAGCCCCTCTGTTTCAGCCCCTCTGTTTCAGCCCCTCTGTTTCTCGCCCTCTGTTTCAGCCCCTCGGATTCTCGCCCTCTGTTTCAGCCCCTCTGTTTCAGCCCCTCTGTTTCTCGCCCTCTGTTTCAGCCCCTCTGTTTCAGCCCCTCTGTTTCAGCCCCTCTTTTTCTCGCCCTCTCTTTCAGCCCCTCTGTTTCAGCCCCTCTGTTTCAGCCCCTCTTTTTCTCGCCCTCTGTTTCAGCCCCACTGTTTCAGCCCCTCTCTTTCTCGCCCTCTGTTTCAGCCCCTCTGTTTCTCGCCCCCTGTTTCTCGCCCCCTGTTTCAGCCCCTCTGTTTCAGCCCCTCTGTTTCTCGCCCTCTGTTTCAGCCCCTCTGTTTCTCGCCCTCTGTTTCAGCCCCTCTGTTTCAGCCCCTCTGTTCAGCCCCTCGGTTTCTCGCCCTCTGTTTCAGCCCCTCGGTTTCTCGCCCTCTGTTTCAGCCCCTCTGTTTCAGCCCCTCTGTTTCTCGCCCTCTGTTTCAGCCCCTCTGTTTCTCGCCCTCTGTTTCAGCCCCACTGTTTCTGCCCCTCTGTTTCTCGCCCTCTGTTTCAGACCCTCTGTTTCAGCTCCTCTGTTTCAGCACCTCTTTTTCTCACCCACTGTTTCAGCCCCTCTGCTTCTTGCCCTCTGTTTCAGCCCCTCTGTTTCAGCCCCTCTGTTTCAGCCCCTCTGTTTCAGCCCCTCGGTTTCTCGCCCTCTGTTTCAGCCCCTCTGTTTCAGCTCCTCTGTTTCAGCCCCTCTGTTTCTCGCTCTCTTATTCAGCCCCTCTGTTTCTCGCCCTCTGTTTCAGCCCCTCTGTTTGATCCCCTCTGTTTCAGCCCCTCTGTTTCTCGCCCTCTGTTTCAGCCCCTCGGTTTCTCGCCCTCTGTTTCAGCCCCTCTGTTTCAGCCCCTCTGTTTCAGCCCCTCTGTTTCTCGCCCTCTGTTTCAACCCCTCGGGTTCTCGCCCTCTGTTTTAGCCCCTCTGTTTGAGCCCCTCTGTTTCAGCCCCTCTGTTTCAGCCCCTCTGTTTCTCACCCTCTGTTTGAGCACCTCGGTTTCTCGCCCTCTGTTTCAGCCCCTCTGTTTCAGCCCCTCTGTTTCACCCCTCGGTTTCTCACCCTCTGTTTCAGCCCCACTCTTTCAGCCCTTCTGTTTCTCGCCCTCTGTTTCTGCCCCGCTGTTTCAGCCCCTCTGTTTATCGCCCTCTGTTTCTCGCCCCCTGTTTCAGCCCCTCTGTTTCAGCCCCTCTGTTTCAGCCCCTCTGTTTCTCGCCCTCAGTTTCAGCCCCTCTGTTTCAGCCCCTCTGTTTCAGCCCCTCTGTTTCTCGCCCTCTGTTTCTCGCCCCCTGTTTCAGCCCCTCTGTTTCAGCCCCTCGGTTTCTCGCCCTCTGTTTCAGCCCCTCTGTTTCAGCCCCTCTGTTTCTCGCCCTCTGTTTCTCGCCCTCTGTTTCTCGCCCTCTGTTTCAGCCCCTCTGTTTCAGCCCCTCTGTTTCAGCCCCTCTGTTCAGCCCCTCGGTTTCTCGCCCTCTGTTTCAGCCCCTCTGTTTCAGCCCCTCTGTTTCAGCCGCTCTGTTTCTCGCCCTCTATTTCAGCCCCTCTATTTCTCGCCCCCTGTTTCAGCCCCTCTGTTTCAGCCCCTCTTTTTCTCACCCACTGTTTCTGCCCCTCTGCTTCTCGCCCTCTGTTTCAGCCCCTCTGTTTCAGCCCCTCGGTTTCTCGCCCTCTGTTTCAGCCCCTCTGTTTCAGCTCCTCCGTTTCAGCCCCTCTGTTTCAGCCCCTCGGTTTCTCGCCCTCTGTTTCAGCCCCTCTGTTTCTCGCCCTCTGTTTCAGCCCATCTGTTTCAGCCCCTCTGTTCAGCCACTCGGTTTCTCGCCCTCTGTTTCAGCCCCTCTGTTTCTCGCCCTCTGTTTCTCGCCCTCTGTTTCAACCCACTGTTTCTGCCCCTCTGTTTCTCGCCCTCTGTTTCAGACCCTCTGTTTCAGCTCCTTTGTTTCAGCACCTCTTTTTCTCACACACTGTTTCAGCCCCTCTGCTTCTCGCCCTCTGTTTCAGCCCCTCTGTTTCAGCCCCTCTGTTTCAGCCCCTCTGTTTCTCGCCCTCAGTTTCAGCCCCTCTGTTTCAGCCCCTCTGTTTCAGCCCCTCTGTTTCAGCCCCTCTGTTTCTCGCCCTCTGTTTCTCGCCCCCTGTTTCAGCCCCTCTGTTTCAGCCCCTCGGTTTCTCGCCCTCTGTTTCAGCCCCTCTGTTTCAGCCCCTCTGTTTCTCGCCCTCTGTTTCTCGCCCTTTGTTTCTCGCCCTCTGTTTCAGCCCCTCTGTTTCAGCCCCTCTGTTTCAGCCCCTCTGTTCAGCCCCTCGGTTTCTCGCCCTCTGTTTCAGCCCCTCTGTTTCAGCCCCTCTGTTTCTCGCCCTCTATTTCAGCCCCTCTGTTTCTCGCCCCCTGTTTCAGCCCCTCTGTTTCAGCCCCTCATTTTCTCACCCACTGTTTCAGCCCCTCTGCTTCTCGCCCTCTGTTTCAGCCCCTCTGTTTCAGCCCCTCGGTTTCTCGCCCTCTGTTTCAGCCCCTCTGTTTCAGCTCCTCCGTTTCAGCCCCTCTGTTTCAGCCCCTCGGTTTCTCGCCCTCTGTTTCAGCCCCTCTGTTTCTCGCCCTCTGTTTCAGCACATCTGTTTCAGCCCCTCTGTTCAGCCACTCGGTTTCTCGCCCTCTGTTTCAGCCCCTCTGTTTCTCGCCCTCTGTTTCTCGCCCTTTGTTTCAGCCCCACTGTTTCTTCCCCTCTGTTTCTCGCCCTCTGTTTCAGACCCTCTGTTTCAGCTCCTCTGTTTCAGCACCTCTTTTTCTCACCCACTGTTTCAGCCCCTCTGCTTCTCGCCCTCTGTTTCAGCCCCTCTGTTTCAGCCCCTCTGTTTCAGCCCCTCTGTTTCTCGCCCTCAGTTTCAGCCCCTCTGTTTCAGCCCCTCTGTTTCAGCCCCTCTGTTTCAGCCCCTCTGTTTCTCGCCCTCTGTTTCTCACCCCCTGTTTCAGCCCCTCTGTTTCAGCCCCTCTGTTTGAGCCCCTCTGTTTCAGCCCCTCTGTTTCAGCCCCTCTGTTTCTCGCCCTCTGTTTCTCGCCCTCTGTTTCTCGCCCTCTGTTTCAGCCCCTCTGTTTCAGCCCCTCTGTTTCAGACCCTCTGTTCAGCCCCTCGGTTTCTCGCCCTCTGTTTCAGCCCCTCTGTTTCAGCCCCTCTGTTTCAGCCCCTCTGTTTCTCGCCCTCTATTTCAGCCCCTCTGTTTCTCGCCCCCTGTTTCAGCCCCTCTGTTTCAGCCCCTCTTTTTCTCACCCACTGTTTCAGCCCCTCTGCTTCTCGCCCTCTGTTTCAGCCCCTCTGTTTCAGCTCCTCCGTTTCAGCCCCTCTGTTTCAGCCCCTCGGTTTCTCGCCCTCTGTTTCAGCCCCTCTGTTTCTCGCCCTCTGTTTCAGCCCATCTGTTTCTCGCCCCCTGTTTCAGCCCCACTGTTTCAGCCCCTCGGTTTCTCGCCCTCTGTTTCAGCCCCTCTGTTTCAGCCCCTTTGTTTCAGCCCCTCTGTTTCAGCCCCTCTGTTTCTCGCCCTCTGTTTCAGCCCCTCTGTTTCTCGCACTCTGTTTCAGCCCCTCTGTTTCAGCCCCTCTGTTTCAGCCCCTCTGTTCAGCCCCTCGGTTTCTCGCCCTCTGTTTCAGCCCCTCGGTTTCTCGCCCTCTGTTTCAGCCCCTCTATTTCAGCCCCTCTCTTTCTCGCCCTCTGTTTCAGCCCCTCTGTTTCTCGCCCTCTGTTTCAGCCCCTCTGTTTCTCACTCTCTGTTTCAGCCCCACTGTTTCAGCCCCTCTGTTTCAGCCCCTCTGTTTCTCGCCCTCTGTTTCAGCCCCTCGGATTCTCGCCCTCAGTTTCAGCCCCTCTGTTTCAGCCCCTCTGTTTCTCGCCCTCTGTTTCAGCCCCTCTGTTTCAGCCCCTCTGTTTCAGCCCCTCTTTTTCTCGCCCTCTCTTTCAGCCCCTCTGTTTCAGCCCCTCTGTTTCAGCCCCTCTTTTTCTCGCCCTCTGTTTCAGCCCCACTGTTTCAGCCCCTCTCTTTCTCGCCCTCTGTTTCAGCCCCTCTGTTTCTCGCCCCCTGTTTCTCGCCCCCTGTTTCAGCCCCTCTCTTTCAGCCCCTCTGTTTCTCGCCCCATGTTTCAGCCCCTCTGTTTCAGCCCCTCTGTTTCTCGCCCCATGTTTCAGCCCCTCTGTTTCAGCCCCTTTGTTTCAGCCCCTCTGTTTCAGCCCCTCTGTTTCTCACCCTCTGTTTCAGCACCTCTGTTCAGCCCCTCGGTTTCTCGCCCTCTGTTTCAGCCCCTCGGTTTCTCGCCCTCTGTTTCAGCCCCTCTGTTTCAGCCCCTCTGTTTCTCGCCCTCTGTTTCAGCCCCTCTGTTTCTCGCCCTCTGTTTCAGCCCCTCTGTTTCTCACCCTCTGTTTCAGCCCCTCTGTTTCAGCCCCTCTGTTTCAGCCCCTCTGTTTCTCGCCCTCTGTTTCAGTCCCTCGGATTCTCGCCCCCTGTTTCAGCCCCTCTGTTTCAGCCCCTCTGTTTCTCGCCCTCTGTTTCAGCCCCTCTGTTTCTCGCCCTCTGTTTCAGCCCCTCTGTTTCAGCCCCTCTGTTTCAGCCCCTCTGTTCAGCCCCTCGGTTTCTCGCCCTCTGTTACAGCCCCTCGGTTTCTCGCCCTCTGTTTCAGCCCCTCTGTTTCAGCCCCTCTGTTTCTCGCCCTCTGTTTCAGCCCCTCTGTTTCTCGCCCTCTGTTTCAGCCCCTCTGTTTCTCGCCCTCTGTTTCTCGCCCTCTGTTTCAGCCCCACTGTTTCTGCCCCTCTGTTTCTCGCCCTCTGTTTCAGACCCTCTGTTTCAGCTCCTCTGTTTCAGCACCTCTTTTTCTCACCAACTGTTTCAGCCCCTCTGCTTCTCGCCCTCTGTTTCAGCCCCTCTGTTTCTCGCCCTCTGTTTCAGCCCCTCTGTTTCAGCCCCTCGGTTTCTCGCCCTCTGTTTCAGCCCCTCTGTTTCAGCTCCTCTGTTTCAGCCCCTCTGTTTCTCGCTCTCTTATTCAGCCCCTCTGTTTCTCGCCCTCTGTTTCAGCCCCTCTGTTTGAGCCCCTCTGTTTCAGCCCCTCTGTTTCTCGCCCTCTGTTTCAGCCCCTCGGTTTCTCGCCCTCTGTTTCAGCCCCTCTGTTTCAGCCCCTCTGTTTCAGCCCCTCTGTTTCTCGCCCTCTGTTTCAACCCCTCGGGTTCTCGCCCTCTGTTTTAGCCCCTCTGTTTGAGCCCCTCTGTTTCAGCCCCTCTGTTTCAGCCCCTCTGTTTCTCACCCTCTGTTTGAGCACCTCGGTTTCTCGCCCTCTGTTTCAGCCCCTCTGTTTCAGCACCTCTGTTTCACCCCTCGGTTTCTCACCCTCTGTTTCAGCCCCACTGTTTCAGCCCTTCTGTTTCTCGCCCTCTGTTTCTGCCCCGCTGTTTCAGCCCCTCTGTTTATCGCCCTCTGTTTCTCGCCCCCTGTTTCAGCCCCTCTGTTTCAGCCCCTCTGTTTCAGCCCCTCTGTTTCTCGCCCTCAGTTTCAGCCCCTCTGTTTCAGCCCCTCTGTTTAAGCCCCTCTGTTTCAGCCCCTCTGTTTCTCGCCCTCTGTTTCTCGCCCCCTGTTTCAGCCCCTCTGTTTCAGCCCCTCGGTTTCTCGCCCTCTGTTTCAGCCCCTCTGTTTCAGCCCCTCTGTTTCTCGCCCTCTGTTTCTCGCCCTCTGTTTCTCGCCCTCTGTTTCAGCCCCTCTGTTTCAGCCCCTCTGTTTCAGCCCCTCTGTTCAGCCCCTCGGTTTCTCGCCCTCTGTTTCAGCCCCTCTGTTTCAGCCCCTCTGTTTCAGCCCCTCTGTTTCTCGCCCTCTATTTCAGCCCCTCTGTTTCTCGCCCCCTGTTTCAGCCCCTCTGTTTCAGCCCCTCTTTTTCTCACCCACTGTTTCAGCCCCTCTGCTTCTCGCCCTCTGTTTCAGCCCCTCTGTTTCAGTCCCTCGGTTTCTCGCCCTCTGTTTCAGCCCCTCTGTTTCAGCTCCTCCGTTTCAGCCCCTCTGTTTCAGCCCCTCGGTTGCTCGCCCTCTGTTTCAGCCCCTCTGTTTCTCGCCCTCTGTTTCAGCCCATCTGTTTCAGCCCCTCTGTTCAGCCACTCGGTTTCTCGCCCTCTGTTTCAGCCCCTCTGTTTCTCGCCCTCTGTTTCTCGCCCTCTGTTTCAGCCCCACTGTTTCTGTCCCTCTGTTTCTCGCCCTCTGTTTCAGACCCTCTGTTTCAGCTCCTCTGTTTCAGCCCCTCTGTTTCTCGCCCTCTGTTTCAGCCCCTCTGTTTCTCGCACTCGGTTTCTCGCCCTCTGTTTCAGCCCCTCTGTTTCTCGCCCTCTGTTTCAGCCCATCTGTTTCTCGCCCCCTGTGTCAGCCCCACTGTTTCAGCCCCTCGGTTTCTCGCCCGCTGTTTCAGCCCCTCTGTTTCAGCCCCTTTGTTTCAGCCCCTCTGTTTCAGCCCCTCTGTTTCTCGCACTCTGTTTCAGCCCCTCTGTTTCTCGCCCTCTGTTTCAGCCCCTCTGTTTCAGCCCCTCTGTTTCAGCCCCTCTGTTCAGCCCCTCGGTTTCTCGCCCTCTGTTTCAGCCCCTCGGTTTCTCGCCCTCTGTTTCAGCCCCTCTGTTTCAGCCCCTCTGTTTCTCGCCCTCTGTTTCAGCCCCTCTGTTTCTCGCCCTCTGTTTCAGCCCCTCTGTTTCTCACCCTCTGTTTCAGCCCCTCTCTTTCAGCCCCTCTGTTTCAGCCCCTCTGTTTCTCGCCGTCTGTTTCAGCCCCTCGGATTCTCGCCCTCTGTTTCAGCCACTCTGTTTCAGCCCCTCTGTTTCTCGCCCTCTGTTTCAGCCCCTCTGTTTCAGCCCCTCTTTTTCTCGCCCTCTCTTTCAGCCCCTCTGTTTCAGCCCCTCTGTTTCAGCCCCTCTTTTTCTCGCCCTCTGTTTCAGCCCCACTGTTTCAGCCCCTCTCTTTCTCGCCCTCTGTTTCAGCCCCTCTGTTTCTCGCCCCCTGTTTCTCGCCCCCTGTTTCAGCCCCTCTCTTTCAGCCCCTCTGTTTCTCGCCCCATGTTTCAGCCCCTCTGTTTCAGCCCCTCTGTTTCTCGCCCCATGTTTCAGCCCCTCTGTTTCAGCCCCTTTGTTTCAGCCCCTCTGTTTCAGCCCCTCTGTTTCAGCCCCTCTGTTTCAGCCCCTCTGTTCAGCCCCTCGGTTTCTCGCCCTCTGTTTCAGCCCCTCGGTTTCTCGCCCTCTGTTTCAGCCCCTCTGTTTCAGCCCCTCTGTTTCTCGCCCTCTGTTTCAGCCCCTCTGTTTCTCGCCCTCTGTTTCAGCCCCTCTGTTTCTCACCCTCTGTTTCAGCCCCTCTGTTTCAGCCCCTCTGTTTCTCGCCCTCTGTTTCAGTCCCTCGGATTCTCGCCCTCTGTTTCAGCCCCTCTGTTTCAGCCCCTCTGTTTCTCGCCCTCTGTTTCAGCCCCTCTGTTTCTCGCCCTCTGTTTCAGCCCCTCTGTTTCAGCCCCTCTGTTTCAGCCCCTTCTTTCTGCCCCTCGGTTTCTCGCCCTCTGTTTCAGCCCCTCGGTTTCTCGCCCTCTGTTTCAGCCCCTCTGTTTCAGCCCCTCTGTTTCTCGCCCTCTGTTTCAGCCCCTCTGTTTCTCGCCCTCTGTTTCAGCCCCTCTGTTTCTCACCCTCTGTTTCAGCCCCTCTGTTTCAGCCCCTCTGTTTCTCGCCCTCTGTTTCAGTCCCTCGGATTCTCGCCCTCTGTTTCAGCCCCTCTGTTTCAGCCCCTCTGTTTCTCGCCCTCTGTTTCAGCCCCTCTTTTTCTCGCCCTCTCTTTCAGCCCCTCTGTTTCAGCCCCTCTGTTTCAGCCCCTCTTTTTCTCGCCCTCTGTTTCAGCCCCACTGTTTCAGCCCCTGTCTTTCTCGCCCTCTGTTTCAGCCCCTCTGTTTCTCGCCCCCTGTTTCTCGCCCCCTGTTTCAGCCCCTCTCTTTCAGCCCCTCTGTTTCTCGCCCCATGTTTCAGCCCCTCTGTTTCAGCCCCTCTGTTTCTCGCTCCCTGTTTCAGACCCTCTGTTTCAGCCCCTCTGTTTCTCGCCCTCTGTTTCAGCCCCTCTGTTTCAGCCACTCTGTTTCAGCCCCTCTGTTTCAGCCCCTCTGTTTCTCGCCCTCTGTTTCAGCACCGCTGTTTCAGCCCCTCTGTTTCAGCCCCTCTGTTTCTAGCCCTCAGTTTCAGGCCCTCTGTTTCAGCCCCTCTGTTTCAGCCCCTCTGTTTCTCGCCCTCTGTTTCTCGCCCCCTGTTTCAGCCCCTCTGTTTCAGCCCCTCTGTTTCTCGCCCTCTGTTTCAGCCCCTCTGTTTCAGCCCTTCTGTTTCAGCCCCTCTGCTTCAGCCCCTCTGTTTCTCGCCGTCTGTTTCTCGCCCTCTGTTTCTTGACTTCTGTTTCAGCCCCTCTGTTTCAGCACCTCTGTTTCAGCCCCTCTGTTTCAGCCCCTCGGTTTCTCGCCCTCTGTTTCAGCCCCTCTGTTTCTCGCCCTCTGTTTCAGCCCCTGTTTCTCGCACTCTGTTTCAGCCCATCTGTTTCAGCCCCCCTGTTCAGCCGCTCGGTTTCTCGCCCTCTGTTTCAGCCCCTCTGTTTCAGCCCTCTGTTTCAGCCCCTCTGTTTCAGCCCCTCTGTTTCTCGCCCTCTGTTTCAGCCCCTCTGTTTCTCGCCCTCTGTTTCAGCCCCTCTGTTTCTCACCCTCTGTTTCAGCCCCTCTGTTTCAGCCCCTCTGTTTCTCGCCCCCTGTTTCAGCCCCTCTGTTTCAGCCCCTCTGTTTCTCGCCCTCTGTTTCAGCCCCTCTGTTTCTCGCCCTCTGTTTCTCGCCCTCTGTTTCAGCCCCTCTGTTTCTCGCCCTCTGTTTCAGCCCCTCGGTTTCTCGCCCTCGGTTTCCGCCCATCTGTTTCTCGCCCTCTGTTTCAGACCCTCTGTTTCAGCTCCTCTGTTTCAGCCCCTCTTTTTCTCACCCACTGTTTCAGCCCCTCTGTTTCAGCCCCTCTGTTTCTCGCCCTCTGTTTCAGCCCCAGTGTTTCTCGCCCTCTGTTTCAGCTCCTCTGTTTCTCACCCTCTGTTTCAGCTCCTCTGTTTCAGCCCCTCTGTTTCTCGCCCCCTGTTTCAGCCCCTCTGTTTCAGCCCCTCTGTTTCTCGCCCTCTGTTTCAGCCCCTCTGTTACTCGCCCTCTGTTTCTCGCCCTCTGTTTCAGCTCCTCTGTTTCAGCCCCTCTGTTTCTCGCCCTCTGTTTCAGCCCCTCGGTTTTTCGTCCTCTGTTTCCGCCCATCTGTTTCTCGCCCTCTGTTTCAGACCCTCTGTTTCAGCTCCTCTGTTCCAGCCCCTCTTTTTCCCACCCACTGTTTCAGCCCCTCTGCTTCTCGCCCTCTGTTTCAGCCCCTCTGTTTCAGCCCCTCTGTTTCAGCCCCTCGGTTTCTCGCCCTCTGTTTCAGCCCCTCTGTTTCAGCTCCTCTGTTTCAGCCCCTCTGTTTCTCGCCCTCTTATTCAGCCCCTCTGTTTCTCGCCCTCTGTTTCAGCCCCTCTGTTTGAGCCACTCTGTTTCAGCACCTCTGTTTCTCGCCCTCGGTTTCAGCCCCTCGGTTTCTCGCCCTCTGTTTCAGCCCCTCTGTTTCTCGCCCTCTGTTTCATCCCCTCTGTTTCAGCCCCTCTGTTTCAGCCCCTCTGTTTCTCGCCCTCTGTTTCAACCCCTCGGTTTCTCGCCCTCTGTTTTAGCCCCTCTGTTTCAGCCCCTCTGTTTCAGCCCCTCTGTTTCTCAGCCTCTGTTTGAGCCCCTCGGTTTCTCGCCCTCTGTTTCAGCCCCTCTGTTTCAGCCCCTCTGTTTCACCCCTCGGTTTCTCACCCTCTGTTTCAGCCCCACTGTTTCAGCCCTTCTGTTTCTCGCCCTCTGTTTCAGCCCCTCTGTTTCAGCCCCTCTGTTTCTCGCCCTCTGTTTCTCGCCCCCTATTTCAGCCCCTCTGTTTCAGCCCCATTGTTTCAGCCCTTCTGTTTCTCGCCCTCTGTTTCAGACCCTCTGTTTCAGCCCCTCTGTTTCAGCCCCTCTGTTTCTCGCCAACTGTTTCAGCCCCTCTGTTTCAGCCCCTCTGTTTCTCGCCCTCTGTTTCAGCCCCTCTGTTTCTCGCCCTCTGTTTCTCGCCCTCAGTTTCAGCCCCTCTGTTTCAGCCCCTCTGTTTCAGCCACACTGTTTCTGCCCCTCGGTTTCTCGCCCTCTGTTTCAGCCCCTCTGTTTCTCGCCCTCTGTTTCAGCCCCTCTGTTTCAGCCCTTCTGTTTCAGCCCCTCTGTTTCAGCCCCTCTGTTTCTCGCCCTCTGTTTCTCGCCCTCTGTTTCTCGCCTTCTGTTTCAGCCCCTCTGTTTCAGCACCTCTGTTTCAGCCCCTCTGTTTCAGCCCCTCGGTTTCTCGCCCTCTGTTTCAGCCCCTCTGTTTCAGCCCCTCGGTTTCTCGCCCTCTGTTTCAGCCCCTCTGTTTCTCGCCCTCTGTTTCAGCCCCTCTGTTTCTCGCCCTCTGTTTCAGCCCCTCTGTTTCTCGCCCTCTGTTTCAGCCCCTCTGATTCTCGCCCTCTGTTTCAGCCCCTCGGTTTCTCGCCCTCTGTTTCAGCCCCTCTGTTTCAGCCCCTCTGTTTCTCGCCCTCTGTTTCAGCCCCTCTGTTTCTCGCCCTCTGTTTCAGCCCCTCTGTTTCTCACCCTCTGTTTCAGCCCCTCTGTTTCAGCCCCTCTGTTTGAGCCCCTCTGTTTCTCGCCCTCTGTTTCAGTCCCTCGGATTCTCGCCCTCTGTTTCAGCCCCTCTGTTTCAGCCCCTCTGTTTCTCGCCCTCTGTTTCAGCCCCTCTGTTTCAGCCCCTCTGTTTCAGCCCCTCTTTTTCTCGCCCTCTCTTTCAGCCCCTCTGTTTCAGCCCCTCTGTTTCAGCCCCTCTTTTTCTCGCCCTCTGTTTCAGCCCCACTGTTTCAGCCCCTCTCTTTCTCGCCCTCTGTTTCAGCCCCTCTGTTTCTCGCCCCCTGTTTCTCGCCCCCTGTTTCAGCCCCTCTCTTTCAGCCCCTCTGTTTCTCGCCCCATGTTTCAGCCCCTCTGTTTCAGCCCCTCTGTTTCTCGCTCCCTGTTTCAGACCCTCTGTTTCAGCCCCTCTGTTTCTCGCCCTCTGTTTCAGCCCCTCTGTTTCTCGCCCTCTGTTTCTCGCCCCCTGTTTCAGCCCCTCTGTTTCAGCCCCTCTGTTTCTCGCCCTCTGTTTCAGCCCCTCTGTTTCAGCCCTTCTGTTTCAGCCCCTCTGCTTCAGCCCCTCTGTTTCTCGCCGTCTGTTTCTCGCCCTCTGTTTCTTGCCTTCTGTTTCAGCCCCTCTGTTTCAGCACCTCTGTTTCAGCCCCTCTGTTTCAGCCCCTCGGTTTCTCGCCCTCTGTTTCAGCCCCTCTGTTTCTCGCCCTCTGTTTCAGCCCCTCTGTTTCTCGCACTCTGTTTCAGCCCATCTGTTTCAGCCCCCCTGTTCAGCCGCTCGGTTTCTCGCCCTCTGTTTCATCCCCTCGGTTTCTCGCCCTCTGTTTCAGCCCCTCTGTTTCAGCCCTCTGTTTCAGCCCCTCTGTTTCAGCCCCTCTGTTTCTCGCCCTCTGTTTCAGCCCCTCTGTTTCTCGCCCTCTGTTTCAGCCCCTCTGTTTCTCACCCTCTGTTTCAGCCCCTCTGTTTCAGCCCCTCTGTTTCTCGCCCCCTGTTTCAGCCCCTCTGTTTCAGCCCCTCTGTTTCTCGCCCTCTGTTTCAGCCCCTCTGTTTCTCGCCCTCTGTTTCTCGCCCTCTGTTTCAGCCCCTCTGTTTCTCGCCCTCTGTTTCAGCCCCTCGGTTTCTCGCCCTCGGTTTCCGCCCATCTGTTTCTCGCCCTCTGTTTCAGACCCTCTGTTTCAGCTCCTCTGTTTCAGCCCCTCTTTTTCTCACCCACTGTTTCAGCCCCTCTGTTTCAGCCCCTCTGTTTCTCGCCCTCTGTTTCAGCCCCAGTGTTTCTCGCCCTCTGTTTCAGCTCCTCTGTTTCTCACCCTCTGTTTCAGCTCCTCTGTTTCAGCCCCTCTGTTTCTCGCCCCCTGTTTCAGCCCCTCTGTTTCAGCCCCTCTGTTTCTCGCCCTCTGTTTCAGCCCCTCTGTTACTCGCCCTCTGTTTCTCGCCCTCTGTTTCAGCCCCTCTGTTTCAGCTCCTCTGTTTCTCACCCTCTGTTTCAGCTCCTCTGTTTCAGCCCCTCTGTTTCTCGCCCCCTGTTTCAGCCCCTCTGTTTCAGCCCCTCTGTTTCTCGCCCTCTGTTTCAGCCCCTCTGTTACTCGCCCTCTGTTTCTCGCCCTCTGTTTCAGCCCCTCTGTTTCTCGCCCTCTGTTTCAGCCCCTGTTTCTCGCACTCTGTTTCAGCCCATCTGTTTCAGCCCCCCAGTTCAGCCGCTCGGTTTCTCGCCCTCTGTTTCAGCCCCTCTGTTTCAGCCCTCTGTTTCAGCCCCTCTGTTTCAGCCCCTCTGTTTCTCGCCCTCTGTTTCAGCCCCTCTGTTTCTCGCCCTCTGTTTCAGCCCCTCTGTTTCTCACCCTCTGTTTCAGCCCCTCTGTTTCAGCCCCTCTGTTTCTCGCCCTCTGTTTCAGCCCCTCTGTTTCTCGCCCTCTGTTTCTCGCCCTCTGTTTCAGCCCCTCTGTTTCAGCCCCTCTGTTTCTCGCCCTCTGTTTCAGCCCCTCTGTTTCTCGCCCTCTGTTTCAGCCCCTCTGTTTCTTGCCTTCTGTTTCAGCCCCTCTGTTTCAGCACCTCTGTTTCAGCCCCTCTGTTTCAGCCCCTCGGTTTCTCGCCCTCTGTTTCAGCCCCTCTGTTTCTCGCCCTCTGTTTCAGCCCCTCTGTTTCTCGCACTCTGTTTCAGCCCATCTGTTTCAGCCCCCCTGTTCAGCCGCTCGGTTTCTCGCCCTCTGTTTCAGCCCCTCGGTTTCTCGCCCTCTGTTTCAGCCCCTCTGTTTCAGCCCTCTGTTTCAGCCCCTCTGTTTCAGCCCCTCTGTTTCAGCCACACTGTTTCTGCCCCTCGGTTTCTCGCCCTCTGTTTCAGCCCCTCTGTTTCTCGCCCTCTGTTTCAGCCCCTCTGTTTCAGCCCTTCTGTTTCAGCCCCTCTGTTTCAGCCCCTCTGTTTCTCGCCCTCTGTTTCTCGCCCTCTGTTTCTCGCCTTCTGTTTCAGCCCCTCTGTTTCAGCACCTCTGTTTCAGCCCCTCTGTTTCAGCCCCTCGGTTTCTCGCCCTCTGTTTCAGCCCCTCTGTTTCAGCCCCTCGGTTTCTCGCCCTCTGTTTCAGCCCCTCTGTTTCTCGCCCTCTGTTTCAGCCCCTCTGTTTCTCGCCCTCTGTTTCAGCCCCTCTGTTTCTCGCCCTCTGTTTCAGCCCCTCTGATTCTCGCCCTCTGTTTCAGCCCCTCGGTTTCTCGCCCTCTGTTTCAGCCCCTCTGTTTCAGCCCCTCTGTTTCTCGCCCTCTGTTTCAGCCCCTCTGTTTCTCGCCCTCTGTTTCAGCCCCTCTGTTTCTCACCCTCTGTTTCAGCCCCTCTGTTTCAGCCCCTCTGTTTCAGCCCCTCTGTTTCTCGCCCTCTGTTTCAGTCCCTCGGATTCTCGCCCTCTGTTTCAGCCCCTCTGTTTCAGCCCCTCTGTTTCTCGCCCTCTGTTTCAGCCCCTCTGTTTCAGCCCCTCTTTTTCTCGCCCTCTCTTTCAGCCCCTCTGTTTCAGCCCCTCTGTTTCAGCCCCTCTTTTTCTCGCCCTCTGTTTCAGCCCCACTGTTTCAGCCCCTCTCTTTCTCGCCCTCTGTTTCAGCCCCTCTGTTTCTCGCCCCCTGTTTCTCGCCCCCTGTTTCAGCCCCTCTCTTTCAGCCCCTCTGTTTCTCGCCCCATGTTTCAGCCCCTCTGTTTCAGCCCCTCTGTTTCTCGCTCCCTGTTTCAGACCCTCTGTTTCAGCCCCTCTGTTTCTCGCCCTCTGTTTCAGCCCCTCTGTTTCTCGCCCTCTGTTTCTCGCCCCCTGTTTCAGCCCCTCTGTTTCAGCCCCTCTGTTTCTCGCCCTCTGTTTCAGCCCCTCTGTTTCAGCCCTTCTGTTTCAGCCCCTCTGCTTCAGCCCCTCTGTTTCTCGCCGTCTGTTTCTCGCCCTCTGTTTCTTGCCTTCTGTTTCAGCCCCTCTGTTTCAGCACCTCTGTTTCAGCCCCTCTGTTTCAGCCCCTCGGTTTCTCGCCCTCTGTTTCAGCCCCTCTGTTTCTCGCCCTCTGTTTCAGCCCCTCTGTTTCTCGCACTCTGTTTCAGCCCATCCGTTTCAGCCCCCCTGTTCAGCCGCTCGGTTTCTCGCCCTCTGTTTCAGCCCCTCGGTTTCTCGCCCTCTGTTTCAGCCCCTCTGTTTCAGCCCTCTGTTTCAGCCCCTCTGTTTCAGCCCCTCTGTTTCTCGCCCTCTGTTTCAGCCCCTCTGTTTCTCGCCCTCTGTTTCAGCCCCTCTGTTTCTCACCCTCTGTTTCAGCCCCTCTGTTTCAGCCCCTCTGTTTCTCGCCCCCTGTTTCAGCCCCTCTGTTTCAGCCCCTCTGTTTCTCGCCCTCTGTTTCAGCCCCTCTGTTTCTCGCCCTCTGTTTCTCGCCCTCTGTTTCAGCCCCTCTGTTTCTCGCCCTCTGTTTCAGCCCCTCGGTTTCTCGCCCTCGGTTTCCGCCCATCTGTTTCTCGCCCTCTGTTTCAGACCCTCTGTTTCAGCTCCTCTGTTTCAGCCCCTCTTTTTCTCACCCACTGTTTCAGCCCCTCTGTTTCAGCCCCTCTTTTTCTCGCCCTCTCTTTCAGCCCCTCTGTTTCAGCCCCTCTGTTTCAGCCCCTCTTTTTCTCGCCCTCTGTTTCAGCCCCACTGTTTCAGCCCCTCTCTTTCTCGCCCTCTGTTTCAGCCCCTCTGTTTCTCGCCCCCTGTTTCTCGCCCCCTGTTTCAGCCCCTCTCTTTCAGCCCCTCTGTTTCTCGCCCCATGTTTCAGCCCCTCTGTTTCAGCCCCTCTGTTTCTCGCTCCCTGTTTCAGACCCTCTGTTTCAGCCCCTCTGTTTCTCGCCCTCTGTTTCAGCCCCTCTGTTTCTCGCCCTCTGTTTCTCGCCCCCTGTTTCAGCCCCTCTGTTTCAGCCCCTCTGTTTCTCGCCCTCTGTTTCAGCCCCTCTGTTTCAGCCCTTCTGTTTCAGCCCCTCTGCTTCAGCCCCTCTGTTTCTCGCCGTCTGTTTCTCGCCCTCTGTTTCTTGCCTTCTGTTTCAGCCCCTCTGTTTCAGCACCTCTGTTTCAGCCCCTCTGTTTCAGCCCCTCGGTTTCTCGCCCTCTGTTTCAGCCCCTCTGTTTCTCGCCCTCTGTTTCAGCCCCTCTGTTTCTCGCACTCTGTTTCAGCCCATCTGTTTCAGCCCCCCTGTTCAGCCGCTCGGTTTCTCGCCCTCTGTTTCAGCCCCTCGGTTTCTCGCCCTCTGTTTCAGCCCCTCTGTTTCAGCCCTCTGTTTCAGCCCCTCTGTTTCAGCCCCTCTGTTTCTCGCCCTCTGTTTCAGCCCCTCTGTTTCTCGCCCTCTGTTTCAGCCCCTCTGTTTCTCACCCTCTGTTTCAGCCCCTCTGTTTCAGCCCCTCTGTTTCTCGCCCCCTGTTTCAGCCCCTCTGTTTCAGCCCCTCTGTTTCTCGCCCTCTGTTTCAGCCCCTCTGTTTCTCGCCCTCTGTTTCTCGCCCTCTGTTTCAGCCCCTCTGTTTCTCGCCCTCTGTTTCAGCCCCTCGGTTTCTCGCCCTCGGTTTCTGCCCATCTGTTTCTCGCCCTCTGTTTCAGACCCTCTGTTTCAGCTCCTCTGTTTCAGCCCCTCTTTTTCTCACCCACTGTTTCAGCCCCTCTGTTTCAGCCCCTCTGTTTCTCGCCCTCTGTTTCAGCCCCAGTGTTTCTCGCCCTCTGTTTCAGCTCCTCTGTTTCTCACCCTCTGTTTCAGCTCCTCTGTTTCAGCCCCTCTGTTTCTCGCCCCCTGTTTCAGCCCCTCTGTTTCAGCCCCTCTGTTTCTCGCCCTCTGTTTCAGCCCCTCTGTTACTCGCCCTCTGTTTCTCGCCCTCTGTTTCAGCCCCTCTGTTTCAGCTCCTCTGTTTCTCACCCTCTGTTTCAGCTCCTCTGTTTCAGCCCCTCTGTTTCTCGCCCCCTGTTTCAGCCCCTCTGTTTCAGCCCCTCTGTTTCTCGCCCTCTGTTTCAGCCCCTCTGTTACTCGCCCTCTGTTTCTCGCCCTCTGTTTCAGCCCCTCTGTTTCTCGCCCTCTGTTTCAGCCCCTGTTTCTCGCACTCTGTTTCAGCCCATCTGTTTCAGCCCCCCTGTTCAGCCGCTCGGTTTCTCGCCCTCTGTTTCAGCCCCTCTGTTTCAGCCCTCTGTTTCAGCCCCTCTGTTTCAGCCCCTCTGTTTCTCGCCCTCTGTTTCAGCCCCTCTGTTTCTCGCCCTCTGTTTCAGCCCCTCTGTTTCTCACCCTCTGTTTCAGCCCCTCTGTTTCAGCCCCTCTGTTTCTCGCCCTCTGTTTCAGCCCCTCTGTTTCTTGCCTTCTGTTTCAGCCCCTCTGTTTCAGCACCTCTGTTTCAGCCCCTCTGTTTCAGCCCCTCGGTTTCTCGCCCTCTGTTTCAGCCCCTCTGTTTCTCGCCCTCTGTTTCAGCCCCTCTGTTTCTCGCACTCTGTTTCAGCCCATCTGTTTCAGCCCCCCTGTTCAGCCGCTCGGTTTCTGGCCCTCTGTTTCAGCCCCTCGGTTTCTCGCCCTCTGTTTCAGCCCCTCTGTTTCAGCCCTCTGTTTCAGCCCCTCTGTTTCAGCCCCTCTGTTTCTCGCCCTCTGTTTCAGCCCCTCTGTTTCTCGCCCTCTGTTTCAGCCCCTCTGTTTCTCACCCTCTGTTTCAGCCCCTCTGTTTCAGCCCCTCTGTTTCTCGCCCCCTGTTTCAGCCCCTCTGTTTCAGCCCCTCTGTTTCTCGCCCTCTGTTTCAGCCCCTCTGTTTCTCGCCCTCTGTTTCTCGCCCTCTGTTTCAGCCCCTCTGTTTCTCGCCCTCTGTTTCAGCCCCTCGGTTTCTCGCCCTCGGTTTCCGCCCATCTGTTTCTCGCCCTCTGTTTCAGACCCTCTGTTTCAGCTCCTCTGTTTCAGCCCCTCTTTTTCTCACCCACTGTTTCAGCCCCTCTGTTTCAGCCCCTCTGTTTCTCGCCCTCTGTTTCAGCCCCAGTGTTTCTCGCCCTCTGTTTCAGCTCCTCTGTTTCTCACCCTCTGTTTCAGCTCCTCTGTTTCAGCCCCTCTGTTTCTCGCCCCCTGTTTCAGCCCCTCTGTTTCAGCCCCTCTGTTTCTCGCCCTCTGTTTCAGCCCCTCTGTTACTCGCCCTCTGTTTCTCGCCCTCTGTTTCAGCCCCTCTGTTTCAGCTCCTCTGTTTCTCACCCTCTGTTTCAGCTCCTCTGTTTCAGCCCCTCTGTTTCTCGCCCCCTGTTTCAGCCCCTCTGTTTCAGCCCCTCTGTTTCTCGCCCTCTGTTTCAGCCCCTCTGTTACTCGCCCTCTGTTTCTCGCCCTCTGTTTCAGCCCCTCTGTTTCTCGCCCTCTGTTTCAGCCCCTGTTTCTCGCACTCTGTTTCAGCCCATCTGTTTCAGCCCCCCTGTTCAGCCGCTCGGTTTCTCGCCCTCTGTTTCAGCCCCTCTGTTTCAGCCCTCTGTTTCAGCCCCTCTGTTTCAGCCCCTCTGTTTCTCGCCCTCTGTTTCAGCCCCTCTGTTTCTCGCCCTCTGTTTCAGCCCCTCTGTTTCTCACCCTCTGTTTCAGCCCCTCTGTTTCAGCCCCTCTGTATCTCGCCCTCTGTTTCAGCCCCTCTGTTTCTCGCCCTCTGTTTCTCGCCCTCTGTTTCAGCCCCTCTGTTTCTCGCCCTCTGTTTCAGCCCCTCGGTTTCTCGCCCTCGGTTTCCGCCCATCTGTTTCTCGCCCTCTGTTTCAGACCCTCTGTTTCAGCTCCTCTGTTTCAGCCCCTCTTTTTCTCACCCACTGTTTCAGCCCCTCTGTTTCAGCCCCTCTGTTTCTCGCCCTCTGTTTCAGCCCCAGTGTTTCTCGCCCTCTGTTTCAGCTCCTCTGTTTCTCACCCTCTGTTTCAGCTCCTCTGTTTCAGCCCCTCTGTTTCTCGCCCCCTGTTTCAGCCCCTCTGTTTCAGCCCCTCTGTTTCTCGCCCTCTGTTTCAGCCCCTCTGTTACTCGCCCTCTGTTTCTCGCCCTCTGTTTCAGCTCCTCTGTTTCAGCCCCTCTGTTTCTCGCCCTCTGTTTCAGCCCCTCGGTTTTTCGTCCTCTGTTTCCGCCCCTCTGTTTCTCGCCCTCTGTTTCAGACCCTCTGTTTCAGCTCCTCTGTTCCAGCCCCTCTTTTTCCCACCCACTGTTTCAGCCCCTCTGCTTCTCGCCCTCTGTTTCAGCCCCTCTGTTTCAGCCCCTCTGTTTCAGCCCCTCTGTTTCAGCCCCTCGGTTTCTCGCCCTCTGTTTCAGCCCCTCTGTTTCAGCTCCTCTGTTTCAGCCCCTCTGTTTCTCGCCCTCTTATTCAGCCCCTCTGTTTCTCGCCCTCTGTTTCAGCCCCTCTGTTTGAGCCACTCTGTTTCAGCACCTCTGTTTCTCGCCCTCGGTTTCAGCCCCTCGGTTTCTCGCCCTCTGTTTCAGCCCCTCTGTTTCTCGCCCTCTGTTTCATCCCCTCTGTTTCAGCCCCTCTGTTTCAGCCCCTCTGTTTCTCGCCCTCTGTTTCAACCCCTCGGTTTCTCGCCCTCTGTTTTAGCCCCTCTGTTTCAGCCCCTCTGTTTCAGCCCCTCTGTTTCTCAGCCTCTGTTTGAGCCCCTCGGTTTCTCGCCCTCTGTTTCAGCCCCTCTGTTTCAGCCCCTCTGTTTCACCCCTCGGTTTCTCACCCTCTGTTTCAGCCCCACTGTTTCAGCCCTTCTGTTTCTCGCCCTCTGTTTCAGCCCCTCTGTTTCAGCCCCTCTGTTTCTCGCCCTCTGTTTCTCGCCCCCTATTTTAGCCCCTCTGTTTCAGCCCCATTGTTTCAGCCCTTCTGTTTCTCGCCCTCTGTTTCAGACCCTCTGTTTCAGCCCCTCTGTTTCAGCCCCTCTGTTTCTCGCCAACTGTTTCAGCCCCTCTGTTTCAGCCCCTCTGTTTCTCGCCCTCTGTTTCAGCCCCTCTGTTTCTCGCCCTCTGTTTCTCGCCCTCAGTTTCAGCCCCTCTGTTTCAGCCCCTCTGTTTCAGCCACACTGTTTCTGCCCCTCGGTTTCTCGCCCTCTGTTTCAGCCCCTCTGTTTCTCGCCCTCTGTTTCAGCCCCTCTGTTTCAGCCCTTCTGTTTCAGCCCCTCTGTTTCAGCCCCTCTGTTTCTCGCCCTCTGTTTCTCGCCCTCTGTTTCTCGCCTTCTGTTTCAGCCCCTCTGTTTCAGCACCTCTGTTTCAGCCCCTCTGTTTCAGCCCCTCGGTTTCTCGCCCTCTGTTTCAGCCCCTCTGTTTCAGCCCCTCGGTTTCTCGCCCTCTGTTTCAGCCCCTCTGTTTCTCGCCCTCTGTTTCAGCCCCTCTGTTTCTCGCCCTCTGTTTCAGCCCCTCTGTTTCTCGCCCTCTGTTTCAGCCCCTCTGATTCTCGCCCTCTGTTTCCGCCCCTCGGTTTCTCGCCCTCTGTTTCAGCCCCTCTGTTTCAGCCCCTCTGTTTCTCGCCCTCTGTTTCAGCCCCTCTGTTTCTCGCCCTCTGTTTCAGCCCCTCTGTTTCTCACCCTCTGTTTCAGCCCCTCTGTTTCAGCCCCTCTGTTTCAGCCCCTCTGTTTCTCGCCCTCTGTTTCAGTCCCTCGGATTCTCGCCCTCTGTTTCAGCCCCTCTGTTTCAGCCCCTCTGTTTCTCGCCCTCTGTTTCAGCCCCTCTGTTTCAGCCCCTCTGTTTCAGCCCCTCTTTTTCTCGCCCTCTCTTTCAGCCCCTCTGTTTCAGCCCCTCTGTTTCAGCCCCTCTTTTTCTCGCCCTCTGTTTCAGCCCCACTGTTTCAGCCCCTCTCTTTCTCGCCCTCTGTTTCAGCCCCTCTGTTTCTCGCCCCCTGTTTCTCGCCCCCTGTTTCAGCCCCTCTCTTTCAGCCCCTCTGTTTCTCGCCCCATGTTTCAGCCCCTCTGTTTCAGCCCCTCTGTTTCTCGCTCCCTGTTTCAGACCCTCTGTTTCAGCCCCTCTGTTTCTCGCCCTCTGTTTCAGCCCCTCTGTTTCTCGCCCTCTGTTTCTCGCCCCCTGTTTCAGCCCCTCTGTTTCAGCCCCTCTGTTTCTCGCCCTCTGTTTCAGCCCCTCTGTTTCAGCCCTTCTGTTTCAGCCCCTCTGCTTCAGCCCCTCTGTTTCTCGCCGTCTGTTTCTCGCCCTCTGTTTCTTGCCTTCTGTTTCAGCCCCTCTGTTTCAGCACCTCTGTTTCAGCCCCTCTGTTTCAGCCCCTCGGTTTCTCGCCCTCTGTTTCAGCCCCTCTGTTTCTCGCCCTCTGTTTCAGCCCCTCTGTTTCTCGCACTCTGTTTCAGCCCATCTGTTTCAGCCCCCCTGTTCAGCCGCTCGGTTTCTCGCCCTCTGTTTCAGCCCCTCGGTTTCTCGCCCTCTGTTTCAGCCCCTCTGTTTCAGCCCTCTGTTTCAGCCCCTCTGTTTCAGCCCCTCTGTTTCTCGCCCTCTGTTTCAGCCCCTCTGTTTCTCGCCCTCTGTTTCAGCCCCTCTGTTTCTCACCCTCTGTTTCAGCCCCTCTGTTTCAGCCCCTCTGTTTCTCGCCCCCTGTTTCAGCCCCTCTGTTTCAGCCCCTCTGTTTCTCGCCCTCTGTTTCAGCCCCTCTGTTTCTCGCCCTCTGTTTCTCGCCCTCTGTTTCAGCCCCTCTGTTTCTCGCCCTCTGTTTCAGCCCCTCGGTTTCTCGCCCTCGGTTTCCGCCCATCTGTTTCTCGCCCTCTGTTTCAGACCCTCTGTTTCAGCTCCTCTGTTTCAGCCCCTCTTTTTCTCACCCACTGTTTCAGCCCCTCTGTTTCAGCCCCTCTGTTTCTCGCCCTCTGTTTCAGCTCCTCTGTTTCTCACCCTCTGTTTCAGCTCCTCTGTTTCAGCCCCTCTGTTTCTCGCCCCCTGTTTCAGCCCCTCTGTTTCAGCCCCTCTGTTTCTCGCCCTCTGTTTCAGCCCCTCTGTTACTCGCCCTCTGTTTCTCGCCCTCTGTTTCAGCCCCTCTGTTTCAGCCCCTCTGTTTCTCGCCCTCTGTCTCAGCCCCTCGGTTTTTCGTCCTCTGTTTCCGCCCCTCTGTTTCTCGCCCTCTGTTTCAGACCCTCTGTTTCAGCTCCTCTGTTTCAGCCCCTCTTTTTCCCACCCACTGTTTCAGCCCCTCTGCTTCTCGCCCTCTGTTTCAGCCCCTCTGTTTCAGCCCCTCTGTTTCAGCCCCTCTGTTTCAGCCCCTCGGTTTCTCGCCCTCTGTTTCAGCCCCTCTGTTTCAGCTCCTCTGTTTCAGCCCCTCTGTTTCTCGCCCTCTTATTCAGCCCCTCTGTTTCTCGCCCTCTGTTTCAGCCCCTCTGTTTGAGCCACTCTGTTTCAGCACCTCTGTTTCTCGCCCTCGGTTTCAGCCCCTCGGTTTCTCGCCCTCTGTTTCAGCCCCTCTGTTTCTCGCCCTCTGTTTCATCCCCTCTGTTTCAGCCCCTCTGTTTCAGCCCCTCTGTTTCTCGCCCTCTGTTTCAACCCCTCGGTTTCTCGCCCTCTGTTTTAGCCCCTCTGTTTGAGCCCCTCTGTTTCAGCCCCTCTGTTTCAGCCCCTCTGTTTCTCAGCCTCTGTTTGAGCCCCTCGGTTTCTCGCCCTCTGTTTCAGCCCCTCTGTTTAAGCCCCTCTGTTTCACCCCTCGGTTTCTCACCCTCTGTTTCAGCCCCACTGTTTCAGCCCTTCTGTTTCTCGCCCTCTGTTTCAGCCCCTCTGTTTCAGCCCCTCTGTTTCTCGCCCTCTGTTTCTCGCCCCCTATTTCAGCCCCTCTGTTTCAGCCCCATTGTTTCAGCCCTTCTGTTTCTCGCCCTCTGTTTCAGACCCTCAGTTTCAGCCCCTCTGTTTCTCGCCAACTGTTTCAGCCCCTCTGTTTCAGCCCCTCTGTTTCTCGCCCTCTGTTTCAGCCCCTCTGTTTCTCGCCCTCTGTTTCTCGCCCTCAGTTTCAGCCCCTCTGTTTCAGCACCTCTGTTTCAGCCACACTGTTTCTGCCCCTCGGTTTCTCGCCCTCTGTTTCAGCCCCTCTGTTTCTCGCCCTCTGTTTCTCGTCCTCTGTTTCTCGCCTTCTGTTTCAGCCCCTCTGTTTCAGCACCTCTGTTTCAGCCCCTCTGTTTCAGCCCCTCGGTTTCTCGCCCTCTGTTTCAGCCCCTCTGTTTCAGCCCCTCGGTTTCTCGCCCTCTGTTTCAGCCCCTCTGTTTCTCGCCAACTGTTTCAGCCCCTCTGTTTCACCCCCTCTGTTTCTCGCCCTCTGTTTCAGCCCCTCTGTTTCTCGCCCTCTGTTTCTCGCCCTCAGTTTCAGCCCCTCTGTTTCAGCACCTCTGTTTCAGCCACACTGTTTCTGCCCCTCGGTTTCTCGCCCTCTGTTTCAGCCCCTCTGTTTCTCGCCCTCTGTTTCTCGTCCTCTGTTTCTCGCCTTCTGTTTCAGCCCCTCTGTTTCAGCACCTCTGTTTCAGCCCCTCTGTTTCAGCCCCTCGGTTTCTCGCCCTCTGTTTCAGCCCCTCTGTTTCAGCCCCTCGGTTTCTCGCCCTCTGTTTCAGCCCCTCTGTTTCTCGCCCTCTGTTTCAGCCCCTCTGTTTCTCGCACTCTGTTTCAGCCCATCTGTTTCAGCCCCCCTGTTCAGCCGCTCGGTTTCTCGCCCTCTGTTTCAGCCCCTCGGTTTCTCGCCCTCTGTTTCAGCCCCTCTGTTTCAGCCCTCTGTTTCAGCCCCTCTGTTTCAGCACCTCTGTTTCTCGCCCTCTGTTTCAGCCCCTCTGTTTCTCGCCCTCTGTTTCAGCCCCTCTGTTTCTCACCCTCTGTTTCAGCCCCTCTGTTTCAGCCCCTCTGTTTCTCGCCCCTTGTTTCAGCCCCTCTGTTTCAGCCCCTCTGTTTCTCGCCCTCTGTTTCAGCCCCTCTGTTTCTCGCCCTCTGTTTCAGCCCCTCTGTTTCTCACCCTCTGTTTCAGCCCCTCTGTTTCAGCCCCTCTGTTTCTCGCCCCCTGTTTCAGCCCCTCTGTTTCAGCCCCTCTGTTTCTCGCCCTCTGTTTCTCGCCCTCTGTTTCAGCCCCTCTGTTTCAGCCCCTCTGTTTCTCGCCCTCTGTTTCACACCCTCTGTTTCAGCCCCTCTGTTTCAGCCCCTCTTTTTCTCGCTCTCTCTTTCAGCCCCTCTGTTTCAGCCCCTCTGTTTCAGCCCCTCTTTTTCTCGCCCTCTGTTTCAGCCCCACTGTTTCAGCCCCTCTGTTTCTCGCCCTCTGTTTCAGCCCCTCTGTTTCTCACCCCCTGTTTCTCGCCCCCTGTTTTAGACCCTCTCTTTCAGCCCCTCTGTTTCTCGCACCATGTTTCAGCCCCTCTGTTTCAGCCCCTCTGTTTCTCGCCCCCTGTTTCAGACCCTCTGTTTCAGCCCCTCTGTTTCTCGCCCTCTGTTTCAGCCCCTCTGTTTCTCGCCCTCTGTTTCTCGCCCTCTGTTTCAGCCCCTCTGTTTCAGCCCCTCTGTTTCAGCCCCTCTGTTTCTCGCCCTCTGTTTCAGTCCCGCTGTTTCAGCCCCTCTGTTTCAGCCCCTCTGTTTCTAGCCCTCAGTTTCAGGCCCTCTGTTTCAGCCCCTCTGTTTCAGCCCCTCTGTTTCTCGCCCTCTGTTTCTCGCCCCCTGTTTCAGCCCCTCTGTTTCAGCCCCTCTGTTTCTCGCCCTCTGTTTCAGCTCCTCTGTTTCAGCCCTTCTGTTTCAGCCCCTCTGCTTCAGCCCCTCTGTTTCTCGCCGTCTGTTTCTCGCCCTCTGCTTCAGCGCCTCGGTTTCTCTCCCTCTGTTTCAGCCCCTCTGTTTCTCGCCCTCTGTTTCAGCCCCTCTGTTTCTCGCACTCTGTTTCAGCCCATCTGTTTCAGCCCCCCTGTTCAGCCGCTCGGTTTCTCGCCCTCGGTTTCTCGCCCTCTGTTTCAGCCCCTCTGTTTCAGCCCTCTGTTTCAGCCCCTCTGTTTCAGCCCCTCTGTTTCTCGCCCTCTGTTTCAGCCCCACTGTTTCTCGCCCTCTGTTTCAGCCCCTCAATTTCTCACCCTCTGTTTCAGCCCCTCTGTTTCAGCCCCTCTGTTTCTCGCCCCCTGTTTCAGCCCCTCTGTTTCAGCCCCTCTGTTTCTCGCCCTCTGTTTCAGCCCCTCTGTTACTCGCCATCTGTTTCTCGCCCTCTGTTTCAGCCCCTCTGTTTCAGCCCCTCTGTTTCTCGCCCTCTGTTTCAGCCCCTCGGTTTTTCGCCCTCTGTTTCAGCCCCTCTTTTTCCCACACACTGTTTCAGCCCCTCTGCTTCTCGCCCTCTGTTTCAGCCCCTCTGTTTCAGCCCCTCTGTTTCAGCCCCTCTGTTTCAGCCCCTCGGTTTCTCGCCCTCTGTTTCAGCCCCTCTGTTTCAGCTCCTCTGTTTCAGCCCTCTGTTTCAGCCCCTCTGTTTCAGCCCCTCTGTTTCTCGCCCTCTGTTTCAGCCCCACTGTTTCAGCCCCTCTGTTTCTCGCCCCCTGTTTCAGCCCCTCTGTTTCAGCCCCTCTGTTTCTCGCCCTCTGTTTCAGCCCCTCTGTTACTCGCCATCTGTTTCTCGCCCTCTGTTTCAGCCCCTCTGTTTCAGCCCCTCTGTTTCTCGCCCTCTGTTTCAGACCCTCTGTTTCAGCTCCTCTGTTTCAGCCCCTCTTTTTCCCACACACTGTTTCAGCCCCTCTGCTTCTCGCCCTCTGTTTCAGCCCCTCTGTTTCAGCCACTCTGTTTCAGCCCCTCGGTTTCTCGCCCTCTGTTTCAGCCCCTCTGTTTCAGCTCCTCTGTTTCAGCCCCTCTGTTTCTCGCCCTCTTATTCAGCCCCTCTGTTTCTCGCCCTCTGTTTCAGCCCCTCTGTTTGAGCCACTCTGTTTCAGCACCTCTGTTTCTCGCCCTCGGTTTCAGCCCCTCGGTTTCTCGCCCTCTGTTTCAGCCCCTCTGTTTCTCGCCCTCTGTTTCATCCCCTCTGTTTCAGCCCCTCTGTTTCAGCCCCTCTGTTTCTCGCCCTCTGTTTCAACCCCTCGGTTTCTCGCCCTCTGTTTTAGCCCCTCTGTTTGAGCCCCTCTGTTTCAGCCCCTCTGTTTCAGCCCCTCTGTTTCTCAGCCTCTGTTTGAGCCCCTCGGTTTCTCGCCCTCTGTTTCAGCCCCTCTGTTTAAGCCCCTCTGTTTCACCCCTCGGTTTCTCACCCTCTGTTTCAGCCCCACTGTTTCAGCCCTTCTGTTTCTCGCCCTCTGTTTCAGCCCCTCTGTTTCAGCCCCTCTGTTTCTCGCCCTCTGTTTCTCGCCCCCTATTTCAGCCCCTCTGTTTCAGCCCCATTGTTTCAGCCCTTCTGTTTCTCGCCCTCTGTTTCAGACCCTCAGTTTCAGCCCCTCTGTTTCTCGCCAACTGTTTCAGCCCCTCTGTTTCAGCCCCTCTGTTTCTCGCCCTCTGTTTCAGCCCCTCTGTTTCTCGCCCTCTGTTTCTCGCCCTCAGTTTCAGCCCCTCTGTTTCAGCACCTCTGTTTCAGCCACACTGTTTCTGCCCCTCGGTTTCTCGCCCTCTGTTTCAGCCCCTCTGTTTCTCGCCCTCTGTTTCTCGTCCTCTGTTTCTCGCCTTCTGTTTCAGCCCCTCTGTTTCAGCACCTCTGTTTCAGCCCCTCTGTTTCAGCCCCTCGGTTTCTCGCCCTCTGTTTCAGCCCCTCTGTTTCAGCCCCTCGGTTTCTCGCCCTCTGTTTCAGCCCCTCTGTTTCTCGCCAACTGTTTCAGCCCCTCTGTTTCACCCCCTCTGTTTCTCGCCCTCTGTTTCAGCCCCTCTGTTTCTCGCCCTCTGTTTCTCGCCCTCAGTTTCAGCCCCTCTGTTTCAGCACCTCTGTTTCAGCCACACTGTTTCTGCCCCTCGGTTTCTCGCCCTCTGTTTCAGCCCCTCTGTTTCTCGCCCTCTGTTTCTCGTCCTCTGTTTCTCGCCTTCTGTTTCAGCCCCTCTGTTTCAGCACCTCTGTTTCAGCCCCTCTGTTTCAGCCCCTCGGTTTCTCGCCCTCTGTTTCAGCCCCTCTGTTTCAGCCCCTCGGTTTCTCGCCCTCTGTTTCAGCCCCTCTGTTTCTCGCCCTCTGTTTCAGCCCCTCTGTTTCTCGCACTCTGTTTCAGCCCATCTGTTTCAGCCCCCCTGTTCAGCTGCTCGGTTTCTCGCCCTCTGTTTCAGCCCCTCGGTTTCTCGCCCTCTGTTTCAGCCCCTCTGTTTCAGCCCTCTGTTTCAGCCCCTCTGTTTCAGCACCTCTGTTTCTCGCCCTCTGTTTCAGCCCCTCTGTTTCTCGCCCTCTGTTTCAGCCCCTCTGTTTCTCACCCTCTGTTTCAGCCCCTCTGTTTCAGCCCCTCTGTTTCTCGCCCCTTGTTTCAGCCCCTCTGTTTCAGCCCCTCTGTTTCTCGCCCTCTGTTTCAGCCCCTCTGTTTCTCGCCCTCTGTTTCAGCCCCTCTGTTTCTCACCCTCTGTTTCAGCCCCTCTGTTTCAGCCCCTCTGTTTCTCGCCCCCTGTTTCAGCCCCTCTGTTTCAGCCCCTCTGTTTCTCGCCCTCTGTTTCTCGCCCTCTGTTTCAGCCCCTCTGTTTCAGCCCCTCTGTTTCTCGCCCTCTGTTTCACACCCTCTGTTTCAGCCCCTCTGTTTCAGCCCCTCTTTTTCTCGCTCTCTCTTTCAGCCCCTCTGTTTCAGCCCCTCTGTTTCAGCCCCTCTTTTTCTCGCCCTCTGTTTCAGCCCCACTGTTTCAGCCCCTCTGTTTCTCGCCCTCTGTTTCAGCCCCTCTGTTTCTCACCCCCTGTTTCTCGCCCCCTGTTTTAGACCCTCTCTTTCAGCCCCTCTGTTTCTCGCACCATGTTTCAGCCCCTCTGTTTCAGCCCCTCTGTTTCTCGCCCCCTGTTTCAGACCCTCTGTTTCAGCCCCTCTGTTTCTCGCCCTCTGTTTCAGCCCCTCTGTTTCTCGCCCTCTGTTTCTCGCCCTCTGTTTCAGCCCCTCTGTTTCAGCCCCTCTGTTTCAGCCCCTCTGTTTCTCGCCCTCTGTTTCAGTCCCGCTGTTTCAGCCCCTCTGTTTCAGCCCCTCTGTTTCTAGCCCTCAGTTTCAGGCCCTCTGTTTCAGCCCCTCTGTTTCAGCCCCTCTGTTTCTCGCCCTCTGTTTCTCGCCCCCTGTTTCAGCCCCTCTGTTTCAGCCCCTCTGTTTCTCGCCCTCTGTTTCAGCTCCTCTGTTTCAGCCCTTCTGTTTCAGCCCCTCTGCTTCAGCCCCTCTGTTTCTCGCCGTCTGTTTCTCGCCCTCTGCTTCAGCGCCTCGGTTTCTCTCCCTCTGTTTCAGCCCCTCTGTTTCTCGCCCTCTGTTTCAGCCCCTCTGTTTCTCGCACTCTGTTTCAGCCCATCTGTTTCAGCCCCCCTGTTCAGCCGCTCGGTTTCTCGCCCTCGGTTTCTCGCCCTCTGTTTCAGCCCCTCTGTTTCAGCCCTCTGTTTCAGCCCCTCTGTTTCAGCCCCTCTGTTTCTCGCCCTCTGTTTCAGCCCCACTGTTTCTCGCCCTCTGTTTCAGCCCCTCAATTTCTCACCCTCTGTTTCAGCCCCTCTGTTTCAGCCCCTCTGTTTCTCGCCCCCTGTTTCAGCCCCTCTGTTTCAGCCCCTCTGTTTCTCGCCCTCTGTTTCAGCCCCTCTGTTACTCGCCATCTGTTTCTCGCCCTCTGTTTCAGCCCCTCTGTTTCAGCCCCTCTGTTTCTCGCCCTCTGTTTCAGCCCCTCGGTTTTTCGCCCTCTGTTTCAGCCCCTCTTTTTCCCACACACTGTTTCAGCCCCTCTGCTTCTCGCCCTCTGTTTCAGCCCCTCTGTTTCAGCCCCTCTGTTTCAGCCCCTCTGTTTCAGCCCCTCGGTTTCTCGCCCTCTGTTTCAGCCCCTCTGTTTCAGCTCCTCTGTTTCAGCCCTCTGTTTCAGCCCCTCTGTTTCAGCCCCTCTGTTTCTCGCCCTCTGTTTCAGCCCCACTGTTTCAGCCCCTCTGTTTCTCGCCCCCTGTTTCAGCCCCTCTGTTTCAGCCCCTCTGTTTCTCGCCCTCTGTTTCAGCCCCTCTGTTACTCGCCATCTGTTTCTCGCCCTCTGTTTCAGCCCCTCTGTTTCAGCCCCTCTGTTTCTCGCCCTCTGTTTCAGACCCTCTGTTTCAGCTCCTCTGTTTCAGCCCCTCTTTTTCCCACACACTGTTTCAGCCCCTCTGCTTCTCGCCCTCTGTTTCAGCCCCTCTGTTTCAGCCACTCTGTTTCAGCCCCTCGGTTTCTCGCCCTCTGTTTCAGCCCCTCTGTTTCAGCTCCTCTGTTTCAGCCCCTCTGTTTCTCGCCCTCTTATTCAGCCCCTCTGTTTCTCGCCCTCTGTTTCAGCCCCTCTGTTTGAGCCCCTCTGTTTCAGCACCTCTGTTTCTCGCCCTCTGTTTCAGCCCCTCTGTTTCAGCCCCTCTGTTTCAGCCCCTCTGTTTCTCGCCCTCTGTTTCAGCCCCTCGGTTTCTCGCCCTCTGTTTCAGCCCCTCTGTTTCAGCCCCTCTGTTTCAGCCCCTCTGTTTCTCGCCCTCTGTTTTAGCCCCTCTGTTTGAGCCCCTCTGTTTCAGCCCCTCTGTTTCAGCCCCTCTGTTTCTCAGCCTCTGTTTGAGCCCCTCGGTTTCTCGCCCTCTGTTTCAGCCCCTCTGTTTCAGCCCCTCTGTTTCACCCCTCGGTTTCTCACCCTCTGTTTCAGCCCCACTGTTTCAGCCCTTCTGTTTCTCGCACTCTGTTTCAGCCCCTCTGTTTCAGCCCCTCTGTTTCTCGCCCTCTGTTTCTCGCCCCCTGTTTCAGCCCCTCTGTTTCAACCCCATTGTATCAGCCCTTCTGTTTCTCGCCCTCTGTTTCAGACCCTCTTTTTTAGCCCCTCTGTTTCAGACCCTCTGTTTCTCGCCCACTGTTTCAGCCCCTTTGTTTCAGCCCCTCTGTTTCTCGCCCTCAGTTTCAGCCCCTCTGTTTCAGCCCCTCTGTTTCAGCCACACTGTTTCAGCCCCTCGGTTTCTCGCCCTCTGTTTCAGCCCCTCTGTTTCTCGCCCTCTGTTTCAGCCCCTCTGTTTCAGCCCTTCTGTTTCAGCCCCTCTGTTTCAGCCCCTCTGTTTCTCGCCCTCTGTTTCTCGCCCTCTGTTTCTCGCCTTCTGTTTCAGCCCCTCTGTTTCAGCACCTCTGTTTCAGCCCCTCTGTTTCAGCCCCTCGGTTTCTCGCCCTCTGTTTCAGCCCCTCTGTTTCTCGACCTCTGTTTCAGCCCCTCGGTTTCTCGCCCTCTGTTTCAGCCCCTCTGTTTCAGCCCCTCTGTTTCAGCCCCTCTGTTTCTCGCCCTCTGTTTCAGCCCCTCTGTTTCTCGCCCTCTGTTTCTCGCCCTCTGTTTCAGCCCCTCTGTTTCAGCCCCTCTGTTCCAGCCCCTCTGTTTCAGCCCCTCTGTTTCGGCCCCTCTGTTTGTAGCACTCTGTTTCAGCCCCTCTGTTTCAGCCACTCTGTTTCAGCCCCTCTGTATCTCGCCCCCTGTTTCAGCCCCACTGTTTCAGCCCCTCTGTTTCAGCCCCTCTGTTTCAGCCCCTCTGTTCCAGCCCCTTTGCTTCAGCCCCTCTGTTTCAGCCCCTCTGTTTCAGCCCCTCTGTTCCAGCCCCTTTGTTTCAGCCCCTCTGTTTCAGCCCCTCTGTTTCAGCCCCTCTGTTTCTCGCCCACTGTTTCAGCCCCTCTGTTTCTCGCCCTCTGTTTCTCGCCCTCTGTTTCAGCCCCTCTGTTTCAGCCCCTCTATTCCAGCCCCTCTGTTTCAGCCCCTCTGTTTCAGCCCCTCTGTTTCTAGCCCTCTGTTTCAGCCCCTCTGTTTCAGCCCCTCTGTTTCAGCCCCTCTGTTTCTCGCCCTCTGTTTCTCGCCCCCTCTTTCAGCCCCACTGTTTCAGCCCCTCGGTTTCTCGCCCTCTGTTTCAGCCCCTCTGTTTCAGCCCCTTTGTTTCAGCCCCTCTGTTTCAACCCCTCTGTTTCTCGCCCTCTGTTTCAGCCTCTCTGTTTCTCGCCCTCTGTTTCAGCCCCTCTGTTTCAGCTCCTCTGTTTCAGCCCCTCTGTTCAGCCCCTCGGTTTCTCGCCCTCTGTTTCAGCCCCTCGGTTTCTCGCCCTCTGTTTCAGCCCCTCTGTTTCAGCCCCTCTGTTTCTCGCCCTCTGTTTCAGCCCCTCTGTTTCTCGCCCTCTGTTTCAGCCCCTCTGCTTCAGCCCCTCTGTTTCTCGCCCTCTGTTTCAGCCCCTCGGATTCTCGCCCTCTGTTTCAGCCCCTCTGTTTCAGCCCCTCTGTTTCTCGCCCTCTGTTTCAGCCCCTCTGTTTCAGCCCCTCTGTTTCAGCCCCTCTTTTTCTCGCCCTCTCTTTCAGCCCCTCTGTTTCAGCCCCTCTGTTTCAGCCCCTCTTTTTCCTCGCCCTCTGTTTCAGCCCCACTGTTTCAGCCCCTCTGTTTCTCGCCCTCTGTTTCAGCCCCTCTGTTTCTCGCCCCCTGTTTCTCGCCCCCTGTTTCACCCCCTCTCTTTCAGCCCCTCTGTTTCTCGCCCCATGTTTCAGACCCTCTGTTTCATCCCCTCTGTTTCTCGCCCCCTGTTTCAGACCCTCTGTTTCAGCCCCTCTGTTTCACGCCCTCTGTTTCAGCCCCTCTGTTTCTCGCCCTCTGTTTCAGCCCCTCTGTTTCAGCCCCTCTGTTTCAGCCCCTCTGTTTCAGCCCCTCTGTTTCTCGCCCTCTGTTTCAGCCCCGCTGTTTCAGCCCCTCTGTTTCAGCCCCTCTGTTTCTAGCCCTCAGTTTCAGGCCCTCTGTTTCAGCCCCTCTGTTTCAGCCCCTCTGTTTCTCGCCCTCTGTTTCTCGCCCCCTGTTTCAGCCCCTCTGTTTCAGCCCCTCTGTTTCTCGCCCTCTATTTCAGCCCCTCTGTTTCAGCCCTTCTGTTTCAGCCCTTCTGCTTCAGCCCCTCTGTTTCTCGCCGTCTGTTTCACGCCCTCTGTTTCTCGCCTTCTGTTTCAGCCCCTCTGTTTCAGCACCTCTGTTTCAGCCCCTCTGTTTCAGCCCCTCGGTTTCTCGCCCTCTGTTTCAGCCCCTCTGTTTCTCGCCCTCTGTTTCAGCCCCTCTGTTTCTCGCACTCTGTTTCAGCCCATCTGTTTCAGCCCCCCTGTTCAGCCGCTCGGTTCCTCGCCCTCTGTTTCAGCCCCTCGGTTTCTCGCCCTCTGTTTCAGCCCCTCTGTTTCAGCCCCTCTGTTTCAGCCCCTCTGTTTCAGCCCCTCTGTTTCAGCCCTCTGTTTCAGCCCCTCGGTTTCTCGCCCTCTGTTTCAGCACCTCTGTTTCTCACCCTCTGTTTCAGCCCCTCTGTTTCAGCCCCTCTGTTTCTCGCCCCCTGTTTCAGCCCCTCTGTTTTAGCCCCTCTGTTTCTCGCCCTCTGTTTCAGCCCCTCTGTTTCTCGCCCTCTGTTTCTCGCCCTCTGTTTCAGCCCCTCTGTTTCAGCCCCTCTGTTTCTCGCCCTCTGTTTCAGCCCCTCGGTTTCTCGCCCTCTGTTTCCGCCCATCTGTTTCTCGCCCTCTGTTTCAGACCCTCTGTTTCAGCTCCTCTGTTTCAGCCCCTCTTTTTCTCACCCACTGTTTCAGCCCCTCTGCTTCTCGCCCTCTGTTTCAGCCCCTCTGTTTCAGCCCCTCGGTTTCTCGCCCTCTGTTTCAGCCCCTCTGTTTCAGCTCCTCTGTTTCAGCCCCTCTGTTTCAGCCCCTCGGTTTCTCGCCCTCTGTTTCAGCCCCTCTGTTTCAGCTCCTCTGTTTCAGCCCCTCTGTTTCTCGCCCTCTTATTCAGCCCCTCTGTTTCTCCCCTCTTATTCAGCCCCTCTGTTTCTCGCCCTCTGTTTCAGCCCCTCTGTTTGAGCCACTCTGTTTCAGCACCTCTGTTTCTCGCCCTCGGTTTCAGCCCCTCGGTTTCTCGCCCTCTGTTTCAGCCCCTCTGTTTCTCGCCCTCTGTTTCATCCCCTCTGTTTCAGCCCCTCTGTTTCAGCCCCTCTGTTTCTCGCCCTCTGTTTCAACCCCTCGGTTTCTCGCCCTCTGTTTTAGCCCCTCTGTTTGAGCCCCTCTGTTTCAGCCCCTCTGTTTCAGCCCCTCTGTTTCTCAGCCTCTGTTTGAGCCCCTCGGTTTCTCACCCTCTGTTTCAGCCCCACTGTTTCAGCCCTTCTGTTTCTCGCCCTCTGTTTCAGCCCCTCTGTTTCAGCCCCTCTGTTTCTCGCCCTCTGTTTCTCGCCCCGTATTTCAGCCCCTCTGTTTCAGCCCCATTGTTTCAGCCCTTCTGTTTCTCGCCCTCTGTTTCAGACCCTCAGTTTCAGCCCTCTGTTTCTCGCCAACTGTTTCAGCCCCTCTGTTTAAGCCCCTCTGTTTCTCGCCCTCTGTTTCAGCCCCTCTGTTTCTCGCCCTCTGTTTCTCGCCCTCAGTTTCAGCCCCTCTGTTTCAGCACCTCTGTTTCAGCCACACTGTTTCTGCCCCTCGTTTCTCGCCCTCTGTTTCAGCCCCTCTGTTTCTCGCCCTCTGTTTCTCGTCCTCTGTTTCTCGCCTTCTGTTTCAGCCCCTCTGTTTCAGCACCTCTGTTTCAGCCCCTCTGTTTCAGCCCCTCGGTTTCTCGCCCTCTGTTTCAGCCCCTCTGTTTCAGCCCCTCGGTTTCTCGCCCTCTGTTTCAGCCCCTCTGTTTCCTCGCCAACTGTTTCAGCCCCTCTGTTTCAGCCCCTCTGTTTCTCGCCCTCTGTTTCAGCCCCTCTGTTTCTCGCCCTCTGTTTCTCGCCCTCAGTTTCAGCCCCTCTGTTTCAGCACCTCTGTTTCAGCCACACTGTTTCTGCCCCTCGGTTTCTCGCCCTCTGTTTCAGCCCCTCTGTTTCTCGCCCTCTGTTTCTCGTCCTCTGTTTCTCGCCTTCTGTTTCAGCCCCTCTGTTTCAGCACCTCTGTTTCAGCCCCTCTGTTTCAGCCCCTCGGTTTCTCGCCCTCTGTTTCAGCCCCTCTGTTTCAGCCCCTCGGTTTCTCGCCCTCTGTTTCAGCCCCTCTGTTTCTCGCCCTCTGTTTCAGCCCCTCTGTTTCTCGCACTCTGTTTCAGCCATCTGTTTCAGCCCCCTGTTCAGCCGCTCGGTTTCTCGCCCTCTGTTTCAGCCCCTCGGTTTCTCGCCCTCTGTTTCAGCCCCTCTGTTTCAGCCCTCTGTTTCAGCCCCTCTGTTTCAGCACCTCTGTTTCTCGCCCTCTGTTTCAGCCCCTCTGTTTCTCGCCCTCTGTTTCAGCCCCTCTGTTTCTCACCCTCTGTTTCAGCCCCTCTGTTTCAGCCCCTCTGTTTCTCGCCCCTTGTTTCAGCCCCTCTGTTTCAGCCCCTCTGTTTCTCGCCCTCTGTTTCAGCCCCTCTGTTCTCGCCCTCTGTTTCAGCCCCTCTGTTTCTCACCCTCTGTTTCAGCCCCTCTGTTTCAGCCCTCTGTTTCTCGCCCCCTGTTTCAGCCCCTCTGTTTCAGCCCCTCTGTTTCTCGCCCTCTGTTTCTCGCCCTCTGTTTCAGCCCTCTGTTTCAGCCCCTCTGTTTCTCGCCCTCTGTTTCACACCCTCGGTTTCTCGCCCTCTGTTTCCGCCCATCTGTTTCTCGCCCTCTGTTTCAGACCCTCTGTTTCAGCTCCTCTGTTTCAGCCCCACTTTTTCTCACCCACTGTTTCAGCCCCTCTGCTTCTCGCCCTCTGTTTCAGCACCTCTGTTTCAGCCCCTCGGTTTCTCGCCCTCTGTTTCAGCCCCTCTGTTTCAGCTCCTCTGTTTCAGCCCCTCTGTTTCAGCCCCTCGGTTTCTCGCCCTCTGTTTCAGCCCCTCTGTTTCTCGCCCTCTGTTTCAGCCCATCTGTTTCAGCCCCTCTGTTCAGCCACTCGGTTTCTCGCCCTCTGTTTCAGCCCCTCTGTTTCTCGCCCTCTGTTTCTCGCCCTCTGTTTCAGCCCCACTGTTTCTGCCCCTCTGTTTCTCGCCCTCTGTTTCAGACCCTCTGTTTCAGCTCCTCTGTTTCAGCACCTCTTTTTCTCACCCACTGTTTCAGCCCCTCTGCTTCTCGCCCTCTGTTTCAGCCCCTCTGTTTCAGCCCCTCTGTTTCAGCTCCTCTGTTTCAGCACCTCTTTTTCTCACCCACTGTTTCAGCCCCTCTGCTTCTCGCCCTCTGTTTCAGCCCCTCTGTTTCAGCCCCTCTGTTTCTCGCCCTCTGTTTCAGCCCCTCTGTTTCTCGCTCTCTTATTCAGCCCCTCTGTTTCTCGCCCTCTGTTTCAGCCCCTCTGTTTGAGCCCCTCTGTTTCAGCCCCTCTGTTTCTCGCCCTCTGTTTCAGCCCGTCGGTTTCTCGCCCTCTGTTTCAGCCCCTCTGTTTCAGCCCCTCTGTTTCAGCCCCACTGTTTCTCGCCCTCTGTTTCAACCCCTCGGTTTCTCGCCCTATGTTTTAGCACCTCTGTTTGAGCCC